>NC_081405.1:73508091-74215591 GCF_030272615.1 Cryptomeria japonica
GTACTGCCTCAATCCATTTTGTGAAATATTTTGTAGCTACAAGGATGAATTTGTGACCATTGGATGAAGAAGGATTTATCTTTCCTACTAGATCAAGACCCCATTGGCAGAAAGGCCAAGATGTTGCCAAAGCATGAATCAAATTCCCATGGATCTAACATTGTTTGCATGTTCTAGCTATCTAAAAAGAATCTTGTTCCATAGTCGACCAATAATAGCCCAAGCGTATGAGTTTTTTTGAAAGGGTAAGACCACTTGAATGAGTGCCACAGATGTCGTTATAGACTTCCTTTAAGGCCTTCTTAGATTCTTCTTGTTCGAGACATCTTAAAAGAGTACTGTCTAGACCTCGTTTAAATAGGGTATCCGCGACAAGAGTATAATGGGAGGATTGGCGAATAAAGTTTCTCTTTTGATTTTTTGATAAGTCGGGAGGTAAGATGTTATCTTTCAGGTATGTGTAAGTTTGGCCATAGGGGGAGGAATCATGTCCAATAAGTTGACAAATGGTTTCGGAATCAGGACAATTATCAGAAGGGTAAAACAACTCTTCAACCAGGAATTCATAACGCTCTTGATTTTCCTGTGTTTGTAATAGAGAAGCAAGTGTCACCATGGCATCTGCTACTTTGTTATCATTTCTTGGAATTTGTTCAATAGTTATTTCAACAAAATATTTCTTGAAGTCATCCACCATCTTTTTGTAAGGCATGAGTTTGTCATCTTTTGTTTGATAGTCATCATTAATTTGATTGATGACGAGCTAAGAGTCTCAAAAGACCTGAAGTTGTGTAATGTTCCATTCCATAGCCATTTTGATCCTTGTAACCAAAGCTTCATACTTTTTAGTTTTGTTGGTGCATGGGAAGCTTAATTTGTATGCTTTCGGAATTTTATGACATTGTGGTGTGATGAATAGAATGCCTACTCCTGGACTAATATTTGGGTGATGTATTATAAGATCTGGATCCAACCTTGGAATGTCTTCATATGACCATCTTTTTATTTGCCTCCTTTTAAAGAGTTCCAAATATTTTTGTCTTGCTAGTTCTGATAGAGAAGTTGTTGGATATAGATCAGTTGTGCCAATGTTAATTGCCTCTATTGGTTCTATCAGGATAGATGACCGCTTTTATAAAATTCAAGTAAGGTGTCAAATCTCCCATCTTTTGGTGCCTCGAGGAGGTTTTCACTGTTAGATGTGTCCTTTCTTTTTACTTTTTCTCGGTCTAATGTTGCCAATAAATGGTTTTCAACATTAGACCTGATATTGTTTTCTTTATTTTCATTTTTGCGACTAGGAGATTTAACACTCGCTTGACTTGAAGATACGTTAGCGGAATCCCTGGTGAAAGTTGTTGCGGGTTTGATTTCATTAAGATATATAGATATGGCCTAGTCATTTGGAAAGGTGTCATTGGTGGTATGTCCTTGATTTTCCCAGTCCATAGGTTCAAGATAGCTTAAGGATAAAGGATCTTTAGGTTGAATAGTTTCAAAGATATCGGCAGTCATGATAGAGATGTCAGAGCTTTCAGTATGTATTTCCATGTCTAGAATGATACTCTCATCAAAATGACCTCGTACAATTGATTGACTCCAAGTCAACTGAATGTGATCCTGATTCAAGTGGACTAGTTCCTAACGTTTGTCCTACATACGTGTGAACTACATCAACACCTAAATCTACTTCTTCCCTTTCAATTTCAAGTTGCTCTTGTTTGTTGTTCCATGATAATGAATATTCTTCGTTCCCTTGATCTCTTAGCTACATTTGTTTTTCCATGCTTGACAAAATTGATGCAAATGATTGTTCTTTGGATTGTGTGCTTGAATATGTTGCCTCTCTGTTATGTGAAATAATAACCTCTGGAGCCGGTTTTAGATTGCTACGACACTGCAATGGATTTGAGTCTGATGAAATAGTGATTTCCTCCCCATTGTAGGGTAACTTTATATACCGATGGCATGTTGATGGAATAGCTTGCATGTCATATATCCATGGTCTTCCCAAGAGTATGTTGTATGGTAGTTCCAAATCTAGGACTTGGCATGTTGTGTTTTTCTACAAATATCCACTCTGATGGGTAATACCACAACTCCTTTAGAGGAATGCTCTTCTTCATTATGTGCTTTGATTTTGATCTTTTTCAGGGGATCAACGACATCTTATGAATAACCTAGAGCACGGACAAGACTCAATGAGAAAACGTTTAAGCTAGCTCCCCCATCTATTAAGACATGTTTAACGAGCGTTTTATGAATGAGCACTTCAATTTGCAAGGAAGTGCTATGAGAATGTTGCAAGGAATCAATGCTTGGATATGAAGTAGATGGGTTTTGAATAGGATCTTCTGAAATAGGTTTGATGGCTATTATGGATATCCCTTGGGGAACATCATCTTTGGGTGTATTGTTTGGTGAGGATGCTATGGAAGGTTTTTGCACTTTGTTAAAAAGTGTAAGTATAGATGCCTTTGGAGAGTTAATTTGCTTATGGGGGGATGAACCATTGCTAGATATAGGTGCGCGATTGTGATCTTTCTCATCCAAATCTTTTAAGGATCTTTTTAATAGTTTCATAAAAGAACCACCTTTCTTTGGATATGTATTTGAATCCCTGTTAAGTTTTGACATGGTTGGATTTTGATTCTTGACTTGTTTGATTTCTCTAATATGTTGGCTTATTATGTGTTCTTGTCTTTTGCTTTGGTATGCCATGTTTCTATGATCTTCAATTATTTCCAATGTTTTAGCAATCTTATGTCTTTGCGCTCTAATTAAAATGAGCATTGAGTTTGATATATTTTTGCGAGATTTAAATCTTGCTTAATGTGTCACAATAAGTGATCAATTGTTGAGGAAATGATCTTTCAAGTGTTTGCTTGTTTGCAAGTTTTTCGATCTTAGTTTTGGAGTGCAAATTTTGTTATTTTTGATATGACCAAGTTCAATAGGAACAATATATCCTATGATAAAGAATGAGGTTATTCTAATCAAGCATTGTAGCTTCGTGATTAAAGGATGATATATCCTAATGAGAAACTATGTTTGAATGATCAGTTTATCAAAGACAATGTGATGTTGCACTTTAAGGTGTTTGATCTTTAACTCGTTTGAGGTGAATACTTGAGACTTTTGTGTCTCTTGTTCTTGAGTCTATTTTGACAGAAGATAACCTGATTGAATGACCCAACAAGATGACCTACTCTCTATGTTTGATTGTTTGAGAAATGGGTTGTTTTTGTTTTCTGATTTTGATGCAGTTTACCAGAAACGCTAACAGACAAACCAGGAACACTAACAAAAAGACCAGAAATGCTAACAGACAAACCAGGAATGCTGACAGACAGACCAGGAACGCTGACAAAAAGACCATAAACACTGCTAAACAAACCAGAAACGCTGAGAAACAGACCAGGAATGCTGACAAATAGACCAAAAACGTTGATAGACAGACTAGGAATGTTGTTTTGTTCACCAGAAATGCTGACAAACAAACCAGAAATGCTAACAAACAAACCAGGAATGCTGACAAACAGACCAGGAATGCTAATAGATAAATCAGAAACACTGTTCTGTAATACAGTGGCTCTGAAGTTCAAATGATAATGTGTAGACTTAGCAAATTAAGTTTTTTGAACTTGGGAGGTTTCCATTTTGACCCAAATCTGTGATTTTCATACTCATAAAATGGATATGTAGACCTAGCAAGTACAAACTAGGACATTTGATGCTGCAACATGAGCAATTTGACATGCAACTCACAAGAGTTGTTGATTAGACCAGGAACTCTCCTAAACTGACTAGAAACGCTGCTAAATTGACTAGAAACGCTAGCAAATTTACCAGAAACGTTGCTAAACTGACCAGAAATGCTAACAGAATTACCACAAACTCTATTCTGCAATACAATGACTCTAAAGTTCAAATAATGATGTGTAGACTTAGCGAATTAAGTGTTTGAACTTAGGAGATTGCAATTATGACCCAATTTTGTGATTTTTAGACTCAGAAAATGGATATTTAGACCTAACAAGTATAAACTAGGAGATCTAATGTTGCAACATGAGAATTTTGGCATGCAACTCACAAGAGTTGTGGATTAGACCAAAGAAGTTGATCTTTAGACCAAGAGAGCTACTATTTAGACCAAGAACTCTGCTACACTGACCAGGAACTTTGTTGTTTAGACCAGAAACTCTAATGTGCTCAACTTTGGAGAGTTAATGTTGAAATATGAGAAATTTGAAATTCACACCAAGAGAGTTGATGTTTGGACTACAAATGTGACTGTTTGGACCGTAGGTGTGACTGGTTGAACTGTAGATGCAACTGTTGTAATTGACAGTGCTAATGTTTGGACCCAAAAGAGTTAATGTTTGGACTATGAATGCCACTGTTTGGATTGATAATGCTAATGTTTGGACCAAAAGAGCTAAGGTTTGGACTGTGAGTGCAACTGTTTGGACCGTAGATGCAACTGTTTTGACTGAAAGAGCTAATCTGTTGTGAAACTTGTGAATTTGACCATTTCAAGTTTGATTTTTCACTATTTGTTGTATTTCAATGGATGATATCTTGACTTGACTTACAAACACAAAATTCAGATTGTATTTTTGTCCCAAAGGACACATAAAGTGTATGTTCAAGAAGCTTTAAAGAAAGCCCAAGTTTTCACGGGTTTTGAACATTTTGAAAACACATCAATCAGTCTATCCTAAGGAGATTGGCTTCATTATTAGTTCTTAGCCCACAACTTGGTACCCTGTCAACTCACAGAGCCTTGTCACCCCCTAAAGGACACCTATGTTTTTGCCTTTGCGAGAGCTAGTGGAGTTTTGTTATGAGCCTAGCAATAAGGTCTCAAAAGGGGAGTTCGCACATACACTCAAGAGGGACATATGGTGAGTATCTTAAGGAGAGATTCTTCCCCCTCCATGCACTAAGAATTTAATAATGTTCGGAGGTAAACCGGGTAGCTTCTAATTTACTTGGAACTAGTAAGGGATTCGTTCGGCGCATCGGGGTATAAACTCAATTAAGAGGTCTCCCAACCTTGAAAACCAAGGTTTGATATACCCGAAGGTACGGAGGAGAGCTATTCTCGAGCACTGTCGTTTCTTTGATTTTCATCAAAAACACATTTATTTTATAGTGGGTTGGAGTACTTGACGTTAGCCCACTTAGGTCGTTCCCCTCTCACTGGCCTTAAGGGCTAAGAGTTAATAACTCCTCGGGAGGGCAGGCCTGCTAAAGAAATGCACTATTGAAAGCAAAGGATGAGTCTGGTTTTCTGATCACCTAAGAAAGGTGAGAGCATACTCGCCTATCATCAAAACACATAAGACATGTTTGTTCATTTTCATTGTAATTAGTCTATGTGCCTAATTTAACAAATATAAGTGTAAAATCCCGCGGTTGCAAACAAAGTTAGTAGTTTATGTTGCATTCTTTGACGGCGAAATAGTTTATGACTCTAGTCTTTCACAGTGAAATAAGTACCTGCAAAACCAACAATCTGTGAATTAAGTTCAAGAAAATGATAGTCCAGAAGCAAAAATGAGGAATGCAACATACAATATTTGCAAAATTAATAAAAAACTGAAAATGCCATCAAATTGACCAAGAACGCCATCATATATGCCAAGAACGCTGCTCTCTGAACACCGAAAACGCTGATCTGCACACTTGAAACATTGTTCTGCAGACCCAAAACGTTGCCTATGAAAACCAGAAACGCTATCAAATATACTGAAAATGCTGACAAATGTACCAAAAATGCCACAATGCATACCAAAAACGCTAAAGTACAGACTGAAAAAGATAAAGTATAGAAAAACATAAAAACAGAGTTGAGGAATCTCCCATAAACGCCATTTGAGGTGTCGAAATGCCACAATAGAGACCAAGAACACTATTCAGGAGCCCAAGAGAGCTAATCAACCTGTCAATGAAATTTCCTACGAGCAAACTTGTTAAAGATCAAAGGGGCTAGGCCCCACAATGGGCGCCAATTAATGTGATGCTAAAAATGTGGTATATAAGAGGCATACACATATAATGAGACAATAAAATGTAATTGAAAAGCTTAATTTCAAAACTAAATTAGAAATGCAAACCACAAGCCTTCCTTGAAATGTCACATTTTCCTCTATTCTTGAGGACCTTGAAGGTGTTGGATTGACGGGCTCTCCACGGAGCAATAACCTCCAAAGTGACAACTCAAGAGTTGAGTAGCTATTTGATCATGATTGACTATGGAGATGATATGAAATGCATGATTTAAGAAACTAGATTAACATGCTATGATAAATCCAAAAGCTAATTACTAGATAATTGAAATGCAAATTGCCTATAGTAATGATGCCTAAATTGATATGAGATGGGATCCTTATTGCTCCAAAATGGGGGATATTTATAGGAATTACAAGGCCAAAGCTGAGGTGGCAGGAATCGACGATCCAGATCTGATTTGAAGATATCAAGGGCCAAGATTGAGGAAGTTGGAGAAGAGGTTGGAGGAAGGGACACTTGTCATCTCTGTGGTGACAAGTGTCAAGGAGCCTTGCTCATGAGAGGGCAAGTGTCCAAGGGAGGAGACATGTGGCAAAAGTGCCATGTGTCTCAAGGAGAGAATATCCACACCATGGGAGGTTAGGATAAGGAGGTTAGGATGTGCAAGATAGGATAGGGTTCGTTAGACCCAAGATTAGATTGAATGGGTTAAGTTAGGGGATGGTTAGGTTAGGTGGTTAAAGTTAGGAGCCATGTGCTCATTTGAATTTAGAAATTCAAATAATTGGAAAATGGTAATTAATCTCAACAAACTTGAGTTTTTTAATCTTAATTAGGGATTAGAAGAATTGATTAATATGGGGAGACATTAATTAATTTAGAATTAATTAATCAAAGGGGGATATGAGATGAACTATATAAATAAATCATTTAGATTTATTTACTAGTAGATGAATAGAGAAATTAATTAAATTGCTTGTGAATTCAATGAATTGGGAAGGGGAATTAATCATAAACTGCGTATTTAATTTACTATCTTCAGACCATTTTTAGGTGTATACAGTGGTCATTGATGGGGCTTTTGGGACAGAATGGGTTTGAAAAGATCTGTCTACAACTGGCCTCTTAGAGAAGCTACAACTTCAGCTCAAAGAGGTGTTAGATCGAAGGAAAATTCTCTTTACAGGGAAAGAGGATAGAGTGGTTTAGTGTGGTTCTCAAGATGGGAATTACTCAGTCAAATTGGGATATCAACTTTTAGAGGGTAGGGAGGATGATCCCTCAAGGGTGTATGATTTGTTCTAGAGCAGATATTGTCTACCAAAAGCTGGTGCTTTTGCATGGCTAGTAGTGAAAGGTAGAATTATTACTGGGGAGAGAAGGAAACGGATTGGGTTTATGGGCCCTTCTAAATGTGTTATGTGTAGAAGTAGAAAAGCTAAAGAAACTATGGATCATTTACTACTTCAATGTGATGTGGCTTCAAGGTGTTGGTTGAATTTGTTATAGAAGTTAAATTGGTATGGACCTTTGCAGCATACACTCAAAGAGGTTTTTGAAAGATGGCCAAGACAACCTAAGAAATCTACTCTTTCTAGTATTTGGCTTATAATCCCATCTTTAGTCATATAGGAAATTTGGAAAGAGCACAGTCGTAGAATTTTTCTAGATAAAGGGGAAGAGGAAAGAAGATTGCATGGTAGAATTAATCATGTGATTGAAGAGGTTGTAGGATCAACAACATCTCAATCTTTTTCAATGGCCACCCCCTTTACTCTAGAGGATAGAAGAATTCAGAGTTTGTGGCCTAGTATTAAAATAAGACATGGGGCATGGTCTGGCAATAATGCTAGTAAAAAGGTAAATTCATGTATATCTTGGAGCCCCCCAGCGAAAGGTTCATTCAAGATAAATTTTGATGGGGCAGCTCAAGCCAGTTGAGGCTTGTCAGGGCAGGTTTTGTAATAAGGGATGATAAAGGTTATTAGACAAGTGTGGAGCTCAGAGGTTAAGGAGGAGCACTAATAATGAGGCTGAAGCTCATGTTGCACTTTTAGCTATCAGATTGGCTCGGAGTTTAGGGATTAGGAGTCTGCATATGGAAGGGGATTCTCTTATTATAATTCAGGCTATTATGAATGGGGAAATCAAAGCGTGGCATCTGCAGGGTTATATTTCATTTATTATTGAAGATTTGAAGTCTTTTGACAGTTTTAAGGTGAGCCATATTATAAGAGAAGGTAACCACATTGCAGACAGATTGGGCTTTATCTTTTGACCAGGAAGGTGACTCAAGGTTGGAAGATTTCCAAGGCGCTCTTAATTTAGAGGAGATTTTAGATTCAAGAGTCAACTTTTATGTTTGAATGAATGGACTTTTTGTGCTCTTATTGTGTTTCTCCCCCAAAGGGGTCTGTCGTGTTTAAAATGTGAGAGCGTGGAGTTTGAATGGCATATTGTAATTGCTTTGGAAAGGACAGTCTATTGCGAATGTGTAGTTGATCTTGAGATGGCGAGATCATTGCAGTTACTTCCTTTTTGAGTGATGGAGGGTGCATGGGGATTTTAGAGTCACATCACTTCAATCTCACAATATAGTAATGCAGTGATTTTCGAACGTGTGAGGGGTTTTAGCAACTCATGTCTTAAGTCAAGAAGGATGATCTTAATTAAGTTGACAGATAGATGAGGTTAGATGGACAGATTCATAATCATTTCTTTGATGTCATTGAGCCCCTGCTTTCGTTTAAATGTAAGTTGAAGTTTTTGTTGGCAACGAATGTAGTTGCTTTCTCTGGTTTTAGCAAAGGAGAGCAGATAAAACAGAGCGGTTTGGAAACCATGGAAGTGAACTTTACAATCAGCACTAAGAAACAACAGAAAGGTTTCAAGGGGCCTATTAGTAAAGAGAGAATGCAGGGACTTCTTTGCTTCAAGGAAGAGGAGGCAGTAAATACAGCATTAGGGGTTTGGGGGAATTTATTCATGGAGAATAGGATGCATTGGAGAGTCAATCTGGATGTTATATCCATGATTATTGCTTGGGACTTAGAATTGGGGGAAGACACTGAGGTTGTCAAGTGGGTTGCTACATCGCTCTTTGAAGAAGAGATCCTAGAAGGTTTGGAGTCCATTTTGGAGTGGTATGTTTTAGGGGTAGGGATGGACTTTTATGAGGGGTTTGAAGAGGTTAAGGATGCAGATGAGTTTGGAATCGTTTCCTTTGTTAGGTGGGTAGGCAAGGTTGATAAAGAAGCATATGAGCTGGAAATTGCATAGGCCTAGGAGAGGCTCAAGGAAGTAATAAGGCATCATGAGAGAGAGGAGAACGACTTGACCCAGGGATGGTCATGAGAGATTCATAGAAGAGGTCGATCCAAAAATAGGGGCAGACGGTGGGGATGTAATAGAAATGTTTGTGGAGCCCGTGAGGTGAAGGAAGCCAAGAAGCAGAATCATTTCTAACAAATTGAAGACGATGCAGGGTGAAAAGTGTTGTCTGGCAATGGTCTACTTTTTTGTCATATGTATAGACTCTATTTTTTAATATGTTCAAAGTTACTAGGATATGGACGTAGGTCTAATTTTTTGGATGGTTTATAGATTTAGTATTCAGGTGGTTTATTTGTAGATGGATGGTTGTATGTAGTTTCTCTATATATCAGGGTGGTCTTCTTTGGAATGTATGACAGAGATTTTGGTCTGTTAGGGTATCAGAGGTTTCTCTTTGAAGGTGGTTGTTTGTTTTTGTTACTTCTATTGGACTGTTTTGGAGATTGGAGATGTGTATGAAGCCTAGATTTCTACTCGATGTAAACTCTTATTTTATTTTATATTAATAAAATCTAATATTATTACCAACCAAAAAAAAAATTAAAATGTCATACATATGGTTCTAAAAAAAATATACCATGTCAATCAATATAGTCCAATAATTTTTAAAGTTTTAACATACAGTCTAAAACTAAAAACGATTATATAAACCATCAAATTCCAAACCTTTAAATACATGTATTCAAAAAATTGTGGAGAGATATTAGTTTGGAGATATTTTATTTATTTAAAAGTTATTTTATATTACTTTGGAATTATTCTATTTATTATATATGGAGACATAAATTTAACGTACTTTTATTTTAAAAATAATAATTATTAAATATTAATAGTTGAGGTAAAATTTGAGGTTATTCTCATAGTGTGTTGGTTAAGTGTCTGAGTAGGTGTTGTTGTGACCACTGAGGTTCAAACCCCCACTAGGCCTATTTGGATTAAGGTGTCATCTACCTTGTAAATATAATGACATGGTGATGACATCCTTAGAAAGTGTCCTAAGGCACTTAGGATGTATTGGAAAAATAATTTGGAATATTTAATACTCACCATTATTTGTAATACATTCATAAGGGGTGGTAGATTCCACTAGCAATGATAAAAGTGGGTTGTGAACAAAATATATAGATATCTAAAATAAGATAGTTAATGACTTACGAAATGGACAGTTGAGTGACCTTTGTGCTTTTCTAAGTGGGAGCATGGAAGAGGCAACATGTGTCTCTTAGTGTTCCATCATTTATTGCATTTAATGTAATGTTTATCTGGCAATAATGAGCGCCTAAGTTGGAGGGGAAGTATTGGAGCCAAAATCAATGTATTTTCGAGTTTCACGAAGGCATTCTAAGGGTTGTTATCATTAGGAATGAAAAGGCTTCTTTAGGCATCTTTATGGGTGATTTTGGAGCTCTTGTCATTCTATAAATTTAGCTTTTTGACTATAAAATAAAGAGAAAAAATTGAATGTAGAGTTTCTTTGTAGGAACAAATGAGAGGTGGGAGGCATGAGGAGGTTCTTCATAGGTTTAGTAAGGATGGTTTATAGGTTGACTTTTGGTATCATTAAGAAGAAGGATCTAATCTTGATTTTTTAAGTTAAGACAACTTAATTTTCAAATTTACATATGAGATTCATATTTTCATGTTGCATCTATCCAAACCTTGTATCTCATTCTTCTATTGATATATTGGATAGAGATTGATCTTCACAAGTTGGTATTGAACCTATTTATTGTTGGTGTTGGAAATAAGCCACACCAGGACCGATGATGGAGTTGTCCAAGAGGGGCCAGTAGCTCAATGGTAGAGCACTCCAGCACCGTATGGAAGGTCCTAGGTTCGAGTCCTAGTTGGTCCATGTCTCAACATGGTATCAGAACCAGGTCTAGGCTAGGAGCCCCAAGCACACGAGAGGTGTGGCTTAAGGGGGGGTGTTGGTGTTGGAAATAAGCCACACCCAAACCGATGATGGACTGGTCCAAGAGGGGCCAGTAGCTCAGTGGTAGAGCACTCTAGCAGTGTATGGAAGGTCCTAGGTTTGAGTCCTAGTTGGTCCATGTCTCAACATTTATTTCCCAACAAAGTCATTGTGATTGCAGGTATCTTTGTTGATCCAATATGCTCACAAGTTCGAGCCTCAACTTTGTTCATAAATCTAGGTCAAAAGTATCTCACATGGTACTAGTGGGCATGTCGTGCTAGTGTCACTGATCACGTTAAAAAATTTACCCAACACTTTAAAATAAAATAAAATATTTTGAAGTGAAAATTGAGGTGAAATTTAAGTTAATTTTTAGACTTTTTGTTAAAATAATCATGCAATTACACTCCATCCCTTGCTTTCATTGCCTTTAGACATTAATTACCAACAAGACCATCATAAATAGTACAAAAATGGAAAGTCCTTTAAGACTTGTAGATTTTTAAGGGTGAAAAGGTGCACAAAGACATGTAAATATTTTGTTTGTTTGTTTTAGGTTTCTTTATGTCTATTTGTTTTATATGTAATGATTAATGTATAAGTAGAATATTTTTTGTGTAAAAGATGATAATTAATTGATTGAATGATAACATATTTTAAAAATTTGAGTTGATTTGCATTCTTCTTATTCTTTCGGTTAGGTTGAACTTGTAGTTGTGGACCTCAACTTGGTTTAGATGTAGAATTATGGATTTGACTTTTGAGCTTATAAATTCAAATGCAATTTACACCCCAAGCCAAACCTTTCCCAATTAGTTGTTACTTTTTGACTTCAACATGATTTGTATGATAAGGTGCTTTATAAAAGGACAAACTCTAATTTATTCTTAAATATTCAATTAACATATAAAGCATAAACTTGTATGCAATCAAATAAAATACTAATCAAACAATCTTACGGTGAACCTCAAATAGATATTGGTTTATCCATATGGATGTTGATGTGATTTAATAGCACGAACTTTTATTTGATGGATAATTGATTTTGATATAGTTGATTTGCATAAAGATCAAGATATCTCAAAATGGTGAAGGAATTATCATATTTATAGTTTTCTCCAAGAAAAATCAAATGAAAATGAGGAATGGTCATATTCTTAGGTTTCTCCAAGAAAAATCAAATGCAAATGAGGAATGATCATATTTATAGGTTAATTGAACTCGTTGTGGAACCAACTCAAGAGAAATTGGAACTTTTCCCTTTCAAATCTATTAAAGAATAAAATGAACTAATTTAATATAATTGATGGATAATTGTGAGGAATAAATTTATATTCAAAGTATAAGTTAACTAATGAAGGAAGAAAAGTTTCTAAAAGAAGATGGATTTAACTTATAAGAAAAGAAGAAGATGACTAAAGAGATGAAAATGGACAATTTTAGTTCAAATATGGAAATTATATCTCATTAAATTAAAAAATAAAATATTATTTAATTAAATGGATAGGTGGATAAATGAGAATAATTATTAATTAATAAATAATTTATGATGAGTAATGCTATAATTAATTATAATTGATGATAACAAATTAATTTTTTTAATATTAGTGAATGAGATTATAATAAATTAATGTGGATGCTAAGAAAAATATTTCTAGTTTCTACATTTTGTCCTTCTTTGAAGCAATGCTCGAAGTAAATATTATTTCAAAGAAATAAAGTAGATGAGAAGAAAAAATAGAAAAATGAAGATGATGGCATGCCCTAATCAAGTGAAAAATGTCAAATTAGAAAAGTGATTTTATTGAGATGAGTTATGCCATCTTGAAAGATTATCCATGTAAAAATTATATAGATGAGCTTTAAAAAAGATGTGAAGAAAATATCAGATGAACGATATAAAATTATAGAAGAAAAAGATCGAAAGATGGATACAGGAAATATGATGATGGGTAGAATGATAATGATGTGTTATGTTGATTTATATAACAACATATTAGCTAAAGTGAACACAACAACATACATTTTCATGTTATATGTATGACTACATATATGTACATGGGTGTATATATGTGTGTGTATGTGTACACACACACACACACACACACACACACACATACAGACATGTGTGTGTGTGCAATATGAAAATGCATATTGTGTGTAGTTGATAAGCAAAATGAGAGAAATATATACAAAGTTTGATTATTATAAAAAATGAAAATGTATGTTGTGTCCACTTTAGTTGGTAAGTGAAATGACACAAATATATACACAAAATTGATCAAATAAACACCTGAAAATGCCTAGACCCATACAATAAAAGCAAGCATAGATTAAATAGGAATGGTGAGATTGGGAAAGCCAAGCAAAGACAAAGGATGCTTTTGACCAGAGAAGGACCAATAGAAAACAGGGGTCTTAATCCTATACAACAAAAATCTATTTCACAACATGAGAAAGATCATGGGAGGGAAAAAGACCTTTCCTCCTATGAACAATAGTCCAAGCAATACTATCATCCAAGATCCCACTACTAGGGGAAACAAAAGGAGAACCCCCAACTGGAGGATTGAGATCACACAAAGGGGAACAATATGATGACAATGCAAAAGGTTGTCATGTATGTTGTGTTCACTTTGGTCGATTAGTGAAATGACAGAAATATATACACAAATTTGATCAAATAAATATAGGAAAATGCCTAGACCCATACAATAAAAGAAAAGCGTAGATTAAAAAGGAATGGTGAGATTTGGAAAGCCAAGCAAAGACAAAGGATGCTTTTGACCAAAGTATAACCAATAGAAAACAAGGGTCTTAATCCTATACAACAAAAATCTCTTTCACAACATGAGAAAGATCATGGGAGGAGGGGAAAAGGCCTTTCCTCCTATGAACAGTGTCCAAGCAATACTATCATCCAAGATCCCACTACTAGGAGAAACAAAAGGAGAACCCCCAACTGGAGGATTGAGATTACACAAAGGGGGAACAATATGATGACAATGCAAAAGGTTGTCATGTATGTTGTGTTCACTTTAGTTGGTAAGTGAAATGACACAAATATATACACAATTTTGATCAAATAAACATAGGAAAATGCCTAGACCTATACAATAAAAGCAAAGCGTAGATTAAAAAGGAATGGTGAGATTCGGAAAGCCAAACAAAGACAAAGGATGCTTTTGACCAGAGCATAACCAATAGAAAACAAGGGTCTTAATCCTATACAACAAAAATCTATTTCACAACATGAGAAAGATCGTGGGAGGAGGGAAAAAGACCTTTCCTCCTATGAACAATAGTCCAAGCAATACTATCATCCAATATCCCACTACTAGGGGAAACAAAAGGAGAACCCCAACTGGAGGATTGAGATCACACAAAGGGGGAATAATATGATGACAATGCAAAAGGTTGTCATCAATCACCTAAGAAAATTGAAGCTAAGCAGAAACTGGTAAAATAGAAAGAGAGTGCAAAGTGGGAGGAGCCCCAACAAGGACCACTAAACATGTAAGGCATTCATTAGAATCCTAAGAGGGGCCTACCTCCAAGGAAATAGGATCCTCGATCATCAAGTGGTCATCATTAGCATTCCTTTGCAAAGTACCAGGGCCATTTTGACACGAAAGAGAGCAATCTGAAGCCAAGTGACCAATAGTGAAGCAACGACTTCTAAAGGGAAGGCCCTCATAATCAAGCAGTTGCATGCAAGGCTTATTCCCAACCATCAAGACCACACCCCCATGAAGAGGCAAGGAGTCGTCAATATCCACCAAAAATCTGAGCAAACATAGAGTGACCTATGAAGGAAATGGAATCATCAACCTTTAAGAAATGACCAACAGAGTTGCCAATGGCCTTGTAACAAAATTCTTTCCAAAACTAGAGGAGAAAATTGCAAAGTCAAAGCTACACTGGAAGCACATTGAGTAGTTCGATGAGGGGGTTAAAGGAAGGTGACCAAAGGTTTTACCGAGAGAGAGACTGAGTGCTCTCACCACACCCAAAACCGACCCAACACCAAGTTTCTATCTTCTATGGAGGGAAAAGAAGCAACGAAAAAAACCCTTAGCACAAGAGAAAAGCTTGATCTTACTAATCGTGAGGGGCTTCCAAGAATCCAAGACCCAACTATGCAAGTCAAGAGAGAAGGCCAAAGGCTGGAGAAACAACACACGATCCTCTACATAAGTAGAAGTCTTCATTTTCAGACAAATCCATGTCACAAACAACCACTGGATAAAGGCAATAGGAGAGAGTGGTACACTCATTAAGGATGAGAAGGAACAAACCTAGTTGCCTAAGCAAAGCTACGATCCCCCACAACAATTCCAAACACCAATGAAGCTCTAGAGTCGATAGAAGGGCCAACATTATCAAAAAGCCTAAGCAAAAGGGGTTAGCAATAATGGCCAGAAGAGAGTCAAGGCACTCATAAGTAGGTAATGACCAAAAAGAAGGGAGAACCTCACAATGTGTACAAACCCCAAGCAAGACTAGCACACTTCTAGTGATAGAGACTAAAGGGGCAACCTGAGAGGAAGGCATCGAACCAACAGGAACAACAATGACTTGATTACGCAAAAAGTGAGCAAGTCAAATCCTACGCATGCAAAGGAATATGCCAAACACGAAGGGGAATAGGAGAACGTTGGAGCCATCATGAGACAAAAAAAAAACATATACACGATTTCATAAATATAAAATAGTTTTTTAAAGAACGTGTTAAAAAAATTACCCTAAATTTATGGCAATTGTTAAAATTACAACACGCACACACACACACACACACACACATTTATATTTACAATATATAAAATTATGAAAACATTGAAATAAAGATTTACCAACTTGAAGATCCTTAAATAAAGATGTACCAACTTGAAGATCCTTTACCATTTAAGGAATGTGCAAATGATGTCTATGGATGTCTTTGGACGCTATATAGTATGTAAAAGAAATTAGAAAAATCCTTTGATATTTAAGGAATGTCCAAAGCACGTTTATGGATGTTATATAGTATGTAAAGGAAATTAGAAAAATCCTTTGATATTTAAGGAACGCCCAAATCACGTCTATGGATGCTATATAGTATGTAATAGAAATTTTTTAAAAAAAACTGGAGGGATTTATTAGTGTCGAAAACCATGTCTATGGATACTATATAGTATGTAAGTGAAATTAGAAAAAACAAATTGGACAAATTCGAGGGTTGTGAAAATCATGTTGGCTACTTCATTCAAATTAGAAAAATGAATGCATTCATTTTAATTTATTGAATTTGAATTTGAATACATGTGAGATTGAATTTCATTTTAGTTTAAATATATGTAAGATTGAATTTCATTTTAGGGGAGAGGACCCAACAGTTGTGCACCCTAATTTTGCACTTCTCAAAATCTTACATGGAAATTTCAAAGCACTCCCCTTTTTTTACAACTTACTTGGCAAGTCCCCTACTTATGACTAAGGTTTCAAGGCCACATCATCAGATATGATGCCACATCAACATGTTTTTTGTCAAGGTGTCTAAAACAGCCCAAAAAGAAGGTGATACTAATATAGTCATGCAATAGAGGCCCCAATACTTGTGCAGATGATGTGACATCACATGATTGGTTGCTTTTTACAACTAATGGTACAATTCATTTTGTTATTAGTAGCCACCATCAACAATAACAACTTTAAAGTCGCAACTATTGGTACAATGTTGTCAAAAAAATTGGACCTTAAATCAACAAGTATGGGTATTAAATCAATAACTTCTATCACAACAATTGAAACACATTCAACTCATGGGTCCCCTCCCCTAGTTTATTGAATTTGAAAATGTGAATACATGTAAAACAATTCAATCATCTAAATTGAAATGACTAAATTATACATAATATTTAAGTAGATTTGATGTTTATCAGAGAAGCCTTGACACCATTTATTGGTGATGCATGTACCTACACTAAATGGAATATTGTTTATGCAAGTACCTATATTAAATGGAATTACTTAATTTATTGTTTGAGCAAGTACCTAATACTAAATGGAATTAATACATTTGATGTATTGGAGGAGCCTTAACACCATTTATTGTTAATGCAAGTACCTACACTAAATGGAATATTGTTAATGCAAGTACATATACTAAATGGAATCAATTTATTGTTCAAGCAAGTGCCTAATACTAAATGGAACTAGCACGTTTGATGTGAGAAGAGGTATGAGAGAATGTGCATATGACACCTCATAAGATTGATAGGAGCTTGAATTTATGGCAAGAGTCTCTTTCTGTGCATAAAGAAGTATAAATCTAATATGTTTAACATCCCACACACTATTGTAAACATAAAAGATAATTAATAAAATGGATATACATAATAAATCTATTGAACAAAATTAATATATATACATAATGCTCATGCAAAATATAACAAACATATGAATCCACTTAAATACAAAGTTAATATAAGAAATATAATTACATACTTGTAAATAAACAAAAATAAAAATCTAAGATAAAGAAATACATATAATTATATATTTCTACTAACATATATATTTATATAAACAAGAATAAATATTTAGTCTATGAAGTACAAGTTGAGTTGGCCTAGTGGTGGAGAACTTCTGCTCTTGAAAAAGAGGTCACAAGTTCAAATCCTACAAGGGGGTAGGGGTATGTACACAAGACTAAATTTATATAAACAAGAATAAATATTTAATCTATGAAGTACAACTTGAGTTGGCCTAGTGGTGGAGAACTTGTGCTCTTGAAAGAGAGGTCACAAGTTCAAATCCCACAAGAATAAATATTTAGTCTATGAAGTACAATTTGAGTTGGCCTAGTGGTGGAGAACTTGTGCTCTTGAAAGAAAGGTCACAAGTTCAAATCCCACAAGGGGGTAGGGTATGTACACCTTATCAGCTTTGGCCCTTTACCAATCCAAAAAAAAACCCTTCACCAATCCAAAAAAAAAAATATTTAGTGTACGAAACTATTTTATATATTTAAATAATACATATACAAAATATATACAAACAAAAGAAAAAACATACATACCCGCTTAATACAATTTTTTTAAATATACAGGTACTTGTAACCTAATCATTTGACATTGCGATTGAGAATTATTAAACAGGTTCTCATAAAAGCTGCATTGTTCTGGATCACACTCCATGATCCATCATTGTTCTGATCCATATGATCCATCATTGTGTAATAGAACGTACAAGGATTGCAGGAATGTTGGATATCATTTTCTCATCCTAATAACAATGAGACCAAGGAGTGTTGTTCAAAACATTGGCTTAAAAATCAATTACAATGACTTCCAAGATAAAAGATTTATCAATCAGAGCGTAGATATATTGCGAAGTTACTAATCACCAATCTGTTATTTTAAGCGTAAGTCCTAAGAAAATCAATTACAATGACTTCCAAGATAAAAGATTTATCAATCAGAGCGTAGATATATTGCGAAGTTACTAATCACCAATCTGTTATTTTAAGCGTAAGTCCTAAGAAACCCAATCATGTCTGAGATCATAATGTTAGCAGTTTCTCAACTAATAAACAATTAACAAGTATCAACCTCCTTTTTCCCAGAAAACAATCAGATTTTTCACAAGTTTCCCCTGCATTTTCTACCTTGGAAACCACCAAATTATTCACAACACTGTCATATGAAACCCCACAGAAAGAAGAGATGAGTATAAGTCAGCTCATCAAACAAAACATGAAAGGAAGGATCTCACAAACTAGTAATAGATATTAATTTATATCGTGTTTGTTTACAGATAACAACGTTGACATCTACACCAGGTGTAGCAATGAAGATACGAAACTTGTTTCAGAAACCTGTTTCTTTCACTTCAACCTAATATTAATAGAACAAACAAAACACATTATTACACGATACTGTACCATATAAGGTTACGTGTTAACTCCACTTCCAAAACATCATAAACATCACAGCTTGCTCTGCTGCTCCCCCTTAGCTTAAGCATTAACTTTTGGCGCCCAGCCTGCAATAACATATTCCTCGGCAGCCTGTGTATGAAGAAATGATTCTCGAGAGAAAAGAGCCTGTAGAGGAAAATGTAGACCCATTACTGGCCACATAGAATATAGTTCCAATGTACATCTAACTATTGCCAGCACAGCCTAAATAAAAGAACGTGATCACTAATACAAGAAACCATACAAATGGAAGATACCATATGAATTCCAGACTAAAACACAGCTCACACAATTCCATTCAGATACAACACGAAAAGACATACGAAAATAGACATGGAACAATTCTATAACACTATGGATTTCCTACAACAAAGTAACAAACTATAAGGATACTGTACGTCCATATGCATTGTTATCTAACATGAGCAACATACACATATCAGCCTTCAATTGAATAGTGTAGTGCACACCTACCAAAATTGACTATGTGCACACCAACCAGTAGACGTGCACACTCGAACCATGGGTTGGAAACCAAGTTTGAGTTTATGTACGTAAGCTTTACAAAGGTTAATGTTAACCCATATTAAGCCTAACTTTACTTTTGTAATAACAGTACAGAGACAAAAAACAAATCTCTAAGCTAATAAGTTAGTAATGACAAGGTCAAATGGGAGAAGCTCAAAAGATAGAAAGCATGAGAGTTCAGAAAAAGGAGCCCAAAATTCAAATCCCCAAGAAACGAGTAAAAAAGTAGAAATTGGGTAAAACACCACATCCAACTCATTGGATATGCTACACCCCAATGGGCAAGGACAGGTGCAAGGCCCATGCAAATTTGACACAATTAATACCTCTCAGTCATTACATCTTGGGTGAAGGTCATCCTATATGTGGAATTCACTAAATCAAAGAAAAGAGACAAACTAATTACAAGAATGGTGCCGATCAATAAAAAGGAAAAAGGGGCCCCAACTGCATCATTGAGTAAAGAGTTCATAACTTCAGAGTCCATGGCAACACAAAAAATGATATTAGAGAAAACCTCATGGTCTTGAAGGCCTTACCAAGTTTAGTTAAAAAGAGCATGGCCATAATTCATAGATATGATAGTTGTATCTTGAGATTTACTTTGGTAGTCATAGCCTTAATAAGGTGCCTACAGACGCTTGCAAATAAGAACATCTGCTATCTTGTTCTTTTTGTTTTGGGGATGATGTATCGAAGTACAAGGATAAATGTAGCCAAGGTTTAACCTATTTAATAGAAAAAGCTTAATTATCAAAAAAGACCATTAAACGTAAGACAATCTACCCTGGAGCACAAAATTCCGAAGTGATCCAGAAGACATATATTTTCTTATAACTAGAATGGACCTTAAAACTTAAAATGTCTAATTCCAAAGTAGTCTATTTTCAATATACAAATATAATTGTAAAGAACAAGCCATGTTGCATAGAATTGACCAATGAAGTCAATATCATAGAGAGGAGACACATACCTTTATGTAGTTGTGAACATAAGAAAACTCTTCCGGAATAGACCACTTTTTGAAGTGACCCAAAACAATCTTCAAATGGTATAACTTTGGAGCAAGACTCAGGTCCACCGCAGAAACTCTCTCCCCGTCAATAAATGGACCCTGCCCAAAAATTGAAAATGAGTTTATAGCATGTTGAGAGCAAAATAAAGTCAAAGAAACTCGAAAGAGCTTTTAGGGGAATCAAATACCAATTCTGTGAGCAATAAACTACCAATAAGGGATCGCAATTGCAATAAAATATTATGTGGATTTCTTAGGGCAACATTACAGTCGCATTTACACATTCTTAAAGAATGTATATTACCATGAACTGGTTTTTATCTTCTCCCTTTCAAGTAATAAAACACATATCTTAACTTGGGGTCATATCTTGTAGACTACGATACCTTGAAGATAAAGTTGATGCTTTCTTCCCATCATTTCTTTACCATAGCAAGGGCAACACGTTCTAAGACAGAAGATACGATACAGTAACCATTATTAATGGCCTAATAAACCTATCCTTGATAGTAGGCCTAATAGACCCATCCTTAATAGTAGAAATAAGTTTTCCTCAGTTCAAGAAGAAGATTTCAAGCGATTTTGTATTAAGCTGAAGAAGATTTCAAGCGATTTTGTAATCAGCTGTATGTTTTTTGCATCAACATTCTAGATCACACTCAGTAATCCATCATCAGGATGAGGAAAGAATTGTGATGATAGATCGCTGAGTATGATCTGAAACATTGATGCTAAAGGAACTGACACAGCTGAAGCCAAAAGAAATGCAAAGCAGACCTTTATTTTATAATATCATATTAAAAGAACTAGTTGCATCACCTTTTGGAGGAACCTTGAGGGTATACAATATCATAAAAAAAGTTGCATCAGCCTATACAAATCTCAAAGATTTATTTAGTTTACTGTAACACAACTTTATTCAGATGAATTTATCTTTTACAATGCTCAAGTCAACTTGCACAACATTTTTATATCAATCAGAATTTGTATTGCATGTTTATCATAGAAGCACACTTACATTAGCTTTCAGGTATTCATCCAAGGCACGCAACTCATCCAATAAGGCTTGCTCTTTGCCATCATTAGGATCACGACTTTTCAAGAAGCCAATGAATGTTGGGAAAATCTTCGACCCTCTACATCAACACAGGTATTCAAGAGAATCATTAAAGATGCAACAAAAAACTTGATCCAACAGATGTAAGATACTCATGAAATTTATGCCAAGTGCAAAATTAGAAGACAGAAAATACACGTGCACCAGAGTGTGAAAACCATATGCTATTTTCTCTCAACAAGAATCA
This sequence comes from Cryptomeria japonica, assembly GCF_030272615.1. Taxonomy (NCBI): domain Eukaryota; kingdom Viridiplantae; phylum Streptophyta; class Pinopsida; order Cupressales; family Cupressaceae; genus Cryptomeria; species Cryptomeria japonica. The sequence goes on from NC_081405.1 coordinate 73,530,168, forward strand.
AAACAGATTTGCTAATGCTTAAATTGCCCAGTAAAATAGATTAAAATACCTTAATTTTATGCCATACAAACCCTAACAGCCCAAGGCTTAATTCAAATTTAAAAAGTTACCACCATAATACAAAAAATCAAACATTTATACCATAAATGGGCAAATGAACGACAATGCAAATCATAAATTATACAACATAATTACTTCTTTTAGCAGATACATTCACTGTCTCTTGATTATAACTCTACTTTGCCTCTAGTAAAATCTCACTTAATAACGACTTTTGAGGCTTCAAAAATCTTTCCAGACCCTGACTTTCTTCATTTGAAAATCAATCAAATACACAATTTTTTAGAATGTTTTGATCCATCTAGATTTGTTATTATTTCTATACGAATGTTTGTGAATCACCTGGATTCTTCTCACTTCCTAAGAATTTTGTTGCTTTAGCAAGAAAAATAATGTTCTCACTTGAAGCTACACTTAACACCCATATAGGAAAAAAAAAATTAACAAAAAGTCTAACCCTGGCCCTACACAATGAAATAATGTTTCACACTTGAAGTGGTTACACTTACCACACAATCTGGGGGAAAAAAACATAAAGAAAACTATAATCCTGGCCCTACACACTCTGTTGACATTGTGGACGGATACCTCATAGGTTTGGTTAGAGTGGGCCAAAGATTTACTCAATGCATGTTCATATAGTAACCTTTAGAAGAGAGATTGATTGATAATCATGAAATTCGCAAATGCTTATGTCAATTTTTACCAACATCTAGAAGCACTTAATACACTCATGACCACTTATATCCATGGCAATATTAGAAATTGAGTTATCCGTGCTCCTTTTTATTCTGATAAGCCAGCAGATTAAACAGAGATTATCTGAATTGGAGCATGAAAAATCACTCAAATTCAGCTAACTTGACTTAATCAGTTGTACTTGTACTTCTTGGTTTATAAGAATAGAAAAAGTAACGACGAATCAAGACATGTTGTAAACTCAGTAAGAGAGGATTGAACATGGAAGTAATACAGAATCAAATGCAAGAACAGTGTAGTGGCTGAAGAACCAAATTGATGACAGCATAGTCACATTGTTATCACAGACAACAATGCTATACAAAACAGGGTGTCGGTTTCATTTGGTTCAGTAACATTTCATATGTGTTTTGACAGTTTCATATGTAATAGTGGTTTGCCCTATGTATGTGGTGCTTTTGCCAATACTATAAATATTGTCTCTTCAGCTTCCTTTATGTCTTGGAATTTTCCTCTGACTCATTTTGCTCACCATTTATCATTAAAAATACACTTAGGTATCAAAAAGAGTCAATGGAAGGAAGCCAAGATAGACAAGAGCAATGATCTAAGAGAGCACTGACGTAGAAAATGGCTGTACAGCTGAGATAGCTGAGAGCAGCAATCAAGCAATGTTAAATAAGCAAGTAATTGACAAGTGTCAGGATATTGTTGATAAATTTTTGGCATCCTTGAAGGCTGTACAGTTGGGATAGCTGACGTGAGCAATCAAGCATGTTAAATAAGCAAGTAATTGCAAGTGTTAGGTACTGTCAATAATAATTCTGGTATCTTTAAACACCTTAAGAAGTAAAGTTGTAAAATTGCAAGAAATATAGTAAAGACGAGGAATCATAGCTTCACCCTAATATATTTTTTCCCACGCTGGATTTTGCCACCAACATTCCTTGTGTTTCTCTCTTTTTACATGTGTGTAGATTAATTTCCTGCTTAATTTCATTCTTGCAGTTTAATCTACTATCTCAAGCACCTAAAAAATCATAAGAATCAGCTGAACACCTGAATACAAGTATAGTACCTGGTCATAACAGCATATATGACTTGCCTCCATGTCACATAAAGCCAATCTCACATTAAGTAACCATCACTCTTTGTTACACAAATGCATGTGTGGAATGGAGAAGAGTGATATATTTTTAGTAGCATGTAAGTAGGAGGCACACCAAGCAATCAATTTAGACATGCATAAGAGCAAACGCACCATTCCATAATTAACGTATGATGTAGAATGCAACCATAAAACTGTAGAGTTATCAATTCACAGCTTTAGATTGCTAATTAGTACAGAACTTGTTTATAGCACAGTAGGGGAAGCATACCCATCAATTTACAGATTGGTATTATTGTTTCATTAGCATAGAACTTGTGAACACATTAGGAAAAGTAAATCCATGTTGATGACTCATGCATTGGAATATCCAGGCCGATTAAAGATAAAAAGAATTATTACTGTGAAAATCTAGAAAAATCATTACTAAGAATAGTATAAGCAATTCAAATAAACAAAGAAAGATATTCATCTTCAATTGCTTTTGTATCAATATGTTAACAAATTTGTAGTTTCTGTGACACTTCAATAATTGTCTAATTAGCAGTTTCACTATGTAAATCATAATGCATTAGTCTCATTCTTTATTTCAGCAATTCTCATTCTAGGGCTAAAATATTTGAGAAATAACTATGGTCTAACAAATCAGGGTTGATTACTTCTTCAAAGTACCCCACTTTCTTTGTTGCTAATAGTTTCACTAGCGTTCAAAGTCTTTTCTTAAAATGTTGTAGTAGCAAAGGTTTTGATATTCTCAATATTTATTCTAAGCACTTTCTTCATACTTTGTGTTAATACATATTTTGATAGTCCAATTATATGTCCCATGGTTCAGAGACCCTAACCCAGCTTCTTCAAGGGATATCCAGCCAAACATAGATCCTTTCAAGCTTGCTTCGCATTAAACCTAAGTCTAGCCATGATTTTTATCAAACACAATTAACTTGACACTGGGTACTGTTAAATGAATTCTATTAGAGCCAGTTATTGTAGAATTCACTTAATGGCCTCATAGTTCCATAGATATCATGCAAAAATCATGCCATCTTAGTTTAGAATCAAGAATAAATTTCCAGGTAACAATAAGAAATAAAAGGTTAGGAAGCTGCATATAAAGGTGTTAACAACTTAACGTGTGATTATATACGAATTCTAGAAAAACAGGATGAAGTTGATGAATTTGGTACACAAATTGAGGTATTACAACTTAAATCTGTGGTACTCATTTGTTATTATACATGAAAACTCATCTTCTAGAAAATCAGGATGTAGTTGATGAATTTGGTACACAGGTGAGGACTAATATTATACCCTATGGGTAACATTTTTAAATGAGTGGTGAGGAATGACCCTTGGTCTAAAGTATGAACTTCGACTACTATGGCTTTGTATCCAGCAGAAAATGGTCTAGCAGAAAGACATAGCAACTGTAATGATGGTAACCCAGTTTCATGCCCCATAAGGCATGCTTATTACACTCAAAAATAGCTTTTATACCAAATGAGGTTTTAGAATTGATATTTAACTTCTAAATTCAAATAGAAGTTCTAAGGCTAATGACTATGGGAGAGAAAAAAGGAAAAACTAAATGTTACTTTTTGATTAGTTATAGATAAGCTTTTAAAAAGTTTATTTCAGTATTGAATGCATCTATTAGCTTATTCTGTTTGGTGGAAGCTGGATGCACAATGTTGGTTTTTGCCATCTAGCTAATGTTAGAAAGATTTGAACTTCAGCATATACACATCTCTTGCAGATCCGCAACACCCCATCATTTCTAACCTTCATATTAAACTTTCATCGGAATGCTAAAGTAGATAAAGGATTAACATATTTAATAAAGATGTAAATGCAAGCAGGATTTATACACATACACTGATGCCTTCTCAGGCGGAGTTGCCAGAGATGGCTCGGGATATTTCTCCTCCAATATCTGGGTGATAACATCAGAATCTGGAATCCACTTGTCGTCAATCTTAATGAGAGGAACTTTTCCTTCGGGACTAATTTGTAAGAACCTGTTTACCACTATCATAATATTAGCCCCTAAAATTTGTAAACATGCTGGCGACCATTGCTTACACGAATATTTCTTAGAGAGAGGACAGGAAAATACTGGGCATAAAAATTGATGAATTACCAGTCAGGCTTATCACTGAGGTTTATCAACTTCGTGTTGTATGGGATATGCTTTTCCTCCAAAGTCAGCAAGACCCTCTGCGTAAATGGGCCTGCATTCATTTAAATTTAGTAGATTATAAGTCACACTAATATGTTCCAAACACCCCAATCATACAACACACAACCGGATCTTTATCATGTATAAAATAATTTAATAAAACAAAAACAAAATCCGCTCCTAATAACACCATCAACAATGCCTGCGTTTCCAAACAACTTTTCTTTGGCTTTGTAAGAAATATCTAGTACATTAGAAAATCAAAGAAAATAAACAGATGAATCTAACAGCCAGGTTACAAGGAGAGTTCCTCTGAATATCTGAAATCTAAAAGACAACACTTTATTTGTTTTGAGTTTTTTATTTTAATGTTTTTATTTTAACATTAAAATCCAAACGTTTCTTGAAAAATCTGAACTTTCCTAAGCTAGGTCAAACGCTAGTTTTGTTTTGAAAATTTTAAAAAGCATACAGACAAAACCCTTATATTCAAAGAAACGCTGTGAATACCCCGCTTTGTTAATGGCAAGACTCCAGCATGCCTCAAGTTTTCTTTTTACAAAAAAGTGTACAGATAAAATCCTTATAACCAAAAGACCATTGCGAATGCCCACTTTGCTTTGAAAAAAATTGTGAAGACCAAACCCTTATGTCGAAAAGACCATTGCGAATGCCCACTTTGCTTTGAAAAAATTCGTGAAGACCAAGCTCTTGAGAACAAAGAGTTGTTATATAATATAATGGAAAGACTCTTGGAACGGCCCCTTCTTCCACTAAGATATGCATGACCCAAAATTTTGTTTTTGAACAAATTTCAGAAAAAAACCTTATGTCCCTAAGGGTGTTGTGAAAGCCAGCTTTGCTTTGGAAAAAAATGCGAAGACACAACACTGTATCCAAAGATTTGTGATATAATGTTAACAGGAAGAGTCCTAGAATGACCTCTAATTGCAACAAGGTTTGACCATGTCCCATGTTCAAAGAGAACACATATCTTCTACAAGTTAAGATTTAAGGAAGTGGCCTCAACTTGTAACTGAATGACACCAAAGCTTACACCACACCTTTAAAATACAATCATAAATTTCACAGTGACCACACAAACTATCAACCAAGGTCGAGACTCGATGCATCCAACAATTAAATTGTTTATTCCTTTTAAGGAGTGTGAGGAATTGTGGTGTAATTAAGAAACCAAATCTTATGAAAAACTGTAACGCTGAGTGAACCCTAACGATTCCACTTAACTAAGGAAGATTAACGTTGCCTACGACTACTTACTCAGAAATGTATATAACCCTACACAAGACGTACAAAGAAAGTGTATTAAAGGAACTCTGATGTAATCTTAATGGGGGATTTTCAGCACCCAAATTCGAATCCCCCCCAACAGTAGGGAAGATCATTAACCGCAACAACTATAGGGTTAATTAGCGCATAACACATTAAGTCTACACCACAAAATGTTAAAATTTTAGGGCGCATAAATTCACCCGTCAATTAATGACATTTAAACAGAATATTTTTTAACAAACGTATATTTGGATCATTGCTCTTTCTCAAGTTTCAAACCAGGTTTTTAAGCTCGTGATTATAAAAAAGATACCCCAAAAGATTAACAAGGAATAGCGGTGGGAATTAAAAGCAATAGAACATACAGTCCCCAGGTTTATCGTGTGCGCCTGTAGCAGCCTTAACACAGACATCCAAAGCCTCTGCCATTTTAGCGACCACGGGTCGAAATCCGACTCGCCCACAAAATTTTCTGCTCGTGAGGCCAATTTGAGGTTTAACAGTTAAAACCTTGGCGAAACCAACAGCCGATGTTGCCGCTAACATTGCCATTGAAAATGGTTATTTGACACTAATATATAGAATCTCCGCGCGTTCTAATTACGCAAATGTATTTACTAGTGCTGTTTGGTTGACTTCAGCATTAAAAATCCAACGATTGAGATATAGTATATGGTCCAAGAGACAAGGAAAAGTGATAGGCTTTTCAATTGAGAATATATTTAGAATTTTTGAAGAAAAATATGTGGAAGCATGATATGCACACATTTTGGGTAGGAGAAAAATATGTGGAAGCATGATATGCACCCATTTTGGGTAGGAGAAAAATATGTGGAAAATGACAGAGTATTACTTCATCATATGCGTCATACCGTGTTACCTTTTGTTTTGCTTTTTAATGGGTAGTTAAAATCTTAGCCGTTATAATCCCACTCATTGGATATCTTGTTTGTAAGAAATTATGGTGCAGGTCAAAAATATATATATATATATATATATATATTTAATTTATAAGAATTTTATATTAAAAAATTTGTATTTAAATTTATTTATTGATTTTATCAATCATACATATTAAATATGAAAAATATTTAATGTTACAATTCAAATAAATTTTTAAATGATTTAAGATTAGAAATGTCTTAAAATTTAAAAATAATTAAATTTTATTTTGATAAGATTCTAAATTGTATTATAATATATATTGATATTAAATAATGAAAAATTATTAATAATATATGTCAAAATCTTAAAGTTTACTTCTTATAAGTAAGTTTTTTAATCTTATTAGAAAATATTTAAACAATCTTGTTAAAAATAGATTGTTTAAAAATATTTTTTTTTAAAATTAACTAAGTTTCTAAATTCATTTTAGAAACTATTAAAAAATTAGAAACTTATATCTTTGAAAATTTTGTAAAACAATTCAATATTTCACAATAAATATATATTAATATTATAAATTAAAATAATATATTATATTTATCTATAATAATTTTTTGAATTAAAAGATCATACATATAATTTTATAAAAATATACAATCTAAAATTGAAAAAACAATTATTTTAGACCATCAAGTTCCAGGCTTGATCAAAGGTGCATCATCAAAGGTGCATCCTAGATGCTGGATTAAACACCTACCTTTAAAGATTATTTTTGTTTCTTTATATCAAAACATATTTTATAAAGAAATAAAACACAAAACAAAATAGTAAAAGTTAAGCATTTAAAAAGAAGGCCAATTATTAGTTTATTTTGTCAAGGAAATCATATTTATTATATTTATTTATTTAAATTTTTTTAAAAGGCTTTATATTAAGTTTATAAAATCATTTAGCTATTTGATAAAAAAATTTATTAAGAGTGAAGGAGGTGTATTCTATCAAAGTTGTCCAATACACAATCTTGACCTCAATTCTTATAGTATGAAAACCTTGGACTCGACAAAACTTGATTCTTGATAGACTCATTTAACATCATTTGGCTTCACTAGAGGATGAAGAGAATATTGATATTCATTTAATTTTAAAATACTATAATGATGAAATTCATATACAAAAAACATTTACATTTAATTACGTACCTAGTTTGAAAGAGTGGGTCTACAAATACCATAACCTTGTGTGAAGCTCAGCATCTTTCCTAAGCTTCACTTATTTATATAGGCATGTACCTTCCGTTACACTTATCCATATCTACTAAGTTACCGATACTTCAGGTTTTGCCCCCAAATCCGGATACGATACGTATCGGATTCGGATTCGCCCTGGAATCCCTGTGGATTCGGACAGGGTACTGATTTTTGCCTCCTGAAACGTATCCGTTTTTGGAGTCACGATTCCAAACGCATCCGGTGTAGACGTGGCGATTCCTGGGGGTTTTTTTGACGAATCCGCATCGGTCACAAATTTCGAGGGTTTTTTCACGGGTCGAATCATGTCTTTTCACGTTTTAAACCCTAAACCAAAGCTAAATGTTAAAAAATGCGAAATCGAAAAACGCAGGTGAGAGGTGAGAGGAGGCGCGACGGAGGCGCGACGACGGCACAGAGGTGCGACGGAGGCATGACGACGGCACAGAGGAGGCCAGACGGGAGGTGCCAGAGCAGGAGGGCGACGACCGACAACCAGCCCCCAGTCTTTCCGGCGCATCCTCCATTTTTTCAGGCTTCCCTGCAAGTTTTTGTTAAAATAATTATCATAGGTTGTTAAATAATTAAATTTTATTATAAATTTTAAAAAAATTTATTAGTTTGTTAAATTTTATTATAGTTTATTTAATAGTTTATATAAAATTAAATTTAATAATTTATTTAAAATGAAAATAATTAAATTTAAATTTTTAATTACAAAATTTATTATAGACTATAGTTTGTTAAATTGTTTGTTAAATGAAAACAAACTAACTATTAAAAATATAATTTTTTATTTTTAAATAATAAAACTATTTTCAATTTTGCTAGTTAATAATTATTATTATTATAAATATGAATATAATATTTAAAAATAAAAAATTATATTTTTAATAGTTAGTTTGTTTTCATTTAACAAACAATTTAACAAACTATAGTCTATAATAAATCTTGTAATTAAAAATTTAAATTTAATTACTTTCATTTTAAATAAATTATTAAATTTAATTTTATATATTTTAATTTAACATTTAGAATCTATTGTTTACTATTAATTTATTAAATATTAATAATTATTTTTTAATTTGTTGTAGAAATCATAATGGCAACGACTACTAGCTTTACTCCTCAAAGCTCTACTCCTCAACGGACTTTCAAAACTGACCCAAATTCACCTTTATGGAAATATGTCAAAATAATAGACCAAGTAAAAGGTGGTGGAACATTTTTATGGATATGCAACTTCTGTAGTACGAAAAAAACTAGCTCCTACAGTCGTGTCAAAGCCCATTTTTGTGCCATTCCCCAACAAGGAATCAAACAATGTCTAGGAAAGGATGGAAATGGGATGTCACCTCAAGAAATAGCAGGATATATTAGAGAGCAAGAGGAAGCAGATGCAAGAGTTGGTCGTGCCTCAAACCATCCTTTGTTGACAGGAAGAGGAAGTAAATCAAAGAGGCCCCCTACTTCTCCATCTTATAGCGATTTTCCTGATATCGTGGTAGAGAGCCACCCATTCTTGGACCCAATTAGTGAAGAACCTGTTATTGTGAAGAGAAGCAAGGGACCATTAGAGAGAGCATTTAAGAATGATTCTAGAGAGATTGCAGATCAATCCGTTGGAAGATGTCTATATGCAAACGGTTTGTCATTTAATGTGGTACGATCACCATATTGGCAGGATATGTTGAGAAAGGTAAATGAGGCTCCACAAGGGTACACAGGGCCAAGTTATGAGAAAGTGCGTAGCACCTTACTAGCAAAGGAGGTAAAAAACATAGACAATGCATTGGCTCCCATTAGAAATTCATGGAAACAAAGAGGGGTGTCCATCATTTCAGATGGATGGAAGGATACCAAAAATTGGCCATTAATTAATGTAATTGCAGTGTGCCCTAAAGGGGCAATGTTTCTGAAAGTTGTGGATTGTGAGGGACAGGTGAAGGATGCACAATTTATTGCTAACATCCTTATACAATGCATTCAGGATGTGGGACCTCAAAATGTTGTCCAAGTAATAAAGGACAATGCAAAGAATTGTAGAGCTGCAGGTATGTTGATTGAGACACAGTTTGAACACATATTTTGGACACCTTGTGCTGTCCACTCTCTCAACCTCATGCTACAAAAGATAGGCAGGAAAATACATTGGATCAAACAAATTTATGTTGAGGCTGAAGAGATCCAAATGTTCATCACAAACCATAACATGTCACAGGCCATTTTCAGATCATTTTCACAGTTGGAGTTGCTAAAGGTAATTGAAACACTTCAATTTTTAAAATCTACATTTCACTTTGATGGTTATTTAATTTTTATTTTTTTATCATGTCTTCTTTGTATTCTAATTTTTATTTTTAATTTTTGAATAGGTTGTCGAGACTCAATTTGCATCCAACACAATCGTCTTGAGGCGACTTGTGAAGGTGTGGCAGCCACTTGCTAGCATGGTAATTAGTCAAAGTTGGTCCCTATGGAGGCAATCCAATACTGAAAGGGCAGCAAATGTAAAGCGCATGATCCTAGATGACACTTGGTGGGATCAAGTGGAATATCTTTTGAGTTTCACTGAGCCCATCATGAGTATGATCCGTTATACTGATATGGATCACCCATGTTTGGGAGAGGTATATGATGGCATTGACTCCATGATTGAGAAAATGAAAGCCATCATCAATGCAAAAGAGCAAGATCCCGAAGAAACTTTCTTCAAAGAGGTTCAATCAATTTGTGTTGAGCGGTGGAACAAAATGACCACCCCACTACATCTTCTTGCATTTGCATTGACTCTCAAATTTTATAGTGATGAAATGTTTGCTAAGCCATCAAGGGTACCACCATATAGAGATTCAGAAGTCAGTGAAGGGTGTAGAACAACACTTACTAAACTCTTCCCAGATTTTGAAATGGAGGATTTAATGACAAGTGAGTTTGCTGATTTTGTAGCCTCCAATGGTCAAAGTGTTTCTGATCTCCGTGACAAGTATAAAAAGGATTCTCATGCTTGGTGGTACCTCAATGGCCATACATCACCAAACCTTCAAACTCTTGCAATCAAAGTTTTATCGCAAGTAAGTTTCTTAATTTTTATTGCTCTCTAAATTTAGATTTTTTACTATTTTATAATTGTCACCCTCTCACTTTGTGTCAATTATTCAATAGGTTGCTAGTTCCTCTTCATCTGAGCGAAATTGGAGCACATACTCCTTTATCCACTCAGTGAAACGCAACCGACTGGCAACAAGTAAGGTGGAAGAGCTCGTTTATGTGCATTCAAACTTGCGCCTTCTTACTCATAAACAAAATGAGTATAAGGATGGGAGCACAAAGTTTGGGGATGTAGATCCAGAGCGAACTGATTTGGATTTTTCAGCTGCCACACAATCTTTACTTTCTGGGGAGTCTGATAGCCAATGTGCTGCTAGTGCAAGTGGCAGTGAGGCTGCATGTGGTTCCAGTACTCTACCTACATCATCTAATGTCAATGATGATGTTGATCTTGATCTTCCTAGTGACCCATATGATGCTATTGCTGATTATTAGTTGTGTTATTTTATTGTTGAACGGTTGAGCCAGTGAACAATGAATTCGATATCTATCATAACATTCAAAGTTTGACAAATGGATATTTCATATTAGATTAGACTTATAGTAAATTTGTAATTTTGTTATAGACTTATAGTTATATGAATATCAATATGAATCATATGTGATAGTTCCAAGTTTTGTTTAGCATATGGATGATATGTGGGATTCTAAATTTAATTTTTGTTTCTACTTATTAGACTATATATATGTATATATTTATGATTTTTACTTTTTTTTGTACGGACGTACCTATATGTACCCAGCCCCCCCTAAAAAAATTGGCGTACCAGTGTACCGTACCCACGTACCCGTACCTGTGCCCGTACCCATACCGGCAACTTAGCATATCTATGCATATACTAGTACATCTCTCATTTATCTTGACTCTACTTGTATCCATATTCGGTCGAAGCTATTCTAGCTCCAAAACAAACCTTTCGTACAGCGTGACAGCGATGTGTTAGTCAATCGCAACCGTTCATTGCAAAATCGATGGTGTAAAACGTGCAACTAACACGCGTGTTAGTCAATCCATACTATCGTTTTGAAGCCAAAATAGACGTGTCCACAAATATTCACCCTTTATATAATAATTGTGATCATTTGTACTAACTAAACTTGTATTTATGTATTTAATACTATATGCTTATATCATTCATCTCTCATCCTCATATTCAAACATCCTCTCTCATCCTAAAAACATTCAAGAGATAAACAATAATGTAGCATTCCAGTTTAAACATCAAAACAAATAACAAATTTATATATAAAACATTTAAGAACACTTGCTCATTAACCAAAGGAGACTTCCCACTCGATAGAAAGCAGAAGGCAGAAGGAAAAAAGACCCTTACGAACCTGGAAAACTATCCTGCCCTTATCAAAATCCTTGGTATCCAGCACCTACAAAATAACACTAGGATTTGCTGCATGGAGGACAAATTGGCAGTCCAGTATGATTTTCTCTAGTTTTACCCCATTTTACGAATTCCAAGTCCCATCCCATCTAAAACCAGAGTAAAAATCTCAATACTATGAATTGAAAATTCCTGAAAAATGACCAAGTTTAAATCAGGGTACACAGAAATACAATCCCATGAACATTGTCCATGACTATATACTCCATAGCAAATACAGTCCACAAACCTACCCAATATTTACAGACAAGAAGATCTTAAAAGGAATCGTTATGTAATGATAACGAGATTTTTCAAAGACCTAAATTCAAATCTCAGAAACATTGATCATGCCTACCTACTCTATGTCAAATAAGGTTCATAAGACTACCCAGGATTCACATATTAATGGGATTTTTCAAAGTACCCAAGAACAAATCTCAGCCACTGTAAACAAGACCATAAATGGGATTTTTCAAAGTACTCAAGAACAAATCTCAGCCACTGTAAACAAGACCATACCCATCTAAAACATATTCCACTTAATTTCAAAAGAGGCAAAATAGTCTTATCTACATATTATTTTTCTTTAAGCAGAAATCTTTTCACAGAAGGTACATTGAGGTTTATGTTTCTTATATTGGAGCACAACCCATCTAAAATTCTAAATATACACCACACAACCTCAAAAGCTGCAAAATAACCTTACCTATAAATTATTTTCCTTTAAGCAGAAACTTTTTCACAGAAATTACATCAGAGTTTATACTACTTACATTAGATCAGAGTTTATACTACTTACATTAGAACACAACCCATCTAAACATACACCAAACAACTTCAAATGAAGCAAAATAACCTCTTCTACAAATCATCTTCTTTTAAGCAGAAATCTTTTCACAAAAGATACATTGAGGTTTATGCTTCCCACATTCAAACACAACCCATCTAAATATACACCACACAACATCAAATAAAAACATAATAACCTCACCTACAAATTATTTTCCTTCAAATAAAAGTTACACTGGAGTTCATAAACTGGTGAGTAGAAAAACAAGGGCCCAGAAAATAAAAAATAAGAGAGGTAGAAAAAAAAAACATACAGTCCCCAAGTTTATCCGGTGCACCAACCGCAGCCTTAGCACAGATATCCAAAGCCCCTGTCATTGTAGCGACCACGGATCGAAACCCACTTCTCCCACAAAAATGTCTGCGCCTGAGGCCAATGTAGGGCGTTACAGGCACAACTTTTACAAAATCAATAGCAGATGTTGCAGCTAACATTGCCATGTATAATGGGTACTAACCCCAATATATAGAATCTCCGCGTGTTAAAATTACGCAAAATTATATTATAATAAATATAGTTTACTTGACTTTCAACAAAAGCAAATGATTCTTAGGAGTAAGATGTGAAGGGCAGTAATGTTTGTTTGTTTCACCTGTAAACTATTTGAATGCAAGCAATAATGGTTTCTTCTGTCATACGACATAATACGGCGGTCCCAGATATACGGAAGGATGATGCTTTTTAACATGTGTGTACGAATGTACATATGAAATCAGAATGCTGTAGAAGAATTAATGTGTGGACATGAAATGCACACAATACAACAAATAAAATGAGTGGGTCTCATGGAAACTGGAGTTACTTTGGCTTTTTTATTTGCCCATAAGAAGGTAAGGTATTGTTCTTATTGGTTCTTGTGTTAAATAAAAAAATTATTTTTTGTATTGAAGAAGATTTGAGTTCGGTATTATCTAGAAGCTTATAATATGAACTTTGCTTTAAATAAGATTTTTTATTTTTAAGTTTGTTTTTTTTGTAAGGGAAGAGGGACTAACTTCTTCAACAATGTATATACGAAATATCTCGTAAGATCTTTATTTTTTAAGAAATGTAAAATAGATACTTATCTATCTACAATTAAGATTTGGAGGTGTGACTCGTCATGCATCTTGTCAAAATAGTATGTCTAGGGTGAAGTGTTCTAAAAATTACTTTTTAAAGATTCATATTCCAGGGGTTGGATCAGGGTTACTTTTTGCTGAGTTTTGAGATGTCAAAGAGGTGAGTTGAGGGGAGACTAGTCCCTTGGAGGTGGTGAGCCATGCTTGAAATAGTAGCCACCAAGTTAATCCACCTAGTACGAATCAAATTGTGAATTGAACCTTGGACCTACATGAGATGAACCAAAAGCTTTAGCACGACCATACCAATCATTTGAGTTGTTGGGCTACCTCCCAAAATATCATTTGATGTTAGCAAAATATCATATTTTTATGCAAAATATAACTTATATGCTTCCTAAATGGACCAAATACCTATTAATAACTATAAATCTTTGTTATCTCTAACTTTTATAGCCAACACAAATAAACTAATAGTTTAACACAAAAAACTATTTGTTGTTATAAAAACAACACATTTTTTTTGCTTGTCTTGATCTTTTTCTCATAATAGATCATGGAGTATGATCCAAAACATCAAAACAAAAAACTTACATGATCAAAACCAAAAACTATGCACAACAATAATATGAATTGTGAAAATCATATGATTGCAAGGCATGCTTAGTATGAAAGCAAAGCAACCACAAAAACAAAGGCACAAGCATAAGTAGGTAATGTTTCAAGAGAGGTATTGTCTATGACTTTTCAAGCAAGCTTTATATAAAATATTAAATAGTTTAACTATATCTATTTAAAAGATGTTAATAGATATCACTTGATGGTTTTTTAGACAGATATATATTTTATTATATTTTAATAAATCATATATTCTATGTTTTAAAATATGAAAGTCTTAAAAATACATTATTTCAATAGTTTTGTATGTTATTTTATTTCTTTAAATAAATAGGGTTCATGAGTAAGGAGGTAGTTTTCTTGATAGATGTATTTGAAAAGGGCAAGGGCACATCAAGTTATCACTTAAGAAAAAGCCTAATTGAGAAGAAGAGACAAGAGGACTCTTAGAAAGAACCTTATGAAGGATAAAATCAAGGTATTACCTAAGAATCACATTACAGAGATAGAAGGATTTTATATTTAGATTCATCTTAAAACACTGTATAAATTCAAGAAAAATAATATATTTTGAGCTTGTGTGGAGAAATATGGCTTCTAAAAGGTATCACAAGAGAACCCTTGAGAAATTTATCACCCCAAGAAAATATATTGGGCCAAGGAGATCACGATTGAAAGTTTTCATACGAGAATTCTTGATAAAATTATCGCCAAAAATAATTGAGCTAAGGGGGTTGTTCTTGATTTGATCCAACTCTTTTTTTTTTTGTCCTGGGCGTATCCCCATGATCCATCCCATCACCCACCCTGCCTTGCCTTAGTCTTACCTACTACCAAGTTGGGGCCAAGAAATGGGCAAGTTGGAGTGAGACTAAAACCCTGGGGATGCATACAATTGCCTACAAACAACATGCATTGACTAAACCTAGGCCTCAAAATCGAACCTAGAACCAACGAGGAGCAAATCCATTGCCCAAGCTAACTCTGCTACCCATGCGAGATACATCTAACTCTTATTGTTGGGTGTTAGTATCATAAAAGTACTTAGTTTGAACTCTATTACAATCACATTAATACTTCATAACACTTTGAAAAGAACATTTTATGTTTGGATATTACTTGATTGCATATATACTAATGTTCGATTTAATTTTTCACAAATAGATTATATGAACTACATGGATTATTATTTAACAAATCGTACCAAAGTGTGTTGTATATACGATGGATTATGGAAATATAATGAGTTTAAGATTGTTATATAAATATGTATATGGAAGGATGAAACTAGATTAGATTAGTGAAGTGTGTGAATATCTAATCTTAGATTGCGAAGCAATGACCTTGTTTAATAAATTAAAGAAGATGATTAGAATATATTAAAATAACAAATTAAATAGGTTTGTCTATTTACTTTCAATCAATTAAAATGGTAAAAATATGTTTGGCTTAGTAATCATGAGAATTTCAATATGTGCAAGTTTTGATATTAATGTCCCTTGCTTTGTAAGTTGTACAATTTCAGACTCGTATGGGAACTTTTGTTTAATAGTATAGACTTTGTCTATGTTAATTTTCGTTTGTGTGCTCTGTGAGTAGAGGTTTTTTTGTTTCTCCCTCATTTTGAACTTCAAAATTCTTCTCAATTCATAAACCATATATGTAATTCTCTATTTTCATATAATATATAATTTAATTCGAAGTTTTGACCTTTTACTTTAAAAATGTAAGGTTTTAATTATGAATAGATAATTTAAATAAATTGTAGAAAAACATATTCTTAAATATTACTAAAGTAAAAGTAATGTTAAAATTAAAATTAACTAAAATATCATTATTAAAAATAAAACTAATTATTTTAATTAAAAAAGACTTTTAAAGATAAAAAATGAAAAGCCAATCTGAAAAATGGATTTGGATAAATACTATAATAATAATAATAATAATAGGCATGGGATGCTCCAACAAAAATGATAGACAAAACATCATATCCACTTTTTTTGTACTTTATTCCTAAAATATGGTCTGCTTTTTTGTAGAAAAATATGTGGGGGCATGATACGCATGGGAAACATGAAAAAGGCTGGCATTACGTCATGATATACATCATATTGTTTTACTTTTTGTTTTGTTTTCTAATGGGTATAACCGCTAGCGGTTCATGAAATGGTCTAGTTTCCAAAGACTATCTTTCTTTGTTAATTTTGTTTTTATATTTCAAAATATGTTTGGAATAGAATGCTTTATGTGATATCGGTGGTATTTTTATGGATCTACAGATGGTTTATAGTAATACGAGACTATCTCGTATTTTTTATAGGAGGCATCTAATTGTGGTACAAACAAGGTGTACATATCTTACCTCCACAGGGTTTGAACTTGTGATATTTTTTAGTACAAGTTATCCCACAATAGACCATATTAAATGTAACGCACAAAACAAAATTAACTTAAGAGTGACATATTATGAGAAGAATTAATCACGGGGTTACTTTGTCAAGGAGTTATATCTTAAGATAATTAGTTTTCCACAATCCATAATAGTTGTTCTTGTTTTCAAATTAGACTTTGTATGTTTATTTGCATCACGTTTCAGATACACTTGATGATATATCTTATTTATTTAATTTTACAATACTGTGATGATCAAATTTATATATCTATATCATTTTCATTTAATTTTGTATTTTTTTAAAAATATGTCTTAACAAATGATGCAATTATATGTCATGAATTTGTAAAAGAAGTTCAAAAGAATAGAACTAAATTGATTGAAATAGAACATATTTTTTCTATAGGAATCAATGTTGAGAAGTAGAATTAATATCACCAATCAACTTAGCAATTTCAAACATCTTCAATCATGCGAAAGAGGTGAGAGGCAATGACATTGATGATAAAAAGTGTTAGGTAATCCACCTAGACGAAGGGCTTTATCTTTTCTAGACTTGCTCATCAAAGGTTGTTGTTTTGTAAAGAGTAATTTTGGTTTCATTTGAAATATCATTAGGAATCTTTTGGAGCAACAAATCTTGAGTCGTGATGTTTTTATTCAAAAAATTTATATATATTCTCAAAGTGTTCGACTGTAAAGATATTGGAAATAACATTTCTATTGGTAGTTCTTTAAAATCATGGTGACCTTTAAGATGATTTTTTTTTAAGTTGGAGACAACACACAATCAATTATCTAATATTTTAGACATCAAAATTGTTCTTATCGAGCTTTTTCATGTTCATAGGAGATAATAAAATATTTTAGACTTAAGAACACATGAAAAATTAGTTCTATGAATAAATCATCCATTTTTGTTTAGTGAAAATCTTTATATTTGTTGAGTTCAAATTGTTTAATTTGTTGGCTTAAAATAATTTAAAACTCTAAATGCAATTTGCTTAAATGTTAGAGCTTAAATTATCCAAATTTTTTAATCTAATTTACTTAAATGTCAAACTTTAAGTTGCTTAAGTTTCTTAATTCAAATGATTTAATTCATAAGTTTAACTATGCATCTAAGTAGTTTAAATCTCTTTTTTCCAAAGCATTTACACATACGGATTTATGGTTAATATAAGGACATGGAATAGGATAAAGGTACCATTTTTTTTTTAAATAAAAAATAAAAAATACCACATATAAAAGAAATTAAAAATCAAAATATTTTCTTTAGGGAAACTAAAATTTGCCTATCATTGTTTTTGAGTTCATTAGTTTTATGTTGGTGGTTTTCCTTACTCTCACTATAGGACAAAATTTAAAGTTTCTTGAACGCTGCTAGTGATCTTTATGTAGGTTTGATAGTTGAAATGAAACTTAAAATTTCAGACCAAATCTCATATTTTATCTTAGTTAACTTAAAATGAAATTTTCATACTTTCTTTTGGTCCTCAATTATTGAACATGTTTGCTCTTATTTTTTGTTGTATTTAGTTGTGTTTGTTAGTGATTGGATTCGTGTACTCTCTCCTCTCATGCCTTTTACGCAATCTCAATGATCAAAAGTCGTCCAATCCACTCTTTTTTTCCCTTTTCAAGTTTTAGTGGACATTTACTAGGGTTTCTTTACTTAATAGGACAACTTAAGCCCTTGTGTTCTACCAAAGTATACAAAATTAGGGAAGAATCAAAAGACTCACCTATTGGAAGGGATATTTATCATTCTAGTCTAATCTTTACATGAACTTTATACCTTGCAAAGTGCAGGGATATATTGGGTCACCATATCCTACTAGCATATTTGGCATATACCCCTCACATTTAATGGAGTCTAAGCCTCATGTACCCTCAGGCATGTAGAGGATATTGTTGGACATTGTTGTTGCTAGGATATGTTGTTGTCATTGATGTCAACATATTCATACTTCGGTGTTTGCAGATTGGTTTATTGGGATCATGGTTTGGTGTATGAAGTATTTCTAGTATCATTATATTTTTCCATATTGGTTTTAGTGATCCGGAAAGCTTAATTGATCATATCATATGATCCGGTTTGCAGTTTATTTTTTTGATCAATGCTTTGCAGAGTTCAGTATTTCCTGCAGTATATTCCGATGTGATCAGACCTTGAGCTAAGTTTTTGGGAGATTGTTTGGGATGGTCTTGTGTATCTTCATTTCAGATGGTTTGTGATTTGGTGCTCCACAAGTTATCTTTCTTTGTGACACTTGTTGTTGTTTGAGTATTCCTAAGTTTCAGATGTTGATCAATGAAGATTTGATAAGTGGAGTTGGTACAGTTGTTACTGATGATTCTAATGTGCTTGTTGGTGTTTCTTAATTGTGCCCTGTTTGTTTTGATGATTTGCATTGATCATTATGTGAGTTCTTGGTGATTTTGTTGAACCAGTGATGTTCTTCATGGTATGTGATATTCTTGGTGATGTAGCATGTTGCGGTTGATCTTGGCATGATTTTCGGTGGTGTTTCATATTTGGATATTTGGTTTGGGTCCATATTATATCATGTATAACGTTATATTGGTTTGGTGGTCGATCTTTGTATCGTGTGATGTAATTTTGTAATTGTGAGTTGAGGGTTTAGTCGACCTTGTTGTCATGGTTGATGATTTGTATAAATAGGTGGTATAGTCATGTAATTTAGGTATCGAGGTTTTGTCTGCATTATCAGAGAGTGATGTATGTGCGAACAAAGGATTCATCTTTTGATGTGTTGTATTGAGTAGAGATTGGTGTTGTAGAGCAGACATATGAGCTTAACCAGAACTGTCATCAGGCATTAGCAAATGCTATTATTGTAGTTCATTTGATTTCAGATTGTTGTTTGATCATCTTGTAAGTCAGTGATACTTCCTTGTAAGGTAGTGAACCTTCCCTGATGGTTGTAGCCTTCCTGGTTATTGTATCCTGAGTTGTAAGCTCTAGGTAGTGTGCCTAAATGCTGGTGCATTCCCCATTGTAATATTTTCACATACTACTGCAGAGTATCGTCTTATTGTGGGTAGGTTCCCACCGTGGTTTTTCCCTTAACCGGGTTTTCCACATCAAAATATCAATGTTGTGTGTGTTGGCATTATGTGAACCGGCATGAAGACATAATGATATTGTATGTTGTCATTGATGTCAATATAATAAGTGAATAGACACATGTGATAAGTGAAGAGAGAAAGGAACCAGCATTTGTATGAATCGGTTTATATGCCAAAGTGAAGCGACATATTTGTTCAAGGTGAACTGGCATATAGTTATGGGAACCGGCACATGGAAGCATTGTATGACTACCGATTGGTAGGTAGCTTCCATTTCAGGATTTCTGGCTGGAGTACCTCAAGTCTGTGTGACTCAATCGATGATCTTTGTGTGATGAGTTAGCAGTATGATGGAGGACAGATCGTGTTGCCACGTAAGCTCTGTGTGTGTGAAGGATCCTGCATGAAGATGACTATTCCTATCTACCTCAGGAATGTGCGAAGTCTGTCAAATGATGATAACGTGTGATGGGTTATTAGCCGCCATGAAATTGATGGATAATGGATGACTGAGAATGTCTTGAGATCGATTCAAGATTGTTGCATTTAATGCAGTATGATTCAATGGTCAAGATCGAACCATTTGAATTGCTTAACCTAACAAGTTTAGGGTTTAGGGTTTTTGCTACTGACCTGTATGTTTCCTATAAGGTCGATGTTGTGTTTCTTTTTGAGGTTGTTGGCAAAAGTTGTGAGTGTGTATCCAAGGGAAGTGATACGTAATTCTTGCCAGACCAAAGGAGAGAAGTGATACCTGCAAAGTGAATGTGCAGAAGGTAAAGAGGAGCCTAAACAGATCTGCATTAGCATTGAGTGTTGTTAACAGATCATTGTAATACCTGTTGATCTCTAACCACTTCAATAGTTGTAAAATCCCCTAACAGGGTAGCCTTAACTGGCTTGATTCAAAATCCCTTAAATCGGGTAGTCTTAACCAGCTTGACTGAAATCCCTTAACCGAGTA
This sequence comes from Cryptomeria japonica, assembly GCF_030272615.1. NCBI lineage: Eukaryota > Viridiplantae > Streptophyta > Pinopsida > Cupressales > Cupressaceae > Cryptomeria > Cryptomeria japonica. The sequence continues at coordinate 73,551,107 of NC_081405.1, forward strand.
ACTCGAGGCTAATGAGTTCTGAGAAGCTATAGAGCTTAGGAGATTCTTTCAGCTATTGAGTTCTTGAAATCCTCTAACAAGGTGACCCTACCGAGTTTAACCCTTAACCGAGTGATCCCTAACAGGATCGGTTCCTACCAGAACCTATTGTAATGTCATTAACCAGACAAGGCTCCTAATAGAGTGGACTTCTAAAGAATTCAAAGAGCAGCTTGTGGGTATTCATCCCCACCGTGGTTTTTCCCAGTTGGGTTTCCATGTGAAAAATATGTGTGTCATGTGAAATGCTTTTGTCTTGTGATGTTTTGTTTTACCTGTTAAGCATATGAAGGTTCTATGTTTTATGTTTGTCTATAAAACATATTGAACTCACTGTTGTGAAGATATGATGGTTAAGTTTACCTGTTTATGCATGAGAATATAATGACACTGTAGTATTGAGCTAAGAGGGTAGCTTATTGTGTGATCGGTTCATGACTGATTGAGTTGTACTGGATGTTACCGGTTGCACTCTGTTTTACCGGTATCCCTGTTTGTCAGTCATTTGGGGTATTTGCTATCAAACCAGTTTTGGACTGTATTTGTGTTTGTACTGATTCACCCCCCCCTCTCAGTACCGGTTTGGTACTCGTGGTTCATCATTGAGTTATCAGTGTGTTGTGTTATTTATTTGCTTATCTTTGTTGTTGTTGCAATTTATCAGATTTGCATTTGTGGTTAAGTTAGTTGATATAGTGAAAATTGATTCACCCCCCCCCTCTCAGTTTTCTCTCATTGTTGTTGCCAAAAATTGGTATTAGAGCCAAATCCTCAAGAAGAAGCCTAATCACTTGAGGTGATCCAGGATGGCAACTAGAAGTGGAAGTGTTATCTTTAAAAAGGAGAGTCTAAGATTCGATGGAAGTAATTATGCTATATGGAAGAATCGGATGGAGGTGCACTTGAGATGTCTTGGAGAGGATTACTAAGAATACCTATTATGTTCCTCTGAATGGACCAGTTACTGTTGATGAGGTCAAGGAAGCTGAAAATAATATTAGAGCAAAGGAAGCATTGTTGAGCACCCTAATTGATTCAGAGATGACTAATGTGATGGGACTTCATACTGCACATGAGATCTAGGATAAGCTTGAGACCTTGTATGAAGGAGATAAACAAGTCAAAGTTTCTAAGTTGCAAAGTTTGAAAGGGAAGTATGAGATGTTGAGGATGGGAGAAGATGAGAACATAAATTCCTTTATGGCTAAGGTGAATGAACTTGTCCTAGGTATCAAATGTGTTGGTGGAACCCTTGAAGAAGATGAAATTGTTGCTAAGGTGTTGAGATCATTGCCTCCTGCTTACAAACATAAGGTAGCTTCTATTGATGAGATCCGGAGTGTGACTACTGTGACAAGAGATATGCTGGTTGGAAAGATTGATGCATTTGAACTGAGCAAATTTGGTGAATCACATGGAAAGTTTGAGACAACATTTAGAGCATCTGTATCTGGAAAGTAGAAATATGACCTTGAAGAATGCAGAATATCCAAATATGAGAGAGAGAGAGAGAAGAGATATGGAAGAGCAAGAAAGAGAATTGGAAGAGCTTGAAGCATTGATTGCCCAAAGATTGCTTAAGGGAGAAGGTAAGTATGATGGAAAATTGCCTTTGAAATGTTTCTCTTGCAATAAGATAGGACATTTTGCTTCTAGATGCTCGAAGAAAATGTCTAAGTATGATAGGCATGATAAATTTGATAAGAATGATAGAAATGATAGACATGAGAAGCATGAGAAGTATGATAAGCATTACAAGCTTAACCAGAAGTATAAGCATCACAAGAACTATTATTATGTTGTTGATGAAGGTCTTACAGATGAAGAATCAGAAGGAGATGAAGTGGTGTTTATTGCTATTAAAGAAGATGGATCGGTGCCTATTGATTCCATAAGCTGCACTATTAAGGAGAAAGCTCTAGCTGCTAAAGTTGAGGAGAAAGATGAATGGGTAATTGATAGCGGTTGTTCACATCATATGACCGGTGATAAAAGAAAATTTGTGAATATGGAAAGGTATGATGGTGGAATAGTAATATTTGGAGATGACAAAGCCTGTGTGATCCGTGGTAGAGGTTTTATTTCCTTTGATGGTAAGAATAACATTGATGATGTCTTGTATGTTGAAGCATAATCTTTTAAGTGTTGGACAGATGGTTGACAAAGGTTATGATTTACAATCCAAGAATGGAAAATGCAAGATCCCAAATGCCTCTGGTATAGAGATTGCGTCAGGAACTAAGACTGAAGGTAATATCTTTCATTTGAATGTTGGTGAGAAAAGTTGCTTGATTGCTCAGATTGATGAGAGTTGGTTGTGGCATAGGAGAATGTGTCATTTTAATTTTGATTCAATGATTAAGATCAATTCTACTCAAGCTATTAGAGATTTGCCAAAAATTGTTAAGCCTGTTAATCCAGTATGTAAGGAATGTCAAATGGGTAAGCAAACAAGAATTTCTTTCAAGAGTAAGCAGTATATGTCTGATGAATTATTAGATCTTGTGCATACTAATCTATGTGGAACTACAAATGTTAGTAGAAGTGTGCAGGGTGACAGATATTTTATGTTGTTGATTGATGATTATTCCAGAATGATGTGGGTTGTCTTTTTGAAGGAGAAATCAGAAGCATTAGATAAATTCAAGATATTCAAAGAAAAGTTTGAGACTGAGATAGGATTGAAGGTGAAATGTCTGAGATCTGACAGAGGAGGAGAATTACGTTCCGATGAGTTTCATTCACTATGTGAGAAGCATGGGATTAGAAGACATGTATCTGCTCCTGAACCCCACAACAGAATGGAGTTGTTGAAAGGAAGAACAAAACTGTCTTGGATGCTGCAAGGACTATGCTGATTGAAGGGAATGTTTTGAAAATCTATTGGAGAGAAGTTGTTAGCACTGTTGTTTACACATTCAACCGAGTTCATATAAAAGGTGATACCAGTAAGACTCCTTATAAGCTATGGTTTGGTCATGTTCCTATTGTGAGATATTTCATAATTTTTGGTAGCAAGTGTTATATCAAGAGAGATGAGGATATAAGAAAGTTTGATGCAATAAGTGATGAAGGAATTTTCTTGGGATATTCAACAAAGAGCAAAGCCAACCGATGCTACAATAAGAGACTAAGATAGATAGTGGAAAGTGCAAATGTGAAGGTTGATGAGAACTATGGAAAATAAATCAGAGCATGCAGATATGATGATGGTCATCGTATTGTTCTAACTCCTATTCAGACTGAAGAATTGAAGTAGAATGATCCAGTAGAGACTATTAATCTGGATGTTGTTGCTGTCGGTGGAGAGGTGCAAGAACCTAAAAATCAGAATAACAAGAAGACCCCGAGGTATGTTAGATTGGATCATTCTAAAAATCATATTATTGGTGATAAAAATAAAGGTGTGATGACTATAAGAAGGCTAGTTGTTGAAGAGGCATGTTTGATTTCCAAATTGAACCTAAAGATGTTGTGGGAATCTTGCAAAGATGAAAATTGGATGAGAGCTATGCAAGAAGAATTAGATTAGATTTAAAAGAATGACACATGGGAGCTTGTGCCTAGACCTAAAGACAAGAATGTGATTGGTACTAAATGGGTATTCAGGAACAAATTGAATAAAGTCGGTGAAGTTGTCAAAAACAAAGCAAGACTGGTATGCAAAGGATATTCATAGAAAGAAGGAATTGATTATGAGGAGACATTTTCTCCGGTATCTAGACTTGAAGTTGTTAGACTGTTGCTTGCATATGTTGCCTATAAAGATTTCAAGGTATATCAGATGGATGTCAAGTCATTCTTTTTGAATGGTGATCTTGAGGAAGAAGTCTACATTGAGAAACCTGATGGATTTTCATTATCAAATGATGGAGACATGGTATGCAAACTGAATAAAGTTCTTTATGTATTAAAACATGCCCCTAGAGCCTGGTATGCTAGATTGGATAAGTGTTTGTTGAAATTGGGATTTAATAAAGGTACTGTTGATAGTAATCTGTATTTCAAGATTGAGAATGATAACATGTTAATTGTTGAAGTCTTTGTTGATGATATTATCTTTGGAGGAGATGATAACTTGAGTATGAAGTTTGTCGATGATATGCAGAAAAAAATTGAGATGTCTATGATAGGAGAGATGAAATTTTTCTTAGGTTTGCAGACTTCACATACTGGAAAAGGTATTTTTATATCTCAAACTAAGTATGTGAAGGAATTATTGAAGAAGTTTGGGTTAGATGACTCCAAACCGGTTGGAACTCCTATGGTGAATGGCTGCAAATTATCTAAAAATGATGAATTTTCGAAAGCTAATCAGTCTTTATACAGATCTATGGTTGGTGGACTGCTATATCTTACTCAGACTAGACCATAAATTATGCATGTTGTGTGCATGGCTACTAGATACAAAGATGATCTGAAAGAGAGTCATGTCACTTCTCTAAAGAGGATATTCAGATACTTGAAAGGGACTGTGGATTATGGTTTGTGGTATCCGAGGGATGATGATTTCATGTTATGTGCTTACACTGATGTTGATTGGGCTGGTGATGTTGTGTGAGGATAACCAGTGGACAACTGAGAGGGGGGGTGAATTAGTTGTCAACAGATTATACAAATTTAAGCATACAAATCCTTTTACCGAAATGCATAAACCAAATACCAGAATAGTAGAAATAACAATTAAGCATAAACATAAATCACATAACAATTACCAATCATCCATAACACATAACACCATGATTTGTAAGTGGAAAACCCGGTAAAGGGAAAAACCATGGTGGGAAGCCTACCCACAGTCAGATAATACTTTTGCAACAAGTATGTGATTACAATAAGAGGGATCTGTAGGAATACCAACAACCTAGAGCGCACTACTCATCACAAGAGGAAGGCCAACAACCTAAAGCGCACTGCTCATCACAAAAGGAGCCTCACTGACTACAAAATAAATCTAGACTACAATCTGGAAAGATGAATGAACTGCAAGAATAACATCTCCTATGCCTGAGTACAGTTATGGGTAAGCTCAATACCGGAGGTCTTAAACCTCTTTTACGAACCCAATTCAATCACCTATGATCCACCAAAACCTATGCATATGATTACAACTTTATTCGCACACAGATAATCCCATAACCCATATACCATGATCTACAAAGAGATCTTACATCATATTTATACCAACCTGGGACCTAAATAATTAGGTCGACCACCTAAAAGATAATACAATAGTTCCGTTACATAATCCCACAAACCAATGATAAACCAAGTTGGCCTAAGACCAAAACAACATAAACCAAACAATAAATCCAATCGATGACGCATCAGGAGCATCAACCAACACGTTACATAAACCGGTCCATAACCTAATAGAATAACCACTGGACCCAAAATAGGTCGCCATAAGCCAAATGAAACACCATGAACAACTAGAACACGAACATGATAATCATCAGCATCCTGATAACCTTCTAGAAGTTGCACCAACACCACTTATTGTATCCATCAAAATATCTTCATCAAAGCACTGCTGGTAAAACCCTTATCGGTAACCAAAAGGATTACTAGAACAAATGATAGCATCCGAGTCATGAAATCCCAAACCAATTGAATGTGATATGCATCAGGAACACATGAATAACCAAACCAAACCAATTCCAACAACCAGACCAAAACCAAAGACAAATCTCCAGATCAACATCAAAGACCACCACTCTATTGGAAGCCGGTAGATATCAAAACAACTAGTGTTGACATCAATGACAAACATCAATGCAACACATAATCAATTCCTCCAAATTTACAACAATCTCCCCCTTTGGCATTGATGACAATACTAGATGTGAAAAACATCCAAGTGTCAAGAATTACCAAACAAGTCTCCCCCAAAGGAAGACATCCAACAATCTCTCCAAAATGATATGACAATGAAGTTCTGAACCAATAGAACAAACTCCCCTTCTAAATGATATCCTTGTTTAGCTCTATTTTTCACATAAGTATCTCTCCCCCTTTGACATCAATGCCAGAAATCTGACATAAATATCAAAGAAAAGTCATAAAACCTCTAAACCACACAGCTGACTACTCCCCCTGAGTAGTAGCACCAACACATCAATCTGAAATGAATGATAGTTCTGATAATGCATGTTGGACTGATGCCAATCAGCATCATTGAAGTTTCGACCGGAGGGGCAGAAACTCCCAATCTATCTCTAAAGTACTTAATTGATTCCTTAGGCAAAGGTTTAGTGAAGATATTTGTAATATGTTCTTTAGTGTTCACATTTACTAGTCTGACTTCATTTGCTTCCACCTTCTCCTTCAAAAAATTATACTTGATAAAAATGTGCTTAGTCTTAGAATGAAATACCGGATTCTTTGATATGTCAATAGCAACAAAGTTATCACAATAAATAACCACCAGTTCATTACAATCCGCCCTTATATCCTTCAACATTTGTTTCATCCATAGAACTTGTGTACAATTAGTAGCAGCAACAACATACTCAACTTTAGCAGTAGATAAAGAAGTACATGACAGTTTCTTATTGAGCCATGAAACAAGTTTCTTTCCAAGAAAGAAAGCTCCACTAGATGTGCTCTTCTGATCATCAACATCTCCAGCCCAATCAGCATCTGTATATGCACATTGTGTAAAGTCATCATTTTTAGGATACCACAAACCATACTCAGTTGTTCCTTGCAAATACCTGAAAATCCTTTTCACCGCACTCTCATGATTCTCTCTAGGATCACTCTAATATCTTGATACAATACAACTGCATTCATTATATCTGGTTTGGTCCAAGTTAGATATAACAAACCTCCAATCATAGATTTATACCTTGTAGGATTTATGGGAGCTAATGCATCATTCTTTGTCAAATTTTCACTTGTTTTTTATTAAGAAAAATCAGTTTTTAAGGGACCCGAAACCCGCTTACATAACATAGAGATAAGCAAAAGAGAAACTTGAAAAAATAGAACAAAGAGAGAAAGGCTGCAAAAGAACAGCAGCCAAAGAAAAGAAGATCTCAATGCCAGTGAGAGACTGGCAACCTAAAACCAAATTACATATCAGATGAAAATCTTTATAGTCTCTTATGCATCCTTGACCAACATCATCATCGCATTAGCTGCCTCTTTCAGTTCTTTATTTTCCTACATTTGTTGATTGTCTTTGGTCTTCAACTCCAACTCACTTGCATTTTGCCTGGTTCTGCGTTTGGAGGAGTGTAGAACAGAACTAGAAGTCTACTCATGATCAATGATCACTGCTTCTTTATTATGCTTGTTCTTCTCTAGGCAAGCAACCAATGCATTCATGTTTTGAGAAGACACCTTGAACACTGCCAGACTATGCTCCATGAATTTCTTCAAAGCATTCTCAATTTTTTGAATATGATTGTTTATCAGACCATTATCAACCTCATCCTTTTCTTTGATAATCCTCACCACATCCTCAAGATGCCTCAAATCTATCTTAATAATGTCTCTTTTTGACCAGTCCGAAATTTCTTTTTCATTCTCTGCAACACTAGTATCCTCTGCATCATCCTCTTTACCTTTAATGTTGATATCCTTAATCAAATTCTCAATTTTAAAATCCAACTCTCTGTGTTTATCCTGAATGCTAGTGATGTTATCATTCACCCATTTCTGAAAATTGAACATTTCCAGGGTGCTATTCTTAACAGCATTCAGAATGGATTCCACGTTCTCCAAATCCGGGGCAGAGTCCACAGACCTAGGGTTTTCGTCCTGCATGCTATGTTGAACATCATCCCTGTTATCCGAGACATAGGGATTATCCTTCGCCTCTGATTCTTCAACATCCTCTTCTCTTTGCTCATCCCCTTCCTCACCCTCAACCTCCTTCTCCTACTCATTCTCCGCCTCTTCTTCCCCCTCCTTCCCCTCCTGCTCAAAATCAGCATTCTCTTCCATGTCCTCTTTAGCTTCATCACTAACCCTCGATTTCTTATTCAGAGGAAGATTAGAAGAATCTTCATTAGAATTAGAGCCATCATAACCCTCAGAAATGTGGGCATTCTCCACAAAGGGATCATCCCTATTAGCCCTAGCTTTTCCCTTCAGATGCTCATATATTAACAAAATAAGGCCTTGGTGCGCAATGGGGTAGGATTTAGGTTCTTTGGCATGGTCGGCTAGGCTATCGTTAAGGGAAGAGGCCAAGTAGAAGAGCAATGAAATCTTAGATCCATGACGAAAATGGTTAAGGATGACAAAGTGGTAATTGTAAAATTTCGAAAACCTTTCATCAACCATAAGGTATTCCATTAAAAATTTCAACATTTTCTGTCAGAAAGATTTTACCTAGTTAGGGAGATAGTAAGAAGCATTATCCTTTTTAGCAAGTCGGGCCCTTTCATCTTAAGTTTTGGGGAAATTCTTGGTAGCTTCCACCAAGAACTTGCGGTCTCTGTAGAATTTGATGCCATCCTTCTGCAAACCAATAACCTCTGCCACCAAATCTTAATCCAACTTCCATGTCTAGCCAAACAGAGTAACTTTATTATTGTTCCAGCCCTTGGCAAAACCATGTGAAACAAACTTCTTGCTCCCGTGCAATTTCTCCATGTAATCGATGAAGCCATATCTGTGCAACCTTCGCCATATTTTCCTTGTAACCATAGGGGTACCGACCGGTTTGGAATTTTCCATACCAAATTTCTTCAACAACTCTCTAGCATACTTAGTTTGGTAGATGAAAATACCTTTATCATTCTGAGTAATCTGAAAACCTAAGAAAAATTCCATCTCCCTAATCATAGACATCTTAAATTCATTTTTCATATTTTTAGAGAATTCCATACATAACTTATCCTCACCTCCAAAAATGATATCATCAACAAAGACTTCAACAATCAATATGTCATCATCAGTAATCTTATAATATAAGTTATTGTCAGCATTATCTTTAGTGAAACCAAGCTTCAAAAGTTATTTGTCCAATCTAGCATACCAAGCTCTAGGGGCTTGTTTCAATCCATATAAAGCTTTCCTTAACCTACAAACCATGTTCCTGTCATCTGAAAGTGAAAATCCATCAGGTTTCTCAATGTAAACTTCCTCTTCAAGATCTCCAATAAAAAAATATACACTAAACATCCGTCTGATAAACCTTGTATTTCTTATGGGTAGCATAAGCAAGAAATAATCTCACAGCTTCAATCCTAACTACCAGAGCAAAAGTCTCATCATAATCAATTCCTTCCTTCTGAAAATATCCTTTACATACAAATCTAGCCTTATTCCTTACAACTTGTCCATCCTCATTCATTTTATTCCTAAAAACCCATTTAGTTCCAATAACATTCTTATTTTTAGGTTGGGGAACTAAAGTCCATGTGTTGTTCTTTTCAATCTAATCTAGTTCCTCTTCCATAGCTCTCATCCAACATTCATCTTTACAAGCTTCAATAATTGATGCCTTTTCAACTTGAGAAATTAAACATACCTCATCAGTTTCCAACCTTCTTCTTGTCATTACTCATTTGTTCTTGTCTCCAATGATCTAATCTTTTGAATGATTTAACCTTACATACCTAGGAGTCTTCTGACTTTCCATTCCTCTGCTATGATCTTCAGTTGCTGTTGAATTTTATGATATTGTCGGGGTAAATGGTTCAACATTTTGATCCAGTATAGGTGCTATCGGTTCAGTTATGATCATTTACACTTTCGGTTCTCTCTCATAAGTTCTGATTTGACCTTTGTACAACTCATCCACCTTGACATTAGAACTTTCCACAATTCTTTGCAATCTTTTGCTATAATATCTATATGCTTTAATTTCATTAGAATAACCAAAAAATATCCCTTCATAACATCTAGGATCAAACATTCCAATGGAATCATCTCTTTTGATATAACATTTACTACCAAAGATTCTGAAATACTTAACCGTAGGTGTATGACCAAACCATAACTCATAAGGTGTCTTACCGGTGTCTCCTTTGATATGAACTCTGTTAAATGTGTATACCATCATGCACACAACTTCTCTCCAATAGCTATGAGGCAGATTTGCTTCCATCATCATAGTTTTGTCTACATCCAAGATAGTTTTGTTCTTTCTTTCCACAACACCATTCTACTGAGGTGTCCGAGGAGCAAACAACTGTCTCCTTATCCCATGCTTCTCACAATAACTGTTGAATTTGCCAGATGTGAATTCATCGCCCCAATCTAACCTTAAGCATTTAGTCTTCAACCTTGTCCCTATCTCAACTTTAGCTTTAAAGATCTTAAAATTTTCAAAAGCTTCAGATTTCTCCCTTAGAAAAGTAACCCACATCATTCTAGAATATTCATCAATGATTAGTATGAAATATCTATCACCCTAAGAACTCTTTATTCTAGGTGGACCACACAAATCAGTATGAATGAGATCAAGAACATCATTAGATTTGTCTTGTATATTCTTAAAAGAAGTTTTGACTTGCTTTCCCATTTGACACTCCTTACATATCAGATTATAGGGCTTCACAATCTTAGGTATATCTCTAACAGCCTTAGTTGAACCGATCTTTACAATGCAATCAAAATTCACATGACACAACCTCTTATGCCATAACCAACTCTCATCAACTTGTGCAATCAAACATGTCTTCTCACCGGAGTTCAAATGAAAGATGTTATCTTTAATCTGTGTACTAGTTGCAATCTCCAATAAAGATTTGTTAATGATTTTGCATATTCCATCCTTGAACTATAATTGAAATCCCTTATCCATCAACTGTCCTACACTCAAAATATTATGCGTTAAACCTTCAACATAATAAATATTATCAATGTTATGCTTACCATCCAATGATATAGTTCCTCTTCCTTTGATCATACATGCTTTGTCATCTCCAAATCTAACCAGTCTACCATCAAATTCTTGCAAAGATTAAAAAAAATCCTTTTATCTCCAGTCATATGATGTGAACATCGACTGTCTATCACCCATTCATCCTTGTCTTCAATTTTAGTAACAAGGGCATTTTCCTCATTTTGAAGAAGAGGTGTTGAAGCATCTTCCTTGATAGCCAAAAATACCCATTCCTTCCACTGTTGGATCCACTAGTTGAATCTTGTGTCAGTTCATCATCAAAATCATTCACACCTTCCTTATCCACATAGTAACATGATTTGTACTTGTTTCTCCTATACTTATTATTGTTCTGATAATCATGGTTAGGCCTAAAAGATCTTCTATGTTTCTCTTCAAATATTGAATTTCTTTCAAGATATCTAGATGCAAAATGGCCTATCTTATTACATGCAAAACGTTTAAAAGGTGATTTTCCTTCACACTTACTTCCTGTTGGACCTTTAGGTACTCTTCTAGAAAATAAGGCTTCAAGTTGCTCAAACTCATCATCTTCTTTCTTCGTTTCCTCTAGTTCCTTGACATATAAAGCTTTGCAATCACTCTTGTTGGTTGATGATGCAGATGTGTGAAAAGCAGATTCAGTCTTTGCAACTCCTTGAGGACCAAATTTTTCAATCTCAAAAGTAGATAATTTTCCAACCAAAGTATCCCTGTTAACATAAGTGTTATCCATTGTTCTCAACTCATTAATTGCAGTAGCCTTCATCTTGTAAGTCGATGGTAAAACTCTCAATACTTTAGAAACAATCTCATCTTTGCTCAGAGATCCACCACAACACTGAATTCCCATAACAATTTCATGAACTCTTTCCATAAAAGTAGCAATCCTTTCATCTTCTTCCATCTTCAAATTTTCATACCTCACTCGGTAACTATCAAGTTTAGCAATTTTAACAATAGGGTTACCTTCATTTAGAGCCTCCAAGTTATCTCATATAGCCTTCGCAGATGATTGGTTAGTTAATCCCATAATTTTGTGATGAGAAAGTGCACTTAAGAGTGCTTCTCTAGCTCTACAATCATTCTCAATGTCCTTATCCAATGATGTTAGAGGAGGATTGCTAGATGTCAGATTATGAGGAGTAGAGCCTTTCTCCGTGACCTCCCAAATCTCTTTCCCAATACATCTCAAATGATTTTCCATCTGAATCTTTCGTACCCTGTAATTTGTCGAATCAAGCTTAGGGGTTTATCTCCAGAAAATAGATTTAGTTGAACTATTAGTTGCCATAGGATCTTCCTCAAGTGGTTAAGCTTCTGTAGAGAGGACCAATCTCTAATACCAATTGTTAGGATAATCGACGGACAATTGAGAGGAAGGGGTGAATTAGTTGTCAATAGATTATACAACTTTAAGCACACATACTTTTTACTGGAATGCATAAACCAAATACCAAAATAGTAGATATAACAATTAAGCATAAACATAAATTACATAATAATTATCAACCATCCATAACACATAACACCATGATTTGTACATGGAAAACCTGGGAAAGGGAAAAACCACAGTGGGAGGCCTACCCACAACTAGATAATACTTTTGCAACAAGTATGTGATTACAATAAGAGGGGCTTGTACACGTAGGAAGGCCAATAGCCTAGAGCGCACTTCTCATCACAAAAGGGGCCTCACTGACTACAAAATAAATCTAGACTACAATCCGAAAAGATGAATGAACTGCAAGAAAATCATCTCCTATGCCGAAGTACAGCTCCTGGTTAAGCTCAATACCAGAGGTCTTAACCCTCTTTTACAAAGCCAATTCGATCACCTATGATCAACCAGAACCTTTTCATATGATTACAACTTTATTCACAGACAGATAATCCCATAATCCACATGCCATGATCTATAAAGAGATCTTACATCGTATTTATACCAACCCGAGACCTAAATAATTAGGTCGGCCACCTAAAAGATAATACAATTACATAATCCTACAAACTAATGATAAACCAAGTCAGCCTAAGATCGAAACAACATAAACCAAAAAATAAATCCAATTGGTGACACGTCGAGAGCATCAAATAACACGTTACATAAACCGGTCCATAACCTAACAAAATAACCATCAGACCCAAAATAGGTCGCCATAAGCCAAATGAAACACCACAAACAACTGGAACATGAACATGGTAACTCTCAGCATCCTAATACCCTTCTAGAATTCACACCAACACTACTTATCGGATCCATCAAAAGATCTTCAAGAAAGTGTTGCCGATAAAACCGTTACCGATAACCAAAAGGCTTACTAGAACAAATGATAGAATCCAGATCATCAAATCCCGAACCAGCTAAATGTGATATGCATAAGGAACACATGAATAACCAATCCAAACCAATTCCAACAATCAAACCAAAACCAAAGACAAATCTCTAGATCAACATCAAAGACCGCCACTCTACGGAAGGCGGTAGACAACAAAATATCTAGTGTTGACATCAATAACAAACATCAATGCAACACATAATCAATTCCTCCAAATTGCCAACTTTTTGATGACCGGAAGAGTACCTCCGGTGGTGCTTTCTTTTTTGTTAAGAAATTGGTTTCTTGGGAAAGTAAGAAACGAGATTCGATGTCTTTATCTATTGTTGAAGTTGAGTACATTGTTATTGCTAGTAACTGCACTCAATTAGTTTGGATGAAGAAAATGTTGAAGAATATTAAAGTTATCTATGATGATCCTACTGTCATATATTGTGATAATTCCAGTGCTATTAATATGCCAAAGAACCCAGTGCAATATTCAAAGACTAAACATGTATCAATCAAGTATCATTTCTTGAGAGAAAAAGTCAGTGAAGAGGAAGTGGAGCTGGAATATATATCTACATATCTTTATCAGGATTGATGAGTTGGTGTTGCTACTCTACTAGAGTAGGCAGTGTGTTTATGAGAGAGAGAATCATGTTTTTTCCTATCTAAGGGGGAGAGTTTGGTTTTCTGTTTTGAGATCTTTGGCACTGTTGTCAAAGGGAGAAAGAAGCATGTGAAAAAATGTTTTATCTGCTTGATCAAAGGGGGAGTTTGTTGGAGATGTTTTCTTTCTTTGCATTGATTGTTTTTCACATTCATATGTCTCCATCAATGCCAAGGGGGGAGATTGTTGGACATTGTTGCTACTAGGATATGTTGTTGTCATTGATGTCAACATATTCTTGCTCTGGTGTTTACAGATTGGTTTATTGGGATCATGGTTTGGTGTATGGAGTATTTATAGTATCATTATATTTTTTTGTATTGGTTTTGGTGATCCAAAAAGCTTAATTGATCATATCATATGATCCGGTTTGCAGTTTGTTTTCCTGATCAATGCTTTGTAGAGTTCAATATTTTCTCCAATATATTCCGGTGTGATCAGATCTTTAGTTGATTTTTTAGGAGTTTATTTGGGATGGTCTTGTGCATCTTCATTTCACATGGTTTGTGATTTGGTGCTCTGCAAGTTATCTTTCTTCATGACAATTGTTGTTATTTGAGTATTCCTAAGTTTCAGATGTTGAACAATGAAGATTAGATAAGTGGTGTTGGTACAACTATTACTGATGATTATAATGTACTTGTTGGTGTTTCCTAATTATGCCCTATTTGTTTTGATGATCCACATTGATTGTTGTGTGATTTCTTGGTGATTTTGTTTAACCGGTGATGTTCTTCATGTTATACGGTATTCCTGGCGATATAGCGTGTTGCGGTTGATCTTGGCGTGATTTTTGATGGTGTTGCATATTTGGAGATATTGTTTGGGTCCATGTTATATCATGTATATCATTATATTTGTCCGATGGTCGATATTTGTATTGTGTAATGTAATTTTATAATTGTGAGTTAAGGGTTTATCGGACCTTGTTGTCAAGGTTGATGATTTGTATAAATAGTTGGTATAGTCATGTAATTTAGGTATTGAGGTTGTGTCTACATTATCAGAGAGTGATGTACCTGAGAACAAAGGAGTAATATTTTGGTGTGGTGTATTGAGTAGAGATTGGTGTTGCAGAGCAAACATATAAGCTTAACCAGAACTATCATCAGGAATTAGCAAATGCTATTATTGCAGTTCGTTTGATTCCAAATTGTTGTTTGATCATCTTGTAAGTCAGTGAGACTTCTTTGTAAGGTAGTGAACCTTCCTTGAGGGTTGTAGCCTTCAAGGTTATTGTATCTTGAGTTGTAAGCTCTAGGCAGTGTGCCTGAATGCTGGTGCATTCCCCATTGTAATATTTTCACATACTAATGTAGAGTATCATCTTATTGTGGGTAGGTTCCCACCATGGTTTTTCCCTTAACCAGGTTTTCCACATCAAAACCTTGGTGTTGTTTGTTGTGCTATTTATTTTCTTATCTTTGTTGTTGCTGCAATTTATCAGATTTGCATTTGTGGTTGTTAGTTGATACAGTGAAAACCGATTCACCCCCCCTCCCCTCTCAGTTTTCTCTCATTGTTTTTGCCAATAGATATCCCCCATTTAACCTCGTAAAGCCTAGTTTAAGACCTTTCATTTGTCTTTGATTGTAGCGCACTAGTAAATGGTTAGCCCTAAAAAAAATCACATTATAATAATATAAAGTAACAATAGTAAGTCATGGGTAAACATTCATAGTACTTTCACATTGTAGGTTGTTGAAATGTGGTGATTGATCAGCAAAGTACTATACACTCAGCATGTATCCTCGCTGGGGTTCGAGGGTGGCAGCCCCTGAGAAATTTTTTTTTGCCATTTTTCGTTGATGAAAATCGACATTGTAATAAAACCCTAAAAAGGCCGACTTTGTTTGTTGCCCTAAAAATGCATGTTATAAGCGGCTAGGATGCTTAAGGCATTGTAAGGTTGATGTACTATTTTTGCTGGATAATAAGAAAGATTGGACGGCTGTGTATGGTGGATGTAACCCATTCTGGGTGAACCACGTTAAATCTCTGTGTTATCTATGTCCTTGTTTTATTTCTTTATCTTTTGTATTTAAATTTGCATATAATTGTTAGTTCATATTTGCTTTGGATCTTCTTGAAACCCTAACAATTGGTATCAGAGCGAGGTTTTCTGTAAATTGGCAGGACTTTCATATTTGAGTGGGAGCAATGGAGGATTCCAAATTCAAGGTTGAAAAGTTTAACGGCCAGAATTATCAGTTATGGAAAATGCAGATGGAGGATTACCTGTATCAAAAGGATTTGTGGCGACCATTGGAAGGAAAGGCAAAGAAACCGACCACAATATCAAATGAAGAGTGGGACATTTTAGATAGAAAGGCACTAGGATCCATTCGATTGTGTCTTGCGTCATCTGTAGCATTCAATATAACAGAAGCAAAAACGACTGTAGATTTGATGGCAACATTGGCTAAGTTGTATGAGAAACCCTCGGCTTCAAATAAGGTATTTCTTATGAAGCGTTTGTTTAATTTGAAAATGAGTGAGGGAGGATCTGTAGCGGAGCACTTAAATGAATTTAATACAATTACCAGTCAATTGTCTTTGGTAAAAATTACCTTTGCAGAAGAGGTTAGGGCTCTCTTGATTTTATGTTCTTTGCCAGAAAGCTGGAATAGCTTGGTTATGGCTGTAAGTAACTCTGTCTCTAGTAAAAATACTTTGGTGTTTGATGATATTGTTGGTGTTATCCTAAGCGAGGAAATGCGAAGGAAAAGCATAGGTGAGACTTCAACATCATCGGGTAGTGTTTTAAATGTGGAGAACAGAGGAAGATCAAAGGAAAGAGGAAAAGGCCCTGGGAATGAGAAGTCATGAGGGAAGTCAAAGAAAGGATGCTCTCAATCTAGAGGAAAGAAAGATTGCTGGTACTGCGGAAAGCCTGGTCATCTAAAGAAAGAATGTTGGTCTCGGAAAAACAAAGGAGACAAAAATGAAAATGACAGTAAGGAAGCTAATATTGCAAGTAATACTTTACAAGATGATTTAATCTTATGTTTGGATAATGTTAATGATTCTTGGGTAATAGATTTTGGGGCTTCATTTCATGCTACACCCCATAGAAAATATTTTCTAGATTATGTTCAAGGTGATTTTGGACAGGTATATTTGGGTGATGATGAGCCCTGTCAAATTGTTGGAAAAGGAAAGATAAAGATCAAGTTGCAGAATGGTAATGATTGGTTTCTGTAGGAGGTAAGACATGTTCCTAATTTAAGAAGAAATTTAAATTCTACAGGGCAACTAGGTAGTGAAGGTTGCATAGTTACCTTCTCAGACAATATGTGGAAGGTCACTAAAGGATCATTAGTAGTAGCTAAAGGTGCGAAGGTAGGCACATTATATCTGTGTACTGGTAACACTTACTCTACCTTAGCTGCTACAGATAAAGTTACTGCAGGGACAACAACAATAAATGTTGCAAGAACAGATTCGATAATGTGGCACCATAGGCTTGGGCACACGAGTGAGAAAGGGATGAAAATACTTCACTCCAAAAATCTATTGCCAGGACTAAAGAAGATTGATTTAGAGTTCTGTGAAAACTATGTTTATGGTAAACAGAAAAGAGTCAGATTTCTCAAGGTTGGGAAAGAGAAGAAGAGTGAGAAGTTAGAGCTTGTACATTCAGATGTATGGGGACCGGCTCAGGTATCATCTCTTGGTGGCTCTTGTTATTATGTTATTTTTATTGATGACTCAACCAGAAAAACATGTGTATATTTCCTAAAACAAAAATCAGATGTTTTTGAAACTTTTAAGAAATGGAAAGCTTTGGTTGAGAATGAGACAGGAAAAAAGTTGAAGTGTCTCAGATCAGATAATGGAGGTGAGTATTGCAGCAAAGCATTTAAAGATTACTGTTCCTTAAATGGGATTCGAAAGCAAAAGATAGTTCCAGGAACTCCACAGGAAAATGGTGTGTCAGAGAGAATGAATAGGACCATCATGGAACGTGCGAGGAGCATGAGATTGCATGTTGGATTGCCCTTACATTTTTGGGCAAATGTTGTACCTATTGCTGTCTATTTGATAAATAGAGGACCTTCAACCCCTTTGGATGGTGGTATTCCAGAGGAGGCATGGACTGGTAAAAAGGTAAATTATTCTTTTCTAAAAACTTTTGGTTGTGAAGCTTTTGTCCATCTTGATAAAGAAAACAGAACCAAGCTTGATGCTAAATCTCAGAAATGTACCTTCATTGGATATGGGATAGATGAATATGGCTATCGGTTATGGGATTTTGAAAATAAGAAAATAATTAGAAGTAGAAATGTTATATTCAATGAGAAGGTTATGTATAAAGAATAGATGCAGGAAAAGAAGCATGAACAGGACAAACAAGAATATGTGGTGTTGGATGAGATTCCTGAAAATGAAATGCCACAGGTACCTGATGCTCAGCAACAACAGATTGACCCACAAACTCCTGCAAGTGTTAGATGTTCTACGAAGACAAGTAGACCCCTTGAAATATTTTCTCCTTCTTTGTATTCTATTTTATTAATGGATTCTGGTGAACCAGAAGAATATGAAGAAGCAATGTAGGTGGATGCCAAACAACAGTGGCAGCTAGGCATGAAAGAGGAGATGGACTCCTTGATGAAAAATAAGACTTGGGACTTAGTCCCTTTACCTGCAGAAAAAAGAGCCTTGCCTAACAAATGGGTTTATCGGCTGAAGGAGGAGGAAGGAGGTCAGAAAAGATATAAGGCCAGACTTGTGGTAAAAGGTTTTGCACAAAAAAAGGGTATAGATTATGATGAAATATTTTCTCCAGTTGTAAAAATGACTTCAATTAGAACTGTACTTAGTCTTGTGGTTGCAGATGATTTACATCTTGAACAATTAGATGTCAAAATAGCTTTTCTCCATGGAGATCTGGAGGAGGAAATTTACATGTTGCAACCACAGGGACATGAGGTCAAAGGTAAGGAGAACTTGGTGTGCAGGTTGAAGAAAAGTCTGTATGGCCTAAAGCAAGCACCCCGACAATGGTATTTAAAATTTGATAGTTTCATGGCTGAACACGATTATCATAGATGTCATTCTGATCATTGTGTATATTTTAAGAGATTTGATAATGGCAGTTATATTATCCTGTTGCTTTATGTTGATGACATGCTTGTTGCTGGGTCGAACATGCAACATATAAATGATCTTAAACAGAAATTAGCCAGGTCATTTGCTATGAAGGATTTTGGTGCAGCTAAGCAAATTCTCGGTATGAGGATTACATGGGATAGGAAAAATAGAACCTTGAATTTGTCCCAAAGTGAGTATATAAAGAAGGTGTTGAAAAGATTTAACATGCAAGATGCAAAAGCAGTTAGTACACCTTTGGCTAGTCATTTCAAATTGACTAAGGAGATGTGCCCAAAGGCACAGGAAGAGGTTAATAAAATGTCTAACATCCCGTATTCATCAGCTGTTGGCAGTCTGATGTATGCAATGGTATGCACAAGGCTAGATATTGCACATGCAGTGGGAGTTGTGAGCAGGTTTATGAGTAATCCGGGTATGGAACATTGGAATGCTATGAAATGGATTCTTTGGTATTTGAAAGGAACTACTACGAAGGCATTATGTTTCAAAGGATCTAATGCTACTCTAAGTGGATTTGTTGACTCTAATCTGGCGGGTGATATTGATTCACGGAGGAGTACTACAGGGTATGTTTTTACTATAGGGGGAACTGAAGTTAGTTGGATTTTTAGGCTACAAAAGGTTGTTGCACTTTCAACCACTGAAGCTGAGTATGTTGCTACTACAGAAGCCAGCAAGGAGATGATTTGGTTACAATGTTTTCTGGAGGAATTGGGTCAGACACAGGAGGATCGTCCATTGTATACTGATAGCCAGAGTTCCATTCATCTTGCAAAGAACTCTGCTTTTCATTCAAGGACAAAGCACATTCAGCTCAGGTACCACTTCATCCGGACTGTTTTGGAGGAGGGTCAGTTACGACTTGAGAAGATTCACACAAGTGAGAATCCTGCCGATATGTTCACAAAGGCAGTTCCACAGGAGAAGCTGATTTCTTCATCAGTTTCTGTTTGTCTTCTTGATTGATAATTGTGGAATTTATACCAGTCGAGTCCTAGTGTTTTATCTAGTGGATGTTGCATGTACAGTGGTGTCGTGTAGTATCAGTCTCCAAGTGGGAGATTGTTTAGTGTGGAGCCTGATCAGTCTCCAAGTGGGAGATTGTTGAAATGTGGTGACTGATCAGCAAATTATTGTACACTTAGCATGTATCCTTGCGGGGGTCCGGGGCCGGGCCGGGCCCCGGGCAGGGGTTTGGGGGTGGCAGCAGCCCCCGAGAAATTTTTTTTGCCATTTTTTGTTGATGAAAACTGACATTGTAATAAAACCCTAAAAAGGCCGACTTTGTTTGTTGCCCTAAAAAATGTATGTTATAAGCGGCCAGGATGCTTAAGGCATTGTAAGGTTGATGTACTGTTTTTGCTGGATAATAAGAAAGATTGGACGGCTGTGTATGGTGGATGTAACTCATTCTAGGTGAACCACATTAAATCTCTGTGTTATCTGTGTCCTTGTTTTATTTCTTTATCTTTTGTATTTAAATCTGCATATAATTGTTAGTTCATATTTGCTTCGGATCTACTTGAAACCCTAACATAGGTTGAGGGTGAGGCTTTTGTCCTTGTGCCCAAAGGTCCTAAACAAGGCTTAAGGCCGCCTGTGCTCCTTAAAGGTGGTATATCCAAGCCTACAATAATGGATACACCACTTGACTAATTTAGGCTTGTTCATACTTATTGCATGTCTATTAAGGTCTAGACCAAAATTCTCCTCTTTAAGCTAGAAAGATCAAACTTATCTATTTTGAGCCTTATATATTCTATTTTATCTCTTTCTTTAATATGCATAATAAATTGGTATGCAACCGAAAATTAAATACAAGGACAAAATCCAATGTCATAAACTTATTTCAAACTAAAGTCTAACAAAAAAGCATAATAGGCCCTTGGTTCTCTTTCAAATATGGTGATGATGGTGATAGCCTCATAGATCAAGAGACACATATCAATGAATCTCTTGGAAACATTATCTTGAGAAAGACACTCCACCTAAGTAGAAGAAGAAATATGTCATGCTTAGGTACCTTATAGGCATAAGAGCCAATCTTTTGTTAAATTATATGTTTGAATATATAAGTTGGGGAAATGACCAATAGGACCAACTTAAAACTTATGGTAGAGCTGGGCATAACAAATTGGTTGGTTTCTAGTGTCCAAGGTTTCTTTCTTCTTCAAAGCATGGTTCTCCTTGTCCCATTTTGTACTTTCTAAATCTTTATTCCTTCTCTGATAATCATATAACTTACACACACAAGAGAGGAAAAATGGTGTTGGGTTGATAGGGGTTTTATCAAGTCAAACCTTAGGTTTGGAATTAACCTATAATGATGAACAACTAGAAAAGAGAGCTTACCCTTAGAGGGTAGAGGCTATATTTTGAATAAAATATTGATTGAAACGTTATACCTTCTTTTATGAATCTCCTTTGCCTTGAAGTTTTCATGAAAAAGGTTGATGTTGCTATGTAGGACTCGTGTATATCTTCACATAAATTTGATCATGTATACCACCTTGAATGCTCAAAAATCTAAATAATTGACCTCTCCTTCACTTCCTTAATGATTCTTGATTTCTTGCTCAATTTAAATTAAATTGAAAACTTTTAGAGAGATGATTCAAATGAGGGGATAAGAATTGCTTTTATACCTATCCTCAAGAAACATTTTGAAAATTATGAAGAAAGTTAACATCAAATACCATTTGTCACTCAAATTTTTTCAACCAATAGAGGGTTCAAATTTGGTCCCTTTTGGCTTGGACTATGGCACCTAGTGTCCTGGTCCAAGAGGAGTAGAGGGCTAGGCAACCTAGTTTAGTCCTTTTACACTAGGCAAAGGTTAAGAAGTAGTAGTAGAGACCAAAAATTACAAATCTGACAATGGTTTGAGTAGAATCATGCACAATCAGGGCTTAGAAACCAAAAACACTAAAGTGAGGCCCAAGTGAGCCTGGAATTGTACGACGATACAGTTTACGATACTATATTTACTTCATCTGCATAATCATAGATTAATTTTTATCTTCATGTTCTTATTTAAATACCTACACACATTAAAAAAAAGTCAAAATATTTTATTTTTAATATTTTTTAGTTTTCGTGCAAATTCCATTTTCCATTTCAAGCAAAGTAACCTAGTTTTAATTTTAGTAATTGTTTAATTTCAATACATTCAATTTTCAACAATGTTTTTAATTTCAATATATTTGGTTTCTAACAATATGTATTTAATTTAAGTACATTAGTAGAGTAAATTTATTTTCAAGTTTAAATCAAACCTTAGGATAGGTTAGATTCAATTTTATGAGATGTTTGCCTCCTTTAAAAATTAAGACCATACTGTAGATTACCCTTGTACACCACCCATATTATTAATCATTAAATGGTTAATCAATGAAAGCATTATAATGACCTCATCATTTTTGGCATCATTGTAAATGATAGAAAATAACAAATTTTTAGGCATTATTATGGTCAAATAAAATTTGGGTATTGACAAGAGTAGAATCTTTAAGTTTCATAGTGATAACCAAGACCCCTTATAAAGAACTCTCAATCAAAGTTACAAAATAAAAATAGGAAGAAGTTGAAATTTTTGAAGAAGTAAGGCATTCACCTCTAGAACCTTAACCTAGACACATCCAAAGGTTACCCAATCAAACAAAGGTGGAAACACTAAGCAACCCATTACACTAGTTAGATTAAAAAAACACCATTATGGAAAATATAGATAACATAAACAAGAAGGTACGAATTGTTTATGGTGAAAATGGATAACAATAATGACAAAATTGAAAGGCTAAATGAATTCAACCACCAAACCCTAGCCTAACAACAACAAAGATCCACCATAACATATGAAGATTACCTAAGACAATGCAAATCAAATGAAATCACAAAGATTATACCATTACATGTCCAATAGGGTTTTGATCTCCATTCTTCCTATCTCCATTGATCTTGCTTGATATATTTGCTCTCAGATTTTATGTGCACAAGAGCTCAACAAAGAACGGAATGTGGTTGCAAGTAGGATCGTAGTGTAGTCAATTGATCAAGTAGTTAGGGTTTGATAATGAAGAAAGCATCTCCTTAAATAGAAGACACAATATGAAATGGAGGGATAAGATTGAGAGGTGTAAAAGGAGGTCGGCTATGATTAGAGGGTAGATAAAAGAAATAATAAAATAATTAAAGGGGTAGGTAGTGTATGAATTAAGAGATGAATGACATGTGTCATAGGTAGAAAAGGATAATGAATTAATTAAATAAATAAAGATTTATTTAATTAATAGAAGAAATGGGATAATTAAATAAATAAGATATTTATTTAATTTAAGAAAAGGATAATTTAAATAAATAAAAGTATTTATTTAAATGAGAAATAAGGCTAGAAGAGGATAAATGAATTAATATGCATTTAGATAAAAAGTAGCATTTTGTGATGAACAGTGAATGCCACTATAACTGACATGATTGATTTGCTTGACTGCAGGAGTATTTGCCTATGTTGGAGTCACGGGAGAGATTCCCATCGACGCAGAGGTTGCGACTTGAGTTGACACTTGGGGACCAAGCTGCGATTGAGGCGATGGGATTGAGACATGTACTATATGTGCCTGAGTTTTGGGTGAACATGGGTTTGCTGACTGCGCTGGCTGAGAGATGGCACTCTAAGATGTGCACATTCCATTTACCGATGGGTGAGATGACAGTCACCCTGGAGGATGTCTACAGGATACTGCGGGTACCGATCGATGGAGATATGATCCCATACGATCGAGACGGTGACAGAGAGGCCTTGAGACGGGTGTTTTAGGACCCTAGACTAGAGATGAGGGCAGGACACATGGCATGGGACACCATGACAGCCACAGGACTAGCACTGCCGACAGTGATAGGAGGAGCTATCAGTGGGTTCCTGTGTCCGGACAGGGTGACACAGGGTTTGGCTGTGGGCTAGGGAGGAGCACTGGAGACACTGGTGACACAGTACACCAGATACGCCTGGGGACCGTGTGTGCTGGCCCATTTCTATTATGAGCTTCATCAGTTTGTTTATCATGGATCAGTGGGATTGGGCTGTGGAGTGACACTGTTGCAGGTATGGGCCTACGAGCATCTGTCGGTTACCTAACCAATACACTTCAGGGGCAGAGGTCATGGACGCAGCTTTGTACATTTGTATGATATGATCACATCACAGCCGCGGATTGGCAGGTTAGAGCATTGGCGGCAAGTGTTGGACGATATTGATGTGGTCATATGGAGACCATATTTGGGCTGTGAGGAGTGGGAGGATGATGCAGTGGAGCTTCCGTACACCTTCTGAAGCAGGTACCTGATTGGGCAGACGCCCTATGTGTTAGAGAGACAGCTGGTAGATAGGGTGTGCAGGCAGTTTGGCCGGATTCAGAGGATGCCCTGGGGCTCAGGCATGTATGCCCGCACAGTTAGAGATCAGGCACAGTTTGGGCCATTGCTGTCATATGATCAGGCACTCACACAGCTAGCAGAGATGGTGCCCCTACCCTGGGACATGTGGCCAAAGGTCAACGATGCCGGCATGGATGCCGAGTATACAACTTATTGGGCAGAGCATCCGTTCCCACGGTTGATAGATCCAGGAGAGGCCTTGGAGGGAGATGGGGGGGGAGATGATGATGATGGTGGAGGTGATGGGGGCAGGGGCCGACGAAGGAGGAGGGGAGTAGTTGGAGAGAGGAGGGTTTCACCTCGGAGGGAGGGAGGAGAGGAGAGGCAGGCTCGGGTGGTGAGGGGTTGCGGTGGATTGCCTTTACAGGTGCCAATAGCACAGGGTCCCAGATAGGTACAGAGATAGGTACAGGGATAGGGACAGGGATAGGTGCAGGGACAAGTGCCAGTATAGGCACAGGCATAGGAGAAGGTACAGGTGCAGGCACTCGTACAGAGAGAGCCATAGGCAGAGGCGGAGGGGGCTGACCCAGTGGAGGATGAGCTACTAGATCTGAGGGAGATCTGCCAGGGCCAGGCAGATGAGATCCAACAGTTGGAGAGGGAGAGGGATCAGCTCAGGATGAGGCTCAGAGATACTGAGCGGGAGCGGGATCAGGCTATCCAGTGCTATACAGAGGCTGAGACAACACTGAGGGCAGGGAGACAGGTGGCTGAGGATGTAGGGGTAGGATATGCTTATGTCCTGCGGGTAGGAGAGGAGATAGGCTACTAGAGGGACCTCTACTATGGTGCAGTGCCAGTAGATCAGTGGGCGAGGAGCTTCCATAGACCGTCGCGTACAGCGACAGCTACGGAAGGGAGCCAGAGGAGACAGGCATCGAGTGGTGGGGTTATGGGCCCTCCACCACCACCAGATAGAGGGGACAGGCAGGATGATCCTGGGGCGAGTCCTTCAGGGGCTCAGATTCCACTGAGGCTAGGCGACTCCGAGGGAGGGAGTTCATCATAGCCTTAGAGGGCTCCCTATGTATCAGTTTTTGTACCAGTTTGTATGATGATGTAGACACCTACGGGTGCTTTTGTAGCCATATGATTTTGACATCATTGTATCATGACACTTTTGATTATATATATGAGATGATTCATCTTTGCGGCAGCTATATGCATGTGTACCTATGTGATGTATGTTTCTATGTGATGCTTATGATATGGATGCAAATATGTATATGATGCAATGCAATATATTTTTTTGTTCTTTTATGTTTTATATGTGTATGCATGATGCAAATGTGAATGTATGTAATGCAGATGAATATGATAATACAAATGTAAATTGTGTTAACAGGTGTTGTGTGTAGGATGTGATGCAGTTGTGATATCTATATGTATGTATGAAATGCTTATATGTGGTAATGCAGGTGCAAACTACATGAAATGCAAATGTTTTTGGTGTGTCATTATACTCAGTCATGTGATAGTAGGCTACACAGACTCAAGAAGGACGATGGAAGTCAATCAAGAAAGGGGGATGAAAGATAGAAGATATGAACGTGAAAGAGCTTCTTGTGCGTTATCATCATTGAGCTTTATTATGGCAAGTAGGTTATGACAATTGAGGCATATGTTTGACCCAAAAAGTCATTGTACCTATTTGCATGGAGATAAGACAGTCACAAACAAGGAATGCCCCAGTTCACACTAGACTCACAGTGTCCTCATATCCTTGGACAAGTCATAGCATTACTAAAAGACAATCCACAGACAACAAATGCAAATAGGTGACGATACCCCATCCTCTCCTTTCTAGTCAAAGACATCCTAGAGATATAATCTCTAGTCAGAGACATCCCGGAAAAGCTAAAAGACATGTCACCAAAAGATAAATCAAAAGAAAACCAAGACAAGACACCAACATCCACTGTAGTCCTCAAGTTTAGTGTCTCTTGTCACTTGTATAAGTCTTATTTGATTGTGGTCACAATGTTTACTTTCACAAAAAGGATAGATAGCACTGAACCATAATGTTGTCTGAGTCTGTTGAAAGATTTGATTTGTTGAAGCTCATTGTTGCTGTTGTCTCATCTGAAACTGACTAAATCTATGAAGCTGATACTTTATTGTAGAGAAGATGAGACCTTATTGCAGACTGGCGATGCAAATGTGGCTTTTATTGCGGATTGTGTGTGAATAGACTGAAGGAAGCTGGAAGAAACTATACTCCTCGAAACATGTGATGTTCTTAGTTCCACACCCATCACTAGACATAGGATTTGCCGTAGCCACAGATAGGATCTGATTTATTATGGATGGAAAGGGAGGTGAAAAGGGAGGTTTATTATGAATGGCTAACCAATCTTGGGTAGATCAATAACAAGCCATGATGGGAATGGGTAAGTTTATTATGAACGAATAGGTTGTGAGTGTGTGCAAAGTGAAAGGATGAAAGTGAATCCTAAAGGAGGGAGGAGCAATGTCTCTACACATGGCGCTGGTGACCCAGTTTTCACCATGATACTTTCCCAGGGCGCCACCGAAGTGGTTTTCACTGTTGGACAAAATTATTTCTCTTTACTTTTTTTGATTTTTCAATGTTTTCTGTGTCACAAGGTGCCTGTTTGCCAGGTTTTCACCAAGTAACGATTTTTTTGTTTTTATAATTTTTTTTGTATTTTTTAATTTTTTAATTTTTTTGTATTTTTGAATTAGGATATTCCGAAGAGCTATGTGTAGAACCTGCGAAGGTGCATGTTGTTGATAGGATCCTCCGAAGGTTCACCTTCTGTAGTTGAAAGTTGATATGCCCCAGATCCATATACTGCTGTGATGATGTAAGGACCAAGCCAATTTGGTTCGAACTTTCCCTTCTTCTCTCTGTCTTGCTGATTCTTGGGGTTTTCTCTGAGAACCAAGTCACCGACCTCAAATGTGTGAGGTTTGACCTTGTGATTGTAGCTGCGACTCATTCGTTGTTGGTAAGCCTTGAGATGATTAAAAGCAGTTTGTCTCCGTTCATCCAGTAGTTCAAGTTCTTGTAAGCGAGAGACCCTATAATCTTCATCACCGATGATATTTTGCAAAGAGACTCGTAAAGAGGGTAACGCGACCTCAACAGGCAAAATGGCTTCAGTGCCGTAGACAAGTGAATAAGGTGTAGCTCCTGTAGGTGTGCGAACACTTGTGCAATAAGCCCAAAATGCAGGATTAAGTTGGATATGCCAATTACGGCTAGCGTCGTCGACTGTCTTCTTGAGGATTTTAAGGATTGTTTTATTAGACGCCTCAGCTTGGCCATTACCTTGGGGGTAATATGGTGTGGAGAAACGATGGGAAATATGGAAATGGTCACAGAGTTCACAAACATCTTGATTTTTGAAGGGACGCCTGTTATCAGTGATAATGGAAATAGGGATACCATATCGGCAAATGATATAGTTAAGGATGAATGTAGCAATCTGTTTTCCAGTGACTTGTGTGAGAGGCACGACTTCAATCCACTTTGTGAAATACTCTGTGGCAGTGATAATGAATTTATGACCATTGGAAAAAGGAGGGTGAATCTTGCCTATGAGATCGAGTCCCCACTGACAAAAGGGCCAAGGAGACGCAAGTGGTTGTAGTTCTTGTGCTGGCGCATGTATGAGGTCTCCATGGATTTGATATTGCTTACATTTCTTGACAAACTAATATGAGTCTTTTTCCATATTGGGCCAGTAGTATCCAGTCCTAATGAGTTTCTTGGCTAAGGTAGGACCACTAGCATGTGGACCACATATCCCTTCATGCACTTCACGTAACGCAATCTGAGCTTCGTCGCTTTCTAAACATCTAAGAAGAGTGCCATCTAGACCTCACCAGTATAGGATATCAACTAAAATGACATATCGAGAGGATTGGCGAATGAAGGTGCGATGTTGGTTTTTTGATAAATTAGGAGGAAGGATATTATCACGAAGGTATGTGAAGATGGAACCATATAACTGGGACTCGGGACCAACAACACATATCATCTCAGTGGGAGTGACCTCATATGAAGGAACTAAAAGGTTATCCACCAATAATTCATAGCAGGTCTCATTTGGAGGTAGATCGATCAATGAAGCAATTGTAGCCATGGCATATGCGGTGTGATTCTGCTCTCTTGGTATCTGCTCAAAATCTATCTTTGTGAAGTGTTATTTCAGATCATCCACCATTTGTTTGTAAGGCATTAATTTTTCATCTTTTGTTTGGTAATCATCAGTTGCTTGACGGATGACAGGTTGAGAATCCCCAAAAACACGAAGTTCCTGGATCTTCCACTGAACTGCAATCCGTAATTCAGTGGTTAATGCCTCATATTCCGCTATATTGTTAGTGCAAGGAAATGATAAGCGGTATGATTTTGGTATAGAGTCCTGTTGAGGAGTTATAAAGAGGACACCAGCTCCTGCCCCATGCTGTGTGTATGAGCCATCAAAGTACAATTGCCATGGCTTTGCATGTGATATTATTAAAATGGATTCATCTAGAAATTTTAAATATAGGGGAACATCATCAGTCATGGGGGCATCTGCTAACTGATCTGTGATGGCTTGTCCTTTTATTGCTTTTCTGTCCACATACTTGATGTCAATTTCACTCAGGATCATTACCCATTTGGCCAGTCGCCCAGTAAGTGTTGCTTTATTGAGAAGGTATTTTAATGGATCAATTCTTGCAACCAACTTAGTCTTATGAGTGAGCATATAATGTCGTAATTTTTGTGAAGCAAAGACCATGACGAGACATGCACGCTTGATTGGTGTGTAGTTTAGCTCATATCCCACCAATGTGCGACTGATATAGTATACTGCCTTTTCCTTGCCTCCAGCAATTTGTTGTGCTAAGAGTGCCCCCAGTGCTGTTGGAGTAGCTGAGATGTATAGTAACAGAGGCTGATCTGGAACTGGAGGCATCAAAACTGGCAGATTCAAAAGATAATCTTTGAGCGTTTGAAAAGCCTGTTGACAATTATCATCCCATTTGAATTTGATGTTTTTATTTAGCAAGTGCTGAAAAAGATTACACTTATCTGCAAGTTGCGCTATGAATTTGCGTATAGACTGGAGTCTCCCTTGTAAGGATCGAAGTTGACTGATATTTCTGGGTGCTTGCATCTCCAAGATGGCCTTGACTTTTGCTGGATTGGCTTTGATTCCTCTTTTGGACACAATGAATCCTAGGAGCTTCCCAGAGGTTACTCCAAAGACACATTTCTTGGAGTTTAATCTTACTTTGTATTTTTTCAATTGGTCAAAGACAACTGAAAGTATGTCCAAATGTGTATCTCTGTCTACTGATTTACTCAAGAGATCGTCAACATAATCTTCCACCGTTATATGCATGAGATCATGAAAGATAGTAGTCTTTAATATGTAGCACCTGCATTTTTTAGCCCAAAGGGCATGACATTCCAGTAGAAAGTTCCTCAAGGACAAGTGAATGATGTTTTATGATGATCCTCAGGTGCGATCTTGATTTGATTATAACCAGAAAATCCATCCATCAATGATAACATTTCGTGACCTGCCGTGAGATCAACAATCAAGTCAATTTTTGGTAATGGGAAGTCATCCTTTGGACAAGCTTTATTGATGTCTCTAAAATTTGTACATATTCTGATGCTACAATCCGGTTTACTGATAGGTACTAAATTGGAGATCCATTCAGGATAATCAATTGGGCGTATGAATCCGACATCCAATAATTTTTCCAGCTCTGCTTTGACTAGTAATGCCACTTGGGGATGCATTTTTCTTAATTTCTGTTTCACTGGCTTTGCCCCCAGTTTGACTGTCAAATGATGCATTACCAAATCCAGATCTAGTCCAGGCATATCATCGTATGACCATGCAAAATTGATTTGTCATTCTTTGAAGAAACTTATGAATTTTGACCTTTCAGATTCTGTCAATGATTTAGCCAGGAATATGTTGTGTGGAACCTCTTCTGTACCAATGTTTGTCTTGATAGTCTCCTCTACCAACATGGATGACTTTTCCTCATATGATGCTGGGAGAATGTCGAGCCTTCCATCTTCGGGTGCCTCAAAGAGGTTTTCGCCCTCAGATACGTCCTTTCTTTTTACTTTTTTGGGATCAGATAGCGCCACAGTGTGGTTTTCGCCATAAGACCCTTGATTTGTTCTTATTTTCACATTTTTGCAACTCGAAGGTCCGACACCCTCACCAAAATATGCCATGTTGTTGAGTTCTATAATGTATCTTGCTTTATGGTCCCTAGGGGAAGATCATCTCGTATGCCAAGATAGTCAATAACAGCTTCATCATTTTGGAATGTGTCAAACTGTGCTGGTCCTTCATAATCCCAGTCAATGAGTTGGTGGTGAACAAGGGGAAGGCCTTTAATGTCTTTGAAGCTAACGGGACTATGAGTGAGGATACGGTTATATTCGAGTATGTCAAGGTAATTATCGAGGTCATCGATGGCACTCTCCTCATCAGTCTCGATCGCAAGCGAATCCAAATTGTCATCACTAGTAGCACATTCTAGGACAGGTGTTCTCATCCTATGTGATTTCAACCTAGAACCTTGAGACAAAGACTGTGTGGAATCCTCATGGGTTGTTTCTTGACCAACTCTGAATTTTTTATAAAATTCCTCTTCTTCTGTGGGTTCATCTGGCTCTCTGAATGTCTCGGCGAGCTCGTAATCACTGGAGGATTTGTCTGGACCCCATTCTCATTCATTGGAGTCTGTGGAATAGCGATCCTCTTGTTGAATTTTGGCAGCTTTGATTTGTAATGCTTCTTCTGTCTGTTTAGTGTGGACCTTGGAAGTCAGGAAGCCAAGTCCCTTCGAGCGTTCTTTTTTGAAAGTCAATTCGGGTTGTAAAGGTTCAATGATGCCTTCCTTTCGTAACCCAAGAGGGCTTTTTCCATCATACCTGAATTTTTGTAGAATCTTGAAGCCTTTGCCATATTTCTCACAGGGTATATTGATGTGACTTTGTGTGTCATCTTCAATGTCTTTGTATAGCATTTTGTATAAACCTTCCTCTTCTAGTTCGCCCCATCTTTGAAAGGTAGTAGGGTCCCATTTGAATACCATGATGGATATGCCTATTAGGATGTGGTCTTCCATATTCTTTTGGAGAACTCATGACTTGTCGTAAGTACATGGTCTGATTTAAAGTGTATTCTCGTATGCCTTTGTCCTGAAATTTGCCCTTAAGCTCACCTTGTTTTGATGTTGAAGGTTTCAATGACTCAGGATCAATGTACGCCGAAGAAGGAACAACTTCACGATTACTGGGAATGATGGTCTCAGTATGTGATCTCAGATTATTGCAATATATGAACGGATTGGGATCACCGTTAACTGTTACCTCGACTCCATTGTGAGGAAACTTAATGCATTGGTGATATGTCGATGGGATAGCCCTCATTTCATGGATCCAAGGACGTCCTAGCAATATATTATAAGTAAGATCTAGATCCAGGACTTGACAAATCACATCCTTTGTAACTGGCCCAACTCTGAGAGGCAAAGTGACTGTACCCTTGGATGAGTGTTCTTCATCATCATATGCCTTGATGGTGATTTGATTTGTTGAATTCACAGCTTTATCAGAATATCCCAATTGTTTAATGGTGCTCAACGTACAAATGTTTATACCAGCTCCTCCATCTATTAGGACTCATTTGATTCTATGTTTGTGTATGAAGGCTTCAATGTGTAATGGTGCATTATGTGGTTGACTTACGGAGGCGTCATCGACTTCTGTGAATGTAAGGGAATGTGGAACGAAAAGGTATCCCACCATGGCTTGAAACTGGTCCACGTTCAAATCAGTGGGAACGACGGTTTCTCTCAAGATTTTGTCAAGAATAGCTTTATGAGCGGGAGATATACATAAGAGCTCAAGTATGGAGATGAGTGTGGGTGTCTTCCCTAACTGTTCTACAAGGTCATACTCGAGTTTGGTTGATGAAGAAGTGGTATTTTTAGTGGAAGCACCTGGCAAAGTAATTTTACCTCGACGAGTTGTAACATGACATTCAGAGGTAGGTTCGGAAGAAGATCCAACACCTCTTAGGACAATCTTGGGTCGCTGGGTAGTACTCTCAGGAGTTTTATCCTTGATGATAATAGTAGAGACATGATTGTCCATCGAGATGTGATTGATAGTTGAATCATAGTTGTAAGGTGCTCTAGTATAGTTGGCTTGATCATCTGTGACTTTAGCTTTTCTCTTATCATGCTTTGGGAATGGTTCCTTAAACATCTCATGTTCTTGATTGGATGAGTGTCCCTCAATCTCAATGTCACCTCTATCAATGAGATCCTGCACGATGTTCTTCAGTCTATGACAATTTAACTTTCTTATGACCCTTTCTCTTATGAAATTCACAATACTCATCATCATTCCACCAATTTGGTTTAACCTTTGGTTCATATGGAGGAAAATCTGGAACTGTGATCACCTTGTTTGCCACTAACTTTTTAAAGACTGACTCAAGTGGTTCTCCCAATGGAGTGTACTTCCTTCGTGGTCTAGAAGTTGTTTGAGTATTCACTTGATTGTTTGTAGAACTTGATACCGAAAAAATGAATTTGGGTCGCACTGTATTGGCATCAACAACACCATCATTGACTGTGTTCTTGTTTTTATTCCAAAATCTTGGCTTGTCTTTTCCTTTAAAGTCATCTTTATTTTCCTTAAATATCTTAATGATTCCTTGTTCAATTAGAACCTTTTCTGTTGCCAAGCCTTTTTCAATGACGTCCTTGAAAGTGGACAAACAAGCTTTCCTTAGATCATAGCCAATGTCTTTGTTAATGTTCTGGGTGAACATTTCTACCATTTGTTTCTATGGAATTTCACAAGAGCATTTGTTGGCTAGATTCCTCCATCTTTGTAAAAATGATGCAAAAGACTCTCCCTCTTTTTGCTTGGTGTTGCATAAAGTAGTGACTGATATGTCTGTCTCTATATTGTAGGAGAAATGTTGAATAAATGCCTCTACTAAGTCACCCCATGACTTAATACCAGGTGGTAGTTGGGAGAACCATTCCATAGCTTGATCACCTAAGCTTTGTGAGAATAATCTCATCAAATATGTCTCTTCTACTGCTACTTCAATGCAAGCTATGAAAAACTGTTTTATGTGTGCCTTAGGATCCCCTTTTCCTCTATACTTATCAAACTTAGGCGTCACAAAGTGTGTAGGAAATGGAGGCATTGGAATGCTCTTGTCGAATGGATAAGGACATATATCTCTCATTGTGTATGTTGGCTTCGGTGTATTTATGTCCTCCATTTTCTTTTGTAAGTCCCTGATTTGTTGCTCCAAATTGCTCTTGGGTGGAGATCGACTTCTTGGACCATACCCCATGTTTGAGGCGCCAATTTGAGGAGGAGCATGTTGCATATATGGATGATATTGATCATACACATGTTCATATGGAGGGGGTCTATAGTGATGCGACATATATGGAGCACTTGGTATAGATTCATGTTGAGGAACACTATATTTATTTTGTGCATGTATACCATACTCTATAGGCATGTCATGTTCTATTGTGTTGCCCCCAAATTTGACACGGGGTTTCCTTGTGTCCAAATTTTGAGCATGCCTTTGAATATCCAATTGCTTTGGTTGATCCGTAGCTTGAGCATATCTATCTGCATAAGCCTTCCATGATGGTCTGCGAAGGTGAGTATCATATGCTTGACCATGCGTATGTGGGACCTCTGGTTTTTTAAGCAAAGACGATGGTGATTCAAGTACCATATATGGTCCTCTATTTCCTCCACTATTAGGCCTCCTTTGATCCATGTTGGAGGGAGTTTGTTGCAAAGGTCTATGTTCCATTATTTGAGACATGTCAAAATCATGAGGTATCTTGGCTCCACTTTGTGCCATCATTTGTAAGAAGTATTGTCTATCCCTCCTCATTATTTCCTCAACCAACTGATTGAAATGGGGATTCATAATGGATTCTTCCACATCTGCTGAATGTATTGAAAAGTTGTCCATATTGTCATTGTGTGTAGCATTGTTGTTTGTAGTGTCTTTGTTCTCAACATTTGGAATGTTTCTATAGACATCCATGTCAGGTAATGTAGTGTGATCAGTATTAAAAAAGATATCATTGTCACACTCATAAGAACTCATGTTTGCGGACTCTTGAGCCTCTTTAGCTTCTCTCCTAGATTTTTGAAGACGAGTTTCAACCATGAACTAGGTATTGACCAAGATGTGTGAGACTAGATGAAAATGGAAAAAGTATGGAAAACCAAGGGTTGGATGGAATGTAAATGAATCTGAAGTGTACTTGCAATGTCCAAAGTGTAAGACCAAGTATGTATGTAGTAGAGTAGGTGTGACTTCCAAAGAGAGGATAGTTTCTCTTGATGAGGTAAGTTGACCTTGACTCTAAGTAAGACCAAATGAGACCCAAAGGTAAGAAACCTTGATGAGGGACCACTTAGCAAAGTGTTGTTGTATGTAGTGTGTTGACAAAGTATGATGAGGACAAGCAAGTGACCTTTTGACTCAAGTTTAGACAAGTGTGAATGTAAATCAAGATGTGAAGCAATGATGGCATGTGTGAGACCCAAAGACAAGTTGAATGCCAGATGAAACCTGGAGAAATGACCTAGGAAGCTCAAGAACTCCGAAATTTAGTGTGTTTGTTTGTTGGACTGTAACAATTTTTCCAATTCTGAACATAGACGCGCCTGTATATTTCACAAACGCAGTTACCCGACACAGACGTGATTCTGTCCTTCATAGACGCGCTTCTGAGATTTTTGTTTGTTTGAAACTGTTGATTCTAGGGGCACAGACGCGATTCTGCCCTTCACAGACGCATTTAGACAGCACAGACATGATTTTAACAGACACAGACGCGTTTCTGTAAACTTTGTGCAAATTTTTTTCCAATCTGTGAAGTCGTTTTGTTTTGACCAAATCTAATTGTTTGACTATTTTTCGTGACAAGAGGACACAATGTTGATGAGGACTCAATGTTTGCAAGTGTTTAGACTACAATGACTCCAAAAAAGTGTGTTGTTTGATGTAAAATTGTTTTGCATACACTTGAAGACACAAAAGACACAATGTTTTGTTGTTTGGTCTTGAATGTTTGAATGTTTAAAATAAGTCAAGCACAATTCTTATGGCTGGCCAAGACAATAGTTGTTGATCCCACATGGGGTTTTACCCCCGAGGCTACGCTATTCAGAGTGGATACTTAGATGCTTGACCTCACTGGCTCCACCCTCGACACTCACTTCTTGGGTTAGCCAAGCATCAGTCCCCATGAAAACTCCCCATGGCAAACTTTGTATGTCTACTAAAAACTGTATGTGTGTGGGCCCCTACCAGAGGTCCGACCTCCTACCCCAACAACTAGAAGGATTTTGGCTTCTAAAACAAAAAGGTGCTAGTAAGGGCATCTGCTCGTGTGGCCATACATGCGGCACTTTCAGCTCTATAAATACAGAAGGCTCCCAACCGGTAGGGGTTACGCCCTACAAATGATCAAATAAATTTGATCAAACGGGTTTATGGGGAGACATAGTGTCAGTATGAACTAATCAGCACACGTTATCCATAGTTTTCACCATGAATACATTTGTTTATAGTGGTTCGGAAGATGTGGGTTTTCCTCGCTACCACTTGGGTCGTTCTCTTCTCACTAGTAGTCCTAATGACCACACGGGAAGACAAGCCCTCTAAAGATTAAACAAAAAGAGCTTATTGCTCAAGACACAAAAGACAATGATTCAATTTTAGTGCACCAATGGAAGTGTTTGCTATTCTATGAAAACAAGGCACACAATAAAAATCTAAAACCCTTGCCAAGGACCCGCAAAAAGAAAGTTGCTAGTAGTTTGGGTTGTTTCAAATAATCACCCCTTCCTACGAGCACACAAGTTAGGTAAATTTTAAACCCAAAAGACTTTGTAAAAATAGGGGCCTTCAACCAAATGATCTAGCTTCCAAGGCACGCTCCACCACTTTTGTTAGCTAGATCTGAAAATGTTAGCTCAAAATAAACCAGATCTGAAACCCTAAACGGAAAATCCCAAAATTGAATCAAATCAAAAATCCTGAAATTTTGAAACTGCCGAACACAGACATGGTTACCTTTTTCATAGACGTGGTTCTGTGACCTAGACGCAGTTTTGAGAGACACAGACGTGTCTCCAGAACGTAGACGTGATTTTCGAACATAGATGCGGCTAAAAACTTCACAGACGTGGCTTTATGACATAAACACGATCTTCGAACACCTGCAAAACAAAATGTTGCCGATAGCACAGACGCGATCTAAGTTGTCGCAGACGCGCCAGAAAATCAAGAATGCGATCCAAATATACGCAGACGCGGAAAAATAAAAAATGCTGTCAAAAATGTCCGATCTGCAACTTCAAAAATACAAGATCTGCAACAAGAAAGTTAAATACAAAGGGACAAGAGTCCCACCGGGCGTGCCAAAATGTATATGGTGAAAATGGATAACAATAATGACAAAATTGAAAGGCTAAATGAATTCAACCACCAAACCCTAGCCTAACAACAACAAAGATCCACCATAACATATGAAGATTACCTAAGACAATGCAAATCAAATGAAATCACAAAGCTTATACCATTACATGTCCAATAGGGTTTTGATCTCCATTCTTCCTATCTCCATTGTTCTTGTTTGATATATTTGCTCTCAGATTTTATGTGCACAAGAGCTCAACAAAGAACGGAATGTGGTTGCAAGTAGGATCGTAGTGTAGTCAATTGATCAAGTAGCTAGGGTTTGATAATGAAGAAAGCATCTCCTTAAATAGAAGACACAATATGAAATGGAGGGATAAGATTGAGAGGTGTAAAAGGAGGTCGGCTATGATTAGAGGGTAGGTAAAAGAAATAATAAAATAATGAAAGGGGTAGGTAGTGTATGAATTAAGAGATGAATGGCATGTGTCATAGGTAGAAAAGGATAATGAATTAATTAAATAAATAAAGATTTATTTAATTAATTGAAGAAATTGGATAATTAAATAAATAAGATATTTATTTAATTTAAGAAAAGGATAATTTAAATAAATAAATGTATTTATTTAAATGAGAAATAAGGCTAGAAGAGGATAAATGAATTAATTAAATAAATAAAGATTTATTTAATTAATAGAAGAATTAAGCTTAGATAATTAAATAAATAAAATACTTATTTAATTAGACATGACAATTTTGAGTGTCTACACCAATAACTAGACCTTTTTTCCTATCTAGTCTCTTTGAATCATGAAAGGAATGGACCTAATATGAGAAATATCTCTTCATCTATCCTGCCAACCTTTAGAGGGAAACCCTTAGAAGATCCTGACCATTTTTTTTTGAATTCAAATTCCTCTATCAAACTTATGATTATGGGACTAACAACCATGTTGAAATAATCAACTTTATGTTGGTTCATAGGGTTGAATATGTTGAACCCAAGATAAATTGAGAGGGGGGGGGGTGTGAATCAATCTAAACAAATAAATTACTGCAACATATAAACAATTAACCAATAATACATATCAACATATGAACACGAATATCCACCATAACATATGAAGATTACCTAAGACAATGCAAATCAAATGAAATCACAAAGATTATACCATCACATGTCCAATAGGGTTTGAATCTCCATTCTTCCTATCTCCATTGATCTTGCTTGATATATTTGCTCTCAGATTTTATGTGCACAAGAGCTCAACAAAGAACGGAAATGTGGTTGCAAGTAGGCTTGATTGCATATGCAAGTTCGAAAGCGTAGTCGAGGCTGAAAGCGTAGTGAGCGTAATCAATTGATTAGGATGCATAGAATGATTAAAATGATTGATTAGGGTTGATAATGAAGGAAGCATTTCCTTATATAGAAGACACTATATGAAATGGAGGGATAAGATTGAGAGGTGTAAAAGAGGTTGGCTATGATTAGAGGGTAGGTAAAGAAAATAATAAAATAATGAAAGGGGTAGGTAGTGTATGAATTAAGAGATGAATGACATGTATCATGAGTAGAAAAGGTTAATGAATTGATTAAATAAATAAAGATTTATTTAATTAATAGAAGAAGTGGGATAATTAAATAAATAAAAATATTTATTTAATTTAGGAAAAGGATAATTTAAATAAATAAATGTATTTATTTAAATGAGAAATAAGGCTAGAAGAGGATAAATGAATTAATTAAATAAATAAAGATTTATTTAATTAATAGATGAATTAGGCTAAAATAATTAAATAAATAAAAATATTTATTTAATTAGACATGACAATTTTAGGTGTCTACATTTTGCCCCTCTTTGAGACAATGCAACTTGTCGCGTTGTTTCAAAGAAGATAAGGTGAACAGATACAAAGTTGCCCCAAGATGGGAATGATATACCCCCTCGAGATATTGGATGAAAATGTCTGAAAAGATCGCAGACAATCTCTCGATAAGAAAGAAAGGCTAGAATGGACTAACCGGATAGAGTGACAGAGTCACGGGATAATGAAGACTGACTCAGGAGACGAGGGCTAAGACTAAGGCTAGAGCAGTCTATAAGATAGACTATGAGGGAAAAACACCCTCATTGTCATCCACACATCCAAGAAATCAGAGTGCAGAGAGAGAATAGAGTAGCAATAGTCAGCAACGATGGCATTGGTGCATAGATTCAATCACGTTCGTCGATATCAGAGGCCAGCAGATGCAGGAGAGCCGGTAAGTACCGCAAAACTTCCTTGTACTTTGTCGCATAAAATGTTGTCATAAATGTATGTTGGGTAGTGCATTAAATGCATTTTAGAATATGTCAAACAAGGTCAAAAAATGTTTAGGCGCATCTGTGTTTGTGTCATGAATGCGCATTTATATCTCCTAGGTCAAATTGACAGTTCTGTGATAAACATACATTGTCGATTGAATAAGCTGCTAAGAGGATACACTCAAGCAGGTCCTCTAGGGAAGACCAGGATAGCAGATAGGGCTAGGATTGACAATTCTGTGATAGAACATATGTTGCCAATTGGATAAGTTGTTGAGAGGATACACTCAAGCAGAGGCCCTAGGATAAGATAGATCAAGGCACTTTGTGATGAACAGGGAGTACCAAGACAAAGTACTTTGTGATGAACATGGAGTACTAAAAAAAAGAGCAGCACTTTGTGATGAACAGTCAGTGCAAATGTGAGCAGCACTTTGTGATGAAAAGGGAGTGCAAATATGAGCAACACTTTGTGATGAAAAGGGAGTGCAAATATGAGCAGCAATTTGTGATGAACAGGGAGTGCAAAACACATAGTACTTTCTGATGAACAGGGAGTACCACTAGGATAGATAGCAACACTTTGCGATGAACAGTGAGTGTCACTAGGATGTAAGCAACACTTTGTGATGAACAGTGAGTGTCACTTTAACTGACATGATTGCTTTGCTTGACTAAATAAGTATTTGTCTATGCTAGAGTCATAAGAGAGATTCCCATCGACTTAGAGGTTACGACCAGAGCTGATATTTGAGGACAGAGCCGTGATTGAGGTTATGTGTCTGCGATTTATTTTGTATTTTCCTTATTTTGATCAGATCTCACAAACGACTTCGAATTTTGGCATCAATTTTTTTTTGCAAGTCAGGAAACATATCAAAAGGATTCAGTAAAAATTTCAGATTTTTTGGATCAATTTTTATTTTATATGAATTTTTTATGAGTTTTCATAAAAAATTAATTTTGAGAGCAAATTAGCGAATTTTTTGGATTTTCTTACATTTTTGGAAATCTCTCAGAATTTTACACAGGATCTGTTCTTTGTGATTTTAAATTTGATGCAAAATCATTCCTAAAAAAATGGATCTTTGAAAATTAGGGTTTTGCATTATTTTACTCATATCTCACAAACTGCTTAGATTTGTTGCAGAAATTTTTTTATGTAGGTTTGGAAGACCATCAGGACTCTTCAGTAAAAATTTCAGATGTTTTGGATCGATTTTGCATTTTATATGATTTTTTTATGATTTTTCATAAAAAATTAATTTTTGGAGCAAATTAGCAAATTTTGTGGATTTTCTTACATTTCTGGAAATCTCTTAAAATTTTACAGGTGGTATTTTTTTATGATGAATCAGATCTTTGAATTGGTCAACAAAATGCATTGTTGAAGGCCCCTATTTCACAAAGTCTTTTGGATCTAAAATTTACCTAACTTGTGTGCTTGCAGGAAGGGGTTGTTAGAGTAAAGTAATTAATTAACTTTGCTCTCCTCTTAAGATTTCTCTTTATGCATACATTAGTCATTTAATAATTAATATTTAATTATTAAATGCTCACACCTTAGGGTTAGGTTTTCCTTTTGGTGTTGATCTCCTTTATAAGGATTGATCTCTTGTATTATTCATATTCTTGATTCATTTTTCTCTGATAATATATCTTTTCTCTTTGTCAGAGCCAAAACCCTTGTATTCGTTCTCTCTCTTTCTCTGTGACAGGTTTCTTGCATGCAGGTTTCTTTTGGGTTCTGTGGATTTGTATTTCTCAAATCCTACATGGTATCAGAGCTGGATCTGCTGCAGCTTGTTCAAACTTTTGAAAGATTTTGAGATCCAGGTTTTGGTTGCATCAGATCTGTGTTTGTCTTCTGTTTTTTATTTTGGAATAGGGGGTATTTTTTTTTGGTGCACTTTGAGCCCAAACGGACCTCACCGTTGAGCTCGTAGCGCCCAAAAACCCCTATTTCCATATAAAATTCGTCCGATTTGGACACAGTTGCTCCAGGAGGCAAAAAAAAATTGGCCCCAAGGCCGTACGGCCCTAGGGCACAAAAACCGAGGCGGAAAAATAAAAAAAAATTAAAAAAAATGCAGTTTTTTAAAAATATTTGGGCGCAGCCAGTGTTAAAAAAAAACGCAACCACCGCCCAGCCCGGCGGCCACCCGGCGGCCACCGCCGCTGGCGGTAACCCGCCCACGCGCAGCCCCACGCTCAGCCGCCGCCCGCCGAGACCCCACCGCCCGGGCGCCACCTGCGTGCCGCCTGCCGCCCGAAAGCGCCGCCCCCTGCGCCTGCCCCTGGTCGCCCAGAGGACCAGGGGCTTATTTTTTTTTAAGCCCTTGAGGGCTTAAAGGCCCATCTGGGTCCCTTTAGGAGCAGTTTTACAAAATCGGGCATAACTTGGGCGTCCGATCTCCGTTTTTCAAAAACAAATAGGCGTTGGAAAGCTGGTTCCGAGCTTAATCTAATTAATGTAGGACTTTTTTTTTTGATTTTGCCATTTTGTAGTGTTTTTTTTCAGTCAAAGTTAGAACAAGTTTTTTGCACTCCAAGAGCCATATCTTTTGCATACGGACTCCGTTTTTCGAAAGCGAATAGGCGTTGGAAAGGTGGTTCTATGCTCTTTCCAGA
The DNA here is from genome assembly GCF_030272615.1 of Cryptomeria japonica. Classification (NCBI taxonomy): domain Eukaryota; kingdom Viridiplantae; phylum Streptophyta; class Pinopsida; order Cupressales; family Cupressaceae; genus Cryptomeria; species Cryptomeria japonica. The sequence goes on from NC_081405.1 coordinate 73,592,965, forward strand.
TCTACAGTCTATTTCATCAGAAAAATATTCAGGTGCTCCAAATTTTATCTCAACCCGTTATTGCTTTCTATCATTTTCTGGCTTTCAGTTTGTACTGGGGATTAGTTTTTTGCATTGTGGGGGGGTGTTTTCTCTTGCTTTCTGTTATTTACATCAGAAAACTAGAATTTACAAACACCACTACAAAAAAAATCAAACCCCCTTCTGCATCTTCTGTCTAGTTCTGAAAGACCACTTAATAATAATTAAAAATTCAGAGCAGTTGAGGCACAGTTCACAGGATGACAGACAGACCTATTGAATCTCTCACACCGCATAATTACCACACTTGGAAGGGTCGCATGATGACTCTTCTCCAGTCAAAAGGGTTATGGTCCTGTTTGGATGAGGTTCAGCCTCAGTTGACACGTCCTTTTGAGATTATGCAGCACAGGAACAATATGGATCAGGCTATGGGATTGATGGCTTTACACATTTCCGACAGTCTTCAGTTTCATCTTGAGGATTGTCTCACTCCTCGAGCCATTTGGATCAAGTTTGAAGGACTTTTTGGTACTGTCAACGAGTTCAGAGCTTTGCAGCTTGAGGCAGAGTTAACTTCCTTGGTACCTGATTCGTTTCCTTCTATTGAGGACTTTCTGATGAAGTTCAAACAGTAAAGATCAATCTTGCAGGGTTGTGGTAAGACTAAGACTAATACAGAGTGCATTTTCCTGATTCTCTCCAAGCTTCGGGGTCCATTTCAGATCTTCTCTTCGACCTTCTATTCCACCATGGATGCCTTGGGTGCTCGACATGTCATGCCTTCTTTTGAGGTCTTTTGTGATCGTCTGACTCGTGAGCAAGCTAAGCTTAAGCAGTTGGATTCACTTTCAGGTTCACAGAACCAAGCATTGGTAGCCCAGTCCTCCAAAGGAAAACAGAAGCAGAAACCGAAGCCTAAGAAAGATTCAGAGGCTAGTGAGAATCCCTCCAAGCCACCACCTAAGTTTGATTCAAAACCATAGTCCAATTCTAAACAGGGCAAATCTTCAAAGTCTGGTGAGTCTTCCTCCAAGACTGAGAAGAAATCAGGTGATCCTTGCAGTTTTTGTGGCAAGGAAGGACATCCCGTTTCCAGGTGTTGGAAACGTTTAGAGGCTTTGGAGGAAGCCATGCAGCAGCCTAATATCAGTGCACCACAGCCTCCTTCATAGCCCATAGGGAAAGGTCATGCTCTTTTTGCACGAGCATTGTCCTCAGCGTCCACTTGGATTCTAGATTCTGGTGCCTCTCACCATATGACACACACACAGGATTTGGTCACCGCTCTTGCTCCTACAGGCACTAGACATATTGCAGTTGGTGACTCAGCACAACTTTCCGTTCAGGGTTCAGGTACTATTTCATTGGATGGTGGTTGTCTTCAGGATGTGCTTTTGGTTCCTGACATTTCGACAAACCTTCTATCCGTTTATCAGATTTGCCACTCTGGCTCTGGTAAGACAGTTGAGTTCTCTCCACATGATGTGGTTATTCGAGATCTTCATGATCCTGACTTGGTTGTGGCTACTGGGAGTGTGGATTCTGCATCTCACTTATATAGTTTTGATGGCTTTGAGAGTTCAGACACTGTTGGTTCCTCTCTTATAGCACATGCAGATTCAGTGAGCAGGCTTTGGCATGAGCGTTTTGGTCATGTCAATTACAGATATCTACAACAGATGAGTACACAGGCACTTGTGATTGGGCTTCCACAGATTTCTTGTACAGATGGTGTATGTCGTGGTTGTGTCCTTGGCAAACATCATCGAGATCCTTTTCCTAAGGGTCGAGCCTCTCGTGCTAGGGTAGCCCTAGAGTTGGTACACAGTGATCTTATGTCCTTTCCGACTCCTTTTTCAGGGGCCCATTATGTACTCACTTTTATTGATGACTTCTCCAGACGTACATGGGTGTACTTTCTTAACTACAAGTCTGATGTCTTTGACTCTTTCAGGAAGTTTAAGACATTTGTGGTGAAGCAATCTGGACTTTCTATCAGGAGGATACGCACAGATAATGGGGGGGAGTATGTAAATCAGGCTTTCAGAGATTTTTGCACTGAGCATGGTTTATAGCATCAGTTTACAGTTCCTTATACCCCTCAATAGAATGGTGTTGCTGAGAGAAAGAACAGAACCTTACGGGAGATGGCAAATTGTATGATACAGTCTTGAGCTATGAGTTCTTCATTTTGGGCTGAGGCAGTCAATTGTGCCAATTATATTCAGAACCGGATGCCCCATAAGGCATTACGACATATAACTCCTGAGGAGGCTTGGACCCATGTCAAGCCTGATGTTTCTACATTCTGAGTTTTTGGTAGTGAGGCTTGGGCATTTATTCCTGATGCTCAGCGGATAGCCATGGAGAGGAAGAGCCGACCACTCATATTTGTTAGCTACTGTGAGGATGTTAAGGCATATAGGTTGTTTGATCCTGATTCTAGAGAGGTCTTGTTTCGGCGGGATGTCCAGTTTGATGAGTGCTATCCTCAGATGGATTCTCCATCACCAGCTTCTCCCTCATTGCCTACTCCTTCCTCTTCATCTCTTAAGGATTACTTATCTCTTGAGGATGATGTAGATCATGATCCACCATCTCCACCACCACTAGTTGCTCCGTCTTTGCCGAAGTGGGCCCGTGATACTGTTGATGCAGCTGGTTCTTTGGCAGGTGATCCTTCAGATACTCGTCGCACTCGTGCTCAGACATCTGGTTCTAGTCTTTTGAGTCATACCCTTTCAGATGATCCTCAAAAGTTTTCAGAGGCGACAGGACACCCAGAGTGGGATAGGGCCATGGATGAGGAGTATTCTTCTTTGATGAAGAATCATACTTGGGATCTTTGTCCTCTTCCTAAGGGAAGAAAGTTGGTTCGGTGCAAGTGGGTGTATCATACCAAGTATGCTGCAGATGGTTCTATTGATAAGTATAAGGCCCGTCTTGTTGCGAAGGGGTTTTCTCAGGTAGAGGGTATTGACTACTCTGAGACCTTTGCTCCTGTCGCCAAGATGAATTCTATACGCCTGGTACTTTCACTTGCAGCTTCACAGGGATGGACAGTGTTTCAGATGGATGTGAAGAGTGCCTTCTTGCATGGAGACCTACATGAGGAGATCTATATGGAGCAGCCTCAGGGTTTTGTGCAGGACACTTCTTTGGTTTGTAGACTTCGACGTTCATTATATGGTCTCAAACAAGCCCCCGGGGCTTGGTATGAGAAGATGGACTCCTTCTTGCTTTCCTCGCACTTCACACGCTGTCATTCCGATCACATAGTCTATATTCAGCGTCAGGAGGGTGATCTTTTGATTCTAGTGCTATATGTAGATGATCTCATCATTACAGGTAGCTCATCCTCCATGATTCAGAGTGTTCAGAGAGCTTTGATGGAGCAGTTTGAGATGACCGATCTTGGTCTCTTGCACTTCTTTCTGGGTCTACAGGTTATTCAGTCTTCGGATGGGATTTCCATTTTTCAGGAGAAGTATGCTCTTGATATGCTTCAGCGATTTGGCATGCTTGATTGCAAGTCTGCCCCCACTCCATTTTAGTCAAGTGTTGTTTTGTCTTCCACTTGCTCTACTCCTTCAGTAGACCCCACTTTATACAGGTAGTTGGTTGGCAGTCTGTTGTACCTGACACATTCTCGTCCTGATCTTTCCTTTGCGGTTGGCCTTGTCTCTCGGTTCTCCCATGATCCTCATGAGAGCCATTGGCAAGTAGCCAAACGTATTTTGAGATATATTCGGGGCACCACACATTATGGCATTCACTACTCTTCAGGATCCCCTCACATCATTGGCTTCACTGACTCCGATTGGGCTGGTGATGTCAATGATCAGAAGTCTACTTCTGGCTTCATTTTTTGCCTTGGTTCTGGTCCTATCACATGGTCTTGCAAGAAGCAATCTGCTATTGCATTATCATCTACAGAGGCTGAGTATCGTGCAGCAGTGTTAGCCAGTCAGGAGGTTTTATGGCTTCGGCAGTCGATGACAGAGTTTGGGTTTCCTCCAAATTGTCCCACTATTCTTTGGTGTGACAACCAGAGTGCCATTCACATTTCTCGCAACCCAGTGGAGCATTAGCGGACAAAGCATATTGAAATCCACATGCACTTCATCAGACAGTTGATTCAGGATGGTTCTCTCATCTTGGAATATATTCCTACAGAGGAGCAGGTTGCAGACATCTTCACTAAACCCTTGGCATCTCCGCGCTATCTTTAGTTGCGCTCAATGCTTGGGGTGAAGGAAGTTGTCCTTGGGGGGTCTCAGTGAGGCCTTCCTTCCTTCATGTTTTCTTTTCAGCATGATTCTTTATCTCTTTTTGGAGAGGAGTTTTTTCCCACTGGGTTTTCTCCTTTACTTCGCTTTATAGAGATTTTCTTGTATTCGGGTACCTCATCAGGCCTTGTTGCCGGGACCCTCTTTTGCATTGTAGTTCCTTTGCTTTTTTCTACATTGTTTGTAGCTGCATTGTAGCTCATCTTAAGGGGGGGTGTTAGAGTAAAGTAATTAATTAACTTTGCTCTCCTCTTAAGATTTCTCTTTATGCATACATTAGTCATTTAATAATTAATATTTAATTATTAAATGCTCACACCTTATGGTTAGGTTTTCCTTTTGGTGTTGATCTCCTTTATAAGGATTGATCTCTTGTATTATTCATATTCTTGATTCATTTTTCTCTGATAATATATCTTTTCTCTTTGTCAGAGCCAAAACCCTTGTATTCGTTCTCTCTCTTTCTCTGTGACAGGTTTCTTGCATGTAGGTTTCTTTTGGGTTCTGTGGATTTGTATTTCTCAAATCCTACAGGGGTGATCATTTAAAACAATCCAAACTACTAACAAATCTTTGTTGTAGGACCTTGGCAAGGGTTTTTGATCTTCATTGTGTGTCTTGTTCTCATAGACTAGCAAACACTTCAATTATTGACCCATTGTCTTTTGTGTCTTGAGCAATAGGCTCTTTTTGTTTCATATTTAGAGGGCCTGTCTCCCCGTGTGGTCATTAGGACTACTAGTGAGAAGAGAATGACCCAAGTGGTAGCAAAAGAAAAGCCATCTTCTTCCAAACCACTATAAATAATTGTATTCATGGTGAAAAATATGGATAACGCGTGCTGATTAGTTCATATCGACACTATGTCTCCCCATAAACCCATTTGATCAAATTTATTTGATCAGTTGTAGGGCGTAACCCCTACCGGCTGGGAGCCTTCTATATTTACAGAGCTAAAAGTGCCTCATGTATGGCCACATGAGCGGATGCCCTTACTAGCACCTTTTTGTTATAGAAGTCAAAATCCTTCTAGTTGTTGGGGTAGGAGGTCGGACCTCTGGTAGCGGCCCACACACATACGGTTCTTAGTAGAGATACAAAGTTTGCCACGGGGAGTTTTCGTGGGGACTGATGCTTGGCTACCCTGAGAAGTGAGTGCCAAGGGTGGAGCCAGTGGGGTCAAGCATTTAAGTATCTGCTCTGAATAGCGTTGCCTCGGGGGAAACTCCATGTGGGATCAACAACTATTGTCTTGGCCAACCATAAGAATTGTGCTTGTCTTATTTTGAACTATCAAACATTCAAGACCAAATATTAAAACATTGTGTCTTTTGTGTCTTCAAGTGTATGCAAAACAAATTTTACATCAAACAACACACTTTTCTTTGAGTCATTTTTTAGTCTAAACACTTGCAAACATTGAGTCCTCATCAACATTGTGTCCTCTTGTCATGAAATACAATCAAAATTTCAGATTGGGTCACAACAAAACAACTTCACAAATTGGAAAATTTTACAGTCCAACAAATAAGAGCAATCAGTTTCAGAATTCTTGAGCTTCCTAAGCTATCTCTTCAAGTTTTCATCTAGCATTCAACCTATCTTTGGGTCTCACAAAATCCATCATTGTTTTGCACCTTACATTACATTCACATTTTTCTAAACTTGAGTCAAAAAGTCACTTGCTTGTCCTCATCATACTTTGTCCACACATTACATACAACAACATTTTGCTAAGTGGTCCCTCGTCAAGGTCTATCACCTTTGGGTCTCATTTGGTCTTACTTAGAGTCAAGGTCAACTTACCTCATCAAGAGAAACTATCATTTCTTTGGAAGACACACCTACTCTACTACATACATACTTGGTCTTACATTTTGGACATTGCGAGTAAACCTCAGACTCATTTACATTCCATCCAACTCTTGGTCTTCCATACTCTTTTCCATTTTCATCTAGTCTCACACATCTTTGTCAATACCTAGTTCATGGTTGAAACCCGTTCCCAAAAATCTAGGAGAGAAACTAAAGAGGCTCAAGAGTCCGCAAACATGAGCTCCTATGAGTATGACAATGATATCTTTTTCAATTCTGATCATACTACATTACCTGACATGGATGCTTATAGAAACGTTCCAAATGTTGAGCACATGGACACTACAAACCACAATGATACACACAATGACAATATGGACAACTTTTCCGTACATTCAGCAGAAGTGGAAGACACCATTATGATTCCTCATTTCAATCGATTGGTGGAGGAAATAATGAGGAGAGATAGACAATATTTTCTACAAGTGATGGCACAAAGTGGAACCAAGATCCCTCATGATTTTGACATGTCTCAAATAATGGAAAATCGACCTTTGCAACAACCTCACTTCAACATGGATGAAAGGAGGCCTAATAGTGGAGGCAATAGAGGACCACATATGGTGCCTGAATCACCATCGTCTTTGTTTCAAAAACCAGAGGTCCCTTATGGTCAAGCATATGATACTCACCTTCACAGACCATTATGGAAGTCTTATGCAGAGAAATATGCTCAACCACATACCAATGCTAAGGATCAACCACCAAAGCAATTGGATATTCAAAGGCATGCTCAAAATTTGGACACAAGGAAACCTCATGTCAAATTTGGGGGCAACACACTAGAACAAACTCATGACATGCCTGTAGAGTATGGTATACATGGACAAAGCAGATATTTCATTCCTCAACATGACTCTATACCAAGTGGTCCATATACGCAGCATCATTATAGACCTCCTCCATATGAACATGTGTATGATCAATATCATCCATATATGCAACATGCTCCTCCTCCAATTGGTGCCTCAAGCATGGGGTATGGTCCAAGAAGTCGATCTCCACCTAAGAACAATTTGGAGCAACAAATCAGGGACTTACAAAAGAAAATGGAGGACATAAATACACCGAAGCCAACATACACAATGAGAGACATATGTCCTTATCCATTTGACAAGAGCATTCCAATGCCTCCTTTTCCTACACACTTTGTGACACCTAAGTTTGATAAGTATAGAGGAAAAGGGGATCCTAAGCCACACATAAGATAATTTTTCACAGCTTGCATTGAGGTAGCTTTAGAAGAGACATATTTGATGAGATTATTCCCACAAAGCCTAGGTGATCAAGCTATGGAATGGTTCTCCCAACTTCCACCTGGTATTAACTCATGGGGTGACTTAGCAGAGGCATTTATTCAACATTTCTCCTACAACATAGAGACAAACATATCAGTCACTACTTTGTGCAACACCAAGCAAAAAGATGGAGAGTCTTTTTCATCATTTTTACAAAGATGGAGGAATCTAGCTAGAAGATGCTCTTGTGAAATTCCACAAAAACAAATGGTAGAGATGTTCACCCAAAATGTTAACATAGACATTGGCTATGATCTAAGGAAAGCTTGTTTCTCCACCTTCAAGGACATCATTGAAAAAGGCTTAGCGACAAAAAAGGTCCTAATTGAACAAGGCATCGTCAAGATATTCAAAGAAAACAAAGAGGACTCTAAAGGAAAACACAAGCCAAGATTTTGGAACAAAAACAAAAACACAGTCAATGATGGTGTTGTGGATGCCAATATGGTACGACCCAAAATCATTTTTTTTGGATCAAGCTCTACAAACAATCAAGTGAATACTCAAACTACTTCAAAGTCATGAAGGAAGTACACCCCATTGGGAGAACCACTTGAGTCAGTTTTCAAGAAGCTAGTGGCAAACAAGATAATCACAATTCAAGATTTGCCTCCATATGAGCCAAAGGTTAAACCAAATTGGTGGAATGATGATGAATATTGTGAATTTCATAAGAGCAAGGGCCACAAGATAGGAAATTGCCATCGACTGAAGAACATCATACAATACCTTATTGATAAAGGTGACATTGAGATTGAAGGACATTCATCCAATCAAGAACATGAGATGTTTAAAGAACCATTCCCAAAACACGACAAGGGAAAAGCTAAAGCCACAGATGACCAAACCAACTATACCACAGCATCTTATAACTATGATTCAACTATCAATCACATTTCGATGGACAACTATGTCTCTACCACTATCATCAAGGACAAAACACTTGAGAATTCTACCCAAAGACCCAAGATTGTCCTAAAAGGCATTGGATCTTTTTCTGAACCTACCTCTGAATGTAATGTTACAACTCGTTAAGGTAAATTCACTTTGCAAGGTGCCCCATCTAAAAACACCACTGCCTCATCAACTAAACCTGAGTATGACCTTGTAGAACAGTTAGGGAAGACACCTGCGCTTATCTCAATCCTTGAGCTCTTACGCATATCCCCTACACATAAAGCCATTCTTGATAAAATCTTGAGAGACACTGTTGTCCCCACTGATCTGAATGTGGACCAATTTCAAGCCATGGTGGGATACCTTTCCATTCCACACTCTCTTACATTCATAGAAGCTGTGGACTCCTCCGTATGTCAACCACATAATGCACCTTTACACATTGAAGCCTTCCTACACAAACATCAAATAAAATGAGTCCTGATAGATGGAGGAGCAAGTCTAAACATTTGTACATTGAGCACTATTAAACAATTGGGATATTCAAATAAAGCTGTGAATTCTACAAACAAAATTACCATAAAAGCATATGATGATGAAGAGCGTTCATCCAAGGGCACAGTCATTTTACCTCTCAGAGTTGAGCCAGTTACAAAGGATGTGGTTTGTCAAGTCCTTGATTTAGATCTCACATACAACATACTTTTGGGATGTCCATGGATTCATGAGATGAGCGCAGTCCCATCTACGTATCATCAATGTATCAAGTTTCCACACAATGGAGTTGAAGTGACCGTCAAAGCTAACCCAAATCCATTCATATATTGCAACAATCTGCGACCTAGATCAGAAATAACAATTCTAGCTAATCAAGAAGTTGTTCCATCTTCAGCATATGTGGATCCAGAATCATTGAAAGCTTCTACATCAAAACAAACAGAGCTCAAAGAAAAATTCAAGGTTAAAGACCTGGGATGTGGTGAGTATATCTTTCATGTTGAGCAACTCCCACTATCTCCTAAGGTATTAAGTTGACAGGAACAATCTATAAACAATTTTCAAGGAATTGGGTGTGAACCACCTAGTGTTGTGGCTACTAAGTCTGAATGCAAATCTCCTCTAGTGGTGCAAGCAACTCTTGATATCAATAGTCCTAAGAGTGGGTCCAACAAAGAATCTATTGAGCATATCGCCAACCCTCTTGAGAACTCACATAGCCTTACCATTTCATCGACTCCTTCCATTTCCACTCCACTTCCAGACTTGGATCAACAAGAATTACAAAAGCCCTTACTAATTGGGGATCAAAAATCAAGCTTTGAAAAGAAAAATCTAAAAGTCAATAATAAAAAAAATCCCTTCAGTTCAAATCAAAATCAAAAGCTACTGGACTCAACAAAAATCAAGGTCAAGGATAAAAATCCTATGAAAGAAAAAGAGCAAGAGTTGATCTCCCCTAATATCAAAATAGCTGGGGGCAAAAGTTATACAATTGCAAGTCAAAAAGCATACTTGTTGATCCTAAGTCTCCATCATGCTATCTTACTTTCACTTCTTTTCACAATCATAAGCCTTCATAACTCATCCACTTGTTCCACACATCCATCCCCTTTTGGCGATACATTATGGACCTTTAATGGAGCTTCCTTGAAGGACTTTGTTATCAGAGATGCCCAAACTTCTTCAGGTGACACGCATACGGGCCTGTGTAGTCCACACGCTAGTAATTCTATCTCAATTCCTTTATCAAGGAAGACAGTCACTCAAGCTACACATCATTCAATCAAGGAAGAATGCAGCTACAATCACAAGGTAAAGCCTCACACATTTGAGGTGGGTGTCTTGGTTCTTAGAGAAAATCCTAAAAATCAGCAAGACAAAGAAAAGAAGGGCAAGTTCGAACCAAACTGGCTCGGTCCTTACATCATCACAACAACATATGGATTTGGTGCATATCAACTCTCAACCACAGACGGTGAACCTTTGGAGGATCCTATCAACAATATGCACCTTCGTAGGTTTTAAATATAGCTCTTCAGAGTATCCTAATTCAAAAAATACAAAAAAATACAAAAAAATCAAGTAAATTAAAAAATACAAAAAAATCATAAAAATAAAAAAAATCATTACTTGGTGAAAACTTGGCAAACAGGTGCCTTGTGACACAAAAAAATCAAAAAAAGTAAAGAAAAAAATTTCGTCCAACGGTGAAAATCACTTCGGCGGCACCCTGGGCAAGTACCATGGTGAAAACTGGGTCACCAGCGCCATGCGTAGAGACATTGCTCCTCCCTCCTTCAGGATTCCATTTCATCGTTCACTTTGCAAACACTCACAACCTATTCATTCATAATAAACTTACCCATTCCCATCATGGCTTGTTATTGATCTACCCAAGATTGGTTCGCCATTCATAATAAACATTCCTTTTCACCCCTTTCCATCCATAATAAATCAGCTCCTATCTATGGCTAAGGCAAATCCTATGTCTAGTGATGGGTGTGGAACTGAGAGCATCACACATTTCGAGGAATATGGTTTCTTCCAATTTCCTACAGTCTATCCACGCACAATCCACAATAAAGCAGCATCTGTATAGCCAATCCGCAATAAAGTATCAATTTCATGGATTCAGTCAGTTTCAGATGAGACAACAGCAACAATGGACTTCAACAAATCAAATCTTTCAACAGACTCAGACAACATTACGGTTCAGGGCTATCTATCCTTTTTGTGAAAGTAAACATTGTGACCACAATCAAATAAGACTTATACAAGTGACAAGAGACACTAAACTTGAGGATTACAGTGGATGTTGGTGTCGAGTCTTGGTTTTCTTTTGATTTTATCTTTTTGGTGACATGTCTTTTAGCTTTTCTAGGATGTCTCTGACTAGAGATTCTATCTCCAGGATGTCTTTGACTAGAAAGGCAAGGATAGGGTATCGTCACCTATTTTTCTTTTGTTTTCTGTGGATTGTCTCTTAGTAATGCTATGACTTGTCCAAGGATATGAGGACACTAAGAGTCTAGTATGAATTGGGGCATTCCTTGTTTGTGACTGTCTTATCTCCATGCAAATAGGCACAATGACTTTCTGGGTCAAACATATGCCTCGATTGTCATAACCTACTTGCCATAATAAAGCTCAATGATGATAATGCACAAGAAGCTCTTTCACTTTCATATCTTCTATCTTTCATCCCCCTTTCTTGATTGACTTCCATCATCCTTCTTGAGTCCGTGTAGCCTGTTATCACATGACTGAGTATAATGACACGCCTGGCACCAGCACAGACGCGCCTAAGCATTTTTTGACCTTGTTTGACATATTCTAAACCGCATTTATTGTGCTACCTAAGATGCATTAATGATAGCATTTATTGCAACAAAGTACAAGGAGGTTTTGTGGTACTTACCGGCTATCCTGCATCTGCTAGCCTCTGAAATCAACGAACGCGATCGAATCTGTGAACCAATGCCATTGCTGCTGACTGTTGCTGCTCTATTTTCTCTCTACACTCTGATCTCTTGGATGTGTGGATGACAATCAGGATGTATTTCCCTCATGGTCTATTTTATAGACTGCCCTAGCCCTAGCCCTAGCCCTAGCCCTCGTTTCTCAAGTCAGTCTTCATTATCCCATGACTTTGTCACTCTATTTTATCTTGTCAGTCCATTCTAGCCTTTCTTTCTTATCGAGAGATTGTCTGCGATCTTTTCAAATATTTTCATCCAATCTCTCGAGGGGGCATATCATTCCCATCTTGGGGCAACTTTGTATCGGTTCATATTATCTTCTTTGAAACAACGTGACAAGCTGCATTGTCTCAAAGAGGGGCAAAATGTAGACACCTAAAATTGTCCAGTCTAATTAAATAAATATTTTTATTTATTTAATTATTTTAGCCTAATTCTTCTATTAATTAAATAAATCTTTATTTATTTAATTAATTCATTTATCCTCTTCTAGCCTTATTTCTCATTTAAATAAATACCTTTATTTATTTAAATTATCCTTTTCCTAGATTAAATAAATATCTTATTTATTTAATTATCCCACTTCTTCTATTAATTAAATAAATCTTTATTTATTTAATTAATTCATTAGCCTTTTCTACCCATGACACATGTCATTCATCTCTTAATTCATACACTACCTACTCCTTTTATTATTTTATTATTTTCTCTACCTACCCTCTAATCATAGCCGACCTCTTTTACACCTCTCAATCTTATCCCTCCATTTCTTATAGTGTCTTCTATATAAGGAGATGTTTCCTTCATTATCAACCCTAATCAATCATTCTAATCAATCTATGCATCCTAATCAATTGATTACGCTCACTATGCATTCAGCCCCGACTACGCTTTCGAACTTGCATATGCAATCAAGCCTACTTGCAACCACATTTCCATTCTTTGTTGAGCTCTTGTGCACATAAAATCTGAGAGCAAATATATCAAGCAAGATCAATGGAGATAGGAAGAATGGAGATCCAAACCCTATTGGACATCTGATGGTATAATCTTTGTGATTTCATTTGATTTGCATTGTCTTAGGTAATCTTCATATGTTATGGTGGATCTTTGTTGTTGTTAGGCTAGGGTTTTGTGGTTGAATTCATTTAGCCTTTCAATATTATTTTTTCCACTTTCACCATATATAGGAGTCAACCCACAAGATAATACACAATAAATAGAAATTATTACAAAAGAGAGCCAACTGCTCCAGAATTGCACACTAGGGCTAACTGCTCATGAGACAAGATACAAAGAGGACTTGTAAAACTTGAAGCTAACTGCACTCAGGGCAGGATACAAAAAATGATATGAAAAGAAGGATCTCCTAATCATGAAGTTGTCCTTGAACGAGTTGCATCAAGTGACCAACATATACGCACACATCTCTAATCTCATATGCCAACACTCTATCTCAACTCTCTGCAACAGTCTTCAAAACAACTTGCAAATCATTCAAATACAACTCTTTTGCTCTACTCAAACTTCCTCTGATCTTCACTATTTATCACATCATCTACACTCTCACACATTCCACACCCTTGACTCCTTCAGCTCAAACACACATATGCCTTATATACAAGATAGATCATCAAAGCTTAAACCAAGTCGGCCTGAATTCAAATATACATTTCGAACCAAAAACACACATGTTGATCCACTCCAAGACAAAGAGAGGACCAAAACACATCTCCCAAGGAATAATACATCGATCCACAATCACTAGAACCTAACCAATAATATATTCACATGATACATATCAATATAAACAATCTCTGATAAAAAACATAAGCTCCAATGCACATAACTCAAATATAGATCTCCACACGCTACGGTGAGACCCATAACACATCAACCACGCTTCCACAAATCATATCAGAATCTAAGGATAGGTCAAACATAAGATTTTACAACCAACAACGAACAACACCGCAACACCCATAGGACACAAATATGCTTACAGGACACATAACTATCATATCTATATATCAAGACTATATCCAATAATGATAATAGTAATACTCAACACCAACACCATATTTTGGACCCAAGAACTTTTGGAACAACCAATAGAACAACTACACCAACACCACAACAAGATAACTCTACACCACTGACATTTTGGACCATTCTGAAACAAGTTTGACATCAATGACAACCACAACAACACATCAATGCATACTTCCAATAATCTCCCCCTTTTTCATCAATGGCAACCCTTGAATCATTTGATAAGCACTTGATAAAACTTGCACCTGAAACCAAAACTCAAGAAGAATAATACTGCTCAATATCTCTTCAAATCTTCATCTCAAAACCTTTGCCAAAATTGTCAATAGAATCTCTCCCCTTTCGCCATGACTAACAATGCTCTATCTTGCTCTACAGGTGCTCACAAATATTTTTGAATGCAATTAGGGTAAAAATAACTTAGTAAAACTTCACTTTATAAACTTACCCACTACATTAATTGCACTACCAATAGGGTAACAAACCCTAATTACCGCTTAACAAACTCGCCTATACCGATAGGTATATAACCGGTTGGTAATCCTTAGAAAAATGATAGGTAATAATATCAAAATTCTCATATTACAACTCAAAATGCAAAGCTCTCTTACCATACACTCTTCAAGGGGTTCAGAAGTAGATTTACCGATATGCTCCTCTTAGGCTTGTTGAAAAGCTTAGTTAACCGGTGTAGCAATCTCCACACTCGGTGAAGGGTTTGATTCTTTTGTTGACTTGTCCTCACTTTTCTTCTTCCAAATTTTGTTCATCTCTGCTCTGGTTTCTTCAACATCAACCTTCTACTTTCCTTTCTGATCTTCAAAGTGGTTTACCGGTTTGTTCTTCTTATCTCTACAGAACTTTGTTAGATACTTGATCAGTCCCAAAGACACTGAGAGGGGGGGGGGGAATCAGTGTCTAATCAGTGAATGAAATATTTAAACTTGTTTGCAACTCTACAACCCAAATTAATGTACCAGTAAATAAGCAATAAAGCAATAAAGATAAATAAGAGAGACATCATCAATGCACACCATAAAACAAGATATTTTGGCGAGGAAACCCAGTAGGGGAAAAACCTTGGTGGGATTTTTGACCCGCAATATTTACTCACTGGCCAATATGAACAAATATTACTGATACAATAGGGGCCTGCACATGCAGGAAGGCCAACAACTTAGAGCTCACTGCTCAATCACAAAAAGGAGTCACACTGACTACAAAATTGGATGATTAAATCCAATGACAATGTATTGCTCAAAATAGCATCTACAATGCTTGATTCAGTACCGGTTTAAGCTCTATCAAATACCTCTGCCATAAAACTTTCTTCGCTCTACTCTACTTTTATTTGCTCATCAAAATTATTACATCAAAATGCATATATAGATATTCACTCTCATATTCCACTTGCATTTATTACCTATGCATACCTATCACACATTTCACATACCTATGTCACTTTAAAAATGACCTATAAGATCTCATACATATATGAGTCTTTACAATACATCATGTCGGCTATACAATATAATTACAATACAAAACAATATAATTTCCATGTCGACTGGGGTGCCGGTAAGATCTTCTGTCGATGTAGACTAGGTGTCGGTGTGAATAATCTTGTTGTGCCTACCGGTGCCAGTAGATGATGTTTGTTTCCGGTGTATGTTGTGAACCATATTACCAGTTGGTTGCCATCAATAACAACATCAACTATTCTCATCTGAGTGTATAATGCCAACAAACTTAGCCATGTGTCCCGGTTTGTGACAATGATAGAAGACCATCCCAGATGCTCTCCAAGGTCCTACTTTACCTCTTCCAATCCTTCTCATACAGTTCATATCCACATGTCCATAGTTATTGCAAATTATGCAAATTACATTGGTTACCTTCTCCATCTCATAGGGATTGAACCGGTTGACATAGGGTTTTTGCCAGTTCATGTTTCTCCGGTTGTCATAAGTCCTTCTCCAGTCACCGATAGGTCTTGGATTCATGTGAGGTGTCGGATTATTCGTTCCATATTTTCATTCAACTAATCTATGTCCATACATATTTCATGTGTAACAATGACCTTCAAATCTTCTAGACACATATCTAGTATTAACATTATAGCCTGTGTTCTCATTAGATCTGCTTCTACGCACATTAGTAGTATGTCCAGGTTTGTGACAGATAAAGCAAACAAGTTTGAAAGATTTCTTACCGGTAGGCTTCTTAGCCTTAGGAGCAGTTTTACCTTTGTGCATGTTGCTCTTGGTACCGAAAGATTCTCCTTTCTCATATATATTGAATCCTATTCTAGATGTGTCACCTTTCATCCTTTGAGATTGGATCTGTTCATTCAGCATAGAGGAAATCTTATTGAATTTGTCAAGTTTCCCATTAGCCTCAATAAGTTCTTTGTTAAGATCTTCATTATGCTTTGTAAGAGTCTCTCTTAGAGACATTACCAAATCAAGATCTAACTGCAAAGATTCCTTCTCCTCCTTCTTCTCATGCCAATGTTCATGCAAAGTTGCATTCTCCTGCTTGATCTTAGAAATCTCACGATCTTTCTCTTTGATCAGGTCTTTAACTACCCTTCTTGCTTCAAGTTCTTGACATACGAATTGTAAGAGCTTCAAGTTCTCTACTCAGGTTTAGCTTTTCATCATTAATTTTTTCCACTTCTTCAGCCAGTGCATCAATGTTGGCCTCATATGAAGAACTGTTGTCAGAGATCTCCAATAATTGCTCATTCAACTCTCTCCTTTTTACTTGTGAAGCCTTAAATCTTCCTCATAGGGTTTTAAACTCTTCCTTGGTTACATCAAGCACTCTAGTCATCTCTTTGTAACTCATATCCCCTATAATGGCTTTAGGGTTTCCTTCCAAGCGATTAAGCCTTAAGGAAGTTATGCTTTGATACCAATTGATAGACTTATGAAGCACTGAGAAGGTGGGGGGGGGGGGGGGTGAATCGGCGATAGCAAAAACAATAACACTTTAAACCTAGACTGATAAAAATAATTAACTAGTTTACTTAAGACTTTGCAAGCAATCCAACGTGATATAAAATCATTCACAACAAGTAAAACATTCACCATAACACAAGTGTTTATATGTGGAAAACCTAACTGGGAAAAACCACAGTGAGATGGGACTCACAAGTTAACTATCTGCAAAAATAGGTAACTGACCAGTTAAGTTCTACAAAGTGCTCTGTTAGGAGCGAATCCTATTAGAGATTCCAAAAGCCCTGTTAGGAGCTATACCTGGTTAAAGGTAGTACCCTGTTAGGAGTAACCTTAGTAGAGGATTTCAAATCCAAACTAATGGATCACCTAGTTAGAGGACTTGTACAATGAAGCTTGTTAGAGCTTACCTGGTTAGGGGATTTAACTACTGTAGTGATTAGAAAACAAAAGGTGGTATGATCTAGAAATATCACATCTTGCTTGTATAGATCCTTTTTTCTCACTCAATACTGCATCACCGACATACTTTGCAACTCCTTCAATAAAATGCATCAACTCTAACTCATAACATAGCTCGTATCTTGCATCATAAAAATAGTTCATCACAATGTCTTTTTATAGACATTAGATTTCATGTCGGCTTCAAGAACCTCATCACAATTTCCTAGGTTCAGTGTATTTGGACAATCTTGCATAACACATCACAGATCAATGCCAAAACTGTCGGTTAGAGATAACTCATCATGACCAATGATAACTCATCACACAATCAATGAAACCAGTTTGAACACCGATACTGGTTTAGTGTTAACCCCTTCCAACTCATATACCAATTGTCCTGCATTCGCCTCCTTGCCATTCTCTGTTGTATCTCCAAATTGGTCTCAGTGGAATTGACCAAAACCAATTGTCATTCCTGCATATACTGGTTTAGGCACCTTCATATCGGTTAGACTTCTCTATACAAATGATATCGGTTTGCAATACAAAGACTTAGGAGTAGTACCAATTTGACTTAACTAAGATGACTACGACAATATGAACATATGTGTGTGTGTATGTGCCATCAATGACCACACATAAAGTCATCCAATACAAAAATCATCATCAAGCCAACAAACTCAATCTCTCCTCAAACTCAAACTAACAACTCAAGTTCTCCCCATTTGTCATCAAGGACAAAGGTCTCAACAACACTGCACACACCTCTACATACCACTACACACCACTTCTCCCCTTGAGAGTAACCACATCATCGATCTAGGAACCTCACTAGAAGGAGGGGCAATGACCCCAAGCTTCTCTCGAAGAAAATCAAGCATCCTTTGCTAATGCGTTAGTGAAAATATCTGCAATCCATTCCTTTGTAGAAATGTATTTCAACCAAATTTCCTTCTCAACAACTTTCTCCTTCAAGTAATGATATCTAATTGAAATATGCTTTGTTCTTGAATGCATAACAAGATTATTCAAAATATTTATTGCATTTGTCTTGTCACACAAAATAGGAATTGCTTCATCATAACTTACCTTGATATCCTTAATATTTTGTCTCATCCACATCACCTGAGTACAACAAGATGTCATTGCAATATATTATGCTTCAGTAGTAGATAGAGAAACTGAGTCTTGTTCCTTACTGAACTAGGAAACCAATCTGTCTCCTAAAAATAATGCACCGCCACTAGTACTCTCCTGGTCATCAATACTTCCATCCCAATTTGCATTAATATAAGCTTTAAACATAAAATCACCAACTTTTCTGCATCAAAGTCCAAAATCTATAGTACCTTTCAAATATCTGAAAATTCTTTTCGCTACTGACTCATTTGTCACTTTCGGATTCACCTAAAATCTATCTACCAAACAAATGACCTACATGATATTTGGTCTAGATGCAGTCAAATATAACAATTCACTAATCATCGACCTGTACTTGTTTTGTTCAACTTCGAGAGACTCATCATCTTTACTCTATTGGCAATTCAGAGGAATTGATTATGTGTTGCATTGATGTTTGTCATTGATGTCAACGCTAGCTTATTTGGTTGTCTACCAGATTCTGGTAGAGTGGTTGGACTTTGATGATGATCAGGAGATTTGTCTCTCGTATATTTCGATTAATGGAATTGGTTTGGTTCGGTCATTCATGTGGTTCAGATGCGTGTTACATTTAGTTGGTTCGGGATATGGTGATCCAGAAGCTATCATATGTTCTAGTAAGCCTTTTGGTTACCGATAAGGGTTTTACCGACATAGCTTTATTGAAGATCTTTTGATGAATTTGATAAGTGGTGTTGGTGCGGCTTCTAGAAGGTTTTCAAGATGTTGATGGTTATCATGTTCATGTTCCAGTTGATTGGTGGTATTTTATTTGTCTTATGGCGACCTATTTTAGGTTTGGTGTTATTCTGCTATGTTATGGACCAATTTATGTAATGTGTTGGCAAATGCTCCTGATGTGTTATCGGTTGGATTTATTGTTTGGTTAATATTATTTCAGTCTCAGGATGACTTGGTTTTATCATTGGTTTGCATGTTTATGTAATGGATTTATTGTATCATCTTTTAGGTGGCTGACCTAATGTTTAGGTCTCGGGTTTGTATAAATATGATGTACTCTCTTTGTAGATCATCAGTCAATGTTATGGGATTATCTGTGTGCAAATAAAGTTGTAATCATATGTAGAAGGTTTGGTTGATCATAGGTGATCGAATTGGGTTTGTGTAAGAGGTTTAAGACCTCTGGTATTGAGCTTAACTAAAACTATACTCAGGCATAGGAGATGTTATTCTTGCAGTTCATTGTTATTTCCAGATTGTAGTCTGGATTTATTTTGTAGTCAATGAAGCTCCTTTGTGATGAGTAGTGCGCTCTAGGCTATTGGCCTTCCTACATGTGCATACTCCTTATTGTAATCACATACTTACTGTAGAAGTATTTTCTGACTGTGGGTAAGATTCCCACTGTGGTTTTTCCCTTTACCGAGTTTTCCACATACAAATCTTGGTGTTATGTGTTGTGGATGCATGGTATTTGGTTTATGATTTATGTTTGTGCTTAATTGATATATCTACTATTCCATTATTTGGTTTATGCATTCTAGTAGAAGGTTTTATGTGATTAAAGTTTCATAATTTGTTAACAACTGATTCACCCCCCTCTCAGTTGTTCACTGGTTATCCTAACAATTGGCATCGGAGCTTGGTCCTCTCTATAGAAGCTTAACCGCTTGAGGAAGCTCCTATGGTGATTAATCATTCAACTTCAATTGCTTACCATAAGGACAACCCTAGGCTTGAAGGAACAAATTATAGAGTATGGAATCTTCAGATGGAGACTCATATGAGATGTCTTAACAAGGAGATTTGGGAGATCACTGAGAAAGGCTATACATCTTATGATCTGACATCTAGCAATCCTCCTCCAGCAGACTTGGATAAGAACATTGAAAATGACTGTAGAGCTAGAGAATCCCTCTTGAGTGCCCTTTCAGATCAGCGGGTAATGGTAATGGATAAATCATTTTCAAAGGCTATATGGGATAAGTTGGAAACTCTAAATGAAGGTGACCCTACTATTAAAATTGCTAAACTTGATGGTTATCGGGTAAGGTATGAGAACCTAAGAATGGAAGAAGATGAAAGGATTACTGCTTTTATGGAAAGAGTCAATGAAATTTTCTTGGGAATTCAGTGTTGTCATGAATCTTTGAGGGAAGATGAGATTGTTTCTAAAGTATTGAGAGCTTTGCCTTCGTCTTACAAGATGAAGGCTTCTGCAATTAATGAGTTGAGAACTATGTCTAACACTTCTGTTAATAGGGATATTTGGGTTGGAAAGTTGTCTACTTTTGAGCTTGAAGAATTTGGTCCTCAAGGAGCTACAAAGACAAATTCTACATTCAAGGCATCTACACCATCAACCTGCAAGAGTGATTGCAAAGAATTATATGCGAAAGAACTAGAGGATATGAGGAAATAAGATGAAGAATTTGAGGAACTTGAAGCCCTATTTTCTAGGGCCGAGAGGAAGTAAGTATGAAGAAAAATCACCTTTCAAATGTTTTGCATGTAATAAGATAGGTCATTTTACATCTAGATGTCCTGAGAGGAATTCAAGATTTGAGGAGAAAGATAGAAGATCTTTTAGGCCTAACCATGATTATTAGAACAAACATAAATATAGGACAAACAAAAATGACTCATGGTACTATGCTGATGAGGAAGGTCTAACTGATGATTCTGATGATGAACTGGCAAAAGATTTAGCCAATGCATCCGGCAATGGAAAGGAATGGGTATTCTTGGCTATCAAGGAAGATACTCTAGAACCTGTCATTCATAATGAAGAGAAGTTCCTTGTTGCTAAGGTTGAAGACAAGGATGAATGGGTGATAGACAATGGATGTTCACATTATATGACTGGAGATAAAAGGAAGTTTCTATCTTTGCAAGAATTTGATGGTGGTCTTGTCAGATTTGGAGATGACAAAGCACGCATGATCAAAGTAAGAGGAACTATATCATTAGATGGTAAGAATGACACTGATAATGTTTATTATGTTGAAGGTTTAAGGCATAATAGTTTGAGTATAGGACAGTTGATGGCTAAGGGATTTCGATTACAGTTCAAGGATGGAAAATGCAAAATCATTAACAAATCTGGATTGGAGATTGCAACCAATACTCAGACTAAAGGTAACATCTTTCATTTGAACTCTCCTGAGAAGACATGTTTTATTGCACATATTGATGAAATTTGGCTATGGCATTGTTGGGCCCATATAAAATTTTCATTCCATATGCGTCCCTATATGAAGTAATGCTTGTCTAATTCATCAGTCAAGAAGAACTTGCTTAAATTTTTGCTCATGTCATTCGGTACTTGTTAGGTTCCACTGCCTTGAACTTGAACCTTGAACTTGAACCTTGAACTTGAACTTGAACCTCTTTGGTTTAAGGTTCAAAGTTCAATAGGCGTTGTTTCAAATATTTTTCTTCCCATGCAAATTTAAGCTTTGCTAGTTCTTGTTGGCATTTTGCATTCTTTGAACCTTCAACTTGAACCTTTTTGGTTCAAGGTTCAAGGTTCAAGATTTGTCATGTTAATATCATTTTGTGATGGTTCCGCAAAGCTCTGAGTTTTATGTATAGGTTCCTTGAAAGACATGCGACTTGCCACGTGGTGATGGCATAGACTTTTAGAACATGATAGAAGGCCGTCGACGGAAGGGATATTCTTTCTCTAATAATTTGAAATTTGTCATTTATGGCAAGTATGTGTGAGGATCTGCTATGTCAAAGGAGAAGTGACTTAACGGTTAAGGTGTAGCTTAGCGCAATAATTTCAAAGTAAGGTTACACGAACAAGGACTTATGAAGGCAACTTTAGTAATGATGGGTAAGATTTTCTTGTCTTTAAAACTGAGTAGTTGTCTCATTGGGATTATTATTTTCTGGAGAAGATTTTGAGAAGGAGTTTTCGGAGCGGGAAAAATAGGTTGCGATAGGGGTTTTCAGAGGGTAGACGAAGGTATGCTAAACAATTTTCTAAATTGCTGCAGTTTGTTTTAAAAGATCTGGGTGTTCTTTAGCTGCTTGTTTTTGTTTTCACTTTCCTTCTTCGCTTGGGATTGATTCGAGAAAATCACAAACCAAAACATGAGGCCTGTTTTGCCCAAATTGATGAGCTCATCTCCCCTCGTAAGCTCTTTACTGGAGTTGGGTGATACAACACTGGTTCAGCTAGATTTAGATGTCTTTCTGGAGAAAGTAAAGAATTCAACCGCAGACCCCATGATGAGAGATGTGGCTCAGAGTGGATTATTAGAACCCGTTGCCTTTCCCACAGCTGCTCCCTACCCTGAATTAGTCTTAGAATGTATGAATCATTACGACAAGGGAAATAGGTGCATAAAGAAAAATGATGGTGAAGTCTTGTTGTCTATTGATAGACAGACAATAATGGCAGCCATGGGTATTCCACACCGAGAACCCTATGAAAACTGGACCATTGGTAAATCTTACAGGATTTTCTCTGAGAAGAAGCAATATTATAGAATTGTGATTGCACGGAATTAGCTCTTAAGATTCCAAAAAGGGGGCTCGAGGCTACTGAGACCTTTCACTCGTGAACATTTAATTCCAACAATCCGAGACTTGGTCATACTACTGAGCAGGGTGAAGGGTAATTCTCATTCTTTTTATTGGGAAGACTGGATGTATTTCTTCATTCAAGTCACTCTGGATAGAAGCCAATTCATTGACTGGGGAACTGTTATTGTGAAAAGGTTACATGAAGGCTTGAGTAATTATCTTGGAATGCCTGATTTTTATATGTCATCTTATCTGTTATATATGCTTGCCTGTGTGAGAGAATGGTCTGGGTTGTCTCATGTAAAATGGGTTCAAGGCATGAGGATTTATGAGTATCATCCTAATATGACTTTGAAAGGGCATGTTGATGATTATCTCTATTGGAATGATGTTTTCGTCAGAAGGCTGACCTTTGAATTACAGGGTAATTTGCATAGAAGAATGTCTCCAGAAGCAGTTGAGCTTGTTAACATATATGACAATTTCTTTATACAGTTCAACCATTTCACTTATTTAAGAGTCGAAGGATTTAAGGGTGAACCCTTTAGACTTCCCAGGTATGTTTCAAATTCCTGCATTTTGATTGAAGCATCTAGATAGCTCGCTTATGTCACAAACTATTATGGTGAGGACTTCGACACAAGCAGAATTTTTCCCATCGATTTAGGCCATTGTAGCTATAGGTCTGTTTCTGATGCATTGAATCTTGAACTTGAATTTAAAAGGTTTCATTTGAAGTCCTTTGTAAAAAGGGATAACTTTGATAGCAAGGGTTTCATCACTTAGTATGTACAGAAAGTGGTACCTGATCAGCATGTTCCTCAGTTGGAAGATTATTGGGAGGGTTGTAGGATGAATTTGAAGTACGGAGACGGAGTTGGTCTAGACTAACTTTGAGGCAAATTCATGACATGAAATTGCCCATGGATACCTCAAGTGTCAACACCGATCATGAAGACATACTTGACTCAAAGTTTATGAAATGGGTCCATGATGAACCTCTTCCGGAAGTAGATTGGAGCAAGAAGATGGCAAATAGTATTCAGACTCGCACTTTCAGTGTAACCCACAAGACAGAGAATTGGCTTAAGAATTGTCAATTTCATTCGACACAAGCAACCAGTTCAAGAAGCAAAAGTGGGAAGAGGAGTACTGCAAGTAAAACTTTTGTTGTGACTAACATTCCTATTTCTGATGTAGGAGAAGCACAGGCAAGGATTAAAGAAGAGAAACTTGACCTCAGGATTGAGCTTTCTATTGCTGGGTGAGTTACCAGATCGAGATCCAAGAAGGGTTTCAAGCCGCCAATTTCTCACCTCATTCTGGATTTGGACCCAGAGGAAACACCGAGAAAGATGGCATCCCCTATTTCTAAAGCAAACAAGGTTTCAATTGACATAGATGCTATCTTTCAGGACTCGGGAGCACTCAAAATCCAGTCCCATATAGACCATGCCACGCTGCCACCTTCAGTAGGGTGTCCACTCATGCCTTCAAAAGAACTGACCCTAGCACCAAAATGGCTAACTGATTCAATCACCAGGAAAAGGAATGTAGTTCCGATTTCAGTATCAATGGAGGACATTGTGAGCAAATGTTTGGGAAGGTCTACAAAACCTAAAAAGTAAAAAACAGAGGCAATGATTGACTTTGATGAAAACACGAAGCATTGGACCACAAACATTGCTAGACCTGAGCCTAACAAAGATGTTGCTATGGCTTCAAGAGCAGACTATGCTTTTGAACGAATAGATTTGGGCATCGGAACCAGAGCCGTGGATGTGAAGCACTTGGAGACTTCCACCAAGCAAATTATCTCCCGTACCTGGAAGGATGAGAGGGACAAGGCTGAGTTGAAACAAAGTTTGATGCAAATGGCCCAGTATATCCATGCTTTGCATAACAACCCCTTGCCATTGTCCCAACATTTAGGTCCATTTAGTCCAAAATCACCTAGCAATCAAAAATTCTTGGATGAAGTTTAGCGAAACAAGATGATTGTTGAGGTTTTCTCAGAGTGGCTCACCTCGATCATGCACCAGGCAACTAATTACATAACGGATTTGGTCCAGATTTTCAAGGATGCCAATGAGGTCACCAAAGCCTTGGATTCCGACTTGGTCTCGTTGCAGAAGGAGAAATCTAAGTGAGTAGTGATTTCGAAGCAGATGCCGGATATTCAACGTTATGGTCTAATGAACTTTCTTGCTGAAAACCAAGTATCAGGACTAAATGAAGATATAATGTTCATTTACAAGGAGAGTATTGAGTGGCGCAACCAAATAATTGAGCAAGGTTATAACAAGTCAATCAGTCTATGTGGTGAGTTAACAACCTTGAGGGCGACCATGCAGAAGGACTTACATTGCGTGGATGTTCAATTACTCAAAGAGGACAGTGAAACTCTGGAAGACACTACAGAGATGATTAACCAGTTTGGCAGCCACATCAGATAGATCAAGATGGAGAAATCCTTGTCCATGGAAGACTTTATGAAGATCTCTAAAGTGGAATCGATGCTCACTATTTGCCTTGATCATCTCGATTCACATAGAGATAAAGTGCAAATGGTAAAGAGGAAAAAGGAGCTCTGGAATCAAAGCGTTATTCATATCAGTTTGCCACACGTAACTATAATCTAGGAGTTTTCAAAAGTGCATCGAGAGTGGAGCACGACCAAGGTGGTGATGGTGTCTGTCCAAGACACCAACCCGAGTGATCACATCAAAACTGAGCAAACTGCATGACTAGCACTACTGGCAGTTGTTTGCCAATGTGTCTAGTTATTTTCTTTAAATTTTGGTTATACAGTTAGGGTTGCTTTCTATTAACTCTGACGAGTTAATTTTACTTGGGTGAAAAAGAACTATTGGGTCTGGTGACCTATAAATATCTTATGTAATGACTTTGAAAGGGTTCACTAAGTTTTTGGAAAAGACTATCTTTCAGATTAGCTAAAAATATTTTTGTGTATGTAGAAAGTGGATGACCATCGGTGAATGCAAAGCTTATTAACAGCTATTTTTGATTTCAAATCTGTGTGTTTGATTTTGAAGTTTGATTTCTGTGTAAATCTATTTCAAAGAAGGTGCTGTCATGCTTACTATGTGTGCAAAAAAATATTGGCTAAATTCATCTCAATAAGCTTTTTCATTTTGTTTTAGTGTTTGTATAAAGTCTATCGGCTTTATATAAAAAGTTATATATGGATCAGTGTTTGCATTCATTTTGTATTGACTGGTGTATGCAATTGCCTTTAAGTTCTTTCTGGTGAAAAACATTCTATTGATTGTATGTAATTTGGAGCTGAATGAATATTTGCTAGAGGGAGCTATACCTTAATTCAGAGGTTAATCAATTAAATGATTTTCCAACTGTTTCGGTAGAAAGTTTGTCTGTTTTATTATGATTTGCAGTGCTTAAAGATTAAACAAGTATGAAAGGAAAAATCTATTTACCAGCAGATTTTTGGCAACTCTGCTGGGGATCGAAGAGAATAACTGATTATAAAACCAGATCGTCATTATAAGTGTACTCTATTTTCCATAAATGGTATTTCCCCTAGAAGGGTTTTTGCCTTTCTTGCAACTAAATCTAAACTGGGTACAAGAGGAACAAAGTAACATTACCTCAGAGCTGGATACTCTAGCCTGGAGGCATAGAAGAAGTCGAGCGGAATATGATAGAATTAGTGCTCTTCTTAGCGAGATAGAAAGACAATCGAATCAACCTGTGTTAGTCATTGAATAGATAGTAGTCCCTAGGGTTTTCTTTATCCATGTCCCTGATAATCAATTCCAGATTCCCAGACGTTTGTTGCCCTGATTGTTCCACACTGGACTCTAGACCGTATACTAGATCCCAGAGGAGAGTGGGGGTTTCTGATCCTATTTTTGAAGAATTACAGAATCTAAATTTCCAATCCACCTTTTCGCCCCAACGAAGGGCAAGGAGTAGACCTCCATCTCCTTTGTCGTCATCACCTGCATCCCCAATTTGTCAAGCATTGGTCCTGCACAGTGTTGCCATACCCATTTCATTCAACCCTACTCCCCTTAATATTTTACTTCCAATGGTGGCCAATAACCCTTGGGGGGCAGTTGTAGGCCCATTGAACCTAGGCTTGAACCTTAACCCCTTGCCAAAGGTTGCCAGGGATCATTTGCCTAAATTTAGTGGGGATGGGACGGTCACTGTAGATGAGCATTTGAATGCTTTCAGTGTAGCTTGTGGAGTAATAGCGGTTCAACATGAAGATGTGGTTGTCAGGTTATTTATCCAGACATTGGTAGGGGTAGCGGCTGATTGGTTTTATCATTTGCCAAATAGTGTGATAATGACCTGGCAGGATTTCAAGACAAGGTTTGAAGCTAGATTCAAGGTAGTTGAAGATGAAAACTCCCTTCTAGCTCAGTTATCTTAGTTGAAAAAGGAACTACTTGAATCCATGAGGGACTTCATAGCAAGATTTGATAAGATTCTTCACAAGATTCCGGTTAACCAAAAACCTTCAGACGATAATCTTAAATATTTTTTTATTAATTCAATGCCCTCGGAAATAAGTTTCTTGATTCGTAGGCAAAGGGTTGCTGATTTGAATGCCGCTAAAACTCTCTCAGTTGAATTAGAGGATGATTTGATCACTGTGGGCAAATGGAAATGAGAGGTACAAACATCCAATGCACAACCCACTACTTCCTCAGATCTTGTTATTCAATGGTTAATGAATGATGTAATTGCCCTAAAGAGGCAGACTCCTAAAGCAAGTACTTCCTATTCCCAACCATATCAAGATGTTCCTAGGAGATATCCTAATCAATAGGGAGGAGGTGGAGGAAGACAATTACAATTGCCCCCTGTTCAACAAAGACTTGCTATTGAAGCACCACCACTTAAGACAAATTCTTGTGTGTTTCATTTAACTGATGAACATGATGGATCTTTGTGCCCAAAGATGGTTCATTTTTCTCAAATGGTCAGTAAAGGAGAAACAATCTTAGAAGTGAATGAAGTAGGTTCCCAAGGTATGCCTGGTGACTCTGAAATTCATTATATGGAATATATCTCTGACTCAGAGAGGGGAGGAAACATGTTGGTATCTTTGGAAGATTCCTCATACACAATTCTTACAAGAACTCAACAAAATTTAAAATCTCAAGATGCTACAACACCCGTACACAGTTCTGAGAAAGGAAAACAAATCTTAGCCCGTCATGGAGGTATGTCAAAAGTGGTTCCAGGTGTTTCTCCTTCAAGTTCTGATTCTTTTACTAACCTTTTTGATATCATTGAGTTTTGCAAAACATCTTGTATTCATATTTCTCCGGCTGAGTATTTGAAGTTAAACCCGAGAGAACTAGATAGATTGGTTGAATTTGTTAAAGGGGATGATGCTTATGCCTTAGCAAGTGAAACCTAGACACCCATGAGTACTGATTCACCAGCACATGCTAATGTAAGTCTTTCCCAAGTAACTCCTGAGAGCTCATGAAGGTCTGTACCTTTGCAAGATGATTTCTTTGAACCTAACCTTGAAAATAAACCAAAACCTTTCTATGTGTCCTTATATATTAACGGGCATAAGTTGAGTAATTGCATAATTGACTCGGGAGCATCCAATAATATCATGCTTTCAGTTATAGAAAAAGCTTTAGGTTTAACCCTAACAAAGACCTTTGGCAAATGTTACTCCATGGACTCCAGGCAGGTTCCTTTATCAAGGCAAATTAAAGATGCTCAGGTTGCCTTGGTAGCACATCCTGCCAAGAGAATCAAGTTGACAATCCTAGTGGCTGACATTCCTGCTAGCTATGGTATGTTGTTGAGTCACACTTTTTGTAAGGACATGGGAGGGGAAATTAAGATGGACTGGTCTCAGGTGGTGATCACAGTTGGAAAACAGAGAGTCCTTTTGCACCCTGAAATGAAGGCTAAGTACATAGTCTTTCCTTCTGATGATCCAAAAGCTCAAATTTTGTATCAAGATTATGGCTTTGGTAATTACATGATAACAACTGACCCTCAGGATGAGAGTATGTTACTGGATGCAAGGAAGTCAAATGAACTTTGGTCTATGGAATTTGATGGGAGTTGCTCAGCTTCTGGGTCAGGGGCTGGGGTTGTTTTGATACCTCCCCATGGAAAGGTCATTCCTTATTCCTTCAAGTTCGAATTCTAGAACACAAATAATACGGTCGAATATGAGGCCTTGCTATTAGGTCTGGTTGAAGCAAGGAGGTTGCAGATCAAAATGTTGAAGGTAAGAGGTGACGCAAAACTTATTGTTAAGCAAGTAAAGGGCTTATTTGCGGTAAAAAATGAGAGATTAAGACACTATAGGAATCGTGTTTGGGATGAGATTGAAGCTTTCAATGCTTTTTCAATTGAAGCTATTCCTAGGGAATTTAATTCGAAGGTAGATTCTTTGGTGGTATCTGCAGCCTTGCTGGTTCCACACCCAGATTTCACAACCGACACTTATAGGGTTGAACTAGTTTATAGACCTAGTGTGCTAGATAACTCTGAATCCTGGCAGGTGTTTGAAAATGATAAACAGATTCAGAACTTTCTGCATTCTGCTGATATTTTTACATCCTTGTTTTATGAAGGGTCGGAGGTGAATTGTAAAGAGTTTTCTCCTGATACGCAAGAGGAAGTACATGATGGGATGATGCAATTAAAAGGAAATAAAATTCCAAAGGGTTTAGTATCTCTTGAACATCTTTTTGATAGGAAAGATGGATATGTTAAATGAAGAGATAAGGAAGCTCCTGCGATTCAGAGCTCTGGGGAGTATGAACAAATTAACATTGGTATCAATGAGGATCCTAAATTTGTTAATTTGGGATAATGTTGCTCTAAAGTGGAAAGAAAGAAGTTTATTGATTTTCTAGTTGAGTTTAGAGATGTTTTTGCATGGAGTTATGATGATTTGAAGAACTTTAGGGATGGTAAGTTTCAACATCAAATTCCTTTGAAACTAGGAGTTAATCCTTTCTAATAGAAGTTAAGAAACTTTAATCCAAAGGTAGCAGAGGAGATTTTTCATGAGGTTGACAAAATGTTGAAGGCCCAAATTATTTATCCTTTACACCATTCTACCTAGATTATGAACATAGTTCCTGTTTGGAAGAAGAACGGCGAGATACGAATCTGTGTTGATTTTAGAAACTTAAACCAAGCAAGTCTGAAAGATAATTATCCCCTGCCCACAATGGATCATATTTTACAAACTATTTCTAGGTCGGAGATGATGTCTATGTTGGATGGTTTCTCTGGGTATAATCAGATTAGTGTCACAGAGCAGGATCAACACAAGACAACCTTTATAACTCCCTGGGGCACCTTTGCTTATAACAGGATGCCTTTTGGTTTGATTAACGCAGGAGCAACTTTTCAAAGAGCAATGGATCTTTCCTTTGGACACTTGAGAGATAAGATTATTGCGGTGTATTTAGATGATTAAATTGTATTCTCCAGAAAAGGAAAGCATCATGTGCGGGACTTGAGAAAAGTTCTAATGAGATGTAGAGAGCATGGGGTATCCCTAAACCCCAAAAAGTTTGTCTTTGGTGTCACAGAAGGAAAACTTCTAGGACACATTGCTCCACAAGAAGGAGTAAAAGTTGATCCACAGAGAGTAAAGGCAATACAACAACTTAGTCTCCCCTCAAATAGAAATGGAGTGAAGTCTTTCTTTGGACAGGTGAACTTCTTAAGATGTTTTATTCCTGATTTTGTTGAAACTACCAAGTACATTGTGATTATGATGAGTGAGAAGGAAGCTTTTAAGTGGAATGAAGCTGGTAGAAAAGCTTTCAAAGAGATTAAGAAGGAGATTGCACATGCACCTACCTTGGTAAATCCGGACTTTAATAAAGACTTTATTATTTATTGCTATGCATCAGAACATACTATGTCTGGGATCTTGGTACAAAAAGGTGAAGATAATGAGGAAGTGCTGATTTTTTTTATGAGTATCCCCCTGAAGAAACATGAGTTGAAGTACTCACAGATAGAGAAGCGAGCTTATGCGGTGGTAAAAGCCATGAAGCAGTTCAGGTATTATATACTCCACTCGCATGCGATTGTTTTTGTTCCTAATTCTACAATAAGGGTTGTTTTAACTCAACAAGATGTTGGCATCAACAATAGAGCATCTTGGGTCTCTAAGATACAAGAATTCAATTTAGATATCAAGCCCACTAAACTATTCAAAGGACAAGGCCTCTGTAGATTGATGGCAGAAAATGAGTCCAAAGAGGACGACAGTTTACCTTTAACCCTATTCGTTGATCATCAAGATTCTTCGTTCACTAATGTGGCATATTATCTTACGTATGGGGACTGTCCTAATCATATTTCTCCAAGGGAAAAAAGGAATTTGAGGTTGAAAGCTGCAAAATATGTTATCTCACATAACATATTATATAAAAAGGGTTTAGATGGCACTTTCCTCCGATGCGTAGATAAACCGCATCAAGAAGCTCTATTGAAAACTTTCCATAATGAAGCATGCGGGGGCCACTTTTCCTCTACGATTACTACATACAAAATCTTGAGAAACTGTTACTATTGGCCAGGGATGTTTTGGGATGCGTACGCCTGGGTGGCAAGGTGTGAGAAATGCAAGTTGTTCACAGGTAAACCCCAGTTGGTCACCTTTCCTTTGAGGCCTGTGGTAATTGAAGAACCTTTTAAGCAGTGGGGACTAGATTTTATTGGTCCTTTGAACCCCATTTCTAGTGTGGGGCACACTCACATATTAACGGCGACAGAATATTTCACTAAGTGGGTGGAAGCTATCCCTGTAAAGAACACTACCTCAGAAATTGTGTGTACATTCCTTAAGGAGAATATCCTCATCAGGTTTGGAGTCCCTCAAAAAATAGTCACAGGTAATGCATCAAATTTTTCTTCATCAGAATTGAGGTTATTTTTCTATGATGATGGAATTGTTTTGGCACATGCTTCTGATTATTATCCGCAGGGTAATGGTCAAGCAGAATCAAGTAACAAGAACTTGATCAATATCATGAGAAAGTTAGTCAGTGAAAATTTTAGGGATTGGCATAAGAAGCTACATGAAGCACTATGGGCAGATCAAACTTCACCAAAACGGGCCATAGGAATGTCACCATTTGAACTGGTTTATGGTATTGGCGCACAAATCTCTCTTCCTTTAGAATTAGCAGCTTCTAAATTGCAGACGGTAATAGAAGATGCATTTTTCCAGAGCTCACTTGAAAAATGAATTATGTATTTAACCAAAATTGAAGAAGAAAGAGTGAAGCTGGTTGACAAGATCACAAAACATCAAATGAGGGTTAAAAAGATTTTTGATCAAAAAGCAAGGCCCAGAAAGTTCATGAAAGGGGACCTAGTGTTATTATGGGATAAAAGGAGAGAACCGAAAGGTGCTCATGGCAAATTTGAGTCGCTGTGGAAGGGACCTTATGTGATTCATGAGTTAAAGGGGCCCAATTCTTTTAAACTTGCTTATCAGGATGGTTTTGAACTTCCCCTATCTTATAATGGGCGGGATTTAAAGTTGTATCAATTATAAACATGCATCCCCTATTAGTTTGTACATATATTTTTGTCGTGCTAGTTTAGGTGTGTCTGTTTTTGTTGCAAGTTGGTCCTTAGTCAGTTATGTTGCGAAACTAGAGATCCTATGATTCATTGCTTGGTACCTTACAAATCCTAGTCCCCATGCAGAGCCATTGTTGGGCCCATATAAATTTTCATTCCATATGCGTCCCTATATGAAATAATGCTTGTCTAATTCATCGGTCAAGAACTTGCTTAAATTTTTGCTTATGTCATTCGGTCCTTGTTAGGTTCCACTACCTTGAACTTGAACCTTGAACTTGAACTTGAACCTCTTTGGTTCAAGGTTCAAAGTTCAATGGGCATTGTTTCAAATATTTTTCTTCCAGCGCAAATTTAAGCTTTGCTAGTTCTTGTCGACATTTTGCATTCTTTGAACCTTGAACCTTTTTGGTTCAAGGTTCAAGGTTCAAGGTTCAAGATTTGTCATGTTAATATCATTTTGTGATGGTTCTTCAAGGCTCTGAGTTTTATGTATAGGTTCCTTGAAAGACATGCGACTTGCCACGTGGTGACGGCGCAGACTTTTAGAACATGATAGATGGCCGTCGATGGAAGGGATATTCTTTCTCTAATAATTTGAAATCTGTCATTTATGGAAAGTATGTGTGAGGATCTATTGTGTCAGAGGGGAAGTGACTTAACGGTTAAGGTGTAGCTTAGCACAATCATTTCAAAGTAAGGTCACACAAACAAGGAGTTATGAAGGCAACTTTAGTAATGATGGGTAAGATTTTCTTGTCTTTAAAATTGAGTAGTTGTCTCATCGGGATTATTATTTTTTGGAGAATATTTTGAGAAGGATTTTTTGGAGCGGGAAAAATAGGCTACGATAGGGGTTTTCAGAGGGCAGAGGAAGGTATGTTAAACAATTTTCTAAATTGCCGCAGTTTGTTTTAAAAGATCTGGGTGTTCTTTAGCTGATTGTTTTTGTTTTCACTTTCCTTCTTCACCTGGGATTGCTTCGGGAAAACCACAAACCAAAACATGAGGCCTGTTTTGCCCAAATTGATGAGCTCATCTCCCCTCATAAGCTCTTTACTGGAGTTGGGTGATACAACACTGGTTCAACTAGATTTAGATGTCTTTTTGGAGAAAGTAAAGAATTCAACCACAGACCCCATGTTGAGAGATGTGGCTCAGAGCAGATTATTAGAACTCATTGCCTTTCCCACAGCTGCTCCCTGCCCTGAATTAGTCTTAGAATGTATGAATCATTACGACAAGGGAAATAGGTGCATAAGGAAAAATGATGGTTAAGTCTTGTTGTCTATTGATAGACAGACGATAATGGCAACCATGGGTATTCCACACCGAGAACCCTATGAAAACTAGACCATTGGTAAATCTTACGGGATTTTCTCTGAGAAGAAGCAGTATTATAGAACTGTGATTGCACAGAATTGGCTCTTAAGATTCCAAAAAGCGGGCTCAAGGCTGCTGAGACCTTTCACTCGTGAACATTTAATTCCAACAATCTGAGACTTGGTCATACTACTGAGCAAGGTGAAGGGTAATTCTCATTCTTTTTATTGGGAAGACTGGATGTATTTCTTCATTCAGGTCACTCTGGATAGAAGTCGGTTCATTGACTGGGGAACTGTTATTGCGGAAAGGTTACATGAAGACCTGAGTAATTATCTTGGAATGCCTAATTTTTATATGTCATCCTATCTGTTATATATGCTTGCCCGCGTGAGATGATGGTCGGGGTTGTCTCATGTAAAACGGGTTCAAGGCATGAGGATTTATGAGTATCATCCTAATCTAACTTTGAAAGAGCATGTTGATGATTATCTCCATTGGAATGATGTTTTTGCTAGAAGGCTAACCTTTGAATTACAGGGTAATTTGCATAGAAGAATGTCTCTAGAAGCAGTTGAGCTTGTTAACATATATGGTAGTTTCTTTATATAGTTCAACCATTTCACTTATTTAAGTGTTAGAGGATTTAAGGGTGAACCCTTTAGACTTCCTAGGTACGTTTTAGATTCCTGCATTTTGATCGAAGTATCTAGATAGCTCACTTATGTTGCAAAAGATTATGGTGAGGACTCCGACACAAGCATAATTTTTCCCATCGATTTAGGCCATTATAGTTGTAGGTCTGTTTCTGATGCATTGAGTCTTGAACTTGAATTTACAAGGTTTCATTTGAAGTCCTTTGTAAAAAGGGATAACTTTGATAGCGAGGGTTTCATCACTCAGTATGTAAAGAAAGTGGTACCTGGTCAGCATGTTCCTCAGTTGGAATATTACTGGGAGGGTTGTCAAGAGGAATTTGAAGTATGGAGAAAGAGTTGGTCTAGACTAACTTTGAGGCAAATTCATGACATGAAATTGCCCATGGATACCTCGGGTGTCACCATCGATGATGAAGACATACTTGACTCAGAGTTTATGAAACAGGTCCATGATGAACCTCTTCCGGAAGTAGATTGGAGCAAGAATATGGCGGATAGTATTCAGACTCGTACTTTCAGTGTAACCCGAAGGACGGAGAATTGAATTAGGAATTGCTGATTTCATCCGACACGAGAAACTAGTTCAAGAAGCAAAAGTGGGAAGAGGAGTACTGCAAGTAAATTTCTTTTGTGACTAACATTCCCATTTTTGATGCAGGAGAAGCACAGGCAAGGATTAAAGAAGAGAAACTTGACCTCGGGATACAACTTTCTATTGCTGGCCAAGTTACCAAATCGAGATCCAAGAAGGGTTTCAAGCCACCAGTTTCTCACCTCATTGTGGATTTGGACCCAGACGAAACACCGAGCAAAATGACAGCCCTTGTTTCTGAAGAAGACAAGGTTTCAATTGACATAGATGCTATCTTTCAGGACTTAGGAGCACTCGAAATCCAATCCCATATAGACCATGCCACGCCACCACCTTCAGTATGGTATCCACTCATGCCTTCAAAAAAACTGACCCTAGACCCAAAATGGCTAAGTGATTCAATCACTAGGAAAAGGAATGTATTTTCGATTTCAATATCGATGGAGGATGCCGTGAGCAAATGTCTGGGAAGGTCTACAAAACCCAAAAAGTTAAAAACAAAGGCAATGATTGATTTTGATGAAAACACGAAGCATTGGACCACAAACATTGCTAGACCCGAGCCTAACAAAGATGTTGCTAAGGCTTCAAAAGCTGACTATGCTATTGAACGAATAGATTTGGGCATCGAAACCAGAGTCGTGGATGTGAAGCACTTGGAGACTTCCACCAAGCGAATTATCTCCCGTACCTGGAAGGATGAGAGGGACAAGGTTGAGTTGAAACAAAGTTTGATGCAAATGGCCCAGTATATCCATGCTTTGTAGAAAACCCCCTTGCCATTGTCCCAACATTCAGGTCCATTTAGTCCAAAATCACCTAGCAATCAAAAATTCTTGGATGAAGTTCAACGAAACAGGATGATTGCTGAGGTTTTCTTAGAGTGGCTCACCTCGATCATGTACCAGGAAACTAATTACATAACGGACTTGGTCTAGAGTTTTAAGGATGCCAATGAGGTCACCAAAGCCTTGGATTCCGACTTGGTCTCATGGGAGAAGGAGAAATCTAAGTGGGCAGTGATTTCGAAGTAGATGCAGGATATTCAACGTTATGGTCTAATGAACTTTCTTGCTGAAAACCAAGTATCAGGACTAAATGAAGATGTAATGTTCATTTGCAAGGAAAGTATTGAGTGGTGCAACCAAATAATTGAGCAGGGTTATAACGAGTCAGCCAGTCTATGTGGTGAGTTAACAGCCTTGAGGGCAACCGTGCAGAAGGACTTAAATTGCGTGGATGTTCAATTACTTAAAGAGGATAGTGAAACTCTGGAAGACACTACGGAGATGATTAACCAATTTGGCAGCCACATCAAACAGATCAAGATGGAGAAATCCTTGTCCATGGAAGACTTTACGAAGATCTCTAAAGTGGAATCGATGCTCACTGTTTGCCTCGATCATCTGGATTCATACAGAGATAAAGTACGAATGGTAAAGAGGAAAAAGGAGCTTTAGAAGCAAAGAGTTATTCATATCAGTTTGCCGCACGTAACTATAATCCAGGAGTTTTCAAAATTGCATCGAGAGTGGAATGCGGCCAAGGCGGTGATGGTGTTTGCCCAAGACACCAACCCGAGTGCTCGCACCGGAACTGAGCAAACTGCATGACTAGCACTACTGACAGTTGTTTGCCAGCGTGTCTAGTTATTTTCTTTAAATTTCGGTTATATAGTTAGGGTTGCTTTCTATTAACTCTGATTAGTTAATTTTACTTGGGTTAAAAAGAACTACTAGGTCTAGTGACCTATAAATATCTTATGTAATGACTTTGAAAGGGTTCACTAAGTTTTTGGAAAAGACTATCTTTCAGATTAGCTAAAAATATTTTTGTGTATTTAGGAAGTGGATGACCATCGGTGAATGCAAATCTTATTAACAACTATTCCCGATTTCAAATCTGTGTGTTTGATTTTGAAGTTTGATTTCTGTGTAAATCTATTTCAAAGAAGGTGTTGTTATGCTTACTATGTGTGTAGAAAAATATTGGCTAAATTCATCTCAATAAGCCTTTTCATTTTGTTTTAGTGTTCGTATAAAGTCTATCGACTTTATATAAAAAGTTATATATGGATCAATGCTTGCATTCATTTTGTATTGACTGGTGTATGCAATTGCCTTTAAGTGCTTTCTGGTGAAAAGCATTCTATTGATTGTATGTAATTTGGAGCCAAATGAATATTTACTAGAGGGAGTTGTACCTTAATTCAGAGGTTAATCAATTAAATGATTTTCCAACTGTTTCGGTAGAAAGTTTGTTTGTTTTCTTATGATTCGTAGTTCTTAAAGATTAAACAAGTAAGAAAGGACAAATCTATTTACCAACAGGCATAAGAGGTTGTGTCATGTGAATTTTTATTGCATTGTAAAGATCAGTTCAACTAAGGCAGTTAGAGATATACCTAAGATTGCGAAGCCTCATAATCTGGTATGTAAGGAATGTCAAATACGAAAGAAAGTTAGAACTTCTTTAAGAATATTCAAGATAAATCTAATAATGTTCTTGATCTTATTCATAATAATTTGTGTGGTCCTACTAGAGTAAGAAGTTTTCAGGGTGATAGATATTTCATGCTAATCATTGATGACTATTCTAGAATGATGTGGGTTACTTTTCTAAGGGAGAAATCTGAAGCCTTTGAAAAGTTAAAGATCTTTAAAGCTATGGTTGACATAGAGACAAGATTGAAGATCAAATTCTAAAGATTTGATCAGGGTGGTGAATTCACATCTAGTGAATTTAATAGTTATTATGAGAAACATGGGATAAGAGACAGTTGTTTGCATCCCTGACACCTCAGCAGAATGGTGTTGTGGAAAGAAAGAACAAAACTATCCTAGATGCAGCTAGATCTATGATGTTGGAAGCTAATTTTCCATATATCTATTGGAGAGAAGCTATGAGCATGACTATGTACACATTCAACAGAGTTCATATCAAAGGAGACACCAGTAAGACACCTTATGAGTTATGGTTCGGTTATACACCTACAGTTAAGTATTTTAGAATCTTTGGTAGTAAATACTATATCAAAATAGATGATTCCATTGGAAAGTTTGATCTCAGATGTGATGAAGGAATATTTCTTGGTTGTTCTAATCAAAACAAATCATATAGATGGTATAACAAAAGATTGCAAAAAATTGTGGAGAGTGCTAATGCCAAGGTGGATGAGCAGAACAAAGGTCAAATCAGAACTTGTGAGAGAGAACCGGAAGTGGAAATGGTTATAACTGAATTGGTAGCACCTATACCAGAATAGAATGTTGAACCAGTTACCCCAGAAGTATCAGAAAATTCAACAGTAACTCAAGATCAGAGCACGGAATCAGAAAGTCAGAAGACTCCTCGATATGTAAGGTTGAATCATTCAGAAGATCAGATCATTTGAGACAAGAGCAAAGGAGTAATGACAAGAAGAAGGTTGGAAGTTGAAGAGGTATGTTTAATTTCTCAAATTGAACTGACATCAGTAGATGAAGCATGTAAAGATGAATCTTGGATGAAAGCTATGGAAGAGGAATTGGATCAGATAGAAAAGAACACATGGACTTTAGTTTCTTGACCTAAAAATAAGAATGTTATTGAAACTAAATGGGTGTTTAGGAATAAATTGAATTAAGATGGACAAGTTGTGAGGAACAAGGCTAGATTGGTCTGTAAAGGATATTCTCAGAAGGAAGGAATTGATTATGACAAAACTTTTGCCGGTAGCTAGGATTGAAGTTGTGAGATTATTTCTTTCTTATGTTGCCCATAAGAACTACAAGGTTTATTAGATGGATGTCAAGTGTGCATTTTTTAATGGAGATCTTGAAGAGGAAGTTTATATTGAGCAACCTGATGGTTTTTCACTTTCAGATGAGAAAAACATGGTTTGCAAGTTAAGGAAAGCTTTATATGGTTTGAAGCAGGCCCCAAGAGCTTGGTATGCTAGATTGGACAAATATCTTTTGAAGCTTGCTTTCACTAAAGTTAATGCTAACAATAACTTATATTATAAGATCACTGATGATGACATTGATTGTTGAGGTCTTTGTTGAAGATATCATTTTTGGAGGTGAGGATAAGTTATGTATGGAATTCTCTAAAAATATGAAGAATGAATTTGAGATGTCTATGATTGGGGAGATGAAAATTTTCTTAGGTTTTCAGATTACTCAGAATGATAAAGGTGTTTTCATCTGTCAAACTAAGTATGCTAGAGAGTTGTTGAAGAAATTTGGTATGGAAAATTCTAAACCGATTGGTACCCCTATGGTTACAAGTGAGAAATTGACAAAGAATGATGCATTAGCTCCGATAAATCCTAAAAGGTATAAATCTATGATTCGAGGTTTTTTATATCTGATTCAGACCAAACCAGATGTAATGAATGCAATTTGTATTGTATCAAGATATCAAAGTGATCCTAGAGAGAATCATGAGAGTGCGGTGAAAAGGATTTTCAGGTATTTGCAAGGAACAACTGAGTATGGTTTGTGGTATCCTAAAAATGATGACTTTACACGATGTGCATATACAGATGTTGACTAGGCTAGAGATGTTGATGACTGGAAGAGCACATCTAGTGGAGCTTTCTTTCCTAGAAGGAAACTTGTTTCATGGATCAGCAAGAAACTGTCATGTACTTCTTTATCTATTGCTGAAGCTGAGTATGTTGTTGTTCCTACTAACTGTACACAAGTTCTATGGATGAAGCAAATGTTGAAGGATATAAGGGTGGATTGTAATGAACCGGTAGTTATTTATTCTAATAACTCTACTACTATTGGCATATCAAAGAATCTGGTATTCCATTCTAAGAAAAAGCATATATCAATCAAGTATAACTTTTTGAAGGAGAAGGTGGAAGCAAATGAATTCAGATTGGTTTATGTGAACACTAAAGAGAGGATTGCGGATATCTTCACTAAACCATTGCATAAAGGATCATTTGAGTATTTTAGAGACATATTGGGGGTCTCTACCCCTCTGGTAAAGACTTGAGTGATGCTGATTGACATCATTCTGGTATGCATTTATTAGAATTATTATTCATTTCAGATTGATGAGATTGTGTTACTACTTAGGGGGAGTAGTCAATTGTATGGTTTAAAGGTTTTATGAATTTTCTTTGATGTTTATATCAGATTTATGGCATTGATGTCAAAAGGGGAGAGATATACATGTGAAAAACAGAGCTTAATAGAGATATCAGTCACAGGGGGAGTTTGGTCTTTGGTTCAAAACTTCATTGTTATATCATCTTGGGGAGATTGTTGGGCGTCTTCCACTGGGGGAGACTTGTTTGGCACTTCTTGGCACTTGGATGTTTTTCACATCTAGTGTTGGCATCAATGCCAAAGGGGGAGATTGTTGGCAATTTGGAGGAATTGATTATGTGTTGCATTTATGTTTGTCATTGATGTCAACACTAGCTTATTTGGTTGTCTACTAGATTCTGGTAGAGTGGATGGACTTTGATGATGATTAGGAGATTTGTCTCTAGTATATTCTGATTGGTGGAATTGGTTTGGTTCGATCATTCATGTGGTTTAGATGTGTGTCACATTTAGTTGGTTTAGTATATTGTGATCCAGAAGCTATTATATGTTCTAGCAAGACTTTTGGTTACCGGTAAGGGTTTTACCAATAGAGCTTTATTGAAGATCTTTTGATGAATTTGATAAGTGGTGTTGGTGCGGCTTCTAGAAGTTTTTCAGGATGCTGATGGTTATCGTGTTCGTGTTCCAATTATTGGTGGTATTTCATTTGGCTTATGGTGACCTATTTTAGGTCTGGTGTTATTCTGCTAGATTATGGACCTGTTTATGTAACGTATTGGCTAATGCTCCCGATGCGTTATAGGTTGGATTTATTGTTTGGTTAATTTTGTTTTGGTCTTAGGCCGGCTTGGTTTATCATTGGTTTGCAGGTTTATGTAATGGATTTATTGTATCATATTTTAGGTGGCCGACGTAATTGTTTAGGTGTAAGATCTATTTGTAGATCATCAATCAAGGTTATGGGATTATCTGTGTGCGAATAAATTTGTAATCATATGCAGAAGGTTTGGTCGATCATAGGTGATCAAATTGGGTTTGTGTAATAGGTTTAAGACCTCTGGTATTGAGCTTAACCATAACTATACTCGAGTATAAGAGATGTTATTCTTGCAGTTGATTCTTATTTCCAGATTGTAGTCTGGATTTCTTTTGTAGTCAGTGAGGCTCCTTTGTAATGAGCAGTGTGCTCTAGGTTGTTGGCCTTCCTGCATTTGCAGGCCCCTTATTGTAATCACATACTTACTAGAGAAGAATTATCTGACTATGGGTAGGCTTCCCACCATGGTTTTTCCCTTTACCAAGTTTTCCACATACAAATCTTGGTGTTATGTGTTGTGGATGTATGGTATTTGGTTTATGATTTATGTCTGTACTTAATTGATATATCTGCTATTCCAGTATTATTTGATTTATGCATTCCAGTAAAAGGTTTTGTGTGCTTAAAGTTTCATAATCTGTTAACAACTGATTCACCCCCCCTCTCAGTTGTTCACCGGTTATCCTAACATACTCAACTTGCACCCAATGGTTAAAGGGGTAGTAACCGGTTTGCAATCATCAAAACCAAACTTTTTCAAAATTTCCTTCACATACTTTCTCTGAGAAATAAAAATTTCATCTTCTAATTGATTGACTTGCAACCTGGAAGAAAGAAAGATAACTCACCAATCATTGACATCTCAAAATTATTTTACATTTCCTTAGAAAATTCTCTACACAAGCTATCATCTCATCCAAATATAATATCATCAACATAAACTATAACAATAAAAAACTTATCTCCATCAATCTTGAAATAAATATTATTGTCTATTGTACCTTTCCTGAAATTATGTTGAAATAAATACATGTCCAACCTTGCATACCAGGCTCTAGGTGTCTGCTTAAGTCCATACAAATCTTTCTTTAGTTTGCATACCATATTTGGTTCTTCTGTCAATCTGAATCCATCTATTTGCTCAATGTAAACCTCTTCTTCTAGATCTCCTTTCAAAAATACCAATTTAACATCCATCTAATAAACTTTAAAGTTCTTGTAGGCAGAAAATGTAAGAAACATGCAAATAGCTTCCATCCTTGCTACATGAGCAAAGGTTTCTTCAAAATCTATACCTTCTACTTGAGAATATCCTTTACATACCAGTGTCGCTTTATTTCTTGTCACTTGTCCTTTCTCATTCAACTTATTTGTGAACACCCACTTAGTTCCAATTATATTCTTGTCCACTAGTCTAGTTACTAGCTCCCAAGTCTTGGTCTTTTGAATATGATTTGGTTCTTCTTCCATTGTTTTTACCCAAATTTCATCTTTGCTTTCTTCCTCATTAGTCTTTGGCTCAGTCACTAATAGAGAACAATAATTATCTTGATCTTGAGCTTCAACAATATTCCTTCTTGTCTGAACACCTTTTGATTTATCTCCAATAATCTAATTCTATAAATGATGCTTTTGAGTATACTTAGTAGGAACTTTCTTTGAATTCTCCTCTCCCTCCTCCTCGTCTTCTTCTTCTTCATTTGTTTCCTTCTCTTTTCTTTCTTTTGGATCACTTGTCTTCTTTGGAACTGCAAGAAC
Organism: Cryptomeria japonica; assembly: GCF_030272615.1. Taxonomy (NCBI): domain Eukaryota; kingdom Viridiplantae; phylum Streptophyta; class Pinopsida; order Cupressales; family Cupressaceae; genus Cryptomeria; species Cryptomeria japonica. The sequence continues at coordinate 73,635,738 of NC_081405.1, forward strand.
AATCTCAATCTTCCGCGCAAGCAAACACTTGTTCTTCTCTGTATTCTTGATATAATATACATTTCCACCTATTCTAACTCATCCTGCAACTCTTTTACCAGTCTTCTCCTTTTTTATCATGCATCTGATGCTACTAAACAAAACTTCATACCCTTTTCTACACATCTCACTAACACTTAACAAACTATGTCTTCATCCTTCAACATAATAAACATCATCAGTCTTATGCTTACCATAAATATAAACACTTCCAATACCTCAAATAGTTGCACTGTCTTCTCCTGCAAACTTCACAGATCCTCCATATTTCTTGAGATTAATAAACTTGTTTTTATCACTGATCATATGTTTAAACATCTAGAGTCTATAATCCATGTATTCGGTTCAATCTTAGCATGTAATGTAGTCTTAATTGATTTCTCTTCTTCTAGTTTCTCCAAAGCACCCTCCTTATCCTCAATTACTAAAAACAAGGGTTCTTCATTCAATTCACCACCAACTTCTTCTTCAGATGTATGTTCTTCAATAGAGCATAAGCCTTTCTTCTCCTTTTTGTTGAAATTGCATCATCTAAACTTGTTCTTCTTCTCATCATCCAATCTCTTATAATATTCTCTGTAAGTAAAATTAGAAGCATAATGTCCAATTCTACCACAAGAAAAACATTTTAGAAGTAACACCTCTCTATTTCCCAATACCATGTTGCAATCTTCTCACAAAATTTTCTTTAGCTTCATCTACATCTCCACTACATTTTGGATCATCAAATCTTGAAACATTAAATGCCACTTCTCTCTTTTCTCTTTTCTCTTTTCTCTTTTCTCTTTTCTCTTCCTCCATTTCTGAGATCTCATAGGTTGCTAAGGTACCAATAAACTTATCAATAGTATATTTTCTCAATTCATTACTCTTCTATATAGAACATCTCCAAACCTTATAGGATTTAGGAAAAGTCAACAAGGTCTTATACACAACATTGCATTCCTCCAAATGTCCTCCCACAACTCTAATACCATCAACAAGATTAATCACTCTATGAATATAGTTCTCAACTCCTTCACCTTCAAGAATTCTTAGGTACTCATACTTCTGCTTCAAATTCATCAACCTAGCCTACATTATCTTTGGATCTCCTTCATATGCCAAACACAACTTGTTCCACACAACTTTTGCTTCTTTCAAACCTTTTACTCTTCCAAACACTGAATCACTTAAACAACTAAAAATTATAGCTCTAGCCTTTGCATTAGCTTCCTTTGACTTTATCTCATCCAAAGTATTAGCACCAACCTACAAATCTATATGACCAATTTGAATGATCTCCAAAATTCCATTTTGCAATGTCTCCAAATGTCACTCCATTATCTCCTAGTACGAAAAAAATTGTACCATCAAAGATAGGAACTCTGTAATGCATATCCTATGCCATACTGGATCTACCTCAAGTGGTTAATCTTACTCAAGAGGAACCATGCTCTAATACCAATTGTTCAACCCAAGGCAGGACTGAGAGGGAGGGTGAATCAGTCTAAACAAATAAAAAATTGCATCATATAAACAATTAACCAACAAAACATATCAACACATGAACACCAATATTTATACATGGATAACCCAAATACGGAAAAAACAAGGCAAGAGTCAACCCACAAGATAATTCACTATAAATAGAAATGATTACAAAAGAGAGCTCATTCCTCCAGACTTGCACACCAAGGCTAATTTCTCATGGGACAAGATACAAAGAGGACTTGCAAAACCTAAAGCTAACTACACTCAGGGAAAGATACAGAAAATGATTAGAAAAGAAGGATCTACCCTTGAACTTTGCATCAAGCAACCAACATCAACACACACAACTCTGATGTCATCTACCAACACTCTATCTCAACTCTCTATAACAGTCTTCAACACAACTTGCAAATCATTCAAACACAACTCTTCTTCTCTACTGAAATTTCCTTTGATCTTTGCTCTTTACCACATCATCTACACTCTAACATATTCCACACCCTTCATTCCTTCAACTCAAACACGCATATGCCTTATATACAAGAAAGATCATAAAAGCTTAAACCAAGTCAACTTGAATTAAAATATATATTTTGAACCAAAAACACACATGTCGATCCACTCAAGTAGAAAGAGAGGATCAAAACACATCTCCCAAGGAATAATAAATCAATCTAGAATCACCGGAACCTAACTAAAAGCATAATCACATGCTACATATCAATATAAATAATCATTGATCAAAAACATAAGCTCCAATGCACATAACTCAAATCCAAATCTTCACACGCTACAGTGAGACCCATAACACATCAACCACTCTTTCACAAATCATATATGGACCTAAGGATAGGTCAAACATAAGATCTTACAACCAACTACACCAACACCACAACAAGATATCTCTGCACCATAAACATTCTAGACCATTTCGGAACAACAAGTTTGACATCAATGACGACCACAACAACACATCAACACATACTTTGAATAGACTATTAATTCAATTCATACTTGTGATGAATGAAATGTTCAATATTCTTGGAAAAATACTAAGACTATTCCCAAATAAGGGATATGAAGGATAAATTCTTTAGGAGAAACAATTAGAACTATAAATTCTAGAAGATTAATTGGACCACTTCTTATTTGTCCATAGAAGGTGTGACAAAAAAATTGATTAGTAAATTAAAAAAACTATCATTTTAAGGGGAATAGATGAAGATAATCATGAAGCTCTCAACTTCATAAATAAAGTGTACATTACCAAATTATACTTTTGTGACACCATAGAACGTAGTAGAAATTGTTAGCATAGATTGTGTTGTATTGCATTGTTCTGAAAAATTATGGGATGTAGTTAGTTATGTGGTTATTGCAACTACATCTCTAGTTATCTTAATTGTATATCCTATGTATAAATCAACATTAGATCTTTGCATATCATTATGGATCATTCACTTTATTTGTCATCAATATGACATCAAAGTCTCTAAATTTTTGGGCATGAGATAGTTATTCTAGGTGATGAAAAAGGCATTTACATGGTATTTGAAGAGAGCAAGGGATGCGCACGTTGATACTCCAAATTTTTAATGCATTGACATTTTCCAACATAACATATGAAAAACAATCATAAATATAGGAGCATTCCAGTGGTATTGTAGGATGAGAGGGAGAATAAATGCAGGAGACACATAAGTTGATTCATAGTTGGAGAATGAAATATCTTCATGAAGCAATAATAAAATGTTAGGTACAAACAAAATATAAAATACATCTTTTTACTGTAAGAAAATGGGTCACACAATTTGGTGTCATATAATTTGAGCTAGTGATCTTCTTAAAGGAAAACTCAAACATCAATCAAATGAAGACAACTTAGTCTGCATTGAGGAAGAGGATTCACCATATTGTTATTCTTTTGTTAATTCTTCTTCTTTTAGTGCCAATAATGAGTTTTTACTATGAGCCTTCACATTTGGAGGCTAGAGGCATTGGAGGCTAGATGATTTCCATCATCTCAAGTTATCTTCTCACTTTGAGATGATAATTTACATAAGAAGCATTTTTTCTTTACTTTATTGATTTCCTTGTTGGTGCTGATAGATTTGAAGAATGTGTAAAGGTGAAAAGTTAGGGTTTCCACCACTAGATGTATGAAAACTGCCAATTTTTACTTGGGGACCATTACATTAGGGAAAGATGGGAATTAGATAGATATAAACCTAAGAGGTCTAAATGTCGATGGGTTTGGAATATTCCCTCTCCTTTCCATTGAGTTGAATTGAATTGTTGAATTTGTTGAAATTAGGGTAAATAGACTAAAATTAAGGTAAATATGCATAAACAATGAGCTACAATTGTTGGATCGAGCCACGAACCTAGATTTGAGGATTGTAAGAGGATTCAGACCTATTCCCAAAAGGAGCTTCTAATTTATGCTCTAGCCCTCTGAACTTTTTGCACTCCAATGGGGGAATGATTCGTTAGTGTAAAAAAGCTTATCCCAAAGATCACAACTCCGTACCTGCTTCCTACACATAAAGAAGAAGAAATAGGTTAGAAATTGGGATTTGCCTAAGTCAAACCCCAATTTTGGAATTAACCTTGAATGAAATATTGCAAATATTGAAATAAGTAATGGAAGGAGATACCTCAAATATGCAATGGATGATAATGATACTTTTCTTCTTGAATGTAATCACATATGTTGTATGAAATGGTATGGACATGACCAAAACCCTAGTCAAACACACATGCTTGCATATGAATGTTGTAACTTGCTCCACAATGATTGAATAAAGAAATTGCAACCTTGAATACCTCTGAAGATGCTTGATGATGAACACTTCAATGCTTGAATGCTTGATTTCTTGGATGTGAAGACTTAAGTTAAAATAAATTGATTAATGTCTTTATATATGAGATACTAGGTCAATTTACCAATTAGGCCGACCTCCAATGATTATATTCAGCTACCAATTTCATTTCCCACTTGAGAGATGGGTCTCACCCCTTTCTTGAAAATTGGGCCCCAAAGAGGGGGACTAGGACATTGGTGGTACCCTGGTCCTCCTCAATTAGGGATAACATCAAGGCCCAAGGACGAGGACACACCTCCAGGGATTCATTTGATAGGTGTTTGAGCCACAAAAACTGGAGTTAAGGCATTGAATGGACCCACATAGGAGATGAGGGGGAGACGAGCTAAAGTAGGGGCACAAACATGAGGTGTAAATTGGACCGGTAACAATTTAAGATGCTACATTTAGCCCCCACTTTAACAGGAGTATGAGCCTCTACAAATACTTGTGGTAAAGTAGATGAAAGAGAGATGAAAGAGAGAAGCAAAGGAGCACAATTACGAGGAGCATAAGACATCATTAGTCTTGAGGAAATAAGTCCCCAATCTTAGGATATTAACTCACTCAAACACATGAAAGGGCACACAAAACAAAAACAAAAAGACAAACAAAAGGGCCAAGAAAGAAAAAAGACAAAATGACACACACCACAAAAGCTAAAGACCAAAAACAAGACCTCAAGTCAACTAGCCGAAGAGACCTCGATATCAAAATGTGTAAACTAATATCATTCTTTAAAAATTCCATCTCAAGAACACAAGCCCTCATATAAAAGAGCAAAGCACACATGATCCCTGAACCATCAATAACAAAGCTATAAGTTCATGAGAAGAAGGAAAGGGAGAGAACATATACACACTGTATGTGATTTTCTATGTGATCCATGAGAAGAATGATGAGAAAGAACATAGATATTTTCCCCCAAATATGTTTTTATAAGTGATCCATGTTGGGGAGGAGAGTAGGAATAGTCTAGTTGTATTTTTCTAGTTCCACTCATCCTTGTGCATGTGTGCAAGTGATGTCTGATTTCAAGTTTGTAGCACTCTATATAAGAGTTTGTTTACTCTGGTTTCGAGTGTGCTTCAACCTGTTTAAAACATAATAAAAATTATGCAATGGCCAAGGGGTGAACACATAAATTCCAAGGGGTGAATGTCTGGTTGCGAGAACATCTCATTTAAGAGTTTGTTTTCTCTAGTTTCGAGAATGTGTAACCTTGTTTAAGATAGATACATGCTTGATTTTGAGGACATAACGTGTAAGAGTTTATTTTCTCTAGTTTTGAGAATGTGCACCTCGTCTAAGACATATATCAAATGCTACATCTGGTTTTGGGTGCGAAGCATCTCATATAAGAGTTTGTTTTCTCTAGTTTCAAGAATGAACACCATGTTTAAAACATGCAAAAAATATGGTACAAAGAGGGCAATATGGGTGCCCCCCCCCCCTTAAGATGTCAACATAGCCCTATATTGATGTCTTAAGGAAGGTAGAAACAAGGATACCCACTTTCAACACCAAGGAGATATCCTTTAAGCAACAATGCTATAAATCCAAGCTAGAGAGGGAATACTCTTTTACGCAAGGATACAATAGTTGAAAAAGAGCTATCTTGCAACAAGTGTAAAGGGAATCTAGAGGAGAAGATATCTTTTCTCAAACTAAATCTACCTCCAAGAGGGGTCTCTTGAACAAACATAGCATCTTCTACCAAAGAAAAGGGAAAGAGAACAAGAATGCATACCTTCCCCCTATTGCAAGGTGAAAGGAATTCTTGATGAAGGACAACACATTTTTGACTCAATGTGAGGGGTAATTTTATAATAGATATACATTACCAAGCTAAGAATAGGTTGTAGCCAAGGAATTACACCTCTTTCATAAGAGAGAATCCTTGAGCAAACACCAACTTCACACAAGGAATGACATCAAATCATAAGCAAACACTGCTCAATAAAGGAAAAGTGGATCCTTAGAAAGGAGAGAAAGGAAAATAAATCATTGTCAGGCCCAAGTGTAAGGATAATGAGAATAATTACATAGCCTCTAAGGAGAGATTGGATATAAGCAGATGCACAATGTACCCACATGAAGCAATATTCCATGCAAGAAAAGACATTAATATATGTAAAATGCAACTCTAAAGAAGAGGTAATCTTCAAAGAGAGAAAGATCGAAAGCAAGAAAAGATCACAAATTCACCTAAGGAGGGATTAGTCACAAGAGACATATCATTTCATGCAAGTTTGGATATCAAAATATGAAAAATGCAACCCCTAAAGGGAATAGTGATACTTTAGAGAGAAACAAAAGGATAAGGTTCTTGCCCCCCAAGTATAGAGGCAAGAATGATCCATGTCATTGCCCCAAAGTGTATGAAATTAAAAAAGCACAACCTCTTATGACAAAGAGCCCCTAATTAAGTTAAATTCTTGTGTCATTGGGTGAGGAGCAACTTGGAGGTTGACAAGAGTACTAAGGCAGTACTTTCTCACGAAGAAAGAGAGCAATATCGGTTGAAAGATTTATTTGAGCCTTATCAAATTATTCTTGAATAAATTCCTTAAATGTTTTACACTTTCCAAGAGAATGACAATAGCTATGATGAAAGATACAATGCTCATTTCCTTCTTTATTCTTTTTGTTAAACTTTACAATAGAAAAAATAACATTCATACTTTAATTTCCAAAAGATTATAGTTGCTAACCTTTCTTGATCATCAATAGGAATAGGTTGTGTCTCTTGTGACATAGAATTAGGATTGTTAGAAGAAGAAGGATTGTCATATACAATTTTAACTATGCCTCTATCAATGATTCCTTGCATTCCATCTTGAAAATTAGGACAATCATTGGAAGTGTGATCATTGGAATGATGATATGAACAAAAAGGAGCTTTCAAAGAAGAAGCACTTTTAGCTGAATGATAGGTTTGTTGTCTTGCGAGATGATCTTTGAAGTCTTGAATCTTAAGGAGATCATCCATAAAAGAATTATGATAATTTCCTAGGCCTTATGTGTTAGCTTGTGTAGGAGGGTTTATAGGGACTCTAAATCCTTGTTCAAATTTTCCAAGTCCTTGTCCTCTAAAACCTTGTTTTGATATTATGTTAAAGCCACTCCTATAAGAATGTTTTAATTGAAAAGGGGGAGGAACATTATAATAAATTTCTTTGAATTCTGTAGTGTAAGTGTGTTTAGAAGGAACAAAAGGACACATAAATGAAGAAGGAATATCTTGTGGAGGAGGATTTTCGTTTCTATCATCATGCATATCCTCTTTTGTAGATTGGGAAGGAAGATCCTTATCATATAAGGGCTTATCTCTACTTAATATTATATTGGGAGATAGATTATTAATAAAATTCATAACATCATCTTCTCTACAAATGTTTTGATGACTAAGATTCCCTCTAGGAGAATAAGGAGGATCTAGACAGATTGAAACACCAATATTTTGATATTGGCCCCCTTGCACTAGGGCATGTGCATGAGAAGAAGATGGTTTCATGTTGCTCCTCAATTCTTTCTCTCTATTAGAGAGATCATTGATAGGAGTATTAGCTTTTTTTTCCATTTACACTAGATACCCTAGGAGGGGTACACGTATTAGGTTTTCCATGAACGTCTTTAGGATTGGGATCTACAAAAGCTTTAATGTGATCTATATATGCACAATAAAACAACATACACTATAAATGAAAGCTTTGAGATCTAATTTATTGAAAGGAAGAAATTTGGAAATTTGAAAACACAATATGCCAGAGTGTTACAAATGACAAGTAATGTGAAATGAAAGAATCCATTATCCAACACATGATTGTGGTAAATATAAGTGAAAAGCAAAGTAATAACATGTGAAATAGAAAATAAAACAGATCTATTAAGTTCCATTATTAATTTTTAAAATCAGATTTGAAAATTGAAGTGATGAATTATGCAACCCACAAATCCTATTAACCAAAATAAATTAGGGTTTTTGTGAATTAAACCTCTAAATTTATGTAACAACTTGATTAAAATGAGATCTATGAATTTGAATTTAAATTTTGAAATATTTCTAGATCAGATCTAAAAAAATTAATCCAAATTAAAAAATCTCCAAGCTCAATTTTAGAATTAAAAATTAGTGTTTTTGTGAAATTAACCTCTAAATTTTTGAAATTCAATTGGAAATTAAACTTGTAAATGTAAATTTAAATTTTAAATTGCATAAACACTCAGATCTGATAACATAAATCAGAATTAAAGGTTTAAGGAGTCAGGTTCACCAAAAATGTAAGGGTGAAAAATTAGGGTTTTCACCATTAGATATATGAAAACTGCTAATTTTTACTTGGGGACTATTACATTAGGGAAAGATAGCAATTAGATAGATCTAAACCTAAGAGGTCTAAATGTTGATCTAATTCCAAGGGGTTTGGAATGTTCCCTCTCCTTTCCCTTGAGTTGAAGTGAATTGTAAAATTTATTAAAATTAAGGTAAATATACGTAAACAGTGAGATATTAGCGTTAGATCAATACACGAACCTGGATTTGAGGATTGTAAGAGGATTCAGACCCATTCCTAGAAGGAGCTCCTAATTTGTTAGGATTGGTGTGATGGTCGCTCTAGTCCTCCAAACTTTTCACACTCTAATGGGGAATGATTCGTCACTATAAATAAAGCTTATCCCGAAGATCACAACTCTATACCTACTTTCTACACACACAAAAGAAGGGGAAATAGGATAGAAATAGGGGTTTGCCTAAGTCAAACCTCGGTTTAGGAATTAAATTTGAATGGAATATTATAAATACTGAAACAAGTAATGGAAGGAGATACCTTAGCTCCCTAATGACCGATAATAATGATTTGCTTCTTGAATTTAATCGCATATGTTGTATGAAATGGCATGGGTCCACATGACCAAAACCCTAATCACACACGCATGCTTGCATATGAATGTTGTTACTTGCTCCACAATGACTAAATGAATAAAATGCATCCTTGAAGACCTCTGGAGATTCTTGATGATGAACACTTCAATGCTTGAATACTTGATTGCTTGGATGTGAAGACTTAGGTTGAAATAAATTGGTTAATGTCTTTATAGATGGGATACTAGGTCAATTTAGTGATTTGGCCAACCTCCAATGGTCATATTGAGCCATCAATTTCATTTCCTACTGGAGAGATGGGTCTCACCCCCTCCTTGAAAATTGGTCCCCAAAGAGGGGCACCAGGGTGCTGGTGGCGCCTTGGTCCTCCTCAATCAGGGACCAAAATCAAGGCCCAAGGAGGAGGACACACCTCTAGAGAGTCATTTGGTAGGTGTTTGAGGCATGAAAAATGGAGTTAAGGCATTGAATGGACCCAGATAGGAGATGAGGGGGAGACACGCTAAAGTAGGGGCCCAAACATGAGGTGTAAATTGGCTCGGTGATAATTTACGATGCTACAGAATACATGTATTGTGAAGTTTGATCTTTGAAGGCAGGTAAGGGATCTGGTGTTGAACTTAATATGGATTTTTTTTAAGAGAGTTCACAAGATTGTGATTGATAATTATACACTTATGCTGGTCAATAGATAACTTGATGGTGTCCTATGTGTCTAGATATCGATATGGATTGTTGTTGATTCCGTGTCTATGATTTGAGAGTTCGAGGAAAAGAGAACTTGGGAATTCAACTTGGAGCTACACCCTTACGAGGGTTATGAGGAAACTTGATGGAGTTCCACTTGAATTAGGATTTGTTTCTTCAAAGAAATATCTTCTCAATAATGTGTATTTGTTTTATGTAATCATCAAGTCTTGTTGTATACGCCTTAAAAAGGGGGGTCCCTTGACAAGGTCAATTTTCATATTTCAAGAACAATCTAATGAAGGGAGAATTATTATAGTTCATTCACCTTTTTGGTCATCAATAATTTTCCATGCACCAGGGATGAAGTATAAATATCAAGAAAGGGAGAAGTAGTGGTGATGTTACTAAGTTATTGGAAAATTTATCAGATTTAAAAACTAATATCTTATTGCACTAGACTGGTTGGGAAAAAATAATAAAATCACATAATCTTTGGCCATTTACTACTCTGAATGTATCTTGGATATGAATACAATTAGTGAGAACCCCTTAAATAAATTAGAGTTTTATGCAATTTGTGAAAAGAGACTCTCAACAAATGAATGCAACTTGTTGCCCAAAATTAAAAATCAGCTAAAAGGGATACTCTTGGAAGTTCTGGAAGTGTTAAATTTCATAGGCCAAAGATAACTTGGATTTGAGTTCAACCATTATCTAATATAATACAATTCACAAGATCCTTCTAATTAAATGATAAATTATTGGGTAGGGTTACAAAGTACACTACCACCACATGAACCACCACAATATGGTTCCTCATGGGTTCAATCTAAACAGTAAATCCATCATAATCCACCCCCCATGGCCAAATCAAAATGTGAACCTATACTATAAATATTGGATGGCTTATAAGAATCAATGATATAAAAGATATATGAACCAAAAGCAAAATTTTATACCTGGACTATCACAAAAACTAACTTAAAATAGATATGAGAAGGTAAACCAATGATAATTACCTACTCAATCTATAGATAAACTTAAGAGTAAATAACCAATCTATCATCTAAATTAAAATAAGAATACTATAAATTAATGATATGACCTAAATTTTGGATGACCAATAGTACGTTGTTCCCTTGTTTGCATATACTCACCTAAAAAAATAAAATCTACAAGAAGAGAATCAAGATGAACCATCTTCAAAAATAGCAGATTGTCACAATACACTTTGTGGAACTCTAAAATAGTTCCTAACTTGTCACAAATACCATTTCTAAGGTTATTTTAGTTGTCACGACCAATTATAGTCACTCCAAAGAATTATGAAGAGATCCAACACGCTTCTCAAAAATCTAATCTAGTTAAGGAGCTTTGAAAGATCAACATAGAGTTTCTCTTCTTGAAATATATTGAGGATATATACCCTAAATAAACAACATGATAGAGAATATGTGTATTAAGACACAGGAAGGAAAAAGAATATCTTTAACATCATATACATTGAAGGAAAAATCTTTAATGTTCTATCAAGAAAACTAGTCCTTAAACAATATTGAGACCTAGGTCTCCCTATTATATTTGTCATAATACTTGAAGGATGCACGTGGACAATGTGTTAATTCATCTTGGGCTCACTATTATTGTGATGACAACAAATATAATTTATGTGGATTGAACCTACCTCTACAATGTTGTGACTATTTAACCAATGCATCCACAAACTACAAGGAATTCTAGACATAATTATGATTGACACATGGGAATACCCAGTGAAATTTCTTATTGTTCAATAAAAAATAAAAAATCATGATATCCTATCATTCTAAGACATCCCTAGTTGCACACATCAACTACCCTTATTGATAATATTTATCCAAAAATATGATCATATCCAATGGATCAAATTTTAAGGAGTTATCCATATACCCATCAATGCAACCTTCCCTGTACTTTGATAACAAACTTTGGGTGGATGAAGTAGTCGACTTTGATGAAGAGGATACCTTCTCTTTAACCATTGTTACCTCAATTGAGAATATTATACAATAACATAAGCACAAATTAAAGTATGGAAAATATTCCTCTAGCCTAATACATGCAACCCAAGCATATGCACACATAAAATTTATACAATGGATGTTAGACATGTTGAACAACCATAAAGGGGAATTAATCCTATACTTATAGACATTATGAAGGAAAATTTTGCAAAACTATAATAGATGGAATTTATCTATCCTATCTTAGGTAGTAAATGGGTCACACCTCTAGTAGTTATTCCTAAAAAGAATGAGAAATGGTGCATATGTATTAATTATAGGAAGTTAAAACAAATGCACTAACAAGGAATATTTCCATCTCTCATTCATTGATAAAGTTTTGGACAACCTAGATAGGAGAATCCATTTCTCACTTTTAAATGGTTTTAGTTTCTATAATTAGATTCAAGTAGATTTCAAATATTTGGACAAGACTACTTTTACTTTTTATTGGCATACTTATGCATACATGGTATTGTCATTTGTATTATGTAATTTCTTAGAGAAACCTTTCAATGAGTTGTCTTAGTCATATCTACAAACTTTACCAATACATGTGTTTAGGTATACAATGGATGATTTTACTGTCCGTGGAAAAAAATACAAAGAAGCTCTAGATAGTCTTAACAAAGTTCCCACAAGATGCAAAAAACATCAACTATCCTTAAATCGTGAAAATTATCTCACCATGATGAATGAAGGAATAGTCTTGGGCACCATGTTTCCCAAGAAAGCATTAAGGTAGATCCTTAAAAGATTGAAATAATTGTACACTTATCATCTCCTCAAACACAAACATAGGTAATAAAATTTTGGGGAAATATTGATTATTAACTTGGAGGTTTATTGAAAAAATTAACTAAATAGTTGATCCACTCTTTGATTTTTTTAGAAAAGATTATGAATTCAAGCGCATTCATTGGTTCCAACAATCTTTGAACTCATCAAACAATCCCTACTCACAAGAAGTAATCAAAGAACCCAAATGGAAAGAGCATTTCTACATTCACACTAATGCTACTAAACATGAAATAGGTGCAATGCTAAGAAAAAATGATGAATTAGGTGGTATGCATATCATCTGTTATATTAAAAAAACCTAAATCTAGTTGAAGAGTTATAAACACCCACAAAAAAAATATTCCTTGTGTTAGTATATGTCATTAACGAATTATGCCACTACAAGGTACAAAGTGTGTGTCCATACTAATCAATAAACTATCAAGTACTTATTGAAAAGAACCATAATAGGTGGTAGTGTAGACGCTTTAAATTAATTAAATTAATATTTAATTAATTTATGTCTTTCCACATAATTAATTTAATTAATTGTGTTAGTCCTCTTCCTCTTAAAATTGATTAAATCTTATTTAATCAATTTTATCATTATAACCTTATAATTAATTTATCAATAAATTAATTTTTTTCCCATTCTTCTAAAAAATCATTTCAAATGTCATTTATTTCTTCTAAACCCTACTTACTTAATTAATTTCAATTAACTAAGCTAATCATGTGATTCCTACAAATCACTTTTCCAATCCTATCATTTAGTCTAATTAATCACTTCCTAATCATGCTTAACATTATCCTCCATTTTAAATTCATACATTCATTCTCTCTCCTCATGTCACATCCTCCTAACTTTCCCACTTGCACTTCTAATCCTCATTAAGCCACCTAACCACCTCTCTTAATTATTTGCACATTCCTAATCCCCATGATTATGAATGAGTCAACTCTTGGCCATAAATGGCTTTCTCATCTCATCCTCCAATCTTAAATGCTACCCACTTTGTTCCTTTCAAAGAAATTCAAATTCTTTGAATCTCCCTATGCGTCCTCTTCCCAAGGAATTTTTAATTCATTCTCATTTAGTCTTCCCACACATCTCTTATTTTGGAATTTTTAATTCCTCCTCCCTTCCCCCAAGGAATTTTATATTCATTTTCTCTTCCCAATGTACTTGGGGAACTCTTCCCCATGTACCTTGAAAGGTGTGGAGACAAGAAATATATTGGTCTCCACACCATGTCCCTTCAATCCATGTCCCCACCTTCTTTCAATCTCCACCCTTGATCTACTTTAAATACCAACCGTCAATTCATCCCTCTTCAAATCTATAAATTGGAATCTCCTCCCCTGTATTTTACATCTCATTTTTCAAGTAATCTTATGCTACTTATCTAGCTTTTGAATTTCATCTTGTGCATCCATACTATAGGCAATTTTAGTTATCATCCACATCTTCCATTTGTCTTTGCAATCACCCACTTATCATAATCCATCCATCCAAGTTGTTTTGCATTGGAGAGAAACCACATTCAGCCAAGGAGCTCATCAAATCAAGTGGAGACAAGGGCATTTCTTCACTTCATCCATAGCTCAATCCGAAGTAGAAGGTAAATGCAAAGGTATAATGGTTTTGTTTGAATTGCTAACCATTGTAAGCTTTTATTTGAAAGTGAATGTTAAATATTATATTATTTAAATGTTTCCATTAGATGTCTTATAAATGTCTATATAGGAAACTAAAATAAATGGAATTATTGGAACATATCATGATGAGTCATCTAGTAGGCATTTTTTAGCTTTGAAGACCAACCACAAGGTTCTTGAGGCTAGATATTATTCATCTATCATGAGCAATAATATATATTAATATATCAAGCATTGTGACTAGTGTCAAAATATGGATGCTCAACACTTATCAATGAGATGCTTCTCTACCCTATAGTGAAAGATCAAGTAATACCTCATCTAGAGGAAACCACCATATTCTAGTTTGTATAAATTATGCCACCAAATGGGTGAAACCTAAGGCACTACCACTAACTCATGAGGAAAAGGTGCCAGACTTGCATAAGTATATTATAAAAATATTTGAAGTTTTAAGAGTTCTTTTATAAGATCAGGGACCTCGATTTATGTTAGTAACGATCTAATCACATGAATACGTATTCCTAGCACCCACAAACTAATGGGCAAGATGAGGTAACTAATAGGGAGCTAAAAATTATTTTGACAAATACCATGGTAGGCAATAGATGATATTGAGTAGGTAGGTTATCAAAGGTAGTTTAGGATTACAACACCAGAAGGAGAACCACTACCAACTTCACATGTTATGAGTTCATATATAGAAAGAAATTAACATTCTTAATAGATTGTGAGTTGGAAAACTTTAAGACAATAGAAGAGCTTGGGATTGATTTAACAACAACCAAACATCAAAGAATATTGTAACTTAATAGGATGATTGAGATGAGGACATAAACATTATATCATGAAAAACTCATTCAACAACAAATGAAATTAATACATGATAAGAACATGGTCAACAAGTAGTTTGCATTGAGAGATTGGGCTTTCATCTATGATTCAAGATACAAATACTTCAAAGGTAAGATACATACAATATGGTTGGTACTTTATGAGATAGTTAAAGTATCCGACAATTATGTGGTATGGTGGTTTTGAATAGATGGAAGTAGAAGAGCACTCCTGGTTAATGGGAATAGGTTGAAAGTATACCACAAGCCAACATCTAACAAGGAATTTATAGAAAAGTTAAAAACTGATGTATATAATTACACTATGGAAGATCTTTCTTCCACAGGTGCGGTCTTATAGCTTCAGTTGAGTAAATATCAAAAAAAGAAAACTAGAAATGGTGATCCTCATTTAGAAGAAATTAAAACTAGCAATGAAATTTCTTCTTCCAATAATCAATAAGTTTTTAACCCAACACATAACAAGCATGAAATTTAAATGAACTTAAATGAATATAGTTAACGTTTATGTTTGGAGTCCCAATTTCCTCCCTCATCATTGAATAGAGTGTTCTAGAGTTGGTGCTATAGTCAAGAAACAAAAATTAGAACTAAAACACCTTATTTAGGAGGAATTAGTGGAAAAAAATTCATAGGTTGGATAGTTGGAATTTCTCACAAATTTGAGGGATATGATAAAATTTTAGATGAATAGTTCACATAGAATGTACAACTATATTTTTCCATTGTCAACGGTATAAAAATTAAGTTAGTTTGATTATCATCAACTTCATCTTTGGTATGTTGGATATGGTTGGTCATTGTTGCTGCTAGGATATTTTGTTTTCATCGATGTCAACATATTCCTGTGATTTATTCCGGTGTGATTGGGAAGATTTTATGATCCAGTTTGTAGTGTTGGTTTTGCTTATCACTGTTTTGCAGAGGTTGATATTTCCTCTGGTATATTCCGATGTGATTAGATCTTGTGCTGAGACTTTTGGGATATTATTTTGGTTGGTCTTGTGTATATTTATTTCAGATTGATCATGATTTGGTGCTCTGCAAGTTATCTTTCTTTGTGACAGTTGTTGATTGGTTGTGTTCTTGAGCTTCTAGACGTTGACCGATGAAGATTTGAAAATGGTGTTGGTGCAACTATTTCAGATGATTCTAACGTGCTTGTTGGCATTCCCTAGTCATGTCCTATTTGTTTTGGTGATCCACATTGATCATTGTGCAAGTTTTTGGTGGTTTTCATCAATCGGTATTGATTTGCGTGTTATGCGATATTTCTGGTGGTGTAGCATGTTGCGGTTGATCTTGGTGTGATTTCCAGTGGATGTAATCATTTGGGAATTTGATTTAGGACCATGCTATGCTATGTAAATCACTATATTGGTCCGGTGGTCGATCTTTGTATCGTGTGATGTAATTTTGTAATTATGAGTTAAGGGTTAGGTTTTAGCCGACCTTGTTATCAAAGTTGATGAATTGTATATATAGGTGATGTAGTCATGTAGTTTTTATGTTGATATTGTATTTGCATTATCAAAGAGATATTTGTGTGCGAACAAGTGATTTATCATTCGGTGTTGAGTTTGAGGTGAGATTGGTGTTGTAGAGCAGACAACTGTGCTTAAGCAAAACTATAATCAGGCATTTGGAGATGCTATTCTTTTAGTTCACTTCTTTCATATTGTAGTTCGAATCTTACTACAAGTCAGTGAAACTTCCTTGAGGGTTGCAACCTTCCGTGCAAATATCTTTTGAGCAGTGACCTCTAGGTAGTGTGCATGAATGCATTTGCATTCCCCATTGTAATATTTTCACATACTACTATAGAGTATCATCTTACCGTGGGTAGGATCCCACTGTGGTTTTTCCCTTAACCAGGTTTTCCACGTCAAAATCTTGGTGTTGTGTGTTGTGTTGTTAATTTGATTATTTGTCTATTGTTGTAATTCAGTAGATCTATTATTGTGCTTAAAGTTTTATATTCTGGTGAAGAGTGATTCATCCTCCCCCCTCTAAGATTTCCTTCTTGGTTGCTCCTAACAATTGGTATCAAAGCTAGATCATCTGGTAGAAGCTTAATTGCTTGAGGAGATCCGGGATGGAATCTCAAGGTATTCTTTTCAAGAAGGATAGTCTGAGGTTTGATGGAAGCAACTATACTATATGGAACAACTGGATGGAAGTGCACTTGAAATTTCTTGGAGAAGATTACTAGAAGATCACAAAGAATCCCTGTGTTGTTCCTCAGAATGGACCATCTACTCTGGATGAGGTTAAGGAAGCAAAATATAATATCAGAGTGAAGAAGCATTGCTTAGTGCCCAAACTGATTCAGAAATGACAAATATTATGGGACTTCAAACTGCACATGAGATCTAGGAGAAACTTGAGATTTCGTATGAAGGTGACAAATAGGTGAAAGTTGCTAAGTTGCAGAGTTTAAAAGGAAAATATGAGACATTGAAGATGGGAGATGACAAGAACATGCATTCTTTTATGGCTAAGGTGAATGACCTGGTCCTGGGTATCAAATGTGCCAGTGGAAGCATTCAGGAAGATAAAATTGTTGCCAAGGTGCAGAGAACTCTCCCTCCTTCTTTTAAACATAAGGTTGCTACTATTGATGAGATCCGAAGTGTGACTAGAGTGAAAAGAGATATGCTGGTTGGAAAGCTTGTTGCATTTGAGCTGAGCGAGTTTGGAGAATCACATGGAAAGTCTGAAACAACATTTAGAGCATCTATATCTATATCCGGTAAGCAAAAGGATGAGTGCAAAATATCTAGATATGAAAGAGAGAGAAGAGAGATGAAAGATAAAGAAAGAGAGCTTGATGAGTTTGAAGCACTGATTGCCCAAAGATTGCCTAAAGGCATCGGTAAGTATGATGGAAAGTTGCCCTTGAAATGATTCTCTTGTAATAAGATAGGAAATTTTGCTTCTATATTCTCAGAGATAATGGCTAAGTATGAAAGGCATGATAAGTTTGATAAGCATGATAGGAATGCTAGATATGAGAAGCATGAGAAGTATGATAAGCCTTACAAGTCTAATCGGAAGTTTAGGAACCAAAAAAACTGTTATTATGCTGCAGATGAAGGTGTTACAGATGATGAATTCGAAGGAGATGAAGTTGTGTTTATTGCCATTAAAGAAGATAGACCTGTACCTATTGATTCCACTAATAGTTTCGTTGAGTAGAAAGCTTTGGCTGCTAAGGTAGAATAAAAGGATGAATGGGTGATTGACAATAGTTGTTCACATCATATGACTGGTGATAAAAGAAATTTTGTAAGCATATAAAGGTATGATGGTGGAATTCTTAGATTTGGAGATGACAAAGCCAGTGTAATCTGTGGGAGAGGTTCTATTTATTTTGATGGTAAGAATAACACTGATGATGTCTTGTATGTTGTAGGTTTGAAGCATAATCTTTTGAGTGTTGGATAGATGGTTCATAAGGGTTGTGGTCTACAATTCAAGGATGGTAAATGCAAGATCTTGAATGCCTCCGGTATATAGATTGCACTTGGGACTAAGACTGAAGGTAACATTTTTTATTTGAATGCTGGTGAGAAAATTTGTTTGATTGCTAAGATAGATGACAGTTGGTTGTGGAATAGGAGGATGTGTCATGTGAACTTTGATTCAATGATTAAGATATTTTCTACACATGCTATTAGAGATCTACCTAAGATTGTTAAGCTTGTTAATCCAGTATGTAAGGAATGTCAGTTGGGTAAGCAAACAAGAATTTCTTTCAAAAGAAAACAATATACAGTAGAAGGACTGCTAGATCTTGTACATACTGACCTATGTGGACCTACAAATGTTAGCAGTGTGCAGGGTTATAGATATTTTATGCTGCTAAATTGATGATTATTCTAGGATGATGTTTGAAGGAGAAATCAAAAGCATTGGATAAATTCAAAATATTCAAAGCTAAGTTGGAAATTGAGTTTGGATTGAAGGTGAAATGTCTGAGATCTGATAGAGGTGGAGAATTCTGTTCCGGCGAGTTCAATTCATTCTATGAGATGCATGGAATTAGAAGACAATTATTTGCTCCTAGAACCCCTCAGCAAAATGGAGTTGTTGAGAGGAAGAACAAAATTGTTTTGGATGTTGCAAGTACTATGCTGATTGAAGGAATCTGAAGATTTATTGGAGAGAAGCCATTAGCACTATTGTTTACACATTCAATAGAGTTCATATCAAAAGAGACGAAGATATAGCAAATTTTGATGCTATTGAAGGTATCTTCTTAGGATATTCAACAAAGAGAAAACCCTACCAATGCTATAATAAGAGATTGAGAAAGATTGTAGAGAGTGCAAATGTGAAAGTGGATGAGAACCTTGGGAAGGAGATCAGAGCATGCAATTATGATAATGGTCGACATGATGTTCTAGCTCATGTTCAGCCTGGAGAACCTAAGCAGAATGATATGGTAGAGACTATTAATTTGGATGTTGTTGCTACTGGTGAAGATGTTCAGGATCCTGAGAATCAGAAAAATCAGAAGACTTCGAGGCATGTAAGATTGAATCATTCTTAAAATCATATTATTGGTGATAAGAATAAAGGTGTGATGACTAGAAGAAGGTTAGTTGTTGAAGAAGTATTTTTTATTTCTAAAGTTGACCCTAAAGATGTTGTTGAAGCTTGTAAAGATGAAAATTGGATGAGAGCTATGGAAGAAGAACTAGATCGGATTGAAAATGTTAATACTTGGGAACTTGTGCCTAGACCTAAGGATAAGAATGTTATTGGTACTAAATGGGTATTCAGAAACAAATTGAATGAAGTTGGTGAAGTTGTTAGAAATAAAGCTAGACGGGTATGCAAAGGTTTTTTTAGACTGAATTGATTATGAGGAGACTTTTGCCCAGTTTCTAGACTTGAAGTTGTTAGACTGTTGCTTGCTTATGTTGCTTATAAATATTTCAAGGTTTATGAGATGGATGTGAAATCAGCCTTTTTGAATGGTGATCTAGAAGAAGAAGTTTACATTGAACAACCTGATGGATTTTCACTCTCAGATGATGGAGACATGGTATTTAAGTTGCAGAAAGCTCTTTATGGATTGAAACAAGCTCCTAGAACCTGGTATGCTAGATAAGACAAATACTTGTTGAACTTGGGATTTAGTAAAGGTGTTGCTGATAGTAATATGTACTTTAAGATTGAAAATGATAACATTATGATTGTTGAAGTCTTTGTTGATGATATTATCTTTGGTGGTGATGATCACTTGAGCATGAAGTTTGCCAGTGATATGCAGAAATAATTTGAAATGTCTATGATTGGTGAGATGAAATTATTCTTAGGTTTGCAGATTGCATAGACAAGAAAAGATATATTCATATCTCAAACTAAGTATGTGAAGGAATGGTTGAATAAGTTTCAATTAGATTATTCCAAACCAGTTGGAACTTCTATGGTGATTGGTTGCAAATTGTCCAAGAATGATGAATCTCCTAAAACTAATTAGAGTTTGTACAGATCCATGGTTGGTGGACTGCTATATCTTACTCAGACTAGGTTTGACATTATGCATGTTGTATGCATGGTTTCTAGATATCAATTTGATCCTAAAGAGAATCATGTCATTGTTGTTAAGAGGATATTCAGATATCTGAAAGGAACTATGGATTATGGTTTATGGTACCCGAGGAATGATGATTTCATGTTGTGTGCCTACACTGATGTTGATTGGGTTGGTGATGTAGATGAATGGAAGAGTACTACCGATGGAGCATTCTTTTTAGCTAAGAAGTTGGTGTCATGGGCTAGCAAGAAACAAGATTCAGTGTCCTTATCTACTGTTGAAGTTGAGTACATTGTTGTTGCTAGAAATTGTACTTAGGTAGTTTGGATGAGGCAAATGTTGAAAGATATCAGAGTTATTCATGATGAGCCTACTGTTATATACTGTGATAATTCGAGTGTTATAAACATGTCAAAGAATCTGATGCAACATTAAAAGACTAAACATGTGTCAATCAAATATCATTACTTCAGAGAGCAAGTTAGTGAGGAGAAGGTGAAGCTGGAATATGTATCTACAAAGGAACAAATAGCTGATATTTTCACCAAGCCTTTGCCTGCAAATACATTTGTCTATTTGAGAGACAAGTTAGAGGTATCCACCCCTCCTGATGAGAACTAGATGCACTGAGTTTCATCGATCCGATGGATTTTAGATCCTTATTCTTTTATCCAAATTGATGATTTGGTGTTGCTCCTCTGCTGGAGTAGTATGTGTTTTAGGGGGAGAGAGATTCAAGTTTATGCTTTGGGGGAGAATAAGTTTGATTTGATATCTTTGGCATTAGGGGAGAAGATCATGTGAAAAACTACTTTATCTATCTTGATCTTAAGGGAGAGTCTGCTGGTGATATCTTCTTTCTTTGCATTGACTATTTTTCACATTCATATGTTACCATCAATGCCAAACGGGGAGATTGTTGGACATGGCTGGTCATTGTTGTTGCTAGGATATGTTGTTGTCATTGATGTCAACATATTCCTATGATTTATTCCAGTGTGATTGGGAAGATTTTCTGATCCGGTTTGTAGTGTTGGTTTTGTTGATCATTGTTTTGCAGAGGTTGATATTTCCTCCAGTATATTATGGTGTGATCAGATCTTGTGCTGATACTTTTGGATATTGTTTTGGTTGGTCTTGTGTATCTTCATTTTAGATGGATCGTGATTTGGTTCTTTGTGAGTTATCTTTCTTCGTGACAGTTGCTAATTGGTTGTGTTCTTGAGCTTTTAGACGTTGACTGATGAAGATTTGAAAATGGTGTTGGTGCAGCTGTTCCGGATGATTCTAACATTCTTGCTGGTGTTCCCTAGTCATCTCCTATTTTTTTGGCAATCCGTATTGATCGTTGTGTGATTTTTTGGTGGTTTTCATCAATCAGTATTGATTTGCATGTTATGCGGTATTTCTGGTGGTGTAGCATATTACGATTGATCTTGGTGTGATTTTCGATGGATGTAATCATTTGGGAATTTGATTTAGGACCATGCTATGTTATGTAAATTACTATATTGGTCCGGTGGTTGATCTTTGTATCATGTGATGTAATTTTGTAATTATGAGTTGACGGTTAGGTTTTAGCCAACCTTGTTATCAAAGTTGATGAATTGTATATATAGGTGATGTAGTGATGTAGTTTTTGTGTTGATATTGTGTTTGCATTATCAAAGAGATATTTGTATGCGAACAAGTGATTTATCATTCGGTGTTGAGTTTGAGGTGAGATTGGTGTTGCAGAGAAGACAGTTGTGCTTTACTGGAACTGTAATCAAGCATTTGGAGATGTTATTCTTTTAGTTCACTTCTTCCGGATTGTAGTATGAATCTTACTGTAAGTCAGTGAGACTTCCCTGAGGGTTGTAGCCTTCCATGCAAATATCTTTTGAGCAGTGAGCTCTAGGCAGTGTGCCTGAATGCATGTGCATTCTCCATTGTAATTCGGTAGATCTATTATTGTGCTTAAATTTTTATATTCTGGTGAAGATTGATTCACCCCCCCTCTTAGTCTTCCTTCTTGCTTGCTACTAACATGGTTTCCCTAAGGTAGATAATGATATCTTTCATCTGTTTATTTTTTATAAAGTGTTAATTGATTTTTTTGGTTAATCATGAACCATCCCCAATTACATAACAAGAAATGGAATTACTAAGTGTGAGGAAAAACTTATTCTTCCTTGGTCTTGAGAAAATGTAGTTTTGTGGGCAATGAAATACTTATGTGTGATAGGAAAATACTTTAGTATCAAGGTTTAGAATAAGGATACTAAATCACCTTAGGTAGGAAGCAACCAAGCTTGAGTATCCTTTTAATCTTCCTATATTTTCTTATAACTATCTCTAAAGAATGGATTGCGAGTATAGGTTGACAAATAGCCATTTACATCATCATGAGTTGATTCAATTAATAACTAGACACTGTTTTTCACACAACTTGATGGCCATACCAAATGGGAAAAAAATGTAGGGAAAAGTTAAAATTAATAAGAAGAATACTCATCCTACCATCACTTCAAAGTCTATTTTATTTTAGTGTACATTTTCGTCAAACCCCAAAAAGGCCAAGACAAATAAAAAGATAACTTTGGCACATTCTATTGCTCAAAGCACTAGTGTTAGACCAACAAAACTGGCAATAAAATAATCAACATCAACATCCTCTATATTACTAAATGAGTTAACCTAAAAAAATTTAAATATAGGTAAGACAAACTTGGCTATAAATAGAATGTTTCCAAATTCAATTATTGTTGATCTAGAGTAAGATGAAAAGTGCTACATTACACCATCTCTAGTAGGGAAAATATCAACACCTTCCTCAAGTAGAAAACAAGCATAAGAATAGAAGAATAATTCTCCAAAATGAGGATGAGAAGGTGGATGTTAATGTCATTAAAATTCTAGTAAGTTTTCTTGATGGTCATATTAACCATTTTTCTCAAGAAGGTCCATCTAGCCCCACACTGACTTTAGAAAATGAAGATTTTTTTTGTAAAAGAGGGTAAGTAGTCTTTAGAGGAGAATTTTGATGAAGAAGAACCACTATATATCTTGAGAGAGAAGGATGATCAACCATTTTTGGAAACAAATAATTATAATAACCCTTGGTAGTCGAGGAATTAGAAAACTCCTTTACAGAAGAGAAAAAGTAGCTTAAGCATGTCCTAGCCATTTTAAAACTAAAATATTTGTTGCAACAACACTTAGAGAAGTTTAAGGAGCTCAAAAATTCATCTATCCTCAAGAGATAAAACTCTAGAGATGACCATGAAGTAGGTAGCTCTAAAATGACAAGAGAATAAATAGACTTTCCTTCATCTTTAGTAGGCTACAAATAAAGAAAGAGCGTAACCATCAAAGAAATATGCCAAAACATTATTTCTTACATAGAAAGTACATGTACCTTCCCCCACCTCACACAAGGGAGCACAAATATATTCTCCACATTCTCAATTTACCCTCTTTAAAGGCATGACTCAACTAACTCAAATATATCTTGACCTTGGGCATGTTGAGGAGGACAACAGTCAACTTAAGGTTGAAATTGTGAAGTTAAGAAAGAAAAGGTGGATCTAGAGAAGAAGAGAGCTAAAGCATAGCAAAAGGTAGGATTGATTTTGACATAGGGGAATCCCTCTTGTCTTGTAGACCATCATAGATACATATGCACTTTTTCCCTAAGAATAATTTTTGAATTGGAAGCATGTGAGAATTTATTATAGCTCGTCCTATGATTTTGAGGATGGCAAATTATTTTTAGATATATATTTCAAGAATACAATTGAACAACAAGACATATTGTGTGAATTTTACCAACCCAGGTTCTTGCTTGGATAATATATGCTCAATGTGTACATTGGGACATGCAACTAAAGAGTTTAGTTTCACCTTTAAGGCATGCCAAGTCTAATTATGCATAAGCCACTAGTGGTCTCTTGATGAGACATGAGTATCTAAGATGCAAGAGATTTTCATTGATTTATACTCTACTGTGTATAAGCTTCATGTCGCATCCTAGTATGTCAAGAATTCACTCAATAACATCGTATATTTTCAAAATCATAAGGAGTATCTTTTATCTATTACTCACAAATCTTGTCCATAAATCAGTGGGAGATATTTTTAAAGTATTTGAAGAGAGATAATATCTCCCACCAAATTGAGCTAGAGTCTCAAGAGAGCTCCAACAGTTACCACATGTACCCAACAATAGAGCAATGATTTTATGGGAATGAGGTTCTTACTGTCTTCATCATTTGTTCTCCAATTTGGACTTCAATAGGGTAGACGTCAGTGTAGAAGTTTCTGAAATGACAAGCTAGCACAAGGGCTATGCAACACCCAAAGCATACTCTTCATACCAAGAAGATGAATATAACTATAGTAATATTAATGAGGACATGAATAACCTCGTGGCAATATGATGAGACAAGAATAATGTCTCATTAGTTATTCAAGGAAACTGCATACTTTCTATTAAAATAACTTATCTACTTATTTCTTCTTTATGTAAGCATGCCTAAATAGTTGTACAAATCTTGTTTTCTACATGTATTTCTATTTTATTGTGAGAAATGTAGGGCTTGAATAGAGTAACAAAATTTGGAGTTGGAGAACAATTTCTGAGCTTTCGACATGTTGGAATTGTTATAATAATCTTGAGAATGAATAGTACCAACTCCATAATTAAACATAATATCTCTAGACCTAACTAACTGAATTCAAAATGTATAGCGTCATGGCCCCACCAACTTAGAGTAGTGAATAACAACCCATACCACTTGTCCCTAAAGTTTTGGACATGCTCTATAGAGTTTGACTTGAACTCAATGATTCTATCCAAACACATCTATTAAAAGACTCTCAATTATCTAACTTTAATATGCCTTTTTGTGTGCTCTATTTTCTATTAATTTTAAGAAGTCAAATAGTTCAACTAAAATGACTAAATTGTTAAACCTTTATTTTGTCCCTTAGAAGCTAAAGCACTTTAGCTTGACTATCTAAGCAACAACCTAATCTAGGATTGACAAAATATTCAACACAAGACTAGAGTTCACTCTTTTATGCATTATTGTAAATGAATAAAAGAAGTATTACATGAGTTAAGAATCAACAATATTAAGCTAGTAACAATCATGTTTTTAAATTCATTGAGAACAAGGAAAGTGAAACCTAGGCAAATGATTTTTTCATAGCATAAGTCTAGTTTGAAAGTAGATGTAGAAAGTAATTTTTATTTTCGATAACAACATTGGTATTGTAAGGTCTTCATCTATGAGAAAGAAGAAGTCAAATTGATATCACCCAAGGATTAAAAGATTACATCTTATTATTTCTATACCCAATTTACTTCATTTTCATATTCATAGATCAATTTTTATTATCACATTCTTATTTAAAGACCTACAATTGCTTATCCAAAAGAGAAAAAAATATAACAGGCTTTTTCATATTTTCAATTTTTGTGCAAATTCTATTTTTCATTTCAAGCAAGCAACCTACTCTAATTTTTTAATTGTGTGTTTAATTTTAGTACATTTGATTTCTAGCAACCTAGCGTGCTTAGTTTCAATACATCAGTAGAGTATTATTTATTTCAAGTTTATCAAACCTTAGGACATGTTAGATTCAATAATGAAAATTTTTCTACCATTGAAATTCAAGACCTTATTACAAACCACCCTTGTACACCACCTTGATTGATAAATGTAATGCCCGCAAAAAAACCCTAGAGAAACTAACCATCTAATATGCAAGTAGAGATAAAAACAATTTTAAACATCTACTGACGCAACATATACAACTAACTACTCATATGCATTTAACATTCATTAACAAGGTAAACAATTAACCATCATGAACACATTCACCAAAGTACTATATGCAAGCGGAAATAAATACAACTCTATAATTAATCTCCCCTGGGGTATCTCAAAGCCATTACCTAATCCATCCATAAAACATAACCTCATCAAGAACATTTCATCACAAGCATAATATCATTTACTTTCACAATCCAATGCATTTTAACTCACCTATCATTATCACTTTTCATGCATAGATAAGATTCTTTTCTAGAATATCTATCATGATTCCATTCCTAATAATGCAAATGGCAATAACCCCCTTAGATTCATTTTAAATCACCAATTCCAAACGTTCCTAATCACAATAACTTATTCAATGTCCTGGCATCATTATTCCATTTCCAATACTAAGTACCATATTACTAATTCATTTCCTTAATCATCATAGACATTCACATAACACTAAATACATATCCATAGAAACAATTCCATTAATGAGCATTATCAAGTTACCTCATGATACATTAATATGTTCACATAATATATCATCTACCATTGCACATAAACACATTATCCATTTACATCAAGGAGCATAGCTCTCAACTACCAATACCATTATCTCATGAACTCTATAAGTGCATATACCATATGAATCATACATCAATCTACTACAAATACCCATCCATAAGCTAAAGAGATAAGAAATCCACATCCACGTAAGAGCATCTAATGAAGAACATCCCAATGGAAGAAGGTATCAAACCACCCGACCATGTGGAACTAAAGGAACCACCCCTCGTGCTAGGAGATGACACAAGATCCCACACACACTCTAGATCTAGGTTGAGACCTAACAACCAAAGGATAACACTCCACACATCACATGGCTAAATCAAGGCTCAAGAATCATAAGACCTCTAGGACCTACATGTAGGGAAAGAGTGTCATCGCATGCAATCATAATGGTAACCGTCCCAGCATCCATAATGCCCATGTGGAGCCATCTCAACCTTAAAGGAGTAAGGGAGATTAGCTTACCTAGATCACCAAGGTCTTCTCAACCATTCCCGGATCACTGTAAATACCCCAGGGACATGCGTTGAGGCCGCAAAACCATTTCTTATCTTATTATGGTGAATTACTAATATCCAACCTTCCTAGAATCAATTAATTTAAATTATCATTTGATTACAAGATAAACACCCAATGAGATATTCTAGCGGTCTAGACCCCGGGTAACCTGGTTGTCTACTCACCATGACCCTAGCCACTCACTTGGAATCCCACTCACCCTAGCATGCACCTAGACCTTAGGGTGACAATAATGCACATCACACAAAACATGGGCTCTCAATACATCATAACCGGATAACCAAGGTTATACATCAAATAATAATCTCCAAGAACATGAACAACATATGCCAAAACCAAAACCTTACAAAGGCAACCATGAATTATCAAATATCAAGAATATCATTATCAAAAGCATCCAATATGAGCCCGAAGAATAACAACAAGGCATTTCCCATCTTGCTCAATCCATTGGTGCATTTAATCATCTCAAATCAATAAATCATTCTCGGAACAACATCAGGAAACCCAACCTCTGGACTAGCAAAACCAAAAGAATAGAAATTTAAGATGAATCAAAACATCAAACACAACAGTCTAGTGCCTACGCAGACTGTCTCAGAACATATAAAAACAGTGCAACGCTTATGCCAATAAAAATAGTGCTTTTGTTTAACAATTTAGCACATACGAACAACATTACAATGCATTCACAAACTTCTGCAGTGCATACACAAGACTCTGTGGCACATATACTAATTTAAATAGTGCAAATACCAGACAAGGCAACTCATATACAACGCAGACTAGCGCAGACAAGTAATATAATATCACAAATAAGATAGAGCACAAAAAGGTCTCAAAACGGCCCAAAAACATTCGACCAAGTCTGAAAAATAAATTAAACACTTAAGACAAGGTTGGACTTAACAAAAATGAGGCATAAATAAGTCACAACATGAATTAAATTGAATTAACCAAAACAACACTAGCAATCCATAAAAAATTCACAACAAACATTTCTAGAAAAGATAATCACAAAACACAATAGTCCCCATAATATATTATTAAACCATATAATTAATTTAATAGTAACATCAATTTCTTATCCCTGTAGACAATCTTTTACAAACAGTCCATTTCAATAACAAAAGAAGAAGATCTCCAACCTAGTATTAGAAGTTATGGGAATACAACAATTGATGAAGCGCAATTCCAATTCCAAGCTCCAAAATCCCAAAACCTTCAAACAATGCAAAATTTCTCCAGCCAAGCCCACACCATGACGATCTCAAAAAACCAAATACATAGATTTCCATTCAAAATCCATGGAACATGTCCGCCAATAAAAAATAATTAGAAATATAATATTTCATACCAACCCCTACCCAAATTCGAGGTAAGAAAAATATAAAATAATATCACTTAACTTATCCGAATATCTCAACCAATTATAAAATAGGGTAGGTAGGGTAAACAATTAAATAATCGATAAATAATTAAACCAAATGGAGAAATGGAAATTAAATAATAATAACCAATAAATAAAATATAAAGGCTCAGTAAAATAAACCCAATAAATCAAAGGCCCAATCAAAATAATGTGTTTCTTATCAACCATCTTAAAAATTAAAACAACAATAATATAAAATAATATTATTTTAATCTCCCACCTCATAGCCATTAATGAGAGAGAGTAGGTAAGATAAATAATAAATAAATAATGGGTAGGAAGAATAAACAATAATAAATAATAAATAAACCCATTAACCAATAAATAAAATAGAAAGAACTAATAAAAAAAAAAATCCCAATAAATGTTAAAGCACAAAAATAATATAAATAAATAAATAAACAATAAATAATATTATCTCACAAACACAACTCCCAAAAAAGTCAATCATAACAAGGGGTAAGTAAATAAATAAATAAATAATAAACAAATAAATAACCAATAAATAGATAAGTCAATAATAAATAAATACACAATAAACAAATAATTAAATGTACGGATAGATATAAAAATACTCCAACCAATATAATTTAAACTCAATACCATTACTATCTGTCACATACATATAAAATATAATAAATAAATAAACAATCTTTCATGCATAATTATAAATGCCAAATATATATTTTTTTTTTTATCGGTAATTGGCCGAAGCCTGAATAGCTTTTGACTGGAGCTATGAACCAGTGGGGACACAATAGGGGGCCCCATCCCCATTGCATATCTTTGAATTATTATTATTATTTTGTTTGATTAGATTGACCCCAAGACCTTCCCCATCCTATGGAAGGCCAAGAGTCACAACTTAGAATTCCACTTCAAATGTCCCTATTGGGAATTGAACTTGGGTCTCCACAGTGAGAACCCAGTGTTTTAACCAGTTAAGCTCAACCCCTTGGACAATTATAAAAGCCAAATATTATGATCCACAAAATAATATTAATAAATAATAACCCTCAATAATTAATTACACAATTATATTTAAATACCAATGGTTGTCTAGTTTTTTAATTTGTTATTAATAAACTATATAAGCCAATTCATTAATTAATAATTTAATTAACCAATAATCGCAATCACAACTCCTCGAGACAACCCATCATAGGGTAACATAAAATACCACAAAACCAAGACTGACATGGTACCAACTTAAACCTAGAGTGTAGAATGGGATTTCATGTCATCTCTGATCAACTTGCCATTGGATTGAAGACACACTCATACATGTGACGCCAGGTGGAGTCAATGTCTAGTACCTGCGAACCTGCCACCACCAATACACATACAACAACATATACCATAACATATATCATGAAATAGGCAGACAAGTGAAGGGGAATCACAATGTCATATCGTGCTAATGAATGAGTGGTATGACATCGTCTATATCACAAACACAATAGAAGACATACACAACAACCAAGCACTATCACAATCATCATCATATCCAATATAATCATGAAATAGGGTTAGTACATAGTATGATATCATTAAATCATCATAAATTAGACTAAGTTATATCAATATGGTCTATTGATGTACAAAAAGGCAAGATGAATCGAGGAGGGGCACTACAATAAGAATTAAATGGTTAGTCATTGAAAGTGCTACAATGACCTCATCACTAATTGAGAGAGGAATATTAACTTGTCTATAATCTTGCATGGAAAAGTGTTGTAAAATAGTGTCGACACATTTCTTTTGATCTAACCATAATTTTTTGCTTACCCAATCACTACATATTTTTGTACTTAATTTGTATTTTATAGACCCTAAATCTTTCATATTAAAAGTACTAGTTTAACTCACACTTAAATTCCCTAATAATTTTCAATAAATAACATACTATCAACATATAAAATAGTGATTAGTAATCAATCATCAATTAATTTAAAATAAAAACACTGATTAAATACACTTCTTTCTAATAAAGTCAATCCAATGCAAAATCATCAAATTTTTTATAACAAATTCTGAGTTATTTCTTCAAATCATATAAAGAGCACTTTAAACTACAAACCAGATGTTCATGTCACTTCACCACAAAATTTTCAAGTTATTTCACTAGTATTTCTTCATCAAGATATATAGAAAAGTTGTTTTGCATCCATTTGCTTTACCTTTAAATTGAAAATAATAGTAATAGATAAAATAAAAATCTAATATCTAGGTTAGTTTAGCCACATGAGAAAAAAATCTCATTGAAATCTACTCCCTCAACATGAGAATAATCTTTTGCCACTAACTCGACATTGTATGACTCCAACTTACCATATGCTTTGAATTTTTCTTAAATACCTATTTAGATCCATTGAATTTCCTCCATGGGCAAACTCAACTAGATCCCATGTGTCACATTTATCCTAAGCCTTTATTTTGTCTTTCATGGTCTCTAGCCAAGGCTTATGCTCAAATGAAAATAAAACCTCCTTCATAAATCTGGGTCCATTGCCAATACAAATAAAGAAAATGCATAAGTGTAACAAGAAAGATCACATACCTTTCAATTGGATTGTGTTATCTCATGGACCTCTAAGAGGTGTAACAAGAGGCTCCTATTGCTCCTCACCAAAAGTCAAATTTGGATCTTCTTCTTCTTCTTCTTCATTTTTTTGTACTTTTATTGTTCTATTTGTGGATCTTCTTATTTATTAAGTTCTCTAAAACTAACATGCTTAGAATGTAACATTTTCAATGCTACAAAAACCCAAAACTTATAACTCTTAATGTTCTCACTATAACCCACAAAAACACTCTTGTAAGCCTTAAAATCAAGGTTAAATTATTTTTCTTTATAAAAATGAACATATTCCTCATTGCCAAAAACTCTAAAATGTGGAACTAGTGGGCTTTTACCTATCCATGTGCTTGTAGGGTGTTTTTTCAACTAGAGTAGAACTAAGAGTTCGATTAATCAAATAACTAGCAATTGCACCTTGGTGTGCAATGGGTACGTTGAAGAGGTGTGGAAAGTCAATTAGGAGAAAATTAGGTCTATTTTTTGCATAAATTTATGTAGTACATGAAGTCAATTGGTAGGCAATTTAGAAAATGATATTATTTGTGCAGTGTTTGTCTCAATGAAAAAAAGCCTCAAATCAACTGAGAAGGGAGAGAGGAAAAGTGAGAGAGGTTAATAGAGAGATAGAGTGGTGGAGGGAGAGATTTAGATGGAGATAAATAGGGAGATAGAGAGAAATAGAGGAAGAGGTAGAGAGTGAGATAGAGTGAGATATTTAGGGGATATCGAGAGAAAGGGAGGGGGAGAGAGACATAGAGAGAAATAAATAGAGAGAAGTAGAGATATTTTGAGATATATATATATATATATATATATATATATACAAAGAGAGAGAGAGAGAGAGAGAGAGAGAGAGAGAGAGAGAGAGAGAGAGAGAGAGAGAGAGAGAGAGAGAGAGAGAGATGGAAGAAGAAAGATGGAGAGGAAGAGTTTGAGAGATAATAGATGGAGATGGAGAGATATGGATGATGAGATAGAGTGATAAAGAGATAGAGATATAAGGAGATATAGATGGGGAGAGGAAGAGAGAGATAGAGAGATAGACATAGAGAGAATAAACAAATAGAAGTAGAGATATACTAACAAAGATGGAAATAGGGAGAGAGAAAGAGGGAGAGATAGATAGAAAGAGAGAGAAAGAGGAGGGAGAGAGATATATATGGGAAGATAAAGAGAGAAGATTCTTACACTAAGTTTTTTGTTGATGTTATTGTTTTTTTTACTAAATATAGTGGACTACCATATGGTAATTAGTAATTGCTAGTTGCTATTTGCAAAGAAATTCATTTGTTTATTATTATTATAACACTTGCGATCTTTAAATAATCACCTTGTGAGGTAGGTATCACCGTAATCATTTGCAATAATAATAACACTCATTTTCCTTCGAAGGGCTAGTGAAATGACAAAGTAATCAGGTGTGTAAGGTTATTCCATATAATGCGCAATCAAATATAATTTAACTATATAGGGACATTTGTGTAATGAAAAATTTGATATTGTAGCACTTAAATGATGTTGAGTTCAAATCATCTTCAATACCAAAAAAATAATATTATATATTATATTATTTTTTATTTAATAATATATATTATAAACATAATATATAATAATAATAAATATAAATCTATTTATAAAACACAAATAAATGCATTAAAAATATAATATGAAATATGAAATAAATTATTAATAAATATTATATCAAAATAGTATACAATAATAAATTGAGTTTATTATGATTTATTTTTTTTTGATAGGTAATGGGCCAAAGCCGATAAGGAGTACATACCCTATCCCCTTGTGAGATTTGAACTTGCGACCTCTCTTTCAAGAGCACAAATTCTCCACCACTAGACCAACTTAAGTTGTACAAATTTATTATGATTATTATATAATATATAATAACAAAATATAATTTTAAAATATATTATATATAATAAATAAATAAATAAAATATAAAAAAAAAATTAATATTTTTTGATATGTAAAAATTAAAGAAAAATAATATTTAATATTATACCAATATAATTAATAAATATTAAATATAGTATATAATAATGAGATGTTGAATTCATTCCATAAAGATGGAAATAAAATAGTGAATAGGGGAAAGGACCCAGTAGTTGTGCACCATAACTTCGCACTTCTCAAAATCCTACTTGGAAATTTCAAATCACTCCGATTTTTTTACAGCAGCTTACTTGGCAAGTCCCCTGCTTATAACTAAGGTTTCGGGGCTACATCATCAAATATGATGCCACATCAACATGCTTTTTGCCAAGGTGTCCAAAATAGCCCCAAAAAAAAGTGAGACCAATAGGCATGCAAAAGAGACCCCAATAGTTGTGCAGCTAATATGGCATCACCTGATTGGTTACTTTTTACAATACTAGTACATTTCTTAACAACTATTGATACATTTCCTAACAAAAATTGATATTTTTTGTTTCAAACAATAGATTTTATTTGTTCAATTTTTGGAACAAAAGGTATCAACAACCCTCACAACAATTGGTACATGCTCAACTACTGGGTCCTTTCCCCTATACTTGCTTGCACCCAACATTGTCTCATGGATGAACAGTTTTACAAGCAATTTTTTTTAATAAGTGAGATCAATCGGTGTTTTTACTCCCAAAGAAATGATTATTCAAATTAGTCAAATTAAAGCAAGCTATTTAAATTCACTGTCATCCATAAATTCACAAATATAAAATATATATTCATGGTACTGTGATTATTTCAATACACTAAACATTTTGTACGGTTTGAAATTGACATGTCAAGTCATTTTCCACTTCTCATATTGGTTTTCGAGAGTAGATAGATTGTTTATGTATCTACTAGAGATGTACAAAATCAAGTTCCTAGCTAGACTAGAGATGTACAATACATCTATGAGGGTTTTAACCCTTATGTCATTGAAAATTAATTTTTGTAAACCATTTTGTGTGAGGAGGCATGTGGTAAGATGCATTTTAATCTATCAACTGAGAGTTATCAAAAGTCACACTAACAAAAATATTAAAAACATCAACACCTTCATCATTAGAGGATTTATCCATAGAGAAATCACCAATATTTTTCTTCTTACCCTTTTTTCTTTTCCTTCAGATTTCCCCATTTTCCATATTTCCAACACTTCAACCTAAACTTATTGTGTCTTCAAACTTCCCTTGGTCTTAGATTTATCCTTATTTTTTTCTATACCATATTTATGCTTCTCCTTGCCCCTACCTTTAGATCTATCTCTACATGTAATACATCTTTAGATCCATTTGAAAACTCTCTCCTCATTTGGACCTCTATAAGCAAGGTGGCATTAAGGACATCCAACTTTAAATCATTTAACAAAGAACGAAAGATAGAAAGGGTTAGATTATCCAAAGATTCAAGCATTGAACATAACAAAAAGATACACTTATCCTCTTTATCTATCTTCACATCAATAGAATTCAACTGAATCAATATTAAGTTAAACTCATTTGAATCAATATTAAATTAAACCCATTTAAATGTTTTGCAACTGAATCCATTTCCATAATTCTAAGAGAATAAAATTTCCTTTTTATAATAACTTATTAATGAGACTCTTTTTTTGATACATCTCTCATATTTTATTCCATAACTTATATGTAGTAATTTTGTTAGAAACATTCATTGAAATAGAATCAAATAAACATAGTTGTATTGTGCCATGAACTTTTATTATCTCCAACTAAGATAAAGTAGCTATGATATCTATCACCTAGAATAAAACTACAATAAAACAACACACTCTTACTATAACAAAAAAGCTCAATCAAACACTAAAATAGATGTTTCTCCATCTAACCAATTATGACTGTGATATCGAGTGTCAAAACAAGGTGTTTCTATACAATGTGATATTTTGATATAAATACAACCAATTTCAATAACAAATGATAGATTATAAATAGAAATAAAAATCAACTTTAAAGTAGATACAAACCATAATTAAAATATTTATGTGCAGAAACCCCTTTGAGAAAAAAGTCCACACCCAAAGAGACCCAAGCCTATATTAATGATAAAATAGGTTACAATACATCAATTTATCCCTCTAAACTCTAACAACATAGTAGTGCTCAATAACCTACAAACCAGTCTTATCACACTACCATCTCAAGGCACCATATAAGAGAGATGAACTTATAAGATACCATGAAAGTGATTCCAAAATAAGTGGCCAATTCCACACACTATAAAATATGCCAAACCAAAGATAGAAAGGGTTAGATTATAATAAGATTCAAGTAATGAACCTAACAAAAAGATACACTTATCCTCTTTATCTACGTTCGCATCAATAGACTTCGATTGAATTAATATTAAATTAATCTCATTTAAATGTTTTGCAACTAGATCAACTTCCATCATTCTAAGAGAATAGAATTTCCTTTTTAAAAATAACTTATTAATAAGACTCTAAAAAAGGCCTCTAAATCCCCATGGTATATCTCACACCTCACTAAAACAGTCAACATATCCTAAATAGTATGTAATTCCTTGTATGTATCTTATGTCGACATCTTGAATTATAAGCATCATAGATTGTGTCATGGTAATCAAATTGACCAAGATCCCAATCACGCACTCTATGAAAAATTGGCCAAATATGTCATAAGATCCCACAATAAAATATGCTCATATAACGTCTTGCACATCCCAATCTTCATCTCATTTTCAATATATTATCGCATGTAACTTTGAACTCAAGTTCTACTATAAATACATGTGAGGATAAATAATTTGCCTACCATCAAAGTGGGCATCCAAGTCTACTTCATGTTTTTTATTAAAAAAACAGCGTTAACTAGGGCACTGACCCTTTACATAGCCAAATACTATCAAAATTTTGAAACAACCCAAAGGTGGCAACAGACCAAGCAGGGGTACAAACCCCAAACTAACAAGTCAAACAACCAAACACATATCAAACCTGCAACAACCCACCCCAACTCAAGAGTGGGGAGAAACACCCAAAACTTGACAAAAGGGGGGGTTGGGAAAGGGAGGCAGATTTTCCCTTCCGCCTGCGACAAACAACCATCCAGGCAACACTGTCATCAGGAACATTCAAAGAAAAATCAGGCGGGGGCGGGGGGGCGCAGAAACACTGCCAAACTACTACTGTAGAACAACAACAGATTGTTGTTGTGAAACAACAACAAGAGCATAATCACCAAGAGAAGAATGAGGCAGAGGAGCAGAAGCAACAGAAGATGGAGCCAAAGGAGCAGAAGAGTCCACAACATCAACAAAGGCTTCATTAGTAGTAAGGGGAACCTCATCTCGGGAGGAGACAACATCCTTGAGGGAGGAGTCAACAAAAGTAGTCTCAGAAGCATAAATCGTCAAATGATCTTCAATGACATCCTTCCACCAAGTTGCAGCACCTCTGCGGTGTGAGAGAGAACAATCCTAAGCTAAGTGACCCGTTGAGAAGCATCTTCGACAGCGAAAGGGGAGGCCCTCATAATCTATAGATTGAGTCCAAGGCCTATCCCCAACCATCAGAACCACATCCCTAGGGAGGGGCAGAGATTACCAACGGAGTTACCGATGGCCTTAAAATAAGAATGCTCCTAGAAATGGAGGGGAAGATTAGGGAGGCGAACCCAAACCAGACGTACAGTAAGAGGTTCGGTAAGGGTGTTGAAGGAAGTTGTCTAGGGCTTAATAGAAAGAGAGTGATCTCCCCAAGCCCACAACTTCCCCAAAACCAAATCTCGATCAAGAGTAGAATTAAAAGAAGCAATGAAAAAACCTTTAGCAAAAGGAAAAATATCAAAGCCATCAAGCTGAAGGTTTCCATGAGTCACTCACCTAGCAATGAAGGTCTAGAAGAGAAGGCCAAAACCCAGAAAATCTGCAAACCAAAGCACTGCGTTGATAAAACTCAACATTTTCCACAACCTCCTAGCCACAAACCCCAACAGGGGAAGTCTTGGCATAGGGAAGAGAATGATATGGCTTGTGGGGATGAGCAGCAGCTCTGGCCACGCGGGCAAAGCTACAACCAGAAGTAAATGGAGGGGGTTTGGGATGAACAAGATCACTAGCAATAGGGATCTTGGCACCAACAGCACTAGCCCTGAAAACAAAAGGGTCATCCACAGCAATAGAGGATTTTCCAGCCAAACCCTCGACAGCAATAGCTCCCCCAAAACCAGTTGCAGGGGCAACAATAGCCTCAACAGCGCAGGCACCACCTGCCAAACCGCAAGCCACAATAGACAGAAGCATTCAAAATCTGAGCGGGAGAGAAGTGACTGTTGCGCAGAGGAGAGACAACCATCATCTAATGTTGTCTGTTGTTAATGCCTTATGTGGACCCTCAGCATCGCAGGCACTACTAGCTAAACCGCAAGCCACAACTAGGGGCCGTAGAGAAGGAGCCTGAACAAAAGCGTTCCAGTCATGTTCAGTCTACCTTCATGTTTCTTAGAGACACAACTGTAATTGTTATGCTGAGAGGCATCTACAATGACATCAAAATGTCTGTAAACAAAAATCCATTTTTGAAACAATTTGACATGCAAATGATGAGTAAATGCATGAAATATTCCATGTTTCAACTTTTGTGGAGGTGTTATTTTATTACTCCAAATAAAATAGAACCCTTGCCACTTGTCTCCAACTAGATTCAAGCTTTTTGCATGCAAGACTTTAATAGATTTGTATTCTTGATGTTTTAGTAATTTAGAAGAACATTTATTTTACAGATGATTCTCTTCTATTATAAGATATCTCTCGACATATTTTACACATATTTTTAAAATAAAAATATACTAGTTTATCAACAATATTAAATAGGACTATTATAGCTTATTTTGAAAAGAAAAGTAGAGACCTCTTCATTCATTAAGAACAAGAAGATATTAGACTTTACATATTTTCAAACAAAATAAACAAGCCAGGACCTCTTAGGAAATAAAGAAATATTTAGATTATACATTTTTCTTCACTATTAACAAACAAAAAGATATTAGTCTACATGTTTTCAAAAATATCAACAAACAAAAGACCTCTCAAAAGAAGAAAGAGATATTAGATTCTCCATGTTTTAATGTAGACAAACATAGACCTCTTAAAAAAGCAAGAAGATATTGATTCTCCATCTTTTCAAAAAAGTAGAGACGTGAGGCATCTTGACTATATCTTTTATATAACTATTCTGAATGCGTTATGTCGAGCAAAGAAAATTGACTTAGCATTTTTTCGATTTCTCTTATGCTTCTTGAATTTTGATTGGGCATTCAACTAAGTTCTTACCCAAGAAAAGAGCATGAGATAGTAACAGTAGAAAGTAGAATGGTCATATTTTATGGCGATTTGTTCTTTATTCTTTGATGGAGTTTTCAATCAATACCAACTCTTGACAAACTCATCCTTTCAACAGGAGATATTTGTTTCTGCCATCATTACTATTTTTTAGCGACTTGATAAAAGTCGTTTGTATCTTTGTCCAATTGATTTGTGATGAGTAATATACTTTGTGTTTGCAGCCAAAAAGATATATATTCTGGTTCTATCACCCTTTAAAAAATGGTGTATAATATGCATTGAATTTGCATTCTATAAGAGGTGTATAAGAGGTGAGCTGCTTCTTCTCTTTCTTTTTCGTTTTTTGTTTTTTATCATGGAGGAGTTTTTTATAATATTTGTTTACTTTTAATTTGCAAGTAAGAAAGGAGAAAAGACAACTAAAATATAAATCTCAATGGTAGACACAAAACAATTAAGATTTCATAATAGATGACAAACTATAATGGAGGTTTTATCACAAAATATATTTTGATATACAATAATGATGAAAGAAGGAAAACAAATTCTAAAATATGAGGAAACAAGTTACCTCAACACATTCAAAACAAGATAGCAAGGTGTGATAGTGTTTCATCAATTGCATATATCATTTGATTTGGAAACCAATGGATTCCAAAAATACACATAGGGATTACCAATTCAACATATGAAAACACAATAATAATAATTCAAAAACACATTAAATACATATGAACCAAATGTATTATTTATTATCTTTTTGAAAATATACAAGTCCAAAAACCCTTGAGTACTAAATGTCAAGCCAAATTTTTGATGCAATCTCTTTGAAAAGTTCTAAAAGTCTCCCCTTCATAAAAACCTCTACTTCACAATAACAAGAGCCTTGTGTTTATGGGCTTCTCTTTGACAACCACCTAGTAACTAACTAGTAACCATTTTATAACTACTACCTAGCTATCTTTTCGAAATACAATAGTCTCATTTGATCAGGATTTACATTATTCTTTTGGAAACAAGGTCCATTTTCTAACTTCAATTACAATGAGTGACATAGGTCACTTTTAAAAAAAGACAACTTAAAACTTATTTCTCAGCTATAGGTTATGCTAAGGTAATTCTCCATCTTAACCAATTCCATTTGTACTTATAACCATCTTATCATCAAGTCATTTGAAAACACAAAATATATATCTTTCCATTTGAAAGGAAAAGACAACTATGAACCTCTCCATAAGAATGAAAAGGATAAGTGTTGCAAAATACCCATAAGTTGATATCTTTATCATTGACATAAAAAAATAGTCATTCACCTTTCATTCTAGAACATATACTCTCATTACATCAATTAGACATCCTTCATTGCTATCATGCATTTGTCTTTGAAAACACTTTGCCATTACATGTTACCCGCACTACCTTAGAGTCCCTTTGAGAAAAGTTGGATATCTTCATTACATTGTTGGCTTGTACCATCAACACTTTCTCGCACTTAAAAATATACAATTTTTCATAGCTCCACATTCTTGAGAGAAATTCAGAGTAAAAGTCAAGCATTAATTGTCAATTATATCACAAAACCCATTTTTTTATTCGACAGTTTCCATCCATGCATTATGTTGTAACCATTAAATCTATGCATGAGATCTTGTATGTTCACATATGAAAATTCAATGTTATAATACATGGCATCTTTCCACATTGAATTTCTCTAGTTCCTTGCTACTAATTTATGTCTTGTCAATTACAGAGTTCATTTCAACATATATTCGATCCCTATCTTGAAACCATCTCTTTGTCGTGGCTTATTTCTACAATGCACAGGACCAATCCCATTCAACATAGATCTAACCCAATGTCTAAATTTTAGCACATTGGAATTACCAAATGTATTCATTTTAAAATTTAGGAAACCGCATTAAAAAAGACTCCCGTCTTTTACATACTTTGCAATCATGGTGCGCCATGAGACCACATCTCTCGAGGCTTTCTCTCAAATAGTTCATATGTTATACTTACCTCAACATTTTGCATAAATGTTTGGCAGAATAATATCTTACACAAACCCCTTCCATTATGCTTCGATGAATGTTCATTAACATTGGATATCTGATGTAACGCACATTATTATAGTGCAAGCCTATTTTGCAGATTGTTTCATTTGCCATCACCAATAATCTCTAAAAGAACATTATCTATGTTTAAAGTGATGGAAATGGTTCACATCTTTGGAAACAATTTCCCTCGCTGTCATGAATTTATATGCAATATAACAATCAAAACATGTTCAAAGGTTCTTAACAATTCTACTATGAATTTAATTGCAGTATAGCAATCAAAACATATTCAAAGGTTTATTAATGACTGTAATATGAATTTAGATGGAGTATAGCAATCAAAACATACTCAAAGATTCTTAACAATTCTAATATGAATTTAGATCCAACATAGCAAATAAAACATACTCAAAGATTCTTAATGATTGTAATATGAATTTAGATGCAACATAGCAGCCAAAACCTACTCAAAGATTCTTACTGATTGTAATATGAATTTACAGTCAAAACATACTCAAAGATTCTTAATGATTGTAATATGAATTTAGACGGAGTATAGTAATCAGTACATACCCAAAGGTTCTTAACGACTCTAATATGAATTTAGATGCAGTATAGCAACCAAAACATATTCAAAGATTCTTAACAACTGTAATATGAATTTAGATAAAATATAACAATCAAAACGTACCCAAACATTCTTAACAACTCTAATATAAATTTAGAAAAATTCTTATCAACTCTAATGGTTATCCCATGGGTTGTGTTTAACAAACAAATGCAATTTGCTAATTCTTTTTTCTTTTTCCTTCCCTTCCACAACATTCAGTAGATGTCTTAATCCCGAAATGCAATGCAATCTTGCATGTTGTGGACTTTTATTTTAGTTCTGTTATTTTAAATCAATTTTTTACTATAGTATTTTGAT
This sequence comes from Cryptomeria japonica, assembly GCF_030272615.1. Taxonomy (NCBI): domain Eukaryota; kingdom Viridiplantae; phylum Streptophyta; class Pinopsida; order Cupressales; family Cupressaceae; genus Cryptomeria; species Cryptomeria japonica. Next base: position 73,677,783 of record NC_081405.1, read on the forward strand.
CCATTTATTATTATGTTATTTTAACTCAATCTTGTTCAACAACTCTCCAAATGGTGTTGCTGCTGCCTGTTGCCTATCTTAATCTTCATTGAATTTTTTTGAATTATTTTATTTGTTGGTTTACCTCTTTCACTTCGTCGATCCGGAGACTGTTTGTAAGCATTGATATAGTATTTGCTTATTTTCACCCTTGATCCTGCGTGACTAGGTACTCGTCTTCACTTCAACTGCTTATTTACCTGTCTTGAATTTGCTAGCTAGTTATTCTTTGCTTCCTAGCTCTATAAAAATTTGTCAATTAATAGTTGCATTTTGTGAGTTCTGATCTCTCAACTTCTTTGTGGAATGACAAAAAAAACAAATTCGATGAATAAAGAGCTAATCAATGCAAATCAGACATCAGCTTGAATAATTGCTCATAATTGTTTTGCTTAAATGTCATCTAGGGCTTGCTATAGCAAAAAGTTCAAACAAACGACAGTCTAGCTTTCTTTATTCAATTGTTTAACCTAAAATTTGGCTTGCACAGATCAGTTTACTTTTAAGCAGATTCGTGACTTTATCAAGCTCATTCCTGGAAGGTTGGATTTATTGTTTATATATGCTCCATCCACTGTAACCACATTATATATTATGTGAACTCATCAGAACTTACATTATTATGCTTTGGATGTTCGGATAAATTGACCGAAACCAAACATAGATAAGCGATTTGCTAACAAGAAACTTGTCAAATATAAATATTAAAACTTAATTTAGGGGTTTAACTCAATACTTTGCACATATTTATCTCATTAACGTTGAAAAAAATATCCTTTAGTTATGTTCTGATTCCGTTTCAGTTTCTCGTTATAAAGTTAACAAATGGCAAGTGATGGTGACTTAAAAAAATCAAATCATTTAAAATATTAATATAAACCCAAAATACCAGACGATATTTTTGTTCTTTTCCGGTTCAATTATTGTTTTTCTTTTACAAGATGCATCTTCTTGGTTTTATCTGGTGTGCCCTTCAGTCTCAACTCCCATATTCTATGCTTACAAAGTAGGCTATTTTCATGAGGATTAAGATTTCAGTGCTACCAGACATGGCCTGGCAATGGGAACCCAAAACAATCCCTTATAAATAACTTTACAGGTGTGAGGTACAATAAATACATCTAAGGTGGACGAGCAATTCTTAGAACACCTCCATCCTAGGCAAGAGCAGGTGTACCCTCTGGAACTGTTGGGGATGTTGGGCCCACTGTATCTTCAATTTTATCTTCAAGCTCAAAACCTTTCTTAAAAATATCATAGTTAGTACGCTCCACAGGAACAAAAGGGCGTTCCCCTAGAATCTGAACCAGGTCTTCCTGATGCAAAACTTCTCTCTCAAGAAGTGCTTTGGCTAGCTGCTCAACGCCTACTCGATGTTTTTCAACCAATGCAATTGTATGCTTGTGAGCCTTTTCAACCAATTCCCGGACTTCCCGATCAATAAGTTCTGCAGTATGATTACCATATGGTTTTGAGGCCTCAAAGCCATCTTCTTTTGGAGGAAAAGAGAGGAGACCAACTTTGTCACTGAATCCATACACTGCAACTTGAGCATAGGTCATTTTGGTTACCTTCTCCAGATCATTTTGAGCTCCAGTTGATATTTTTCCCAGCAGAACCTATTAAAACAGCACAGGAAAACAGATTGAATAGTAAGCCTTCAAAACGTTGATCAGCATAGAGGCAAGTAGGTAATTATATTGAATTCTGGATTCAAGTTCTCAAATTGATCTCTTACTTGCTCAGCTGCTCTTCCTCCAAGGGTCATGCATGTCATGTCAAATAATTGTTCTTTTGTATATAGTAGATTCTCATTGGGTACGTATTGTGCAAAACCTAGAGCTGCACTGCCTCGGGGAACAATAGAAACCTTCAGAAGGGGTTCTGCATGCTCAAGGAACCATCCAGCAACAGCATGTCCAGCCTCATGGTAGGCAACAGTTCTTCTTTCTTCCTTGCTGATAACCTGAAACAGACAGCAGAAATGTCAAACAATGGACAAATTCCAGCATGCTAATTTTTCTCATCATACAGTTCAAATTTAAATGGGCAAAGGTAATTTTATAACAATTATGCAACAACAGAGTTACTTGATGTGTTGGTCAGAATGTTTGGACCGTATGATAAGTTTCACCTTAGAAAATATATGGAGAATACAATTGAAATAAAAGGAGGTCAAATTTGACCTTAGGCTATGAATGGTCCAATGTTTATCTGCTTCAATTATCTTCCTTAGGTTTTGGTTACAGGATTTGGACTGACACAATCATGGGCAAGTAATTTTTTAAATCATCAAATAAATTAGTACTGCAAAAGAAGAAAAAAATAAGCAGGGCATGTGGACGGTGGAATGTCATGCTAGATCCAGAAATTTTTTGCACTAGTGGGCAATAACTCCCTTACAAAACATACAATGTGAATGTAGATTTGAAAATGCAAATGGTTGTCCTAATAAGGGAAAATTGTATTGTGAAATGGATGATAGCTGGAAGCTTAAATTTCTTGGAACAGAGCAGCTTAGGGGAATCTTCCTATTCTTTTAAAAATTGTAAGTTTAAACAAAGAAGTTACTAGACAGCCAAGAATTGCAATTTTAAACACTTGCTGAAAAACTCAAATTATTATTTCTCACGTCTAAACTAAGAAAAAATTCTTCTCAAGAGATTCACAGATTCCTGACATAATTAATTTAATAACAGTGTAATGCTTCAGAAAACAAGAAGGCACCAACAGTCATCTCTAGAATTAGGTTAAGCACAATCATGTTATAATCTTAAGCTGAGTATCTCTCTTGTTCTAGAAAACAAATACACTTGAGTAAGAATTAATTGAATTTCATGCTTTGAAGCTTTTTGCTAGGACATTTATTAACTATATGGAAGAACCTTTCTTAATGAAAAAAAAAACTAAAGGTTTCACACAAATACAAATAGAGAAAATCTAGCAACATTACATTAACCAAGGTGAGTAGAGAAAACCAATCAATAGACCTGCCAAGAGAGATATTCAGCCAAAACCTCTACGGAACACAAATCATCTTACATCCTTGTAAATACAAAGATGGTCGGTCAAAGTAGGTGACACCTCTACCAATGACAAATGACATTAACAAACAGGAAAATTGTGGGGCACGTTCTAGGATGTATCCTTGCTAGTGGCTGGTATTGGAAGTAGGTGAACTACCTAGAGACTCATGGTCTCCATTTGGTTACTATCATAAGATCCAGTCAATCTGAAGTTGCTAGCATCCAGTCCTTCTGATTGAAAAATATAACCATCAGAAGAACATTCATTGGCTGAGTCTTGATTGCAAGCCCATCAACATGGTCAAGAAGTTACCCACAGCAGATAAATTAAAATGTGACACATGGTACTATCCTGTTCTTTGTTACCATCACATGAATGTCACTCTTGTACTAGCATTTGGTGCTTCTGACCAGAGTTTGAAAACTCGGACTCAGCACAGACTCGACAGCCCAAAATAGGACTCGGACTCTGGACTCGACACAGACTTGGGAAAAAACTCAGCTAGGAATTGACACAAAAGAAAATAGTAGTTTTACCATAAAAAAAAGAAATTCATTCATTTAGAGAACATGAAAGCTTGATTTGACTATCAATTTCTCATAATTCAAACATTATACGTCACATGATCTTCAAATACTCAATATTTGAAATTTCATAATTCATATTCATAGTTTCAAACTTTCAAATGTATAATAGCATCATAAATTTATCAAAATGAGAAAAACAAACAAATACAATCTACATCTTCCTCTTTCCCCTTCTAATGTAACTCAATTTGTCAGGTGTCGAACTAAAAGGTGCTACAGTAATAAAAATGATGATGAATTGTTTCTTCAACAGTGTCTTTTTGGATCTCAAATGCTCCTCATCTCCCCTCCTTTCCTATTTTGGTGTTCAGACCTGTTTTGGTCAAGATTGGACACAATAAAAGTGAAGGAAAAGTCACTTTTTTAATAGTTTTTTTTACCTCCCTAGTGGCACCCAAGTGGACCCGAGAGTCCATGCCCAAAACTCGGTAGTCTGAGTCTGGGACTTGGAGAGTCTCGGGGGGAGACTCGGACAAGTACTCCCTAGAACTCTTCCGGACTCGCCTTGGGAGTCAATGGCAAGTGGACTCGGCTAGAGATAGTGTTAATTTTATGGATCAGAATTAACACTGCAGAGATACAGAGCAATATCTGTGATATTACTCTTTTAATTCAGAATTATAACAGAAGTATCTGAATATATATATCAACATCTTGAAGTTATCAATTAATTTCTTATGTGCTAAATATCTTCAATAAATAAATTGATTATTTATTCTTGCTCTCACAATATGTATATTGCAGTATATATATTGCACTCAGTATATATATGTATCGCAGGATATATATATATATTGCACACAGCATATATAATTCTATCGCAGCCTTTACCTGATCACGCCTGGCAGACTAATCACCCTAATTGCAGCATATAACCACAGAGGTCTTCACGTAGCATATAAGCGCAGAGGTCTTCACGCACAGCAGTCTAGAATTCGCACAGATGTAATTTTATGTGTATCGCAATTATCTACGCACCAATATATTTCTCCTTCAATAACCCCGATCAAGGGATATATAAATACAAGTCAATGTCAATGAAATGACATGACTTTCAGTTCGGAAAGAACACGATCATAGACAAGAGGTTGCGATCCACTTAGCAACCCGATAAGAATATTAACTTAATCGCATGAAATTGAGAATACTTAACAACCGGTTAACATATGAAGAAATCGTATTTTGTAAGACAGCAATTAGGTAAACAAAGTGATGCTAACATGCAGTTGTAGAAATAATAATAGAGTTAACTAGGAATTAATAAAGTAATTATAATAACTAATATAGCAGTCAGGGGAAAGATATCTCCTGCTGCTATAACATTAACAGATAGGACTTGGGAGTCTGGAGAGTTGTGGAGAGTCCCCGGATGCTAGACTGGATGCTAGCAATAATCAGCACAAATGACATTATTGTCTGGTGAGAAGTGGTTAATATTTTGAAGAACATTATTGTGCACCCATATGCCATTCACACTATCAGAAGTGATGGAATTATTGTCTGGTGAGAAATGGTTAATACATACTCAGTGTGAGGAGGAACTCAGCAGAATAACCGATTCATGAGCTGGGTATGCAAAGAAAGTCTGTTAGCTGTCACTGCTAATGCACAATAATATTAGCGACTAACAACGTTAAATATTATCGCTATCAAGAAAACTTTCACTGTATTCTGTGCACCAATAAAGAGGTCAGGCTTTGCACAATTTCTGATTCTATTGCAGTTAATTGACATCATTACGGTTTATTATGTTATTACTAAGCTTCTATTGATTGCATCAAACAAAAGAAATACAATACACTTGCAACCTGTAATTCTAGAAATAATAAACAACACATTCTGAACCCTACAATATCTGAGGTTATTTGTGTAAGGTGTGAAATTTGAGAAAATTGTTGTGAGGGTCATCGCAATTTGGTGCCCTCTGATTGATAAGATAATCCTTAAAGAAACATTCAGACTGATTATTGATCTCATGTTCATCAAGATGTCAATATGTTTTATTATTTTAATCCTGATGGGCACATAGTCAATAAGCACATTTTCATTCATGAAAATAAGCGTTGAGTGAGAGATTCAATTTTTTATCTTGGTTCTTTTATTCTTTATTTTTTGTGCCAATAAGCACACAGAGAAGCAGAGCATAAAATGTAATATTTCTTTCTTTCTTGTTTATTTTTAAATTTTAATTCTATTGTTTAGGCAACTATCAATACAAAAAACTCATTAAAAGAGGAATGAAAGTGCTCAAGGATTGGCACAATTGCTCAAAGGCTGTATAGGTCCTAGACTCAGACCTAAGTGACCAAGAAAATAAAATAAAGCTCAACAAAGTCCATCAGAATGATTCAGAGAAAAAATGGGACCAATTTCTGCTGAGACACGTTAGAGCTGGATTTGCATCAGTCTATGTTAGTAACTTTTGTCAATAGTCACAACTATATTCATGAGAACTATGGGAGGAGAGAGGGTTTCAAGTTTTCAATGGTGTCTTGATTCCTCTTATTGTTTATTGTTTTTATTTTTGTTGCTCTATAAGCCTATGAATTCAAATGAAAACAATAACAAGCATGCGCCAAATAAATAATTATAGCCATCTTAAATATATCTATCTAAAAGACACCAAGAGATATCAATATAATATAATATTTATAGAATTGTGTGCAAGCTTCTGGTTAAAACTATGTATATTTTTTGGTTCAACGTTTCGGATCACACTCAATGATCCGTCATTTGTTGAATACACCCCAAGACAGAGAGGGGGGCTGGGACAGGAGCGGGGCTGAATCAGTCTTAAACAGATCTTAAAAATTTATTAAACAATTCAATTCCAACTTAAAACCTTAAACTCATCAGCAGCAATGAATACACATCCACAAGAAAACATCAGATTTATGTGGAAAACCCAAGAAGGAAAAAACCACAGTGAGAGTTAACTCACACTATATGAACAAGTATTACAATATTTGTTTTAGGGCTCACTGCTCCCGAAAGGACTTGCAAGTTGAGGATCACTTCCTCAGGGCAAGATACAAAGGACTTGCAAACTGAGACTCGTTGCCTCAAGGCAAGATGCATGAAATATTGAATTACAAAGTTTAAGCCTTCAACATTACAGCATCCAACAATCTCCCTTGAATGTAGTTGTTCTTGACACATTGCCTCAAGCAACCATTTGGCAATTCTGCTCTCATACTCTCACCACACACATCTGCTAACTCAGATTTGCATCATCCACAATCCCCACTATCCACACTAATTTGATCTTCTATATATATATCATCCAGATCATCACAAAACAACAATTAGGTTGCCCTGAATAGGGGCCAACGAGTGATCCCAACAAGTCGGCCACAAAAACATAACTGTGGTGAAAGTGGTCCTATCCAAGAGATAGAGAGGACCTAAAACATCATAACACAATGCCCAAAGTGGTCCCAAACATCACACATGTTGGCACACATCCTCCAAAGCCAAGAACATGGTAGCGTGTAGATAAAACATGTAGCACTTCACCAATTGGCCCAAAAACACGTTTTCAACATGAAACTATTCAATGCAGAACACCACACAGCAAAGTGGGACCTAAGTACAACTTAAGTCATCTTCCAAAGTTGGCACAGACAATTAGGAACATGTCGCAAGAAAGAGAACAAACCTTATCAGCCAAATAACCACAAACAACCCTAAAAGCCAACTCTAGACACATTGCAACACCAAAGCAATTAATCACTGACAAGCGGACCACATAGGGATGTTCTTTGAACATCCAACATCATTCCCAAATACTTTTTTCTCACTGTTAAGCCAAAGCAGGCTAATAAAACCAAACTGATAGAGAGCACTTCACAACTGCACTGCCAGGAAACACAATCACCATAAGCATACTTCCAGAGCACATCAACACTTGAAATATTAACTGAGACACGACACAAACATCATAAGCATGTCACCCAAGCCGCAACAACAGAAACATCAATGCAGAACATTCTTCTAAACAATCCTGACAAACAACCAAACTGCCAAAAAACTGCATTTGTCAGGAACATCAGCTGCAACACAAAGGACCTAAAAAGTTAGGAGTGTAACGTTCACAAAACATAGACGTTATCTCCATAACCGCAAGCTCTTATCTGCAAATGCGGAGGAATGTGGAGCATTCTTACGAACCATCCTTAACATGTTTCTTCTGCAATTTCACTCTTGATCAACTTCCTAAAACCAAAACAACATTTGCTTCACTCCGGAGTAACAAAGAAGATACTACAACAGCTTGTAGTATGCACAAGATCCTCCGGAAAACATCACTTCATCATCAAGCTTCTAATCCTCATCTTAATATCTTTGATCCTCTTCTCAACATGATATCATCTATGTTGTCAATTATGAGCATCAGTATCATTACTTTCACAAGTATCAACATACAAGAGCAATTATCTCATATCATCACCTTAATTCATGGTAAGACATCAACATCCAATCGAGATAGACATCTGACCAAGAACAGTATATCTAATCAACACTGTTAGGTAATCCAGCTAACAATTGCACAAACTGCATCATAATAGACTTTATCAACTACACCATCAACATTTCTGCACATTTTGGACATCAGCAACATCTCAGCATATACAAATAGTATCATATGACAACAACAACATAAAGCATCAATATGTCATTAATGTCCACACACACAAGCTGAGGGTTGATATCAATGACAACAAACTGCCAACATCATCGGGAAGATGAAAAATTGAAACTTTTGGTTTTATTTTTTGTATATTTTTTTGTGCAAGCTTCTAGTTTAAACTCTGTATATTTTTCCTCTTCATGATGATGGCTCACTAAGTGTGATCTGAAACATAGAACAAAAAAATATGCACAGTTTAAACCAGAAGGTTGCACGCATTTACTTCATGGATTATGGAAAACTCATACCAACTATTACTTCAACTATAAAGTAGTTATTAATTAAACATGAGTTATTTTTAATTATGTAATTATTAATTATTCTGTTAAAAGACATATATATTAGATTTGATATCTAAATATCAATTTGTTGTGTAAATACTAGATGGCCATCAAACTTAAGTTGAGGGGCTTTTGTGAACAGAAATAATTACAATCCACCCCTTGCTGCTAGTTACACCTATTGGCATAAAGATCAACACCTATAAAAGGCTTCGAGGGCTAGAGGTCACAAAGGACCAAAAATGAACAATGGAAGCTCCAAAAACCAAATAAACACCATCACAAAGGATGTAGGAACGTTGAAACAGTGTCCAACAGGACATATCAGACAGGCTTATATGAATCCATGTTAATATATGACCTTTTAGAAAATCATATCTTTGCCCTAAGCCCTTCTAAATTGTTATACTCAGATGCTGAGATAAAAAATAGACTATAATGGACCCCACTATCAGTAGTCTAAGGGCTCACCCAAACAAGGATGAAGTTGATCTTCTACAAGAAATTTATGATGAGGAAAAATCAATTTGAAATGCATATTATCAAGCTTTTGAATGTATGAAAAAAGCTCTGCACTTTTGGACTCAGGTGCCTTTTTCAATCTGATTCCATTCCAAAGGACTCTTAATTTGACCCTCAAAGTTGCCACTTGAATTATTTAAGTCTTTTGCAGAATTTGCATACCAATAAATTATAACCAAGGTTTATGAAACAAGTCACCCATAGTTCGCAGAATCGAACTTCGAGAGTACTCGGCAAGCCCTAAATTTTCAACTCGGTAAATACTCAAGAAAAACTCAGCAAAAGCTCAGCAACTTAGAAAGTACTAAAAACTAAAATCTCTTAAAGAAACATATTTTTTTGTAAAATTCAATTACAAAATGTATAAAATTAAAAATTGACATCTTGAAAGAGAAAATGCATGGTTTTATAGAAAAAACATGTGAAAAATGCATTCTAACCAGCATTTTACCTGCATCAACATTTTTACCCATGTTTTATTGCATCTATAAAAAACGCGAGAGTTAAACTTATGAAAACTCACCCAGCAAAAAAAATAGAGAATACTCGCAACTCGGAGACTACTCGCAGAGTTTGCGAACTATGAAGTCACCAATGTTTAACTTAACTTATTTACAAAGATGTGCTTCATAAGAAATTAACAAACGGCAATAGACATCTACATAGTGGACAAAGTTGGAGAGACAACAAACTTTAGGGAAGGCAAAGGAAGATAATGAGAATAAGCAAGACTCAAATGCTTCAACCAAGAAATGAAGGAAACAGGCCAAGGTAAAATAATTTTATGGATGGATGTAAATTGAATAACACCAGAAATGAGGATCTACAATCTGGTAGAATTGAAGGCTAACAGTGAGGAAAAGAAGATTAAATGGTAGAAGATAGATAAAAGAATTACTAGTTGAAGTATAGATTGAATGCTCATTTTGGATAAGGATATTGGTGGAAACTTAAAAGCAAAAGATCCTATAGAAACAGATCAAAGGAGAAGATATGAAATATTACACCAGAGAATAATGGACATTTAGTGAACAGAGGACAAGTTGACAAATTCAACTAAGACAAAGAAAATGAACCAAAATTTCATGGTTAGATGAAAAATGAAACTATAAAGCAAGGATTCTATAAAAACAGGAAGATGGTGAAAATAGGGCAAAGAAAGAGAGAACAAGATGGCCAAGCTCATTAAAAAGGAAGAACATCCTAATACAGATGCAAAAGCATATGTATTTCAAAGAATCGATGTTGTTCAATTAATCAAGGAGACAAAACTCCTTTAAATAGAGTTACAAAGACGATGTTTCTAAAAGAAACAATCATTAACTAGAGGCGAAATTAGAAACAACTTAAATGACCATTAATAACACAAAGAGAAAGATATTATTCGAATACCCTCCCTTAATGGTCATCGTTCTAACTACCAAGAGAAATAACAGAGAAGGTTGCCCCCTTCTTCTCAGAACACGCTACAACAGAAGACAAGAGCCTGCAACTAACTCTGCCACTTGAGATGAGTCTGCCACCAACCCTCCCAGAAACTGCAGAACTTCTGGAGATACCCAAAACAACACCAACCGTCCAACCTGATGTTGGAGAACTATCCCTCCCTGTAACCAAAGACACACCAAGAACATCTGTCACGATTTTGAGGAAAAAATCGGCAAACCCTCCAAACTATTGCAGATGAGCAAAATGCCCGAAAATAGACTGCAAATAAGAGACTAGTGCAGATGTTCGCACAACTCCAAGTGTGACTAAAAACAGACTGCAGCAAAGTACAATTTTTGAGGAAAAAATCATAAACCCTCATGATTTTTTACTTTTTTTTTTTACAGGGACAAAAAATATTTAAAAACCCACAGATAATTTTTTAGGACAAAATTATTAAAACCCACAGAATTTTTCAAGGGAAAAAAATATTAAAACCCATTAGAATTTTTTTAGTTAAAAAAATATTAAAAACCGAAACAAACATCGATGCCCATAAGCCATCTTCACGCTTTTTGAGGCACGAAAAACGAGGTACTGAGAAGATGCTAAGTGCACAAAACCTGACTGCTTTCCAACATCAAGTTGGCCAATGATGCCATCTTGTACGTTTCCCAATGCACGGAAAACGAAAAAACCGAGAAGAGGCGCTGGCACAAAATTCAAAAAATTTGAATCCCACTACAGAAACAAGGGCAGATGCAGGTACAGACTTCAAAAAATGAAGTATTGCTGGCACGAATTTCAAGAAAAAAAATCCGGCTGACCCAGAAAAATCCGAAGACAACCCAAAAATCCTTGCGAAAAACCCAAAAGGAATCTGCTGTCAGAATCTGGATCCGCTGGCTCGAAAATCGAGGCACCCAGAAAATTCTGACGACGACCCAATTGAGATCTCGAAAAACCCACCACGAATCTGTGCTCAGAAAAAAAAATTCGACTAAATCTAGAGGGTCAAAACCCTAGCCGAAAATGCAGATTTCCATCCAAAAATGGAAGAAAAAAATCTGCAGGCGGGAAAAAATGCGTCGCGTGGTTGCGCAAAATGCAAGAGAGACGGGTCGCGGGAGAGAGCAGAAAATAGCGAGAAAACCCTAGTAGTTGCAGCCAAAACGAACTGCCAAATTAGCAATTTCGAATAAACAAATAAATTTTTCAAAAAAACTGTTAAAAATTCATGACGAACAAATTTTTAATTGAAAAATTATTTCAAAAATGACCCAAGCTCTGATACCATAATACAGATGCAAAAGCATATGGATTTCAAAGAATCGATGTTCAATTAATCAAGGAGACAAAGCTCCTTTAAATAGAGTTACAAAGACGATGTTTCTAAAAGAAACAATCGTTAACTAGAGGCAAAATTAGAAACAACTTAAATGACCATTAATAACACAAAGAGAAAGATATTATTCTAATACATCCAACGTCAGACAATAAATGAAATAAAAAGCAAAAGATTCTATTAAAACCAGAAAGATGATGAAAATAGGGCAAGCAAAAAGAGACATGAATATGAGATAGGAGAATAATGAACATAGTATGGGTAATTTCTACCAGGGGGTGAGAGCACATTTGCCGAGGTAATTACTCATCTGTTGTGATAGATGTTGCAGTCACCATAGTATGGTAGCATTCACCATCGTCTATAGGAGTTTGTAGTATATGGCAACCTCACTGGGGTGATTATGCTTGCAACACTTGTACAAACTAGCAGTTTTGCTATAACAAGTTTCCTAGGTCATTTTGTGGTCTGCAACTTTGTTTTGGAGATTTCCCATACCACAATGCACGTTTGCTGAGGTAATCACTCATTTGTTGCAATAGATACTGCAGTCATCACAGTACAGTAGCATTCACCATGATCAATAGGAGTTTGTTGTAGTATATGGCAACTTCACTGGGGAGATTATGCTTTCACCACTTGTACAAACTGGCAATTTTGCAAAAAAACAAGTTTCCTAGGTCATTTTGAGGTCTGCAACTTTGTTTTGGAGATATACAAGGATATCCTATACCACACCAAATACACTCCTGACTTCATTACAATCCACAGTGCCCTGTATTCTAAAGAATTCAGATCCTTAATGCATTTTCTGGTTCTCTTTGATCAAAAGGAACCCTAATGACCCCTTGGTCCAATTTTTTGGATTACTTGGGTATTAACATTGGGTTGAATCATCAAGATCCACATTTCTCGTTCAACCATTAGTGCCAAAAGACACGACATGAGACCTTCTGTTCACATTTAATAGAGAACCCAAGATTAGCTTTTGTCACTATCACTAGCAATAAGGTGTATTCATGGCATATAAAATCCATGTGACTATTATTTAATCTAAATCAAACATCCTCTTTGCTTTAATGCTTAAGATCAACTGGCAAATTTAGGTTGATGTTTGCTTTGAAATCTTGTGGATCTTATTTTAATCTTACAGGGCTTTGATAAAAATTTAAAAAACCTAAAAGATATATGCTAGCATGTTTTAAAACACATAAATAAGTATAAAGTTATTAACTACAATCAGGCAAACATTTGTGTTATTACCACACCTGATCCTATGCATGGTTAAGTATGTGCATGGAAATGTATGGCTCTGTGTGTTTAAAATTATTTAAATATATTAAAATGTTTGGAAACTTACTGTAAGTACAAAGCTACCAAACTGAAATCATGGAAATAAATGATGGCATGTATATTTGGAAGGAAATGAGAGAGTTGAATACCTTATTTTTTTTCTCCAATCCACCAATAACTCGATCAATAGCAGCTTCAAAGTGTTCCATAGATATTTGTTTCTCATCATGCCTTGCAGCAATAAGAGCCGCTTCATTACAAATATTTGCAATATCAGCTCCAGCAAATCCCGGAGTTAAAGCAGCCAAACGCTCAGAATAGAAGATGGGTTCTTGATCAATCTTTAGCTTTTTTAAGTATAATGAAAATATCTGTGCCCTGCCCTTTATATCAGGTTTTTCAATTGAAATTTGACGATCAAATCTGCCAGGTCTAAGCAATGCTTTATCAAGTATATCAGGCCGGTTGGTACCTGCAAGGACTACTACCCCTGCAGTTGTTCCAAATCCATCCATCTCTACAAGTAACTGATTAAGTGTGCTCTCTCTTTCATCATTTGATCCAAGCCCACTACGACCTCTTGCACGGCCTATAGCATCAATTTCATCAATGAAGATAATGCTTGGTGCAGACTGTCTTGCTTGAGAGAATAAATCTCTTACCCTAGAAGGTCCAACACCAACAAACATTTCCATGAAGTCGGAGCCACATATGGAAAGAAAAGGAACTGCAGATTCCCCGGCCACAGCTTTTGCAAGAAGTGTTTTACCCGTACCAGGAGGGCCCACTAAGAGTGCCCCTTTAGGAATCTTCGCACCTACATCTTGGTATTTCTTCGGATTCTTCAGGAAGTGAACAAATTCCATTATCTCTTGCTTAGCTTCATCACATCCAGCAACGTCTTTGAACAGTGTCTGAAGCCATATACAACAGGATTTGATTAGAGAAAACATGCAAATGATACACAATCTGATTGTTCATGCTGTATTTAAAACAACATTGAAGAACTAAGCAACTGTAGAAAAGCATTGTGATATAGAAAACCAATTAAGCTCAATGGAAAATTCCCTTTGCAAATTGATATTGCTCGAGTTAGTATTCAGAAAAACACTAGGCAGCATCATATCATTATGAGGAAATGTCCTATAAACAACAGAATAAACAATTCTATCTTACCAATTACAAAATACAGTGAATAAGCAAAAGGAAATGAAAAATAAGGACAAAGAAATGAAATCAAATACATCAGTAGTCCAACCGAAAAGAGATATTTGTCATGGTTTTCATTTATTAATACTGCCAAATAATAGTATTATTTTTTTAACAGATCTCTGTAAAGCTATGTACTGGTTGGAATGGCATGCATCATAGTCATTCTTGATATTGATATAGTTTGACATCTTCAGACATGCTTTTCTGAAATGGATAATACTTCCCAGTTCCCAGTAGCATGATCTAACTCTACCTTACTGGAAAAATGAGATGCACTAAAACTAAAATCATATTTTGTAGAAAAACAATAATTCAAAAAGTTAAAAATAGTTAATATGTACCATTTGTATATCAAATAATAGATGAATAGGCCTTCACTTTATGAGATAGCCATGAAATGGATTGTAGTTCCTAGTAGCAGGACCTAACTTGAGTAAAAAAGATGAAATGGATTGTGATTTATTATGTGTCTCGTAACAAAAAAGTGCTTTAAGATTTCAGACAGCGATATAGTTGAAATTGATACTGTGACATCTTCAGACATTCTTTTCTGAAATGGATAATACTTCTTAGGGGCATGGCCTACCTTAAAAGACAGATGAAATGTACTAAAACCAATTCATGTTTTATAGGAAAAACATACTTCAGAAAGTAAAAAATAGTTAATATGCCCCTTTTATATATCGTTTAATAGATGAATAGGCCTTCACTCTATGAGATAGCCATGAAATTGATTGTGGTTCCTAATAGCAGAACCTAACTTGAGTAAAAAGATGAATTGCATTAACTGATGAGAAAATTTTGGTTACATCATGGAATAGACCTTGGAAGAAGCCATTAATTTCATCTTCAAAGTAATGGAGCATCTCACAACAGAAATTACCTAATTCATTTTTATAGCATCAATTCGCACGATCATGATTATTTCACTTGAATCATATTTACACTTATTTTAAAATTACTAACATCAACGACATCAACATGTCAAATCCAACCAGAATTCAGTCAAACCCCCCCATCTTCTCTCCCCTGGTTGATTTGAGTTCCATGTTTTGCAGCAACAATGAGCTGACTACATCTATGTTCCATGGCATTTCGGGAACGGGGATGGGAGGACAGCAGGGGACATGTTTCCAGGACATCCGCTAGAGGGCCATTTTTAGGGAACAGCAGTATACAAATTTTAATATATATATATATATATATCAGAAGTTTACTACATGATTTAATAAAAAATCAGACCTACCATCTCTCAGAAAGTTCTGTTAGTATGTAACAGCATCTTTAAAACTGAAAAATCAGAGCCATAATGCTTATTACTTGCATGCTGGGTTGGTATAAGGAGTTGGGTGACAGTCTAGGAATGTTTGAATGAACGGGGTTGATGTCTAGACGAGTCTGAAACTGTCCATAAGTGACTGAAACTATATGACAGTTTTTTATTGGACCTGATGTTTTTGAAGGCTCCCTAGAGTTGCTGGGTGGTTTAGTTGTTGATCTATGCTATAAGTAAGTGTCAAACAGAAGTTTCCTATGCTGCTGAGTGCTATACCTGACTGATAAGTCAATATCAGCGTGAAAACAAGTCATTTTCAAACATGCTACAGAGCATGCAATGACAGTTCTGAGCTTTTTAACGTTTGATTTCATGAAACTATGCAAGTTGTGTAATGAACTTTCTATTTTAAGGTGAATACATCAGGGAACTTGTAATTACAGCCTTTAAATTTTAAACAATGAAATTGTAATCAGAAATTTTATAGCTGTTGTTATCTTATAGAATATACTCATACTGCCATTATATTGCTGTCATGATTAATCGCTATTATACTGCTGCCATGATTAATTGCTATTATACTATTTTTTAATTTGTTTTCACGCCTGGAAGCGTTCCCAAGCACAAGGGACGGCGAGCCAGGAACGTTTCCAACATCCCCCAGCTGTCCCAAGGACGGCAAGACGTCTGCAAACGCCTAGGGATGCTTCCCGGCGTTTCCTGTGGATTTTGCTGCAAGGGGATGTTCCCTTGGTGTCCTGAAAATGGCTAGGGGACGGGAATGGGAGAAACTGGGACAGGGGACACATCCCCATGTAAGATAGGACTAGATCATTCTGTGTGATGTCAGACTAGAAATCACTTCATATAGGTACTGTTGTCATTTTATGACACCCTCGGTCCATCAGTGAGAATCGATCAGAGATATGTTCCATGGACCAGCACTGCCCAGTTGATCAAGGAGAAAAGCAGTGAAATCATGGTTTGAAGTGTTGTCTTGTCGGAAGTTCCTTGGCCCTCTCTTTCTCTAGCCCAAAACTAGATACCCCCGAGGTTCCGAGTTTCTTTGCCTTAGATTCTTTCTTTCCTGCTCTGGAACTCCAAGTTTTCGAAGTTCCCTTCCTTCCCTTAGCTTTTCTTCTATTCTCTACCCCGGAACTCCGGAACCCCCAAGTTCCGAAGTTCCTTGTCCAACTACGAAGACCCCGGTCTCCGAAGTTCCCCAAGTTCCGAAGTCTTCAACCCCGGAACTCCGGAACCTGGGGGTTCTAAAGTTCCTTAGTCTTCAACCCCGGAACTTCGGAACCCCCAGGTTCCGAAGTTCCTTGTCCAACTTCGGAGACCCTGGTCCCCGAAGTTCCCCAACTCCGGAACCCCCAGGTTCTGAAGTTCCTTAGTCTTCAACCCTGGAACTTCGGAACCCCCAGGTTCTAAAGTTCCTTAGTCTTCAACCCCGGAACTCCAAAACCCCCAGGTTCCGAAGTTCCTTGTCCAACTTCGGAGACCCCGGTCCCCGAAGTTCCCCAACTCCGGAACCCCCAGGTTCCGAAGTTCCTTGTCCAACTACGGAGACCCCGGTCTCTGAAGTTCCCCAACTACGGAGACCTCGGTCCCCAAAGTTCCCCAACTACGGCGACCCCAGTCTCCGAAGTTTTCCAAACTACTTCCGACTTGCAACACTTCTGGATGGTGTGATCGACACTTAAGGCTTTAAATGCTCCGACAGTTTGGTGACTTATGCACTTTTTTTGTGGAGCCACAAGGGTGCATTTAATGTTTTTGGCAGGATTTCCATCAAGGGAGGTACGGGGCCATGCTTGGTGACTTATGTCATGCCTAACTTTGGAAGGTCAGTCAATCTATCCTCCTGAGAATTGCCTTTGGAGGTATGGCTAGGTTGCTTGCATGTACAAGTCAGGTGCATGCACTTCCCTGCACTTCCAGACTGACATGCAGGGGTCATGATCACCATTGTAACCCATTTTTTTATATAAGGCTGTTAAATTGAAGAACACTATTCTTGCCTTCTTTCAATCTATGTATGTTGTGTATGCTTTCTTACCTTCATCATAGGTGCATGTTGTGGCTCTTTCTCTTCGTATATGTTGTGTTAACTGGTTTTCTGAGTGTGACTTGTGGGAATCCTTCTCCCCTCTTGGCATTCAGTGGATTCTAACCTTCATCTATGCATTGGGGTCACTCATATAAGTGAAAGTTGTGCATTTTCAAGGTGTTTCAGTTAATTACTTGTGTCATTTAGGTAGGGAGAGGAACTATCTCTTCTTGGTGCATCACCTCTCTTGTTTCAAGCAATTTCTCTCTTCTCTTTTCCTCTGCATGTTGTTAGGGTAGGCTTAGGAATTAGCTTTGAAGTGTTGAGTTGGTTCAACACCTGCACCTAGACAGAGAAGGAAGCTGGCCTTCTCCGGAGATTCAACCCCCTTGCGCAAGGTCCCACACTTTGGGGTTGTTTCCATGTTTCACAAGGTTGCTGAATTGATAGCTCAGCAAGGGTGCAAGCTTTTGTGATAACAGGTACATCTAATGAACCCTAAAATATAAATCCAACTATATAACTAGAATGTAAAGTGCAGTATTGACAAAGAAAGTCATGAGCAGCCTACCTGATTAATTGAAGCATGAGCCAAGTATTCCCTCATGTCCCTTCAAACATGTGCAACAAAGAGAAATGGGGCGACCCCCAATGTATCAATCTCCACCTAGAGGGCCAAATTGACCAAAATCCAGGGGGATTGCTAGAAGAGATATGTTGAAGCATGTATTCAAGTGAATTTCTTATGTGTGAAAGGCATTCCTAGCAAGATGCTATAGCAGCTAACTTGTCAGTGCTATCAAAAAGGCTTGTCCTTTAGAGGTCTCCAGCTAGGGAAAAGTGAGAGAAGGGCAGAGAGAGCAATGCATAGAGAAAACCAGTGTGTGATTCTTGGGTGCCTTAGGCCCACTAAATGGTTTCATATATATAGGGTATGTAAGATTTATTATGGTAGAATTGGCCATGGTCAAACCCGCTTGACAAGATCAATGGTAGTCAACTTGTCAATAATAGCTAAGACAATAAATAGAAATTGAAGAAAAACATGCAAGGTTGATAAGATGATGTGAAGTTGGGAAGGAATCATATATGTGACCTAAAGAGAACCTAGAGAACTTTGAGTCTGACCACCACTCTTTCCCTCATTGTCACACTTAGTGACACAACATAGGAGATGATACACCCAAAAGAATAGGTCAGTACCCTTTCTCTTAGTTACATATATGCAATCACCTCGTTAATTATATATCTATTGGTCAGCTGACCCTGAATGGCAATCATCACCAAAACTAGTAATCTATTATTTTATTGTATCCCTGGAAGACTCGCACACTTTGTCATGTCCCCAACACCCCTACAATACAGTATTATTTTATTTTAATTAATAAGAGTGCTTTTAAACATATTATAATAATATAATTATATAGCAATAATTCTATTAATCATTGTAATAGAAATAATAATATTTGAATTTTGGTGCCAACAATCTCTTTGGGCAACTGGCCAACTTGATCACCTTGGACTACAATCACGTACAAAGGAATGAGATTTGTCATTTGTAGCGGAATTTTTCATGCATTATCCAACTGCTGTTTGCAAACATTGTTGCTGGGACAAAATCTCCTGTCAACTACTTTTACACAGATTTGGACAAACCCCCAAATCCTATCCTTGGTGTATTCATCCCAAGCGTGCAAGCTGAGCTGACTTAGGAATTGATTTGTTTCAAATTTGAGGAGAGAACTCCAGGTGGTGAATTCTGAACTGAAAGTTACAACTGCGCAAGATAAGAACCCTTAGGCATGATCAATCCATATTGGTTACCAGGCACACATTCCAATCTGAGTACCACTGCAGGTTCTTCACACCCAGAGTTGGGGGACCATTAAGCCAATGTTAGCAAAAGGAGTCCAGATAGAAGTCTGAAGCTGCTATCCAATAACATTTGATCAGGGTTTATACAGTATCTTGGATGCTGGCTTATGACCTTGGTTCTAAGCACAGAAAAAAGTAGGAGGCACCTGACCACACCCCTTCCACATGGATATCTGTGGCTCAATAGGTGATACATTGAGAGTTTCATGCCTCAATCTTGGACTCTCAGATCAAAATTCTTGGGAATCCAATCTGACCTGGCTAAGGATTATACCATCCTTTGTTGCAGGCTCTCATCAGCAGTTAAATTCTGTACACTCCTACTCAGACTTATACTGAAGCAATTTTTATATCACATTTGTCAATAAAATTTGGTATTCATGAGTGGTTGCTTCTATTGTGTTCTGAAAGTGAAAATCAACTAGTTTACTTTGTACTTTTGACAGTACGGTGTGCAGATTCATATTCTAAAATGCTTTTAGTCAGATTTATATTTTGAGTTTACTTTGTCAGATTTGAGTAGAATAACATTTCAAAACCCTAGGATCATGCCATAGATGCTATTGTTACTAAGCTAATGTTGTTGTCTCGCTTAAAACCCTAGATCTGATACTGGTTATGTAATTTATTAACCCTAAGGGTCATTTCAGTGGTATCAGAGCAGGCAGTCCTCCCAGCCTGGTGGGTAAATCTTTCTAATGTCCCCTTTTTGAAATAGGATTTAATAATTAAAATAATAATAAAATTAAAATATAAAATAATAAAAATAATATAATATAACTAAAATTTAATTAAGTTTAATGAATGGTCAAAAGGCACGAAATGAAGAGTTGCGACTCCATCAAACGTGACATATCAAAGGGAGTAGAGTTCATTAGAAAGGGGATAGGGAGAAAAGAAGAAAGGATGGAGCATGTGAATCAACAAAGAGTTGATGGAAAAAAAAAAGGAATGGGATGAAAATATGAGTGACTCCTTCAAAAGGCAAAAATTGTGAAGGGTTGTGCTCTTTCAAAGGGCGGTGATTGTGAAAGGTTGTGACTCTTTCAAAGGGTGGTAATTGTGAAAGGTTCACTCTTTTGAAGGGAAGAAATGATGAAGAGTTGTACTCTTTCAAAGGGTGGTGATTGTGGAAGGTTGTGACTCTTTCAAAGGGTGGTAATTGTGATAGGTTGACTCTTTTAAAGGGCAGAAATGATGAAGAGTTGTACTCTTTCAAAGGGTATTAATTGTGAAATGATGTGACACTTGCAAAGGGTGTAATATCCCCTACTAGGCTTAGACATATTTTAACCATAATCAATCTATTTCAATATACTTATGACTCAAACTAAATATAGTAGGAGACATTTCCACCTTAACCTGAATCCAATCAATGATATTTCACTGCCCAACCAATTAACTATTAATAAATAAATTGTTCATCTATCATACATCCATAATTCTTAATGCAAGTGTCAACCAATTGTGATGTCCCCAACATGAAAACATCTCCTTTCCCAAGTTGACAGTAGTAACAAGGATCATACATATAAACATATCCTCCTTACCGTCTTTTATCTTATGGGCTCTTTCTGATTTACAATCTAGTATTGTTATTTGTCTGATTAAGACATTATATATATATAGATATAGATATAGATATACAGTTATTCTGATTTGAATACATACACATAAATAAATTAATTAAATCAATAATATAACCAATTATTGATGTATTTGCTAATTACCTATTATATACATTATTGATACTACCACTGCTTAAAACATCAGTTATTAATATATTTAGTGCCTGGTAAAGGGCAGACAGATCTGATGCATAACTGATCTGGTCTGCCACTGTTATGAAATTAAGTATTAGTATTATACATATTGCAGTCTATGTTAGTATTATTATTAAATTCTGCATACAAACATTATCGGTCTGCATATATTAAGCATACTTATTAAACACATCCCCTATGCATACCACTCAGAACAAGGATGTTACTACCTGTAACTTAATAACAGTTCTGATCTGCTCTGGACAATCTTTCTGACTATTTCTATCTATCCCCTCCTCTAAGTCTTGTTTGAATATCTTCCTTATATAGACCTCAAAGGAGGAGGATGAGTCACCACCTTAAAACTGGTCATATCTCTTCCTTGCAACTTAATAAACTCTTCCTCTTAATGAGTCGCACCACTTGGTTTGCAAAGTCAGATTGCTTCTATTGATTGCTAAATAGATCGCAGTCCTGTGTATTTATCTTAATCGCTAACATTGCATATATATTTATTTATGTAACTAATATGTTGCTTATACTAATTACTTGTAAACTTTAATCTTTGTAATCGCTTGCTAAGAGATCACCTTAATCGCTGGATACAATAAGATCACTACTCCCCCTAATCTGAGTCTTCTTTAATTTCTGTGTATTAATGTATATTATCGTTGTTCTATTATCTTTTAAGTCGCTGCTCTCCAGAGTCTTAAAAGAGTCGCTATAGTCGGCATTAAGTCATTGCTTCTCATTTGATCGCTGCATTATGAGGTTAAGGAAGTCGATAGGAAATGACAAATTGCTGTTCCCTTTCTCTTTAGGAATCGTTGTGTAATGTCCCGTTCTTTGTATTTATGTAAAGTCAGACTGGTGCTTGGTTCGATTTGACTTCCAGAATATTGTAAGTCTTGTTCCAAGACAATTTTCTCTTGTAGACAATGGTACCTTTTTAGGGGAGTCAGGGTGGGGATATGATATATGACTTGCTGACGGTTCTAAGGATATGTATGCCACATTAGAGCCTCCTCCCAGTAAGTATTGTTTGCCTGAGCCTACTATGATTGCAGGCTATGCATAGAATGATTTGAGAGGCAGTTAAATATTGTTATTTGAATATTTATTATATATTTTTAGTAATAAATATTAATAAATATAGTAATATTTAATAAATTTTAAATAATCATTCGTTGGTAAGTATTAATTAATAATAATAATTGCTTCATTTAGTATATATATATCCATATATATAACGATTAAGGAGGGAACATGACAAAGGACCAACATGATGAAGGGGTGGGACTCCTTCCTCACATTGGAAAATATGAAGGGGGGAAGGTTTCATTTAACGAGGACATCCAAGGGAGATCCATTTGGAAAATGATTTATTATTCTCAAAAAGCAGCAATGGAGGGTGGTGACTCAATTATCATGAAAGGTGGTGGCCCTTTCAGCAATCAAGTATAAAGGAGAAACCATTCCAAACATTCAAGGATAATTTATCAATCATCACTCACAAATCCACAAAAGCAATCATCCATTACAAAATCAAGCAAACAATCAATCAGCAAATCATTCTATCAATAAGCATTCATTCAATCATCATTCAGCAATATATCAAACCAGCATTCATTACATCATCACTCATCAATCATCTAATCAACAATCACTTAATCATCACTCACCAATAACTCAAATCATACAATCAAAGGAATCCATTCAATCAATCATTCATTGATACAAATATCAATCATTCAACAACAATCCATCAATCAAGTGAAATCCAATCACCAAGTTTGGATTTGGAAAGAGTTCAGAAATAAATAAACATCAATATATAATATTAAGGAATATTACAGTTATGCAAGTATTATTGTATTTATTTATTTATCTCAATATAAATCTGTTAGGAAGATGCAGCAGTACCGGTCATCCCTCATCAAGCATGCCACCCTAAGTTGCAAGGCCTGGAGGTCCTGCCATACTTGTGGAAAAAGAGGCTAGATGACTTTGGAAGCTCATTCCGTGCCCTTGGGCTTGGTTGAGGAAGATAATCTCCCATCGTCCTAACAAAAAATATAAGATTAGAAATTATTTATCTGATTTCCATCAGCAATCATATTTGGAATCAATGTGAAAGGTTTGATAGGGAGATGCAGCAGTACCGGTTCCCTCATCAAGTACACCAAACCCAAGATGGATGTGCCAATACCCGGGGCCAAGGCGCCGAATGACTCAGAGGCTCATTCCGTGCCCTTGGGCTTGATTGAGGACAGGCTCCCGAGAAATGACTCAGAGGCTCATTATGTGCCCTTGGACTTGATTGAGGAGGGCAGGCTCCCAACGCCCTATCATGCTTTCCCATCGAATTTCATAATATGGTTAGCTCTTGGGAATAACTATGAAATGGGTCCAAATGCATTTAGGATATTTTGTATTCTATAGGGATTATCTATGATCATAATATTTGATGTTAATTAATTACAATCTCTAAGTTTTATAGCGGGCCTTGGAGAGAAAAAGGAAGAAACTTAAGCTGAGTCACAACAATAAGGGTGTGGAATAGGAGGCAGAGGTGAAAATATGTGAATGGAGAGCTTTCATGCAGGTACAACAACAAAGGCACAAAAGCAAAACAAAAATGGCAAGACAGCAAGAACAAACAACACAAATACCCCTCCAAATGCTGCAGAAAATAAATAATTCCAACAGTTCCATTAAATCCACACATAATGATGGAGTGGAAGGCAACAACTCAAATCAGAACAGGTCTGAAAATCATCACAGCAGAGTTCCCAGGTCCACACAGCCCCATTCTTGCCTAGAGTTGAGTTCACACAAGAAGAGGAAGAGCTGAATCCTACAGAAATGATTTTAAAGCCTGCATAGATGAACATTCAAGGCTTGATCCTCATATTAGATGTCAGATGACTCAGATCCCATTCATACAATCCACAATGCTAGGAAAATGTCACTGCATGAACTTTGGGCCCAAAAACTAGACACGTATTTTTCACTTAGCCCTATGACAGAAGATGAAGTGATGGATGGTACAGCACATAACTATTGGCATCATGGGCTAATCACACA
Organism: Cryptomeria japonica; assembly: GCF_030272615.1. Classification (NCBI taxonomy): domain Eukaryota; kingdom Viridiplantae; phylum Streptophyta; class Pinopsida; order Cupressales; family Cupressaceae; genus Cryptomeria; species Cryptomeria japonica. The sequence goes on from NC_081405.1 coordinate 73,702,261, forward strand.
AGGACATAGTGGTGTGGTGACATATGCTGATTTCACACAAAGGCTCATAGATAGGTTTAGTAGGAAGGATCCTAAGGTGCACTTCAAAGAGTTGACACACTGGTGACAACATGGTTCCATGAAGGATTATATAGCAAAATTTCAGTGAGTTTCAATCATGGTGCCAAATATTACCGAGAAAAGGTGCATGTTCTTGTTTATTGAGGGACTGTCAAAATCAGTTCAAGCATTGGTTAGGGCTTATGAGCTTACATCTATGGAGAATGCTATTCCGAGGGCCTTGAGTTTGGAGGATGCCACAAGTCCTATTCTAGGAATGCACCATCAAGACAGCATAGGATACCTTTCCACAAAGATGTTGTACAACCCAAAGCATTACCTCCTAAATCAAGTGGTGCAAAGCACCTAGCTCAAAGTTGTCTTTTCTTGCATTTTAGAGTTTTTGTGTGATTTCAAGTTATTTTATGTTGTAATAAGGTGGAAAAAATCCTATGATGCTTTTTGAAACCATAGTTTGGTTGTCCACACTTTTGTTGTGCTCAGGATCCAAAATTGTCATTATCCTGAAATGTTGTCAAAATGTCAATTTTTGGTTTGTAGCAAGTGGATGCCTGGAAACTTGCTAGAATGTTTGGAAATGGTTTAAATCCACTTGGGATGCCATTTGAGTGATGTTTTAGGCCTTGAGAGCCTTGGAGTGTGTTTTTGCACTCATAGGTAAAAGTTGTCAAAAATTGGTCATGACAACTTTTGCATTTTTAGGCAAAAGTTGTCCATGAAGGAAATGGTGCTGGAAGTTGGTTGGAACCAACTTTAAATGGTGTATAAAACCTTCTAAGCATCTCCAATAACAGGTTAATCAACTTTTGGTTTGCATTCAATTCATTTGCCAAGGGTTTTCTATGCTTTTCCTCACGTTTGGACTATTTTTGCTTTGATTTTCTGCTTTTGTACGACCTGTACGGTCTGGTACGGTGCTCATAATAGCAGAGGAAGTTAGGAATTTGTTTTATCTTTCCAACAAGTATAATATGAAGGTTTGAAGTGCCTTGGATCAAAAGTTATCACTGTTTTTGTAAAAGTTGCTCACAAACCCTTGAAACTTGGGGTTTTGATTGTAAAAATGCATTTTACCTGAGCATCCACGAATGGCACAAGTTGCAATCCAATGGATGGCTTGGGTAGGCTTTGCAAATAGTTTTAGAGTAGGTGTTTTGTGTTTTTGCAGGCCACAAGGAGGAGAATGGGTGAGATGAATAACACACAAGCTTGTAGCTAGTGTGTGGGGAGCAGCAGAGATTGCTCACTTTCAGTGCCATGGAGAAGTGACACCCCAACAACCCATAGTGTTTTGGAAAGGTCTACGAGTGTACTAAAAGAATCCAAGTTTGTTTGGGTTGGTGATTGTGACTAGTGAAGAGTTTGGAGCACATCTTCCAAAACTGCTTGGAAGCCCTAAACCCCTTTAAAATAGCTCTTTTTCAGTAACCCTAGTTGTACGACAAACCCAGATGGGAAACTAAGTGATCTTGTTTAACTTCCAAATGGGTATCTGAATATGTAAAAATATTTGGGGGTTGTTAGGAAAGTTTGGGGAAAAAGACCAAAAAACAGTCAAAGAAGGGCTAGTCAATTAGGCCTAATAGCAACCAGTAGAAGCAAGTTAAAAGCCTAGAGCTTGGGAGGAAGGTGCAGACCTTGTCAATGCATAAAATGACCTTGGACATAACTGCACAACATAACCACAACCTTTAAACATGCTGTTAGAGTGAAGATCCTTGGTGGAGGTCTTTGGAGCCTAGTTGGAGCTTTGGGAACCTAGTAGGAGACCATCTCAAAATCAGAGATTTGGGTCAGAACCAACAAGAAACCTCAAGAGGCTATACCTAGGAGGCAAGCCAATAGAGTTTAGGCCTTGGAGATCTAAGGAGTGTACCCTAACAAGTTACCTTGGAGGAGCTTGAGCAAAAAGGTGAGTTGAGGAGTTGGGGTGAGTAAGGGTGAATTGGAGAGCTAGGCACAAGACCTCTGCATCAGAGTGGTATCAGAGCCATTCTTTGAAAGATTTGGTGTATGTCAGATTGTGAAGAATCAGAAGCAAGTTCAATGCCTCCAAAGGCAATGACTTCAAAAGCCATCTAGTAGATGGTGGCAGAGATGATAGAAGGATTGAAGGATACAGAAAGAAGCAGAGGAACCAGAGAGGCAAAGAAGAAGGGAAAGGTTAAGACAGACTGGGGTGATGAGACTGATGAAGAAGTGGAAGATGGAGAGGAACCAGCAGCAATAACTATGCCTCAAGACCAAAAGTTATTCCTAGATGCAGTCAAATCCATGTCTAAGGACAATCTGGATGGATTACCCACATATGGAGGAAATCTCAATGGAGAAAAGTTGTTAGATTGGATAGAAGCTCTCAATAATCATTTTGATTACAAAGAGGTAGCAGAAGAGAAAAGAGTTAATGTGGCCAAATCAAGAATGAGAGGATCAGCATTGGTTTGGTGGAATATGATGCAAGAAGAAAGGATACAAGAAGGCAAAAAGAAGATAACTTCATGGGAGAGTATGAAGATCAGACTTAAGGCACAATTCCTTCTAGGAGATTATGAAGTTCAAATTCATAAGAGACTGCAAAATCTGAAACAAAGGGAGCTAGATGTCAATGCTTACATGGAGGAATTCCATAAACTAAGCCTCAGAGCTAAGAAGCATGAGAATGAGGTGGAGAAATTGGCTAGATAAATGAATGGATTGAGACAAAATATACAAGATGAAATCAGTATCCTTACTCCTGATACCGTTCATGAGTGTTTTCAGTTAGCATTAAGGGCAGAAGACAAAACCAAGAGTGGTGAACAAAACCAAAAGTTTAGAGGTGGCAGATCCTTTAGAGGAAGGGGCACTTTTAGTAGAGGACAGCAAACATCAAGGAATGACGAAAACTCAAGGCAAGAAGGTGGTGGAGACTCTTCAAGGGGGCAATTAAGAGGATCCTTTAGAGGAAGAAACAATTCTAGGGGCAGATTTGGAAGCTCAGGAAGAGGACATTCAGTTTTCACTGGTAGATGTTAATATTGTAATCAAGTTGGCCACACAATGGGAAGGTGTCCGGAGAAAGCAACCAGCTCTTCACACTCATAAATGGGTGAGAGAAGAACACAATTAGTGCAGGAAGAAGACAATCAAAGTGTGTCTTTCCCTCTCACCAAGGCAAGCCCAATGACAGATGGTGAAAGTCTAATGCTAAGAAGGTCTTTGTTGGAGATTCCTCAAGCTCAAGAGCCACCACAAAGGAAGAGTTTGTTTAGAACAACTTGTAAGTCTCAAGGCAAGATTTGCAAAGTGATTGTAGACTCAGGTTCAACTGAGAATATAGTTTCAGCTAAAATGGTGGATAAACTCAAGTTAAAGAGGCTGCCAGATCTCACTCCCTACAACGTGTCATGGCTCAACTGGGGCCAACATGTCTTAGTTGATGAGCAAGCATGGGTAGACTATGAGATTGGTGAGTATAAGGACAAGATTTTATGTGATATATTGCCTATGGATGCTTGCCATTTGTTGTTGGGACCTCCATGGCAATTTGATATAAAGGCTCAGCATGATGGAGAGAAGAATAGCTATGTCATTATCAAGAATGGTAAGAGGTATCAAATGGATCCATTACCTAATCCAAAAGAGGAAAAACAAGTGGGATCAAGTGTGATGGTGATGAGTGGGAAAAAGTTTCTTAAGGTGATGAAACAAGAAGGAGATCACGGGTATGCTATTGTGCTCAAACCTAGTTAAGAAGGTAAGGCAGATCCAATGGAAGAAGTGCCACAAGAGGTGAAGGGTCTACTCAAACAATATGCAGAAGTAATAGAAGAAGATCTACCTGATTCTTTGCCACCTATGAGGGATGTAAATCACCAAATAGACCTGATTCCAAGGGCAAGTTTGCTTAACAAGGCTGCCTACAAAATGACACCTAGTCAAAATGAAGAAATTGCCAAACAAGTGCAGGAGCTCTTGGACAAAGGATTCATCAAAAAGAGTTTGAGTCTGTGTGCTATACCTGTTGTCTTAGCACCCAAAAAAAGGGGGAAAATGGAGAATGTGTACAAATTTCAGAGCAATCAATAAGATCACTATAAGGTACCGGTTCCCTATGCTAAGGATAGAAGACCTGTTGGACAATCTTGGGGGTGCAAGCTACTTCACAAAGGTGGATTTAAAATCAGGTTATCATAAGATAAGAATCAGACCAGGGGATGAATCGAAGACAGCCTTTAAGACCAATGTTGGCCTCTATGAGTGGTTGGTCATGCCATTTGGCCTTACCAATGCACCTAGCACCTTTCAAAGGCTCATGAATGAAGTCTTGGTTGAGTTCATAGGTAAATTTGTGATTGTATATCTTGATGACATTCTAATCTTTAGCAAGTCCAAAGAAGAACATCTCAAGGATGTGGAGATGGTCTTGAAGAAGCTGAAAAAGGCACAACTCAAAATCAACCTTGAAAAGTGTGAGTTTCTCAAGACTGAACTTGTATATCTTGGTTTTGTCATTTCACAAGGTTGTCTAAAAATGGATCCTAGTAAGGTTGAGTCAATCCTTAGTTGGCCTACACCTAATAATATCAGTGATGTTAGGAGCTTTCATGGGTTAGTATCCTTTTATAGGAAATTTGTAAGAAACTTCAGTCATGTGTGTGCTCCTGTGCTCAATACTATCAAAGGGGGAGTTAAGTGTCAGTTTAGGTGGACAGAGGAGGCCCAAAAGGGATTTGACTTGTTGAAAAAGAAGATAGCTGAGTTACCTACCCTTAGGTTACCTGATTTCAATCAGTTATTTACAGTTGAGTGTGATTCTAGTCAAAGAGCAATAGGGGCTGTTTTGAGTCAAGAGGGTCTTCCCATAGCCTTTTTCTCTGAAAAGTTCAATGAAGCAAAACAAAAGTACTTTGTGTATGACTTGGAGTTGTATGCCATGGTGCAAGCCTTGAAAAAGTAGTGTCATTACTTGTTGCCCAAAGAGTTTGTGGTCTTACTAACAACCATACCCTTAGTTTTCTCAATGGACAAGAGAAGTTGAATCAGAAGCACCTCAAGTGGGTAGAATACCTACAATCTTATACCTTCACTATCAAGCATAAGAAGGGCACCTCAAATAAAGTTGTTGATGCACTCAGTAGGAGAGTCATGACCATACAAGAGGTTAAATTGCACAGTGTGGGGTTGGAGGAGTTGAGAGACCTCTAGAAAGAAGACAAAGATTTTGCTGATATATATGCTACATGTTCTAATTTTTTTAACACTTCTCATGTTTCCTACTCAGAGTATATGATACAGGAAGGTTTGTTGTTTAAAGGACATCTCCTTTGTATACCCCAATGCTCTATGAGACAAAACATCATTCAAGAGAAACATCAAGGGGGTCTACGAGGTCATTTTGGCAATGATAAAACAATGGAGCAGGTTAGTCGGTTCTACTATTGGCCCAAGTTGCAATCAGAAGTAAGGAGATTTGTTGAACAATGTGTCATATGTCAGAGAGCAAAAGGATCAGCAAGTAATGCAGGTTTATATCAGCCCTTAGTCATACCACAAAGGCCTTGGGAATGTTTGAGCATGGACTTTGTGTTGGGTTTACCAAGAACACCGAGAGGATTTGATAGTGTTTATGTGGTGGTAGATAAGTTCAGCAAAATGGCTCACTTCATCCCTTGTAAGAGTACCAATGATACCACCTATATTGCAGGTCTTTTCTTCAAAGAAATAGTAAGAATCCATGGACTTCCAGTTAGCATTGTGAGTGATAGGGATGTCAAGTTTTTGAAGCACTTCTGGAGAACCTTATGGAAGAAGTTGGGTACTAGACTCTCATGTTCATCTGCCTACCATCCACAATCAGATGGTCAAACTGAGGTGGTCAATAGGTCCTTGGGTAATCTCCTACGGTGTCTCACTAAGCAGCATGGTCAAACTTGGGACTTGGTGATCAGCCAAGCAGAATATGCATACAATGATTCAGTCAACCGGAGCACAGGTAAAAGTCCTTTTGAAATTGCTTATGGAACGCATCCTAGAGGTGTCTTAGAACTTAGTGATATCAGTACAATGACCCACAAGAGTGCTCAAGGAGAGAGTTTTGTTGAAGCTATTAAGGAAATTCATGACAAAGTACGCCAGTCCTTGCAACAAAAATCAGAAAAATATAAGGAACAAGCTGATCAATCAAGAAGGAACTTGCAATTTAAGGTTGGAGACTTAGTTTTCGCTTATCTCAAAAAGGAAAGACTTCCAAAAGGACAGCCAACCAAGTTGATGATGAAGAAGATTGGGACACTCAAGATTGTGCATAAGTTTGGCCAAAATGCCTATGAGGTTGAACTACCTCCTTCTTTGGCCACATCTCCTATTTTCAATATTTGTGACTTGTATCCATATAAAGGAGAATCTCAGACCTCTCAGATGGATACCACATTGCAATCTGAAGAGGATTGGGTGAAGGATTTACCAGTTAGTCAACCGGTTCAGTTGGAAAGCATCTTGGATACCAAGGTGATCAAGAAGACAAGAAAGGGCATCTACAAACATTATCTTGTGAAGTGGGCAAGTCTACCTGATTCAGAGGCTATGTGGATGTCAGAAGCTGACATAAATCATCATGGAGTGCAACTAACAGACCTGATAACTCAAGGGACTTGAGTTCCTTGCCCCAGGGGAGTATGGTGCAGAGCACCTAGCTCAAAGTTGTCTTTTCTTGCATTTTAGAGTTTTTGTGTGATTTCAAGTTATTTTATGTTGTAATAAGGTGGAAGAAATCCTATGATGCTTTTTAAAGCCATAGTTTGGTTGTCCACACTTTTGTTGTGCTCAGGATCCAAAATTGTCATTATCCTGAAATGTTGTCAAAATGTCAATTTTTGGTTTGTACCAGGTGGATGCCTGGAAACTTGCTAGAATGTTTCGAAATGATTTAAATCCATTGTGGGATGCCATTTGAGTGATGTTTTAGGCCTTGAGAGCCTTGGAGTGTGTTTTTGCACTCATAGGTAAAAGTTGTCAAAAATTGGTCATGACAACTTTTGCATTTTTAGGCAAAAGTTGTCCATGAAGGAAATGGCGTTGGAAGTTGGTTGGAACCAACTTTAAATGGTGTATAAAACCTTCTAAGTATCTCCAATAACAAGTTAATCAACTTTTGGTTTGCATTCAATTCATTTGCCAAGGGTTTCCTATGCTTTTCCTCACGTTTGGACTGTTTTTGCTTTGATTTTCTGCTTTTGTACGACCTATACGGTCTGGTACGGTGCTCATAATAGCAGAGGAAGTTAGGAATTTGTTTTATCTTTCCAACAAGTATAATATGAAGGTTTGAAGTGCCTTAGATCAAAAGTTATCCCTGTTTTTGTAAAAGTTGCTCACAAACCCTTGAAACTTGGGGTTTTGATTGTAAAAATGCATTTTACCTGAGCATCCACGAATGGCACAAGTTGCAATCTAGTGGATGCCTTGGGTAGGCTTTGTAAATAGTTTTAGAGTAGGTGTTTTGTGTTTTTGCAGGCCACAAGGAGGAGAATGGGTGAGATGAATAACACACAAGCTTGTAGCTAGTGTGTGGGGGGCAGCAGAGATTGCTCACTTTCAGTGCCATCGAGAAGTGACACCCTAGCAACCAATAGTGTTTTGGAAAGGTCTATGAGTATACTAAAATAATCCAAGTTTGTTTGGGTTGGTGATTGTGACTGGTGAAGAGTTTGAAGCACATATTCCAAAACTGCCTGGAAGCCCTAAACCCCTTGAAAATAGCTCTTTTTCAGTAACCCTAGTTGTACGACAAACCCAGATGGGAAACTGAGTGATCTTGTTTAACTTCCAAATGGGTATCTGAATATGTAAAAATATTTGGGGGTTGTTAGGAAAGTTTGGGGAAAAAGACCAAAAAACAGTCAAAGAAGGGCTAGTCAATTAGGCCTAATAGCAGCTAGTAGAAGCAAGTTGAAAGCCTAGGGCTTGGGAGGAAGGTGCAGACCTTGTCAATGCATAAAATGACCTTGAACATACCTGCACAACATAACCACAACCTTTAAACATGCTATTAGAGTGAAGATCCTTAGTGGAGGTCTTTGGAGCCTAGTTGGAGCTTTGGGAACCTAGTAGGAGACCATCTCAAAATCAGAGATTTGGGTCAGAACCAACAAGAAACCTCAAGAGGCTATACCTAGGAGGCAAGCCAATAGAGTTTAGGCCTTGGAGGTCTAAGGAGTGTACTCTAACAAGTTACCTTGGAGGAGCTTGAGCAGAAGGGTGAGTTGAGGAGTTGGGGTGAGTAAGGGTGAATTGGAAAGCTAGGCACAAGACCTCTGCATCACCAAGCAAGATAAAGGAGTCTAAATATGAGCTTCGAAGGAGGAAGTTGTGTTTCACATCTAGAGTACCATGGGAGCCAAGACATAGATGCTTGGTAAAGGGACAAGTACATTATGTCGAGATAGAGTTTGATGAGGATTCAAAGATTGAGGAGTTCAAGACTAAAATTGTGGTGGATGAGGTTGAGCATGAGGAGAAGGGAAGAGGAGATGCTTCAATAGGCACAATTGCAGCACTTTCAAGAGCATCTAGATATCACCCTCTCTAAGTTATAGGAGTCCTACAAGGTCCAAAGGTAATAAATTTGATTAATAGTGGAGCAACCACAACTTCATTAATGAGGATTTCGTGACTAAGTTGGGTTTGAAAATAAAAGATTTTGAGGGGTTTAATGTTACAGTAGTTGATGGGTTTACCATTACATGCAATCAAAGGATCCAACAAATGTATTTGACTCTAGGTACGCATAAGATTCGAGATGACTTCTATGTGATTGGCATTGGTGAGACGGATTTGTTTTAGGTAGTGCAATGGTTGCACTCACTTGGCAAATACACACAAAATTATCAAACTATGAAGTTGAATTCAAATCTGATGGGAAGGAGGTAGTCCTTTATGGACTATCCAATGGAGGTTCTGTCAACGGGTATTTTGTGACACTCTCCAAAACTGAATAAAATGCATTAAGTATTCTATCCTCTCTTGAACAAGGAAACCTCGAATGCTAAATATATGATCTTATCTGATCACCCCACGGTTCCTATTGTTCAAGATTTTATCAATTCTTTCCTAAGGAAAACTTAAGAAAATTCTTGACCTCAAGACCTTTAATGACATCAGATTTTGCATTAATGATTGATTCTTTTCAAACTTATCTTAAGAATGATTTCAAATAAAATGTAAAAGAGAGAAAGGGTTTAGAAATCTAATCTATTCCTTAGGACAATGATATAATGGATAAAGTTTTAGATAAAAAGAATTCCTTATGGAACTACTTACTACTTGACCAAAGATAGCTCACAATGCCATAGAAAGAGTGCAATCTTCAAAGGTAGCAAGAGATTTTCATATTCTAAACATCCATCCAAATACCCAATGTTGGCCCAATCCAAATGAACACCCACAATCGAACTATTGCTAAAATAAGGTTCAAACTAACCATACAAAGTAATTTGCAATCAACAAACTACAATTGGTATGAACCAAGGAATTAATCAAATATCTTCACATTTCAACATTAAAATCAATGAACTTTAACTAAATATTGAGAAGTGGAAACCATGCTAACATTCAATACAACACAAGTTCTCACCAAGCTTCAATCAGTTTGTATTTATTTTGGCAACAATTTCACAAAATCCCCCTTACAAATGAACAAGGCAATCCTTATATAGACTTCTTGTTACACACCAAGGGCCTAGATTGATCCTAATCAATGGCCACGATTAAACGATGAAACCCTTAATGGGGGTAGGTATACCTACCACCCTAAGTGCCACCTTTTTACAACTTTTGACCAGTGAAAAATAAGATATCCTCAATGGCACAATTTGCCAGGAGCAAAGGCAAATAAGAAAAAATATTCAAATGTTTCATCCAATGTGTTCTATACGTCCACTTGTAACAAATCATCTTCTAGGATTATGCGTCCATTTCCCTTTTCTTCGACAACAAATTCACCGAACCTAGACATGATGATTTCGAGTTCATCCATTGGTGGACTTGGCATAGCGTCCACCTTGTATCCAATGTCTGCCAAATGAGTTGTATATGTTGCAAAAGTATTTTCGAGTTCAAGTTCATCCACTAGTGGACTTGGCATAGCCTCCACCTTGTATTCAATGTATGCCAAATCAGTTGTATATGTTGCAACAGTCTTTTACCACTCTGGTCCTTGTTCTTGAAAACTATTCATGAAGACCATGAATGCAGCAGTATCTTCCAAATAATTTTTCAAAATGGAACTTGTAGTCTTGAAAAAGATACTCTTCATTTTGTCCTTTGGGTCATCCACATTCATATCTTCATTAGCATTCACCACTTGTCCAAGCATTACTTCCACAAAAATGAGGACCCTATCTTGGATATCTTTGACCATTTTCCTTAGTTGAGCACAATCATCCTTTGCCTTCTCAAGGATTTGTTTCCTCAAAATTAATGCACAATACCAATGATGCAAGTCAAATGCTTGATTTGCCTCTATCACATTTCCATCCACTAAAGTTTGCTTGGGAACATGCATTCACAAATGCAAACGTGGAATGGTCTTTTCTTGAACAACATGAAATTCTGCACACAATGCAACTGCAACTCGCATTCTATACAAGAGATTTACAGCTTTCTCATGTATTTGTACCAGTTCCTCCATGAACTCATTTACTCTATTCAAAACACTTCCAATCCATCCTTTTGCTTTTTGAGCTATCAACTTCATCCCTTCCAAGTCCTCGATTGATTCATTTGAAAGTATTGCAAGACGTATAGATGTTCCCTCAACTTGTTGAATTGGATTCATCTAGTGTTATATGTAATCTTTCAATTTCTTTACTTTTGCTTTTAGTTGATCCTTCTTTCCTTCTTCCTTTCTCAATCTCTCCTTGATTGCCTTCACAGAATCCTCTAATTCTTCAACCTCCTATTCTTTTGTTGTTGGTCCCAAATCAACTGTCATAACTTCATATTCTTCTAGAGTAATATCATATTTTGCTTTATCAACCTTTGGAACTACATCATGCATTGTACAAGATCCGGAACTTTTCTTTGTAATCTTGGAGTATTTCTTTGCTTTCTTCTTTTCTATGGGTTTACCTATCCAACCTAGAAAATCCTCTAAGACATTAGTTGGATCATTTTATACTATAGATTTCTTCTTCATTCGATTCCTCAACCATTCAGGAGCTGTTGACTTCTCTACATCTTCATCTAACTCTTCTTGTTCTTGGAATCCTCAAAGTGTTGATATTATTCCATCATTGAGCCCCTCATCCAAAAAACCCATGTCTATATCCCCAATGGCTTCCTCAATCATTGTGCCTGGTTTCATAGACTGGTCATCAAGAAGACTTCCATGTCTTGAGAAGAATTTCTCTCTTGGTTCCTTTGTCGAATAGACTCCAAGGATTCGTTTACACTTTGACCATATCGAATACTTGGACCCAATCCAACCTCCTTTTGTGGCTCATTCTCAACGATGGATGTTACATTCTTGTCCATGGAGAAAGCAACTTCCTACACTGAAGAAGTACTAGCTGATGAGTTTGTCATACTTGACTTATGCCTTTCATGTTTTGGTTCTTCACTAGGAACTTCTTTTCTTTTTGTCTTCTTGACTTGTGAATTTTTGGATGTGTTCTTCCCTTTCTTGTGACTTTTACCTTCTTGTCCACTCCTATCTTCCTCAATCTTGATTTCTTGTTGTCCTTCGGTCATTTCATCATCCGAAGATTGTGATTCCAAACCTCCCATCAAATCATGAGTTAAAGGGATATTATGTTCTTTCAACTTACTAACTTGTTGATCCATCCATCTTCTTGTATTTGCCATGACTGGTCTCATTAAAACATTAAGATCTGTAGATTCAGCTTCAGTCCAATTAGGTGAGGGAAGAGGTTTACCCTTTTCTTTTAAAGTGATATTGAACATAACTTCCATCATCTTCAAATTGATCCCGCACAGAGAATGGTTGACAAATTCTAATCATCTTTATTGATAGTCTAGAACACATTCTCTTTTTGATTTCAAAATCATCCATTGCATTTGCCCAATGATCTTCAAGGTGTACCTTGTGTCTCTATTTTCTACTAATTCTCCTAATATTGTAATAAAGATCAAAGTTCATTCTTCATGTGTAGGTCACAAGGGAGTAAAATTGCAACTCCTCATGTAATTTCTCAGTTGCCTGAATTGAATGACACATTTCAATTGAATTTCCAAGAGTGATTAGAAAGGTTACCCCAGCCTTGTGCTTGTTCTTCTGAATCTTATCATAAATGGACAACTACCTTGTAAATTCTAACAATATCATCTTGTCTATTAGATACTTGGGAAGCCTATAAAGATGGGATGAAAATCCTTGCAATCTAATGTAAGTGAACTGGGAAACTGAATAAACCATAAACCATACTTTTACACTAACTCCTTGGCTTCTTGTGGCAATCTCTTATGGGTGCCTCCTTGTCGGATTCTAACAATGAACGTTGAGAAGGCATCATTAACCCTACTAAAATGAGCAATATTGTGAAGGTGTAATTGAGGATAACACTCATATGCTTAGATTTGTCTTTCACCATTCCCAACTAGCTCCTTGCATGTTAATCCTCAATATCTATAGCTCCTTGCTAACATATAGACAATATATGAACTCATATAAAAAGATTGGGAACGTTCTAACTTCCTCAATTGGTCAGCTCGATTGTCACTAATAATCTTAGCCCAATTGATCTTCACTACGAATGATATTTCTTCAATATAGTAAAACATCCACGGCTTGAAACTAGAAGCTCGAGGCATCCCATGACTCTATTCAACAAGGTGACAAGATCTCTAAATTCCTCCTTGAAATCAAACCTATGAAGTCTCTTAGGCATCTTGGAATAATGATGTCTTGGTTTCAACAACCAAGTACTATTGATGATTTTTGCACAAGCGTCAAGTCCATCATTCTATATCTTCAATGTTTCTTTTGCCTTGTAAATTGCAGAATTGTACACCGGAATATCAAATGCTTCTGCAATAGCCTCCTCTACATGTCTTTCCTCTGGATCATAATGCTTAACGCATTCCACCATCAACTCACTACATTGTACTGCAGACGGAAAACCAATAGCTTTTACAATCTCGTTCTACATCATCTAAATAGCTATCTTTGACGGATTGTATCCATCATGAAATGATCTTTGAATCTGGAAGCATCCCTTCGAAATTATTCTTCATTTGGGCTTGCCTTGACATACCTCCAAACTTAGCACCTGACATCTACCCCTGAAAAGAAAGAACTTTGAATTACAATTGTGAATAGATCCCTAGGTCAATCTCAAAATATTCTAAGCGAAAATGCAAGAAGATCATGATAAGAAAATGAAAGTTCAAAATCTTGCACTCCTAATTCATCTTGAAGAATTTAAAGTAAATTTAATGACAATCATTCGACAAAGAAAAATTGTGAAACAAATTGTATCTTAAAGCAACAAACTGATTTGGAGTTTCAAGATGTCATCATCAACCTACAATCCATTATGTAATAAAATGATTCACAAACCCTTCCAAAACCTTTGTCTTCACCTTGTGAATAAAATTTTCGAAAAAACTTATCTTCAATAAATATTGATTTACCTCCAACAATCTGGAAATAACACCCTTGACTTGGAAATTTCTGGGCAATAATGCTTCCTATGGCTTTAAAATCTAGAAATACTCAATTAGTGAAAAAATTCGCTCATTTTCCTTTTGCTCAAGATCTGATCCTTGATAAACTTCACCTATATCTGTTGATGATTTATAGCTTCGGTCGGAGTAGTCTCATAAAATCATATAAGTAATGCTGATTATAGTTGATATGAATATATACATATTAATATATGTAATAATAATGTGTTATTATTATTATATATATGAATATTTATATATACATAATTTACATTAATCATATTGTTTATACCAAATCGAATATGAGCACCGTATCTATATAAGTATCGATTATATTGATCAAATGAAATGATCAATATAAATTGATTCTCCACATTTATAGTTCAATATCATTTATCGCTGTGTATATCGACAATAGTCGATCTGCTTCCAAAAACGATTATGAGAATCGTTACTTGCAGATAACAGTGATAACCAACAATTATGAGAATCGTTATCTAACTGATAACCAACGATTATGAGAATCGTTATCTATTGTTAACTGATAACAAACGATTAGGAGAATCGTTGTCTATTGTTAAACCGATAACAAACGATTAGGAGAATCGTTGTCTTGCAAATCAGATTATTACTTTCGGTATGTTAAGAGGCATCTCAATGAAGAGACATGTCTCCACGTACGTGAAGGCATGTCTATTCATCGACATGTCTCCACGTACGTAGAGGCATATTTGTCCATTGACATGCTTATACCGTAAGGTATATATTATGATGGAGTTCGATTCTAATAGGTAAGTATAGTAATCGAAAGTGCAAGCCTTTAGATATCGATCTCCTTCATTTAGCAGTCTTGCAAATACGTTATCCATTAAGTTGTGTTCCCTTCACATAAGCAGTAACCTGCACTCAAGAGTTCATTGTCATATAGTTTAGTGTGAACCAAGTATTAGAAAAAATAAAAACTACTCACATATCTAATCTGATCCAAACTTTAACATGGTATCAAAGCTAGTTTGAAGAAAAAATCCAATCAGATTTGTAAAAGGGAAACAACCAATCTCCATTAAAAGTTCTAGAATTCTATATTCGACAAAATGGTGAATGGAGTTAGACCTAAGGACCGACTTGAAGGAGCTGCAAATTTTGTATCTTGGAAGTTTAGAATGATGCTCGCATTAAAGGAACATGAATTAAACACTCTTGTAGAAAAGGCCCTACCCATGCCCGATGAAGAAGACGAAAAAACTCCTATGGACAAGAAATAATAATAAAGCTATGAAACTATTGGTGGATGGAGTAAAAGATCATATTGTTCCTATTATCTCAAAATTAGATGATGCTTATCTAATGTTTTCAACAATAGAGAACATGTTTGAGATGAATAACACTAGCAGGGTTCTTGCTCTAAAACAGCAACTACACCACATCAAAATGAACCAAAGTGAAACTATCACTTCATATTTCATGAGGATAATGGAGCTAAGAAACCAATTATCTGCTATTGGTCACACATTCGATAGCAAGGAGTTGACTATGTTGGCACTCAACGGACTTCCTACTTCTTGGGAATCATTTATTCAAGGAATTAGTGCTTGATCCAAACTACCCAAATTTGATCGGTTGAAGACTGATTATATACAAGAAGAATCCAGATTGATCACTAGAGAGACTAGACTTAACTCCCAAAATGAAGAGATGCAAGCCCTAAACTCTCAGTCTCACAAAAGAGGAAAGAGGAACTCCAAGAAGAGGAGAGGTAAGGACTCAACTAGGAAGCAATCATTCAAAAGGAATGAGGGACCTATCTAAAGTACAATGCTTTAGATGTGATAAATATGGTCACATTGTTGTAAAGTGTCCTGACAGACCTAAGCCTCAAGCCTCGATTGCTGAAGTCAGTGAGACCAACACAAACTCTGAAAGACTTGTATTCTACTCAGCTCTATCCAATCAAGTATCAGCCAACCTTAACACCTAGGTAATAGACAGTGGGGCATCTCGGCATATAACAGGATTCAAAGAGCACTTAGACACTATGATAGAAAAATCTGATGAGGAAGTCACAATTGGGGATGATTCAAACTACCCAATCAATGGGATTGGAACGTGTACCATTCAACTAAAATCAAGCATTGCCCTTCAATTAACAGGTGTACTATTTGTGTCAAGCATCAAACACAACCTAATTTCCATATCAACTCTTGAAGACAAAGGATATAGAATCACCTTCATGGATGGAAAAGTCTTAGCCTGGCCTAAGAACTCAAACATCAAGAAGGCACACACCATTGGAGTTCGACATGGGTGCCTGTACAAACTTTGCATCTCTCCTTCACAAGCACTTATTCATGAATCTTCTAACACTTGTGAATTAGGGCATCTTCATTTTCGTGCTCTACCCTCTATACAAAAAATGGTGACAGGCTAAGTCACCAAGTTTGGCCGAATTTCGTCCTTGAAGTTCGAAATTTGCTGAACTTCAAAAAAAAAAATTCTTTTTTTTTTTTCTTTATAAATTTTTGGCCTTCTTCTTCTGTTAATATTTTTTAAACACATCTTTAGTCTGTCGTGAGTCGCGGCCTGCAGGAGAAGTAGTCGCAGCCTGCAAGAGAAGTTAGACTGCAATTTTTGCCTGTCGTTCGTGCCCTAGCATATGTTTCATATGGTTTATATTTTATAAATGTCATCTTTTTGTAACGATTTCAAATCTATTTATCAATGTTAAACTATTTAGGCAATTTTATAGATATATTACATATATTTATTAAAACAATTTAAAAATTACATATGGCGAATTTAATTTGAATTTTATACATTTCGAATTTTTCCCTCATCGAACTTCATTCGAATTTCAAAGTTGTCGAACTTCGAATTCGAATTTGAACCTGGTGACTTAGGTGACAGGGATACCTAAGCTAACTCAAGAACATGAAGGAATCTACAAAGGGTGTGCCTTAGGGAAAAATACCAAGGGCACATTTCATAATAGTGAAAGTAAATCCAAAAATGTATTAGAAATTGTTCATTCTGATTTATGTGGATCTATGTCAGTACCCTCCTTAGGAGGATTTTTGTATTATGTTATTTTTGTAGATGATTATTCTAGGAAGACATGGATATATTTTCTAAAGTGTGAAGAGTCTGATGAAGTCCTTAAAAGGTTTAAGGAATTCAAGGCTTTAGTAGAAAATATATCAAGTAAAAGTATAAAGACCCTTAGATCAGATAATGGGAGGGAATACATCTCTGAAAACTTTAAAAAATTTTGTAATAATGTTGGGATTAAGAGGGAGTTCACTGTTCCTTACAACCCTCAACAAAATGGGGTAGCAAAAAGGAAAAACAAAACTGTAGTAGAAGCAGCCAAAGCCATGATGCATGACCAAAACCTTCATACCTCATTCTCGGTTGAAGCCTCTAGTGCTGCTGTGTATATCCAAAACAGATGTTCACATTCCTTTCTTGATAACAAAACTCCTGAAGAAGCATTCACAGGAATCAAACCCAACATAGGTCACTTAAGAATTTTTGGCTGTCCTATTTACATTCACATCCCTAAGGAGAAAAGATCTAAATTAGAACCCTCTGGGAAAAAGGGAATCTTTGTTGGGTATAGTGAAACTTCTAAAGCCTATAGGGTCTATATTCCAGGTCAAAAACAAATTGAACTAAGTAGGGATGTAATATTTGAAGAGGATGTTGCATTCAAAAGATCTAAGGATGTTAATGAAACAGATGATGAATCCCCTCAATACAATGAAAAGGATCACTCCTCCGAGATTCCGAGTGAGACTCACGAATCAATTGAAGGCAGCAATCACATTGAACCTATGGACTATATGGTTGAACCTAGGGACACTAATGTAACTAAGAAAAGACCACTATGGGCCAAGAAGATGATTGAGGAGGCTGAAAATTATGCAGCTCCAAAAGTAACTTTCAGGGAAAGTAAAAGACCTAATAGATTCTCCAGCTATATTGCTCTAATGAGTGAAATCATAAATTCAGAGCCTTCTACTGTTGAGGAAGCCTTCCAACATCAAGCCTGGAAAGAAGCCATGACAGAAGAGTATAAGTCTATTCTCAAGAATGATGTCTGGAGCATTGTGCCTAGGCCTAAGAACAAATCAATAGTGTCTTCTAAGTGGCTTTTCAAAATCAAACATGCTGCAGATGGAAGTATTGAAAAATACAAAGCAAGGTTTGTCGCCAGAGGTTTCTCTCAAAAAGAGTGAATTGATTATGAAGAAACATTTGCCCCTATTGCCCGATACACTTCTGTCAAAGCTGTGATTGCTATTGCTGCATCAAAAGGATGGAAAATCCATCAAATGGATGTAAAAACTACATTTCTAAACGATGTAATAGAAGAGGAAGTCTATCTGGAACAACCTGAAGGATTTGTAGTGCATGGACAACATTCTCATGTTTGCAAATTGAAGAAAGCCTTATATGGGCTCAAACAGGCTCCTCGGGCCTGGTATGAAAGGATAGATCACTATCTATCAGGACTTGGCTTCTCAAAGAATGATGCAGATCCGAACCTTTACTTCAAGGTATTAAATGGAAATATGTTAATCTTATCCTTTATGTTCATGACTTGTTAATAACAGGCGAAGAGCATCTCATCATCAAATATAAACGTCCCTATGGTAGGCATCATATGGTTGATGCTAGTGCACATACCATAATGGATATGTTGAGTTCTGGTGAGTATCATAACTGTTGATACTTGTAGACCATTGCTCTTGATATCATTTAATCATATCTACTACACTATGTGTAGTTCTTCTATGAGTACCTTGTGATCCTCCTCCCTAGCTAAGAGGGAGTGTTGATGATTTATAACTTCGGTCAGAGTAGTCTCACAAAATCATATAAGTAATGCTGATTATAGTTGATATGAATATATACATATTAATATATGTAATAATAATAAGTGTTCTTATTATTATTATATATATGAATATTTATATATACATAATTTACATTAATCATATTGTTTATACCAAATCGAATATGAGCACCATATCTATATAAGTATCGATTATATTGATCAAATGAAATGATCAATAAAAATCGATTCTCCACATTTATAGTTCGATGTCATTTATCGTTGTGTATATCGACAATAGTCGATCGCCTTCCAAAAACGATTATGAGAATCGTACTTGCAGATAACAGTGATAACCAATGATTATGAGTATCGTTATCTAACTGATAACCAACGATTATGAGAATTGTTATCTATTGTTAACCAATAACAAACGATTAGGAGAATCGTTGTCTATTGTTAAAACGATAACAAATGATTAGGAGAATAGTTGTCTTGCAAATTGGATTATTACTTTCGGTATGTTAAAAGGCATCTCAATGAAGAGACATGTTTCCACATACGTGGAGGCATGTCTATTCATCGACATGTCTCCACGTACATGTTGTGCGTTGCACACGCCCCCTGTCGCCGACAGGGTCCCCCCCCCCCCCTTTCCAGTTTTGAGTTTTTTGATCGTCGTCCCGAGAATCGAAACAGAGTTTCTCGTGTCTCCTCGAGCGAGTTTGTGATCAGTTCGTAAGCTGATCGACGTTGGAGTAATGAACCAATGAGTCCTCTTGACTGATCTGGCTTTCGGGCGTAAATGCCGAAAGTTTGTTCCAAAATTCCAAAGCCTAACGCAATGCAAGCATTTTTTTTTTTCGGACTCCAGGTCCGAACTTGGCGAAAGTCAAGTTGAGCTGTTAAGTTTAAAACGTTGTGCGCTCCCCCCCTTTTGGATGTAAGCGTCCGAAGGTGAAAATTCAAAATTTGAAAGCATAAGGTGGCAATCGCATTCCGAACCCTAGGCTCCGAAAAGAGACAAAGTTAAAGTTTTTTTAAAGCAACATCAAAAAACAACGTTTCGGACCCCCGCGTCCGAATATCGACCAAGGGCGAAGTAAGTTTTAAAAAAACGCATATCATGCATACTTCGGACCCTAAGCTCCGAAAAGGGCGAAGTAAGTTTTAAAAAAACGCATATCATGCATACTTCGGACCCTAAGCTCCGAAAAGGGCGAAGTAAGTTTTAAAAAAACGCATATCATGCATACTTCGGACCCTAAGCTCCGAAAAGGGCGAAGTAAGTTTTAAAAAAACGCATATCATGCATACTTCGGACCCTAAGCTCCGAAAAGGGCGAAGTTGAAGTTTTAAAAAACATATCAAACAGCGTCTTCGGACCCTAGGCTCCGAAAAGAGACAAAGTTAAAGTTTTTTTAAAGCAACATAAACAGCGTTTTCGGACCCCCGCGTCCGAATGAAAAGGGCGAAGTGTAAGTTTTAAAACACATCAAATAACATTCTTCGGGCCCTAAGCTCCGAAAAGGAAAGTGTGGTGTTTCAAAAACAACATCGAGACGCACTTCGGACCCCCGCGTCCGAATGACCAAGGGCGAAGTAAGTTTTTAAAGGCATTTCTCCAGCATCGAAATGCATACTTCGGGCCCTAAGCTCCGAATGAAAAGGGCGAACTAAGGTTTTAAAAACGCAGCGCATGCAACACTTCGGACCCCCGCGTCCGAATGAAAAGGGCGAAGTGTAAGTTTTAAAACATATCAAATAACATTCTTCGGACCCTAAGCTCCGAAAAGGAAAGTGTGGTGTTTCAAAAGCAACATCGAGACGCACTTCGGACCCCCGCGTCCGAATAACAAAGACAGTATAAGCTTTTAAAACAACATTACAAAACGCACTTCGAGCCCCTGCGTTCGAGCTTCAACAAGGTCGGGCAAGCAGCGTTTTCGGACCCTAAGCATCCGAAATTCCAAGGTGAAAGTAAAAACGAAGTCCAAAAAGCAAGCAAAACATTAAACGCAGAAGACACAGTGTGTAACGCGGAGGTCAGGACGAGCACACCCGCGAAGGTTAGATTCGAAAACCTCCAATTCAAAATTCGAAAGGAACTCTTAAATCCGAAAATAAGGAGGTAAGACACTGCATCATCCTCCCATCAACCATTTAAAATTCAGGTTGCTAGGCACAGAACCATGTGAAATTGACAAATCCTCTTTCATCTTCCAAACTGCGAAAATTTAAACAGGAAGGATAACCGTTGGGATTCAAATTTTGCAGGATCATCCGCTCGCCCCGCCGCAAGGTCGAGCAATCACCCATCATTCGCTCTGATCAGGTAAGTACGCCTTATCGCGTACGGTCATTTAAAATGTGTGGATCAAATAGGCAAATACGCAAAATTTGAAATGCTTAGAGTCTGCATCTCCATCATTCGAGCATCCAAAATTTAGGACTCATTCCCGAAGTTTGGCCGAAAACTGCATCTCTTTTCAAAATTCTCATGTTTTGCCTTTGTTAAAATTAATCAAAAAATTCAAAAGTGAGAACGCTTAGTCATAAATCTTCAGGAATATGATGTTGTTGAAGTTAATCAGATTGTTAGCCCAGAATGATATTTAAACGAATCTCGGTCTGTTGAAACACTTCTGTTATTATCTAACCCGCATCGTCATTCTCGTATCACCTTGTAATCCATGTCTGGCTGTGCAGGATAAATGCCTAAATCAACGGCAGAATCATCAAGAACACCCGCTGCAGCAGAAACCTCACGAGCATCCAAATCAGACGTCCCACGGAAAGTTGAAAGAATGAAGTATCAGTCTCAGAGAGGAGGGTTAAGAGAGTCAAAGGTCCAGAGCATCTGGGACAACATTGGTGACACCGACCTTGGCCATATTGATATTCAGGATTTCAGGGATCGGGTCTTCTCACCCAATGCATATGGCAGGCCTAGGCAAATGCTAGAAAGTGGCATCGCCCAAGCAGCAGGTTTTCCTCCAGCAATCCAGAACTATGAATTAGTAGTGGAAGCTGCTCGGCATTATGAGCCAAAGTCCAGATTAGTGCTTCTGGAAGATATCACTATTGCCGACTTCTCCCCTGAGGCTATCGGTGATGCATTTGATATCCCCTTTCCAAATAATCCCATAGCTACAACAATGGACGAGGCACAGGGGGCGTATGATATGAACCCAGCCCGATGCAGGGCATTGATTAACGAAGAATGGTTCAAAGAGAAAAGGCCTTCAAGCACCAGGATTGTGAAAAAGACCCCCAGAAGTGACTTTCATAATGAACATAGCGATATGGTCACCTTACTTAGCCGAGTCATGGGACTTCCTAAGTCCAACTACTTTGAAGAATGGATGTTCTATTTTACAGAACAGGTCTTTGCCGGAAAGTCTAAGTTTGACTGGGCCCAGATCATAAGTGATAACATCCACGCTCAGCTGATTGAGCTTGAGACAAAGAAGTATTTCACCATGACCTCCTATTTGGTCTATATGTTCGCAAAGAACCAGCCACTGCCAGGATTAATAATGAAAGGTGAGATCGGGAATGGGCCTGGTCAGGTAAAAGTTTATGATTGCTACCCGCAGCTGCACTACCAGGATATAGCTCAAAGGGAAAAGAGCAGCCCGGCTTACGCGGTTGGACAGTACGAACGTGTCAACGACGCCTTCACAATGCGCCTAGTCAGGCTAATGCAAGGAGGGTTACACATAAGGCTCTCAGAGCAAGCTACCATTTTGGTGCAGAGGTATGGGGCCTGGTTTATCCAGTTCCCAAGATTCTCCTACATCCGAATTGCTGGCTTTGAAGGTGCCCCCCTTCGACTTCCGCGGTACCCAACCGATAAAGTAGTCCTCATGGAGGTGGCAAGACATTCACGCCCTGCCGGCATATTATTACGAGAAAGCAAGCAGGCTGGATTCGCATTTCCAATGATCATAGGCAACCATGATGTCCAATTGAGAACTCCCACCCTAGCAGAAGAGTCCCTTGCAGAGCTAGCCTCTTATGGCCTACAGGAACATTTCCCAAGAAAATGTTTTGATCATGACAATTTGGCAAAGAGAGCTTACGGTAGGCGCTACAGAGCAAAGGAGTCAATTGAAGATTACTAGAAAAATTGCTCCGATGACTACGAAGTCAGGCGACGGGAATATTCTAGATTGAGTGTGCAGCAAATGCGACTCTTTGAGTACCGTCGGGTCCCGGATCAGCTCACAGACTCGGGGAACTGTCTCCAAGTCCGGGAATTCGAAGCAGTAAGGCATCTCTTGCCAGGCGTTGATTGGTCTCAAGACCCAATCACGGATTTCGAAGCAGTCATGGCAGCCCCGGCAAGATACACAGATCAATGGTTACAACACCAGATCGAGAGGCTAGTCCATGAAGGGGTCCAGTTTACTTACCATCTGATGGGCAATTTCGACTCTCAGTCTTCCGAAGATGAAAGGACATCAGCTGAAAAACCAGAGAAAAGGAAGAAAACTAAGGCTTGTAGAGGGACTCGGACGTCCAAAAGAACAAGAAGGGAGAAGATTCCCATAAGAAGGCCAGAGACCACTTCATCTTCAAAGGACCCCAGTTCATCCGACGACGCCATAGATTTGGATTGCATACCTGCTCCGCCTTCCCAGAGCGACATAGAGGCATTCCAAGCCAATGATCCTCCTGCTCCAGATATGCCGGACACCGAGCAAAAGGGCCCCAATCCGACTAAGCCGGGTGACCAGATAGAGGAAGGAGAAATCCCATCCACCCAGGGGATCGAAGTGCATGAACCTACCCAGCAGAGCCGCCATGAATTACTACTCCTCCATGCAGCCAAGGACGACTCAACTGTCGAAGGGGAATAAAGAACAAACGAGATCCATGAGCTCGAGGGAACCAAGGAGCCACCATCACAGGAAGATGTCAGACAATTATTCAGTGAGATAGGGGAGAACTCAGATGCAAACAAAGAGCTTCCTCCTTCTTCCACCCCTCCGATGGCAGGACAGCTATTAATTTGTGATCAGCCAGTTGGAAGCATGGGAGCACAAGGTGCTAACTTAACCCTATCCTCAACCCAGACAGTGCCTCAAGAGTGGCTGATCGCCAGAGCTCAGCGCAGGGCCGCCACCAAGGCGCCCATCGATCTAGAGGACATCTTCTCACGAATGGATCAAGCAAAAGCAAAAGGGAAGAAGAAACCGAGAACATACTCTAAGATAACCAAGGATGGGCAAAGGAACCGCACTCTTCATATTGCTACCCCGCCCGTAAACAAGCCAGCAGATCAAATAACCCTAGCAGATTATAGCATTACGACTATCCCCATCGGACGAGCTACAAAAGAGCAAGAAAAGGAGGAATTTAAGGACTCAGTGCAGAACATACTCAGACAGCTCGAGGAAATCACGGCTGAAAAGGACATGTATCGGGCCCGTGCTGAACAAGCCGAGGGATACATCGATAAGCTCCTACGGCCACTACACAACCCCTCTGAATCCCATATTCCCCCAATGGCATTGGCACAGAGGACCACAACTGAATTCGAAGGAATCCGGGATACCGCAAAGGCCGTTAAGGAATGGGTGCAAGACGTCAAGAAAAGGGGAGAACAGATCCTCAAAGAAGTAAAGGAAATGGCTCTCCATCGAGAGCTCACTCTAGTCAGGCTGTTGGAAGTAAAGAGAGAATCCCTTCACATGCATGAAGTAGCGGCCTCTACCCTTCCCCTCCTAAGAGCTCTTTTCTGGACTCATACACAAATTCCCACACTGCCTGACATCTTGAATCCCCATAGCATCAGTGTTCTCAAGGAATGGTATTGGACCGTCACCATGAAGAACGACGCCCAGGAAATTATTGACAAAGAAAATGACGCATGTGAGGCAATTCTGGGGAGCATGCAAGAACTAGGCAAGACCATCCTCCGATCAATGGTTTCGGGGTGGATAAATGACCTGTCCGACAGTGTAATCCGGCCGGATTGGGAGGAAAGATTGGGAGCAGATAAGGTTTCTTATTCCATTGAAGACTTGAGTTTTGCTGGTCAGTTCCATTCAGACATATTATGCTTCGAGCGTAATCGCTCCAGCTGGAAGGACGGTTTAAGGCACGTGGACCAGTATGTCGAAGGCATGCAATACAAAATTCGCCACCCTCCCATGCCGCCTTTTAATCCCCTCTTCCAATTATGCATCAAGTTTCAGGAATATGTCCGCGAGGAACGAGCAGCAGGTCATGATTTATGGCGAGAATACTTGCATGGCGAAGACCAGTTTCTGCAAAAGGAATGTGAAACCAGGATAGAGAAAGTAGTTTCTCAAAAATGCCTTTTTCCCTCCAAGTCTTAAAAAGTGCACTTTTGTCCCAAAAAGGTGACAGTTGACTTTTGGTCAACATATTGTAAAGTTTTTTGGTGCACCTCCCTTTTTTGGATTATTTCAAAAGTTGTAATTATCCTTTGGTAGTTATTGCTCCTTTTGGGGTAGTTGTAGATATTTATCCCCCTATTTATGAGTGTGGGTCCCTCTTTTTGTAAGGATGAATCTGGGCCACTAGTTTAGATTAGATCTTGGCCGTTCATCCATTTTTGGAAACCTATTTAAGGGGACTGGTTTTCCCTCATTTAGGAGGAAGTTCTTGAATTGTTGCGAAAGCTCTGAAGAAATTTTGCAGGAATTAATACAATGGATTGAAATTACCTTCAAATTTCCTTGTGAGTGCATGGTCTCCTTCTTCATTTAAATTAGAAAGCTTTTAAATTATGTCTGTTCATTTTACACAGCAGTTCTTACCAAGCATCTGATAGAATCTTCACAGTCCATACCATTAGAGGATAGCTGATCGCTTTTTTCCTTTCTGCATGGTTAATCTGGGCTATTTTATGATTCAGTTCGATTATCAAAAGTACACATCTCATGAATGTAGAAGTTCTAATATTGTATTTGATAATATGAAAATCTGGTTTCTCCTTTGAAGATTGCACTGAGTTTATGCAAACATTGTGTCTGAATGACTGATGATGCTTAATTTGGTTTCCCGGAGGTGTCTGTCTGCTTGGGTAAATCTGTTGTCCTAGTTAACATTTACCGTTCTCTTTCTCCCTACCCTTCCTTTCTTTCCTCCCAATTTTATCCCCCTTTTTTAGAAATCTGCAGTCTTGCTAAATCAGCTTCAAATTAACCAACATCACCTGAAAAGAAAGAAAACCAAAAGAGGTCCCTGGGAATTCGTATATGGAATTACCAATCAAACGTAAGCCCCCTTGTGTTTCCAGCATAAACACATCAAGCCACTGAGAGATCCCGCAGTCAAGACCTGACAAAAGAAACCTTGAGGTAGTCTCCTTTGATCAAACTTAGAAAACAGCATTAGAGACTTCCTTATCTCAAGAGAGAGTAGGATAATCAGTCGGCTATTCTATTCTGCGTTGGCCGTATGGAGTTTGCAGCAATGCGAATTCAGACACGTCAACAGTACATAGAGGCATGTCTGTCCATCGACATGCCTATACCGTAAGGTATATATTATGATGGAGTTTGATTCTAATAGGTAAGTACAATAATCGAAAGTGCAAGCCTTTAGATATCGATCTCCTTCATTTAGCAGTCTTGCAAATACGTTATGCACTAAGTTGTGTTCCCTTCACATAAGCAGCAACCTGCACTCAAGAGTTCATTGTCATATAGTTTAGTGTGAACCAAGTATTAGAAAAAATAAAAACTACTCACATATCTAATCTGATCCAAACTTTAACAATATCTGCTGTAGTTCACCCTTATCTGGTCCTTATTCACTGACTTCTGATCTAATACGCTCTTTATTCTGCTGTTAAATTGTTTTGAGTGATGTGAAAATGATTCTCTCATCTTGCATATATAGGCGCTCGACATAACAATTGCTTCCTCTTGACAAGGGTCGGCTAGGTCATGCATTTTATTGTGTTTTTCAACATCCAAATCACCTCCATTTCAAGTCGGCTCCTTCACATAGACTTTTGCAGACTTTTGCATTTTAGAATTGACTTTTGGAGGGAATTTTATGTCCTTCAATTAAGGTCGGCCTCCTTGCATTATCTTTGCACTTTATCTAAGGAATGGAGGGAAATTGCGACTCAATAATCCCATAACAAAAATATGCAATTTAATAATCTCTAACATTGGGGCCCCAAATTTTTTTGAGAGTCCTCTTTGTCCAAGCTAAAACAGCCATCATATCAAAACATGGATATCCTCCGCAAGAATCTTCCCAAAATAAAGCAGTCCACCCATCATGGATATCCCAAGTTAGACAATCTGTTATAATTGATTGGCAATTTCTCATTATATTCCGAAGACAAGAGGACAATCCTGAAGGGATGGTGTTAGAATATAAGCCAATTGTCCTGCAAGACATGGTAGCAGATTCTAAGCTAATTCCCATGAGAGATGGTAGCAATGGCAATTGAGATCTTAAAAAAACAATGGTCACAAGGGATGTTGAGCATCTTTAGCTAATATCTTCTGAGATGTGATAGCCATATTGAATCTATTAGAATGGATAGCAAATTGTGTTACTTTGTGGAATTATATTTAAATTGTTAATGCATTATAGCTTCGGTAAGATAAATGATTGAATGAGAGATAAATGAAGTCTCTCATTCAATCATTTATCCTATTAATAAACTATGATGAAAAACTTCAAGCTATTGTTCCTTCATTTGATGATCATTCTTCATTTGTATATGTTCAATCTACTTAGTTCGATCAAATGCTTAAACTATCGATAAGCATATCATAGCATAGAATACCGATTAAATTCGGTTTGCATTATAACTGTGATCACCGATTATTATCGGGCTAACCCATGTATTCCGATTTATATCGGTTGATATATTAAACAGTGAACAATAATGGTTATCGGGATTAACTAGTATACACCGATTGTTATCGGGTGCCAAATTAAGCATACACCGATTGGTATCGGATGATTAGTTAAGTGTACACCGATTGGTATCGGGTAGCAAGTTAAGTGTAAACCAATTGGTATCGGGTAGCAAGTAAAGTATACACCGATTGGTATCGGGCTGTTAATTAAGTAAACACTGATTGGTAATTGTAACAATGAGTCAAAGGGTGCGATCAAGTAATGTCTTGATCAGTCATGTCTAAAAGACATGACCAGTCAAGGCATTGCTTGATCCTCCCTGCTTGCATATACATAACAATCGGCATTTGTGAGAAGGACATCGAAATCAATAAATGCTCCTCTCACCTGCAATATAAAAGAAGATAATCAGACTTATCATATTAAATAGATAATACATAGATAGAAGTAAAGATAACCTAGAATATAACTTGCATTTTGAATTGAGAATTGAATAACATTTACATAAATTGCATTTCATATATGTTGAGTACAACTGGGTGATGCAGACGAGTTCGGCTAAGATTCAAAAGAAGTGATGCCTCTTTCTTGAAGAAAGTGCCCACTCATTCCTTACCATTACATTTTTTATTACTGACTTGTCTCAAGTGTCAAGATGACTTTATTACTCACTTGTGTGGTATATAGTGTTTCTCTGAGTTTTAGATATGATAGGACATGGTTTTGGGAATGGCTACAAAACTTGGATTTTGAGGAGGCAGCAGGGCAGAAAATAGAATGGTATAGGTAAATTTATTTTTAACTTTTTAAAATATAAATAATTTAACAAAGAAATACAAGCTGAACATTTTTAGTGAACATTAGAAATTTAAATATATCTACTAAAAATTTAAACATGATCCCACAAAGAGCATTTAACTCTTGAAAACTTCTCTATAATTGAAAGGGAGCAACTATGTAGCTGTGTGTGAGTCAATGTAAATATGAAATGCACTCGATAAATAATCTTTTCTTCTGAGCACCTCCTGGTTGCCATTTGAATAAATCTTTGACCACCACCAATAAGATGAGATCAAGAATTTGTTTTTCATTAGTGGTTGTATTTTATTATTTGCTTCTAATCAGTGCTGCCCTCTTGTCTATGTTCTTGCTTTTACAAAGCAGAATGAATGCCAGGGAGTTGATGTCTACCACTTTGTTTGTGAATGCATTTTGGTTCAACTGGATTTTGTGAGGAAGAAAAACTGTTCATGTTGAACAAGAATAACCTTGGTAAAAAATCACATAATATGGAATGAATCTTCCCAGTTCCTGTGAGAATGGGACTGAAATCACAAGTGAATATTCCAGCAGATAAGCACTATCAATTTAGTTTCACTAAATCTGGAAAGGTATCTAGATTCTTCACTCTCCTCTATACTCCACCTGAGAAGACTTGACCTCAGTAACAACATCTGGAAACATTTTTGTGTTGTTTAAAGTTACGGGCATGAGGAGACAATGCCCTGACATCCCAGGGAGCCCATTTTGGGGGGTCAGGGGGTAGAGTATCCTGGGGACTGTCCCTAGCCCCATAATGTCCTGAACATCCACTATGGGTGTCTAGGCCCTGGAGACACATCCCTAGGGAACACTTGTCATATATCACTATCAAGATAGAGGATCTGATTGACATTGTTGAGGAAGAGAAATATCATGCCAAAATAAGAGAACAAATCATTCCCCTGCATTGTTCTAATTATGTAGGGTGTATAACCCTACATTATAATAGTATGCAGGGAATACCATCTGAAAAGAAACACATCTCTATTGTAAATCAGCCCTTATTCTTTATGTGCGGGTAATGAAACAAACCCAACTTCATTATCCTAAAATGACTCAGAAATAAAAAATCAAGGCAGTGCTAGTACCAGTACTTGACAAAATAATTCAATGCGCAATGAATATGATAAATCTTCTGGTAACTGACAGATATGTAAAATCCACTTTGAAATAAGTTTGTAAAGCATGACAACAATCAGAGTGTTTGTTCATTCAAAGAAAGCAACATGCCTGTAAGAAAAAACAACCATGTCCAGGATAATGACCAGAACATCCCCTTGCAAATCCCCCTTTTCAAACAATAATTATTCCTCGGTATATTACCATGATCTCTATCAAGTTCTAATAATAAAGAAATACAATAAATGCTCACAGTTGCAGAATTCCAGAGAACTATACTCATAAACTGCAAACAATCAATAGGAAACAAATGAAGAAGTTTAAAAATAAGTACAAATGTCAATTCATGCATTGTTGCAAAATCTTGGACCCATATATGAACCTAAACAGCAAAAACAAAGGAATTTAACATGAAACCAAACGATACTGACAGCAATTGCATCTTCATCCATGGCAGAGTTTTTGGATAAAAACCTTGTCCTTTGAATTCTTATCTAGTTTCGTCACATGAGCTTTCCCAACACTGAATATGCTACGTGAACCTCCACCTCCACCTACACCAAATCCACTTCTGCGATTTAAATAAACAAGTGTCCCAATCACAAGAGCTGTGGGAACTAATGACAGGATTTCCTGCAGCCAGGAGAGTTCTGAAACATATATTACTGGAACATAATTATGTGGATCAACTCCTAAATCTTCCTGAGCTTCTGTCAACTTGCGCTCAAATGACTCAACACTTCCAATTTCAAAATAATATTTGTAATGACTAATGTTGCCTCTGCTGACATCAGGACGAATTTCACTAGTGTTGTCTTCTTGAGAAATAGGATGAGGTGAATTCTTAACATATATCTTTGCCACAGATCTGTGAGAAACTTCAATGCGATCTACCAAACCAGGTTCCAACAGC
This sequence comes from Cryptomeria japonica, assembly GCF_030272615.1. Lineage (NCBI taxonomy): Eukaryota > Viridiplantae > Streptophyta > Pinopsida > Cupressales > Cupressaceae > Cryptomeria > Cryptomeria japonica. Next base: position 73,732,539 of record NC_081405.1, read on the forward strand.
TTATTCTTAAACTCTTGAAAGCTAATCTGCATAAGAGGTGAAAAACAGGTCAGAACATTATGTATAGACTTACGATGGATACAAACAGCACTTTCAGCCCATAATACAACAATGGAATGTGTCTTAATGGAAATTCAACTTATTGTGTTCTAAAAATATATCATCTCTACACAGTACTTTCTGCAATCAGCATATTATTTTAGTAATAGCTTACAAACACACTAAATATCTGCATTGTCTCCTTGTTAAACTTTTCAGTTATAAATAATATTGCACAAGAGACACAAAAGGATGCACAGGCTTACAGAATTAACTAAAACAAAAACAATTCAGCGAAAAAAACACCATCTCAGTATACATATTTAATAAGTGTCCTCTATGTAACAAGGCCAATAGGTACGTAAACCATCCAATCTTTTTAGTAATATGTTCAAAGTGAAAGATCTAAGACCATGCTCTACTCATGCTTGCATGTAATCCAGAGCATGTGCACGCAATTAAAAATCCAATAAGAACAGCTAAAGTATGCAGTTCATAAAACAGTAGTAACACTTTAACTCAATCTCTTAAATACAACATCAGCCAGTCATTTCCATGTTCATAATTTAAATAGCAATGAAGATGGATAGGTAGCTTAATATTTAGCAAATTCCCTCTGAAAGTATCTTACCATTCAGGTTTTATTCATCAATCCTTCCAGATCACACCCCACCTTCTTAGGGAGATTTTGATCCCATGAAAGATTAATGAGATACCAAGTGGAAAAAAGTTCCTCCACCCTCCCAATAAAACCATTTAGCTTGACTAGTCGTCTGATCTTTGAATCCTACTTTCCATGTTTCTTGGACTCCATTCATAGTTTCATTTGTTTTCTTTTCTACTACCATGTCCCCTATGATTATGGTTTTTCCTTCCACACCCATGTCTTCTAAAGAGGATAGCACTTGATCCTTTTCATTTAACAAAGATGTCATAAAGCTACAAGTAATCATAATTTAAGACTGAATTCATCTTCATGAATGGAGGAAGATTAAGTTTGAAAGCATTTTGAACCATAGCCTCCAAAATAGTGAAGTGCCCATACCTTAATGTCTTAATTTCTTAGTCTGTCCTTGCAATCCTTCTTCATCCAAGTAAAGCAAAACTTTGCCTCCTACCTTTAGTTTATATTCCTTTCAATGCTGGTCATGTTTTTGTTTATACAAGTTCTGTGTTCCTTCCAATTGTTCTTTAACTTTGAGTTAGATTTGTCTAATCTTCTCAACCAATTTTTAAGCTTTAGCCACCTCATTATCTAATCCTACTTGTTCTTCAAAAGCTACATCAAGTGGACTTGAAGGCAAACACCCCAAGCATGCCTCAAATAATTATTGATTTGTGAATGAATGAATTGCATTACTATTGACTGTTAAATGTAGGGAATTGACTCAAGCCAAGTTTTCGGACATTTACTGTTGTACCCCCTTAACGAGTTGCACCAAGGTCCTTTTGACACCCTCTATCTCACCATTTGTTTGTGGGTAAAAAGCAGTACTCTTTTTGAGACTTGTATCCATCATACTCCACAAAGTAGACAAAATTTTTGCAATAAATCTTGGATTTCTATCTGAAATTATGATGGTAGAAAGCCCAAAGTGCATCCATACACAAGAAAAGAACATATCAACAACTTCTGTTACATATGATAGTCTTTTTGCAAGGTGTTCCAATACACATTTTACTGACTCTATTAACTACTACAACTAAAAATCATGCCCATGTCTAGTCATAGGCAATCCTCCTACAAAGTCCACAGAAATGCTTTCCCATTGCTTTGTGGGGAGTGGAAGAGGCATAGACATTCCTTCTTTCCTTGTCTTAGATTTGCTAGTGCAACACAATTCACAACCTCTAACAAACCTTGCTACTTCCTTCTACATTTTGGGCCAAAACACATAACTTTCCAAATGAGTTTTAAGTTCTTTGTACCCCCCAAAGTCTACATCATTTTCATATGTCTAAATAAGCCTCTTTTGTTAAAGGTTCCATATATGTAACCATTGTTATAGCTGAAACGGGTGGTATAGATAACAAATTTGCCACTACATTACTACTACCCCTTTTGAATTTGATCACCAATGAAATTGTTGTAAGAATTCCATTCACTCGTATTGATTTGTTGTAATTTATTTTGTGCTTGTAAATATTGTAGAGACCGATGATCAATGAGCAGTGTAATTTCTTTACCAAACAAGTAATTTCTCAATTTTTAAATGGATTGAACTAGCGCAAACAATTCTTTATCATAAACCAAATATCCTCTAACTATTGAAGTAAAAATCTAACAATGATAACAAACAGGTTTAACACCTTCAAGCGAGATAGCACCCATAGCATATTTCACTAGCATCAAATATATTTCAAAAGGCTCTTGCAAATCAGGAGAGCAAGCACAAGAGCATGACTAGCTTGAACTTTAATTAGTCCCTTCCCTTGGCTAGAATTTGATGCAAAAGAGGGCATATAAAGGAAAAAACAAGATAATAAATCTTCATGTATTGTGCAGCCAACTCCTAGTCTCAATAGCACTCTTAGGTGTAGGCAAATTTGAAATCACTTCAACCTTTGAGGGATCTATTACTAATTACTCTTCTCCTACGACATGCCCCAAATAGACTAAGATTTCTTTCCAAATTTACACTTCTCATGTTACATAGCAATTGTTTCTCTTTTGGCATTTGCAAGACCCTTTAATGTACATAAGATTTTCCCAAGTAGCATTGAAAATTAGGATATCATCTAGATGGACATTTACACAACTACCTATAAAGTCTTTTAACATGTCATTTATTAATATCATAGAAATTATTGGTGCATTACTTAAGACCAAAAGGAAGTACCAATTACCGACTGTTCATACAATTCCTGCTTAGTTTTCAATGCAATCTTCCAAGTATCTTCTTCTTCATATGCACCTGACAATAGCTTAATTTAAGATCCAATTTAGCAAAATATTTAATATGCCTAAATTGGTCTAACATAATATCTATCCTTGGAAAAGGATTATCCATGTTTTACGGTGATCCTATTTCGAGCCTTCTAGTCAAAACACATCCTCTAAGAACCATTCTTCTTTCATACTATTAGTATAGGTGAAGCATTTGGGCATATGACCCCTTGTTCAATCAAAACTCCTAAAGTTATTTCTAGATCACAACGCTCTCTAGTAGAGATTGTTATAATGAAGCAATGTTTCATCAAGGAAATTCTACTAGGAGTTGAATCTCACATTCCACCTCCCTTGTCAATGGCAATCCCTTTCGTTCCCAAAACACTTCTTCCATGCCTTTGAGTTGGTCATAGTAGAAAATCCCAATCCATCACCTTTTTAGTCTTTGAACAAAAATATACAGAATTGGTTGGTTTCTTGAATTAGTTTCATTGCTTGATTAGAACTTACCATGCTTACTTTTACCTTGCTTTAGTGTCCTTTGCCTATGTTTTTTATTCCATCCTAAAACAACTTGTACTTGTTAGCCATTCTCATGAAAATTGCATCCTTGTCATATCAATAAGGACTTCCGAGAACTATCACAAAAACATTAAGAGAAATAACATTAAAACAACCTCGCCTATATACAGTGCATTTATTCCAAATTTGAACTTGCACTGCTTTGTTTTTAAGATCAATTAGAGGGGGTTCTATAGGGGACCTTGCTCTTGAATTGTGAGGGTTTGTTCACAAGACCCAAATCCATACAATTCATTTGTGGGGATACCATTTAACTAATACTCTACTAGTTAGAGATACCATTATAGTTCATTTCAAACTACTAGTACTCCTATGCTCTTGTGGCTTGAACACCTCACCTTCATCTCGCCTCCATTCTTCGTCTATAAGGCATCCATTTCAGAATTCTCCACCTTTTGCTCCTATAGCTTGAATGCTTTTTTCTTCTATCTGTTAAAGTTTGGATCAGATTAGATATGTGAGTAGTTTTTATTTTTCTAATACTTGGTTCACACTAAACTATATGACAATGAGCTCTTGAGTGCAGGTTGCTGCTTATGTGAAGGGAACACAACTTAATGCATAACGTATTTGCAAGACTGCTAAATGAAGGAGATCGATATCTAAAGGCTTCCACTTTCGATTACTGTACTTACATATTAGAATCGAACTCCATCATAATATATACCTTACGGTATAGGCATGTCAATGGACAGACATGCCTCTACGTACATGGAGACATGTCGATGAATAGACATGCCTCCACGTACATGGAGACATGTCTCTTCATTGAGATGCCTCTTAACATACCGAAAGTAATAATCTGATTTGCAAGACAACGATTCTCCTAATCGTTTGTTATCGGTTTGCTAATAGACAACGATTCTCCTAATCGTTTGTTATCGGTTAACAATAGATAACGATTCTCATAATCGTTGGTTATCAGATAACAATAGATAATGATTCTCATAATCGTTGTTTATCACTGTTATTTGCAAGTAACGATTCTCATAATCGTTTTTGGAAGGAGATCGACTATTGTCGATATACACAGCGATAAATGATATTGAACTATAAATGTGGAGAATCGATTTATATTGATCATTTCATTTGATCAATATAATCGATACTTGTATAGATACAGTGCTCATATTCAATTTGGTATATACAATATGATTAATGTAAATTATGTATATATAAATATTCATATCTATAATAATAGTAAGAACACTTATTATTATTACATATATTAATATGTATATATTCATATCAACTATAATCAGCATTAATTATATGATTTTATGAGACTACTCCAACCGAAGCTATAAATCATCAACACTATCCACTCATACAAGGCAACCACTCATATTCCTCCTTGCTTCCCTCCCTCATCATCTTGAGCCTACTGCAAACTATCATTGGAGCAAGAATATCACTCCAGCACATCCTTTCAGCACTAAGATGTCCTTGGGGAGAATTGATTCTTGGTCTCCAACGTGGAATCCAAGTGGTCCTACCAACTAACCACAACCACTTTGACAACTTGCATGGTTTTGTTACCTATATTTCTACACCCTTTTCCATTCATTGCAATGGGTATGGATGAGGGTGCTCATCAATTTTCAGACGAAGTTTCTAAACCACATTTTCTGAAATTATATTGCACTATGGACCAGGATTTACCAATGCATTAACCCTATATTTTGGATCAATAAGGGTCCTCATCAATTTTCAGACCAAGCTTCTCAACCATATTTTCTCAAATTAGATTGCAGTATGAATCGGGATCTACCAATTCATTGACCCTGGATCTCATTACTTGCAATTTCAAAATGAAAAGTTTATTCATCTCTTCCTTCAGTGTTGGTAGCTACAGATCACATTTGAAATATCTTCTATTTCAATTCCCTATTTTTAGATTGTTAGCATAGATTTCTTTGAATCCTCCTTTTCTTTTTCTTTATTTTTATTCTTAGGATGTAGTTTATTATGAAATGTCCAACACTTTGAACTAACATGCCCATATATTTGCAATGGCTTCAGTAATTCTTTACCAGGACAAATTCATCTATAAAATCTTCTACTTTTTAGAATTTAGTAATCAAAAAATTATTTCTACTTCTAATTGCTTGAATCAAATGAAGTTTATTAACAAGTAGCAAGATTGTCAGCATAAACAAAATTTCAACTTGTAAAATGGAAAATCTAAAAAACTCTCTCAAATTCCTATGAGGGGAAAACTAGACTGAGTGGTAGTGGCAACACCCTTGGTACCTTATTTAACTACTTGGAAGTACACCTAGTGGTTGCAGCAATGGCTGCCCTCTACTTTCTATCCATCTATCTAAAATTTCCTTGCTCACTACATTATTTCCAAATCCTCAGTGATCCAAACAATTGCTTCAATCTCCTTTAATAGGTGTAGATATTAGACTACAGTCATTGATCCTTAATTTTTCCATAAGTATTTTGGCATACTACTTAATTTGTGATACAAAGACAGCACAATGGAGTTGCAAAAATTCTACACCTAGAAAATAATATAGAAGACTTAAATCTGTTATATTGAAAAAATAAAACAAATATCAGATTTTTCTTTTTATATAACATTGGCCCTGCTACCAATAATGGCAAAATCATTGACATAGTCAATCAGAACAACCATGTCATCACAATTGTTTTTGATATAGAGATTAGGATCTTCTAAATCCTAAATCTCTAAGATGCTGATAAATCGTGATATATCAAGCTCCAGAATATTGCTTAAGCCCATACAAGGACTCGATCAATCTACAAATCAAATGTTCTTAGCAATAACTAGGAATCCTTGCAATTGAATTATATGGACCTCCTTCACCAAGTCTTCAGCAAGGAAGGCACTTTTAACATCCATTTGATATGCCATCCATAAAAACCAAGTTGCAATGGAGATAATCAACTAAAAGGTTACCATATATGTAGTGGGGCAAAAGCATCTTCATTGTCTAGCCCTTCCTACTATCCACATCCCTCAATGCCAAGCTGATCTTTGTACTTGTACAAAGAAACATTTGATTTCAATTTTACCTTGTAAACTCATTTACAAACATCAAGCTCCTTCCCTTGGGGTATTTTGAGCAACATCAAAGTCTTGTTTTCTATCAAGACCTCAAACTCCACCTTCATGTCAAATTCTCATTCAAACTTTCCTTTGGCTTAATCATATGGGTTAGGTTCAAATAACTTCATGCAATCCCCACCTATCCTCCCTTTCTGTGCAAAAGAAGTGTATGTAAGCACCAATTATCAATGAACAAAATGTTAAAACAGCAGTTGACCCATTATCTAATACATCTTGAACACAGCTAGATTCACAAGAAGTGCTTAAGTGCTACTCACATGCCCATTCAGATGTACGTAACTCACCCTTTCCCTTTTCAAAATCAAGTAAATGAATGGTGGTGAAGCTTCTTGTGAAAGCTATTATTTCTTTGATTCTTGTTTTTTATGATGCGTTCCTCTCCCTTTTTTCTTGGTGGCTCATTCTTGCACTTTTCATGTTTTTAAAGAAGCTCTAGATGGAGTATCCAACACTTTCCATCCCAATGCATTTCATTCTTGTACACAAAGTCAAATCAATGGGCTTTTTATCTCCTTGGAGTGTCTTAGACTCTTGACCTTTCTTTTCCCTTTAGCTTGGAGTGTGGTTTCTTCTCTTTTCATCCTTGCTATGGAACTCAAGCTCCATAGTTGTATTTGCCTTGCAAATTATCTTGCAATGTTCACTTCTCCCACAACTAGTACAAGTAGTGACCTACATTCTTATGCAATATGTCATTCCTTCTTGCAATTTAAACAAAAGATGGATACTTTTTTACCTTTGGTATACCATCTTTGATTTTCCACATGCATGCCTCTTTCCTAGACCCAGCTAGTGGTGAAGTAGGTGCCATGCCTTCTCCCAATTTCTTCTTTGTATTTTTTATCCTCCCTTAGCTAAAGGTAGCTGTCTTTGAAGGCTCTTTTTTGCTCTCTTGAGGTAGAATCTTGCTCTTCTCTACTACCTCTGATTGCTGCTCATACTTAAGAGACAACCAAAAGGCATATTGACACTTCAGAAAACATAATTTTAGTGGTATATTTTGCTTCCTCAAACTATCTTTGCTTGGTATGTGCTGTAGACTCCTTTGAGCATTCACCAATCTCTGTGCTCCCATATCCAAGTCCCTCATCTTGAGGTATGTCATCAACTATAACAGATTGGGGTATTTCTTGGCCTTCCTTGCCAAGTCCTCTTCTGTCATAGCACATCCATGTTAACAAATTGTAGCCTATACCCCTGTTATACTTTTCAAACTTGCCAATGGATTTATCATATATAATAACTTGAAAGAAGAGAAAGAAAACATTTTGATGAGTTCCTGTTTTGTATACCTCATTTGGTGTTTTCTCTTTTGGACTAAAGGCTAGTCCTCTTCCCTTTGTAGGTTCCTCTCTTCTCTACTCCATGTTGGAACTTTGGCACTAATTATCCTTATCAAGTTTTATTGTACTTGGTAAAGGATTCAATGTAGAATTCTCCTTGGTTCTCTTTGCTAGCTTGAAACTTTTCAAATCTCTTTTCAAAGTGGTGCAATTCCTTCCAGAGAGCTCTATTCTCTTCTTGCAGCTTTGCATTAGATGTTTGGGGATCCTCAAGCTTCTTTTTGAGTGATTTTGTCATGGTTGAATTGTGTGACCAATAATTCTTGTACACCTTGTCAAAGATCTGAAAAAATGGTTATACTCACTCATCTCCGTCACCAAAATCCTTGAAAAATTTGCTGCTCAAATACCAATCGATCATTAATAGACTACACAAAGTACAAAACTATGCTTGAGAATTACTGATGCCATGCTACTTGAATTTCTATTCAAATGATGGTGGAATTATTCAAAATTCTAGATTTAGAATATACAAAGCATAACCAAAAATAAACACAAGCATAGAGAAACATAGATTTTTATCCTAGAAACCTCAAGTAGAGGAAAACCAATTCGAAGTAGCAATTGCACATCTTCCAAGCATTTCCTTGGAATGAAAACAATTATAAGTGTGAGAAAATCACTCCATACATTTCCTATCTTCCTACCACTCTCTAGCTTCAAATACTATAGCATTCTCAAATCGTGTATTCTGCCTGGAATTTCATTTTAATGTATTGCATTCACTCTTTCAGCATGTGCTTTGCAATTTTGTAGATTGTTCGTCCCAACTGACGATAGATTCACTATGGAATGCCTCTCATACTCCAACCCAACCTCCTTTGGAAAGTCCCTACCACACTCTAGAGAGGGAATTGGAAGAACAAACATCAAATTGTTCACTTCACATTCTTGTTTCTGTAATTATGACAAAACCTCCTCTTCATCCAGATCAGCAATCTAGTAACTACCTGTTGTGACATTTTCACACATCGCCCCATTGGAAATGGGGACCCCCCACTTTTTGCTTAGGCTTAGGTGTTTAGTTAGGTCATCTTAGCTTGGTGACTTTTGTAGCTATTAGCCCTTGCCTATGAGGAATGAATATGTCTTGTCAAGTCGGGATTGAGGTTGTGTTGTCAACCTTGTCAAGGTAGTTAATGTTGTTGAAGGTTGTCAATTTGCAAGTTAAGAGGGCACTAGGGGTTCGAGATGGCATGAACTAGGGTTTTGATGTGAAACCTAACAAATGCATGAGTTTACTCAAAAGATCGATCTTGATAAATGTTAAGCTTAACAATTTCAATTTTGTATTGTAAAGATATCTAATTTGGCCGATCAAGTCTCAAATTGTAAAGCAAGTCAATTTCACCACTCAAGCTTTGCACTGCAAAGGTCTTCAACTACAAAGGTGTCTCCAAAATCCGCCTTGATGACAAGTTGCAAAGGTCACCCGATTGGTCGACAAAGGAAGTGAATTGCAAAGCTAGTTAAGATTGGTTGATCAAGTGATTGACTTGCAAAGGTGCCTCTGAAATCCAACTTGATGTTCAACTTGCAATGATACCTCAATTTGCCGCCTAGAAGATGAATTGCAAAGGTGAGTGCAAAATCTGCCATCTTGATTAAGTTGCAATGGTCACCCAGATATCCGCCAAAAGCAAATCCTGCAATGCCCTTTCAAATTTCCGCCTAGGTGAAGAGTTGCAATACTCATTCAAAAGGTCGCTTAAGAGCAAAACTTGCAATGGGGTCATGAAATGCTGCCAAGTATAGAGAGTTGCAATGCTTCTTTAAAATTCTGACTTGATGGTTGAGTTGCAATGACCTCCTAAAATGCCGCCTTGAGATGAAGTTGCAAAGGTGTCTCAAAATGATCGCCTCAAACAAATGTTGCAAGGGTGTTGTCAAATGCCTCCATGATGATCAACATGCAAAGGTCCTTCAAATTGCCACCCAAAGGAAAGAAAGGCAAAGGTCTTTAGAATTGTCACCAAAATCAACACTTGCAAAGAGGAGTTAAAATTCCAACTTGAAGCATAAGTTGCAATGGGGATTCAAATTTCCACCAAGGTAATCAAGTGGCAATGATCCTCCAAAAAGTCACCAATAGCAAATGTTGCAAAGGAGGGCTAGAATTCCGACTTAAGATAAACTTACAATGCTATTCAAAAATTTCGACTTGGTGTTTGATTGCAAAAGGTCCCTGAAATTGCCGACTTCATCTTAGCATACAATGGTCTTCTAAATAGCCGCTAAGGTCAAAAGTTGCAATGACCCCCTAGAAAGCCGCCCTCATGAGGAATTGCAATGGTCACTCCAAAAGCCGCCAAAATGTTCAAATGCAAAGGTGGTGTAAAATGTCGACAAGGGAGTTGAATTGCAAAGGTCACTAAAAATATTGCCCAAGGTATTAGCTTGCAATGGTCTTATCAAAAGCCGATGAAGTCAAAAGTTGCAATGGTGTCCTAAATTTCCGCCAAGATCTTAACTTGCAATGGTCACTTCAAAAGCCGCCTCAAGGGCTTAGTTGCAATGACCCCTTAAATTTTCGCCTTGATCAATGCTTGCAATGACCCCATGAAATTCCACCCAAGGCATTAGTTGCAATGGTCATCAAAATGTCCGCCTTGAACTTGCAATGCTACCCTAAAAAGCCGCCAAAGTTATAAAGATCAAAAAAACAATATTATGAGCAACAAAATGCAAAGTCGGCCTTCATAGTGGAGAGCGCTTAGCACAAAAACAAATTTAAATTTTTTTTAAAAAAGGAGTGCAAGTCGGCCTAAGAGATTTGAGATGAGGGGACACACCCCTAAACCCCAACACCTATATAAGAGGGTGGTGATCTTCATTCTTAAGCATCAATTAAAGCAATCAATTACAAGCAGCTCTGCAATTCAAGAAGACAGCGAACTACATAAGGAGGATTTTCTGATTTTCAAGAAAGGCAAACCCCTTCTACATCAGCGATTGTGAAGAAGACATCAACTTCAAGACAACATTCAGATTTACAATCGAGAAGGGCGAATTTGTTTCATTAGCAAAATGAATCTGATCATTACACATTTGTAAGGAGGGAGAAATCAATTTGATATTCAAATCTGCACCTCTGAAAATCACAATTTTGAAGGCAAAGTTCTCTACAAGTAGAGATTTTAAACGTTGATCATTTCATTGATCAAACACTCATCTGCAAGAGGATAATTTTAATATAACAGCAATTTTGGAAAAAAGATTTGATCATTTCATTGATCAAACACACAGTGACAAGGAGAATGGAATCAGTTTGAAGATCATTATTCTAATTTTAAAGGCATTTTCAGATCAGAATCTCTGTGTAATCAACCCTACATTTGAATATAAAAGGTGGAATGAGATCTCCAAACATGTGACTCGGACCGTTGAGCACTTCAAAATCAGATATAGAAATGAAAGATATAATCACCATCTCATCATCGTTTTGAGGGTATACCAAATTGTAGGTTTGTGAAACCTATCCATATGTGTTTAATACTATCTTGCTTATTTTGCAGGTAACAAAGGATGAGTCATGAAATCAAGGTCAAGGCATTAGTCAAAAAGAAAGATAACTTACATGATGAAAGAATGTTTTACAATCTTGAATTCCCTTCGGGAATCCAAGAATCAAAGCCAGTACATTGAGTCTAATCCCACCAAGTGTATCATGAGCAAGGAAGATCAATCAAGGTCATCATACAGCCTACATCAAACATGATCAAGGAAGCACATAGTTTCAGAAGTGTTAATCAAAGTTCGCTTCTCATCATCATCACATTCAACAAACTCGATAATGTTGAGTATCAAGAGATATTACTCAATACTCATTCATGATGATGAATCAAGTCTACAAGCAAGTTGTGGTGGCATCCCAATCACTACTACACCAATTAAAGGAGGTCTTGCATCAGCATGTCTTGATTCAATGAACCAAGCTCACCCAAGGGGGCACAAACTCCAATGCACCTACCCCCACTATCTATTGGTCGAGTATTCTAAAGAGGACATTTGTCAAAGCATTGTAATTATTTCATTGGCCAAAATAAAGTTTGTTGTAACAAACCCTAATTAGGGTTTCATTGTAAAATCCTGGCCGTTGATGGGGTTTGATCCTGGCCACTCATTGTAATGAGCTCTCTCTATAAAGCTTAAGCTCTTCATTTGTAAGGGTTAATAGTAAATAGGAAATAGAATAGATAGCTAAGAGTCAATAGTGAATAGTTGATAGATATTAGATAGCAAGCAGTTAGAATAGATTAGGAGAAGGAGGAATTGTTGTTGAAGCTTGTAAATGGAAGTACTCTTTTCATTGAAGATATGGTGAAATATGTTATTTCAACACGCTACATGGTTTCTATTTCTCATTTACTTCCATGTTGATTAGATTGAATGGAGGAAATTGTTGAATTCATTTGCGTGGAATCCATTTAGTCCATACCACTAGCCTCTTGTTGATTGTAAGTGTGTCTTGCGTGGTCAACTGGAATGATATGAGCTTAACTTCCAAATCGTTAAATATCCATCGTTTATGTATTAACTTGAATGGTAATCAATGTTTGATGATAATGATTTGAACATCTTTGAATTGCACCTTAGAAGATTGCACTAAGATTGTGTCAAATTGTTCAGTTTGATGGTGAGACCTCGCCCAGTAGGATTCCATCGAATCATTCATTCTTCTCATGCATTCTTAGGATTAGAATAGACTCCCTAAACCCCATACCTTTTGCTCTTTCTTTATTCTCCAATCAAATAGTTAGAATCTAAGTTCCAGCGATTCAAGCATTCAACAATTCAACATAAGTCCCCTTGTGATTCCAGCATAATCACATCAAACCATTGAGCTTATCCACACGTCGTGACCCGACATGCATGAACCTTGGAGTTGTCTCAAGTGATCCTTATGTGAATCTTCAGCATTTGACTACCTTTGTTCAAGAGAGGATAAGATACTTTTGGGTATTTTATTATGTGTTCGCATGTGCATGAAAAACACATCAACACTACCCCCTATCAAAACCGTGGTTTCATACTTTTGGTTCCTAGGATGTGGTTCTACTGCCTAAAAAATTTCAAATGACTCCATCTGCTGATGTATCATCTTTTCCCAGATCCTTACAAATCAACAAGAAGTCAAAGGATGTCCCACATATCTATTGAAAGTGAGGAAGTAATGAATTAGAGGTGTATGTTTGGAAAAGGTAACTGAGTAAGGAGATGCTATGGTTTACTATGGTTTACCTCTTCCAAGCATTGTGAAGTTAGCTGCATAAATTTTTTTGTCAGGTAGGTTTGTAGAAGCCTGCTGCAAGCAGTAACTCAAGTTTTGGCTGGTGGAGAAAATATAAGCAGTTAATTAAATTGGTAGCATTTTGGCTCCTTCAATTTCATCCATTGACAGTGTCATTTTGGTAGAGCAGCTGTTCGTTGGATGTTAGCTGTTGGAAAAGTTGTTGAAAAGATAAGGTTGCAAACCAACCAGCAATGAAAGATTCGTGTTGCTTCTATTTAGTCATTGCTAATTACCTATGATTGTAGTAGTTTAATTGCTCCATCTTTCTTGCATATGAAAATATGTCACTGCTATCTTTCCTGCACATACAATGCACTTCAAATTTTATTGGTCACTACTGTCAGAAATATTCTAGTATTTTTTTATACAAAAGCCCTAACTTTTAACAATGGGATTGGGAACCTCATCAGCATTGCAAATGTGATTTTCTCCTCGTGTGAAGCAGTAAACTGGGAGTTATAATTCCAACATCCACATCCAACTATCCCTTTTTTCTGCACCAATCATTCTTTGGAATTTCACTATTAAATGAACTTTAACAGCATAAGGACCTAGAAACAGAAGCTTTGGCCATTAAGTTATGGATGCAGGAGGTTCTAACTGCAGACTTAAATAACTGAATCAACAGTAAAAGGCATTACCCTGCTTCCCTAATTTATCTTCAAGCAATCAGACATGAGTGAAGAAAAGTTTGGTTAACTTAAATGTACAAATGGTATTCTTACAAGCTCCACAAATTGCAGAATTAAATCAACGAATCAACTGTAAAAGGCATTACCCTGCTTCCCTAATGTATTTTCTAACAATCATACACGAGTAAAGAAAAGTTCAGTTATTAAATGTGCCAATGGTATTCAAGCAAGCTCCATGATGACCATCTTCCATAACTGATTGACAACATAGACACTGTCATTCACACGTCTTGTTGTAAGAAGACAAGTTAGATAGTCCACGCTGATATATTTCCAAGGACTCACAGGTGCCGCCAATGGATTGTGCATATCAAGTTTCAATTTGCAGGCTTGCAATGTTGCATGGAATATCATGATTTGATGTGCATCTCTATATCGCAATGCATGTTCAACTTCTTACTCATGCCAAAATGTCCAGCTGATTATGACTATTGTGGCTCCCATAGAAGCCATCTGCACAGTGCACCAGATTGCAGAAACAAATGTCCATGCCAGTTAAACAACTTGTAAAAATGGTAATATTCTGGGACAGATTGCAAAAGATAGTTGTAAATCTGCTTGAAATCTTGATAAGTGAAAATGGAGATCCAGCTGTCTCAACTTTGACACCAAGTATCCAGCACTGTGGAACAAAGCAAGAGATTTATAACAGGAAAACATTCACAGCAATGTTTGAACTTCACTGGTACATTAAGCTCCCTGAGAATTATGACTAATCAGCCAGAAACTTTATAGCCATAGGCTATTTGAGAATTGAAAATTTAAATAAGTAATTCAAGGCTGCACATCAATTCCAAAATTCAACCACACTTAAAATTTAAAATAGCATATCTGGCAAAGCAACTATGATAACGATTTCAAAGACAATTTTAATGTAGTATATAGTATATACATTCAGTGCAAAAGCTATAAGATAGTATAAAAACCAAATCATGTTTTGCAAGGTAACAAAACAGAAATTGAAATGTCCATGCAATATCTCAAAAAATTAACATAAGTCTGAAAGGCTCAAAACAGAATGTATGAAATCAAACCGACTGTTATGAGTTTACAGCTTTATCATAATGCCAGTCAAGATATAAAATACAAATAAATGACAATTCACATTGTTACCTCTTGCTGATCACGACCATTGAAATTCATATACGCAGAAACTGCAGCAATGCCCACTATTAAATACAAATAATTCTGAAGTTGATTCGCAGGTGCTTTATATTGAAAAAACGTTTTAGGTTCTTCATGTTTTGAGTTTTCTGCAGCAGCAACATTAACATTGTTAAATAAAACAACAGCTTCTTTGTTAAATTCATGAAAAGATTTCACAAAAAGTACATACACCATACCATTTCCCAGAATTTGAATTGAGGCATTACATTTTGCATCCTTGAATATTATTCAAAGCATATTAAGATTTTGTAAAGCATATATTACTAAATTATCATGGGAAAAGTTGTAAATGGAATTCCCATTCCTGATTTCTATTTTGAGAATATTAATTTGGTTACTACAAGGGAAAGTAATCTAGCATTCTGTATAGATAATACTAATAGATATGTGTGTAATACAGGATAAGTTAGTAGTCATGTAGAGATCCATGTCAACGATCTCGGTTTAGGCACTTGAATGTGACTGAAGAATTTAAAATCACGTATCACTTTATTTTGTAATTATCTTTGTGTTACACTTGGAAGTCTCAATCAAAGAGACTCTGCTTGACCTTCTAAGTAAGCTTTCTTTGACCTACCACTTCTTGGAAGTTCTAAGTTACCAATTCGGGTATGGGTATGGATACAGATACAAGTATGGATTCGCGAGTACGGCGAAAAAAAAAAAAAAATCCCTAGGTACTGGTACGGGTACAGGTACGTCCGTACATACATACATATATATGTATGTTCAAACATTATAGACTATATCATTGTATAACTACAAGAAGAGTGATACTTATAAATCCATAATTGCCAATAAATATCAAAAAATACAATATTTTGATACCTCATTCATAAAATGCAAAAATGAAAATACTCAAGTTTCAAAATGTCATTACACAATGAAAATTCAAATTATAATTGATTTCAATATCATGTGCTTCATCAGAAGAGTCAAGGTCAATATCAACATTTGTTTCAATTTCATTTGAACCACAATCAATTGGATTGCCACTACCACTAGCTGTGTCAAGTGCAGAAGCTGGTTCAATTTCATTTTTCAAACATTTGACAAAATGCCAAATCATTAACAACACAAGGAAAGTGATTTCACAAAACCTAAGAAAACAGCTGCCACGTATGCATAATGTAAATCAACTGAAATCAATCTCAGTATTGCTGATATAAAGTTTATTAACTCTGTGTTCATATGTATAGCTCGCAAATGCAACTGAAATGATATTTAATTGCTTGCTTGCTGGCATAATCTGATAAAAAATGCTGTCACAAAGTTGTGGGAGTGAAACTGAGGTTTTAGTTTATGAAACTATGCTTGGGTACGGCCCTTTGGTACTTTCTGGATGCCTGGTTCTCTGTGAAAAGAACCCATAGAGAACCCAGGAAGAACCCAAGCCGTACCTAGGAAGAACCCAAACTGTACCAGTACCAGGACCTGAGCTAAACTAGAAGAATCCGGTTAATTAGCTTGGAACCATCCCACTTTGCCCACCTTTAGCCCTAGGCATTATCCTATGGCCACTATCTCTTGATTTGTTTAGGAATCCTCCATCAGACGACTATTTACATTTCTAGATATATCATACAGCCCCAGATGACTCTCTACATTGACTAACATGCTCTCAAGAAGATCACAACAAAAGGAATGCATCCTCTACCTTTCATTCATGACCATGTGGACTAAATTCAAGGTGCACACTGCACACTACTTCACACTACAAAGGAAAGGTTATTCACCATATTTGAGCAAGGGTCCAAGACTCCAAAGCACTCATATGTTATATAGGACATTGATCTGAATGACAGCAAATTTTCAATTTGTATAGCCAGACATTTTCTTAAAGAAAATTTGTACCTGAAAATGGAGAGTAACAGCTACTTTACTGAAACAGACAATAAACATATTTGTAAGACGTTTATCTTTAGCAAAAACTCAAACCCTGGTATCATAAAGTATTAGACAGAGCAATCCAGACAAATCCCTTGTTCTTCCAGGACAATTTCATTTTCTTTATCAAGTATGATTCCTCAAAAACAAACTTCTAAATTCCCAAATATCATATGGGTTTGTAACTGTTCCTCAAAATGCAAACTCTGGATTTATTGTATCATCAAAAATGAATTTGCCATGAACTGCAAACACACAAGAACAATATGGTCTAGCTTCCACAAGCAGAATACAGTACATAAAGTTCTGATTAACAAACACCACTATGTTCTAACAGTATATCATTTCATTCTATAGTCACCTGGAGCTGTGATGGTACTGATACTGATACAGGGTAGGGTTACATATTCAAATCAGATTACACAGGTAGATGAGTAAAGGTTGGCTATATTATATATAATTATAGTCAGCAGAAGACATTAGCACGGGAATGTGGAAATGGTCCATGTCCCTACCCTACACTAGAGCTTCTCTGTGACTGTCGAATTCATCCTAAGAAAAAGTCAAAACTGCAAGTCCGTAACAAGCACTCCACCCAAGGAAACACTAAACACATTCCAGAAACAATTCAGCCAAACCCCCATAATACAAAGTACTGAATTAAAAACTAAGAAAGTCCTCATTCTTTAATATTATGTTTGTACCAGGTTGAATGCCTTTGAACCATAGAAGCAAAAAACCCAATTATACCCGTTTTTTTGCGAATCAGTCCCGTGGACCATCTTTTACCCCAAAAAATCCCCATTTTTTGCAAACCAGTCTCATGGATGATTTATCCCCTAAAAAAACCTGTCTTTTTAAAAAAATATTGATTGCAATTTTCAACAATTTTTTCGCATTTAAATTGTGTCTAAAACCGTAATAAATCTCCTGCCAACTTAACCCTTGAAACCTACGAAATGGTGAAATATTTTATGAATAATGCAATCGCATGATATTTTTGGGGCATGTCAACAAATGGGAGCTCACCAAGATGCACATAGAAAGTGTTGTGACCACATCACACATCGCCCCATCAAGATGGGGACCCCCCTTTTTTTAAGGTTTTGCCCTCTCTAGGAGCAGTCTCTCTCTCTATGCTCTTTTCTAGTGAGTGGAGTAGATTAGATTATCAAGCGTTGCAAAGAATTGATTCGTAGATGAAGGACTCACGATTCAATAAGCTAAGCAAAGTTAAGTGAAAGAGATAAAGATGAGTCATTCATAAGGTTGCCTACCTTGCCCCAATTTGAGAACAAAGTTTTCATCAAAAACCGTCATTGGAGCGAAATTTGCAAAAATGCCTTGACCCGTCCTAGAGCGAGATTTTGTTTTAGGTCCCGTCCTTCCGAAGGTCGCAAAGTGGATTTCCTATATAGGTGTTCTTAGGGGCCGAATTGATGATGCTTTCATGTGAAGAAATTGGAAAACTTAAGGCTCAAATCGATGAGGTAAAAGGAAGTGGTGAGTTTGTCCTTGTAAAGATCCTAAGGTGAACTAGTAAGTCTTGTCCTTACCAAGGTCTTGGAGCGAAATACCTATCTTGACCTTGTCCTTCCAAAGGACATTGAGCAAACTTTTTCACTTAACCATGTACCTTGCCTCAACTTGGAACGAATCTTTTAGACCTTGTCCTTAGAGAGAGCATAAAGCGAGTTTTGTTATAGGGCCTGTCCTTCCAAGGGACATAGAGCGAATTCCATTTTGAAGTTGTCCTTAGAAAGGTCTTCGAGCAAAAATTGTCATATAGGTCTTGTCCTTCCAAAGGACGTGGAGCGAAAATATCACCATGCCTTGTCCTTGCTGAGGGTCCAGAGAGAACTTGAATATGTATCTTGGAGAAGTCTTGAAGCAAACTTTGTTTAGAATTATGAGCGTACCTTGCCATTGTCCAAGAGTAAACTTTATCATTTGAAGCTGTCCTTCCAAGGGACATTGAGTGAACAGCATTATAGACCATGTCCTTGTCAAGGACAAAGAGCGAATTTTTGATTTAGGGCCTGTCCTTCCAAAGGACAGAGGGCAAGTTTTGTCTTAGGACTTGTCCTCGCAAAGGACAGAGAGTGAACCTCATTTTGAGTCTTGTCCTTCTTAAGGTCGTAGAGCGAAATTGTCATATAGGGCCTATCCTTGGAAAGGACATAGAGCGAAATGCCTACCTTGACCTTGTCCTTACAAAGGACATAAAGCGAACTGATGTGAAAATGGTGTACCTCCCAAAGGTCATCAAGCGATTTTTTGATATAGGTCTTGTCCTTGGAAAGGACATAGAGCGAAATTATCACCTCGGCCTTCTCCTCCTTAAGGTCCTAGAGCGAATTATGTGTACCTTGCAAGAGACCTAAAGCAAAATTCAACAAGACAAGCATTTTTTGGCACCCAAACTTATTCAAAATTCGAACTGCTAAGAAGGGAGAGTCTGATCTATCAAGTCGGCCAACATCAAGGAAGACAATTTACATATTTTTTTGCATTAAACCAAGTCGGCCTTGCATCCCAAAAGACACATCTCTACCCTAAGTCGCATATATAAGAGAGGTTGAATGATCATTTTAACATCAAATCAAAACATAATTTCTCTCCAAAAGCAAATTTTGTCACCAGGTCAGCAAATCTCTTCAACTCAACAGCGAACTTCATCAAACATTAGCAGTTATAAAGGGCAAATTTCATCATTGATTGCAGGGTTAGTCTTTTGGAGAAGGCGAATTTTGTCATTTGAA
This sequence comes from Cryptomeria japonica, assembly GCF_030272615.1. NCBI lineage: Eukaryota > Viridiplantae > Streptophyta > Pinopsida > Cupressales > Cupressaceae > Cryptomeria > Cryptomeria japonica. The sequence goes on from NC_081405.1 coordinate 73,752,294, forward strand.
GATCAAAGAGGAAGCGAATTGCACTCAGCTGGGAGCCTATCACACAGCAAACTCACCTTGGACAGCCCAGATTTGTATTAGGCATCAGACCTGCAGTGATTTCATTTAGTAGTGTCAGTCATTTAATTGATAGGAAAACATCAAAATCAGAGGTAAGAACTGCATTTAAGACTAAAATCAGGTCTGATTAAAGGCAGAAAATCATAATTCATTCAAGTTAGGATGCATGCATAAGTTAGGACAGTCTTATGAAACATTCAATTAGAATCATTAGAATATAGGACTGGTTTAAATCAGTACTTCATCTTCATTTAAGGATTTGCAAGCTCAAAGTTATTAATTTTTATTACCTTGTCAAGACCCTAACTTGAGCATCTCTCATAGGTAAACGATGGCAGCGCCCAAGACAAGCGGATCATCCTCAAGGCAGGCCCTCATCAAAGAAGATCAGAAAAGCGATGACTTGGAGACCAAGATTACGTCTCGGTGGAGCAACATTGGAGATACAAATCTTGGGAACTTCAATGTAAAGAAGTTTCGTGAGGCACCATACATTGGCAAACCATCACCTATAGCCAAGAGGATAATAGAGAGCAGCATCATCAAGGCAGCTGGCTTCCCTCCTGCAGTTAGATGTCTTGAACTAATGATTGAATGCGCCAAGCACTATGATTCACATTCAAGGACAATTGTGGCCGAGGATGGAACCGCTCTTGCCTACCTATCAGAAAAGACCATAAGTGAAGCCTTCCATCTACTAGAACAGAGGGACATGATCTATAGAAATTTAGAAGGAGCCAAATCGATTTATGAAGATGATCCTAATGCATGCCTATCAATCATCAATAGGGATTGGTTGCAAAAGAGTAGACCCCATCTAAACAAGATACCTAATGGGCCACACTGAATTGACCTTCAAGAGGAGTTTAGGGATTTAATCACCTTGCTTGGTCGAGTTATAGGTGCTCCTCAAGCCTTTTGTTTTGAAAAATGGATGTTCTTTTTCATTCAAATAATTATTCAAGGGAAAGGAATGATTAATTGGGCAAGAATTATTAGTAATTGCCTAGATGTACAATTGAGAAGGTAGATTCCTACCAAGTCATTCCACATGAGCTCATATGTCATATATTCTCTAGCAAGGAGTTATGAATATGCGGGGCTACCACACAGAGGTAGAGTTGGAAGAGGGTCCGGAGAGATAAGGGTTTGTGATTCTTATGAAATATCGCACCACCCACCTAAACAACACTATAGAGCAATCAATGGTGCTTTCACAATGCACATCACTAGGACTCTACAAGGTGGGATCCATCAAAGATTGTCTCTGGAGGCACAAGAACTTGTCAAACAATATGGTGTGTGGTTTATTCAATTTCCCAAATTCACATATATAAGGATCCAAGGATGTCCTTCTCCTCCTTATATGTTGCCACGTTATCCCATAGACAGGATAGTATTTCTCGAAGTGGCAAGACAATTGTTAGCATGTACCAAGTCCTTGAGGTACAAACATGGAGTTGTCATCACTAATTCCATTTCACTTGGGAATTCAATAGAAGTTTGCCCTTCCCTTCAAATAGCTAAAAGTGTCGAGCCAGAGTTATCTCTCTATTTGTTTACACCATTTGCTTCTAGAGATAACTTTGATCCCTATGGTAATGTAGAAGAAATGGCTGGAAGGAAGCATAGACATGTGTCTCAAGTAGAAGATTTTTGGATGAACGCACAAGATGACTTCGAGATAAAGAAGATGATGCACTCATGGCTGCCTCTTGATATCATCAAGAAATGCAAAATCTATAGAGTGGCTGATCAAGCACAAGATAGTGGTCGATATATCCAATCTACCTATGAGAAGGAAGATAAAGAAATAAAGATTGATTGGGATAAAAAGGAAGTCACAGATATGAGGGAATTAATGAATCAAGTTTTAACTTGACACGAAGATGGGTAGATATTCAACATCAGAAACTGAAAGAGCAAGATGTGACAATGACATTCAATTTGGAGACAAGGACAGAAGAAGAAGAAAGGGCAAGTGTCAATGAAAACACCTCTCATTCCAAAGGATCAAAAAAGAAGAATGAACAAGGAAAGAAAGAAGCATCCAAGAAGAAGCAATAGACAAATTCCGATCAGTCTCCTACCGCTTTTTCTAGACACGAGAAAGAAAATCAAGGCAAAGACCAAAGAATAGATGAAGGCATGATCCATGAAGTAGATGAATCAATAGAGTCTACAATACAAAATGACAAGAATGATAGGCAAGGCAAAGGAAAAATGCCTCAAGAATTATCAAATCCAGCCCTTCATATCCAGATTTGTGATGATGAAGAACAAGGAGACGATAATGAAGTATCTTCCCCTCCCATGAATGAACTACTGCCCGAAGAAGTGCAAGTAAAAGAAGGAAAATCTTCTATCCCCGAATGGCTCAAAGAAAGACTCGCCAAAGAGGTAATAGAGGAAGAAGAAGAACAAACATTTGATTTAGGTCCACTCACTTCTGAGCAAGCCATGGATGAAGCAACCGACTCAGTGAAGGCGGTCAATGACAAACTAAAGGCCGAATTAGAGAAGAACAAAAGGTTAGAAAAGGAGGTGAATGCATGGAGGAACTATGTTCAACAATTTCAGCAACCATTGACACATCAAAGTCCAGCAGCCACACCACCTCCCTTGCTTCCCGTAGAGTCAGTTGATCATATGGAGAAAATGAGGAACTCAACACAACTTCTAGAGGCATGGATCAGCAATCCTTCACAATGGCTAATGAGTTTGTAAAAAATATGATGAAAATACTTGGTAGAGCCATTCGAGTTCTTGAGATAGTTCATAACCTCATGGTGACAGTTGATGCCTTCACTCATGCTAAGGACGTCACCATTCTAGTATTGCAAGCAATAAGGAAAGCACCTAGATAGATACCGGCACAAGAAGGGGTAATTAGAAAAGAATCAACTCCTAATCTGTTACAGTGGTCGACCTTGCTTCAAATGAAGAAACTCCTTTTTGAAGATGTGAGTAACAGATGTAGTCAAGTCGAAGATACCGTCCATCCTATTCATGACAAGATAATTGAGGTGATGTGCATCATTCTTGACAAAAGGGCACAAATTGAAACAGATGTGGACATTCATGAACTGGAGGGCAAGATAAAAGTTATTGTTTAGGGAGGTGGTGGACCGATCGCAGAAAAGCAGTTAGATCTTATGCATGCCACTATGTTCCTTATTTATAAGACAAGAACTTGACCATGGATGGGAGATAACACTTCTTGCAGCCTTCGATGAAGTAATCCACCTAGAAGAACGTATGAAGAATCTACCTGAGATTCCAATTTTTGAAGTTGAAAGTATGACGTCCAGATTCATTGAATATGCCAAGGAGGAGAAAGGAAACAAAATTTTAGAAGAAAGTTTGTTATGATTCCACTTGGTATTTCATTTCCCTATTGGAGGATGTTTCCTCGATTTCCATGTGCACATGTTGTCTTCTTATTGGTTGATTCATGATGATGATTATCTCGACAGGGTTTTCATTTGTATTAAACCCTAATTAGGGTTTAGGTGCCAAGATCTTGGCCCTTGATCTTCATTCGATCTCGGCCCTTCGTTGTATTCAGGAGTCCTATATAAGCTCCACTCATTTCATTTGAAAAGGTTAATAGTAATGTTAATAGCAATAGTGATAGCAATAGTAATAGACTAGAAGAGAATAGAAGAGAGAATAGTGGCTAGAGAAAGATTTGAAGAATTGTTGTTATCTGGCTATTGGATCAATAAAACATTGAAGTTATGGTGTTTTTGCTCAATCCTTGAAGATTATTGAATGGTTCTTTTGTCATCTCAAGTCAATCTTTTATGTTAGTTTTAGTGTTTAGATTAAATGATGGAATGTTGCATTTGATATTGTGAAACTCGTTATCCATACCACTAGCTTTCTTGTTGATTGTAAGCAAGCTTTGTGCGGTCAACTGGAACTCTTAAAAATTGTTTAAGTTTGATTATTGCTCGATCATCGATATGCATTCAATTAATGGTGTCTATGATTAGTAGTGATTTGAAAATCTTTGAACATCCTTAGAAGATTGCACTAGTTTTGGTGGAGTTGTTCATGTATGGCGATGCTATAACTCGTTGAGTTTCACTTGTGTCATTTCTTCATCCATTCATTTTAGAATAGCTTAGAATTCCTCTAAACCCTCATCTTTTGCCATTTTTTGATAATCATTTAGTAGTCTTAGGAGGAAATCCCATCGCATGCCATCTGCCAATCACTTCATGCACTCTTTTCGAACCATAAATGCCCCTTGATGAAACAGCAATCACAACGACCAACTAAACTTATCCACACGTAGTGATCCTACATATATGAACCTTGGAGTCTTCTTGGGTGATCCTTAAGCTAATCTTCAACATCCAAGAGATTTTGTTCAAGAGAGGATAAGATACCTATGGTATTTTATTCTGTGTTCGCATGTGCCTAAAAAACACAACAACAGAAAGCACAACTGATTGCAAACTTGCAGGGAGTCGTGAGGCAGTACATTTGAATCAAAAGGAGGTAATTTTACAATCTATAATTTCATGCCATATAATAGTATTTACACAAAATTCAACTAGTGTATACAAATAGGTGAATAATTTGTTAAATCAAATTTTCAATGTGCACATCACAAGGACCTTTCAATTTAAATACCCAAAATAAAAAATGTTTAATCTTTTTATTTTAGTGGGTCTTCCATCCAAAGTGATAGTATTTTACTTTTATGACAAGTGAATGGTCTATATTCCGAAGTTATATTTTAGCATGCTGTTCATACTTCATATCTTGTGTCTACTTTGTCATGGTTTAATTTCATCTATATTTAGATGCCAGCATTTCTGTCAATATTCTCAATGCATTGCCACAAACAGTTTAGTTTTGTGCCTTCTTATCTACATCGAATGTTAATCAAAATCTTGGCCATTGAGATTCTGAATGTTTATTTTGATATTATGCATATCTATCCAAAAATGTGTTTTGTGTCTATCTTCTACTTCTACTTTATATGAGTCAGTGCTTTGACTAAATTTGAAGGTTTGGTTTAATTAACAAAGCTTTTGAATGTAACTTGGTTTTGTATCTTGAATCTTTGAAAATGCATAATTCATTCTTATGACTCTGCGTGTTATGAGAAATGGTTTCTCTTCTATCAATTGATTGGATATTTATTTGAATGATATATTCTTTGAATTTCCTACTTGAAAGTTTTTTAGTGATAAAACACTTTTTGATGCAAACATGTTTATTGTAGTTGTTTTAGGTCTCACTAAGTTTTCAAGGGTTTCAAAGTTTGTTACAATAGTGCAGTCTCTATGATTAGACATTCTTTTGATATTAGTAATAATTTGGAATGTAGGGTTGTTAGTAGCATTTTACCATCCACTCACATCATACAAGACTAGAAGTTTACTCGCATATCATTCAGTGAAATAATTTATTGTTAACTTAGAAATAAATTTATCAACTTCATACAGAACTTACCAAAGAATCATTTACTAGCAAAGCTCATATGCTACACTGCATTTTGCTATTTGAGACAAACTTTTCATTTGAAGAATTCATGAGCTAAACTCTCTATTTTATTTTCTCTCTATATCTCTATGCTATGGAAAATGCTTTCGATTTTAGAAAACAAGTAGTTTGTCTCTTTTTTAATTTTTTACGCTTTTTTCAAATCTATTTTTTTCCCATTTGAATTCCCAATTTTTTCGAAAGATCTTGTACTTCTAGTTTGCCGATTTTTCCCCCAAAAGATTTTTTTGCTGCTAAGTTGAACCAACTTTTGACATTGCATAAGCTCTTGAAGCAGTGGCATCCACAAATGCTATTATACTTGTCCATAAAAACATGTGAGTAGCCTCAAATTTACTGACTTGATCAAAATGAATTAAACAGGCAAGTTATATGATCAACTGAAATCAAAGACATAAGCATGTATAATAATATATTAAATGGTTGAGAAAGCAACAAATGAACACTTGAAACTTAAAGCAAAAAATGAACCTGCAAAGAGCATCAGATAACAAGTTCAGAAGTTATAACAGCATCAACCAGCAAATGTTGCACAAGACAGAGAACTTGACAGCAAAAAACGGTGCACTGAGAAAAAAGAGCATATAATGTCTGTTCAATTTGTAGTTAAGAATGTTTCTAGTCATTAAGCAACTGCTAAACTTTTTTCTGAAAGGGCGGACACAAACTACAACAGCACAAGACAAAAAATCCATAAAGAAAGGAAAGAAACAACTCCCATAAGCATTGCACCATTTTATTTTACCATTACATACCAGTTCTTGACTCTACTTTTTGCTCCTCTCGTGCCTTTGGAATCTCCTTCTTTCCTTTTGGATGAAAATTTTCATAGCCTGCAGAACACAATAACATTAATGCAAAATAAAAGCACACAAAAATGCCTAGCAAGCATATTCACAGAAGTTTAGGAAAATTTCATCCTCTTGCATTGTATCCCTGTATTATACTCCGATTCCATAATGATACTAAAATAAACCTAAGTATGAGGGGGCAGTCAAGGGATCATTAGATTGTAATAAGAGCATCATTCTCACATATGCAGAAGGAATTGATTTCTCAACCAGCAACAAAGCTGAGTTTATTGCTCTCATCTGAAGGCTAAAAAATCCATATTCACATGAAGCTAAAGAATGAAGATATCAAGGACATATCTGCTTTAAGAAACAACCTAATGGCCATTGATTAGACAAATAACAATTGCAAATTGCAAGACCTTTTGGATGAAAACAAGATGGTTTGTACCAAAAGAAAGGAATACCACATAGCAATCCTTCACAATTGTAAGGCAATCCCTTCTCAGGAACCAGAAAGGGGAATCTCTGTAGCCATCAGAATACCACACATATGCACCTTTGATTCCACAATATTAAGTCTCTTGAAATTGAAGTACCTGGTCCCAAAACCCAGTCCTGTAAATAATTGCAACCACTGTATTACCCTTCACTGTTCAGTCAAACAATTGGAGAGGAGTGTCACTGGCATGCTCGATGCTCCTAATAAAAGCCCAATTTCATATTTAAAAGCAAGAAAAGTGCAACTAGCTTTTCAACTGTCTGAAGGAAGGAACCTCCTACCATCAATTACGATGGGCAGATTTGATAAAAGTTTGATGCATATTTTAGAGGAGAGAGAAACAAGACCAACAGGCAAATTGGATAATGGTTGTTGGTGTGCTAAGCGAAAAAAAGGGGAAAACAGCCAATAACAAAAAAAATCATTATCTAGAAACATGTTCTTCTTGGCCAGGATGATGATGAGGAAGTTAAAGAGACGTATCTGGCCATCCATCAAAATTTCATCCAAGTGATTTAAGGGAGCTCTGAGACTCAATCTTGTAAGAGGATTGGCAATATGTTTCTCATTAGCTCTATAATTGAATCTATCATGGTTCTGAAACTTGCAGGATACTAACATCCCTCAGTATTAAGGTAGTTGCAACAATCCAGAATAGCGTGTACTGTATTTAAAGGTTCTCACATCTGTGCAGAGTGAGAGAAGAAATTGACCATCTGTCTCAAATGGAATTTAGTTTAGCATCAACAAGCTCTTTATCTCTCCAAACTTTGAATTTACGCAATCACCTGACCCATGCAAATAGCTTTATCTCAATACTAATCTAACTGGAAAACATGTTTAAGAAAATTTATAATGTTTAAAAGAAAGCATTACTTCTTTTCCCTGAAGACTTGCTCGAGAAGAATCTGCGAAGAATGGGTCTTTGTTTTAGAAAAAATATATTTTCTATGGAGCTTTTGTAAAGCCCGCTGCTGTGGCATAAATTTCTTGTGTAGATCGAGCTAATAGCAGGAAGGGTATGATTGCACCGAGCAAAATTCAGCAAACCAATTTCCTGAGAAGTATTTTGCAATGAAGAGTGTTTTGTAACAAAGGTTTCAACATAGATGACTGATTCTTTCACAACTTGACCAGCCAGTCTAGTGTTCTCCACCAGTAACGACCTGCTCAGTGTATTAAATGCATATCCCTGCACAAGGAAAGTCAAATCCAAGAATAATAAGAATTAAAAAACAGCTGTAAATTAGAATACTGAAGCCTCATATAGGTTTTGACTAATTAAATCTCAAAAAAAGTAATTGACACTCAAAATCAAACAGGAATTAATGTATAAAAATACAATAATCCCTTCACTTGTTCAAAACCAAAAGTAAACAGCTCTTACAAGATCTTTATGTTTCAAACATGCAACAGAGCTGTCTAAATATCAATCACGAAATGTGTTCGCTGTTTCGATTAAAAAAGAGTTTTTTCTCCTTAAATAAATTTAACAATGCTACATTTTACAAATGTAAAGTATATTAGCAATATATCCCCACTCATCATGTTTGCACATATAAATGTATATACAAGTTTCTGATATGATAATTCATTGTATATTAATTTCAAAGGAGAGGAAGGCCCCTTAAATAGATAATTACAAGAGGATCTGTCCATAACAGCAATGATCAAGAATAGAAACACAAAAGTAACATTCTAAATAAGAACTAATTACGAAGAGGAAAGACCCTAAACTAACTAACTGAATGACCATTATAGAAACATTACAAGATAACTTTAATACCCTCCCTTAATGGTCATTCCACTAACTGCCCTACAAAGAACTTGACATAATCTGCAGGTAATTTGGCCACGAATACATAGAAGGCTGACTCCTCTTCAAAACGCTCTGCTGAGACCCTCCCTGGTTGGACTTTTGATCAGTCAACCGCTTTCTGCAGAACTTCTGTATATGACCAACATAACCATCATGCAATGTCTGGATGAGGAGAAGACGAAGAAATATTTTCATCCTACCCACTAGAGTAAGATAGACAATACCAGAAGGGACCACGAAGCATCAACAGCATTGTGGTACACCAAGAATTGTTCAGAAACAGCAGGCCTCAGTTAGAGTCAGTGCAGCTTCTTTCTTTACAAATTTCGTTCAAAAATTACTGTGCCTACACTAATTTTCCCTAATGAAATAAGGCGTGCTGTGGTTTATCCTTAAACATGATCTAAACGTTGATTTCAACAAAGATCAGCCAGTATAGGCTAAATTTCACTTTTCAAATAAAGCATACCATAAATGCATCTCTCATAGTTATCAATGTGCTACCTGAACGCTTATTCTGTTGAAAAATTACTCTGACTGCGCTAAATTTTACTCTTCGTGGAAAACATGCTACTACTCTTCCCACAAAGATGTTTATGTGCTAAAACATAATAAAACATTACTTTCAAAAAAATTAACCTGAGAGATTCCATTTTAAAAAGAACCAAAAGACGACAGAATAACCTAGAAAAATTTTGTGCAATGTTAACGATACTGGCATCAAAATAAAAGAATGTTTAAACTACTGGTTTGCCAAAGAGCCTACACTAATAAAATAAAACCCTATGTTTTAGGCGAAAATAATGGACAATTTTTAGGGCTTTTTTTTTCAGTTTCCTGAGCTAAATATGCGTAAAAGGTATAGAAATATAGAACAGAAAAATTTAGAATTTAATCGCATACCAGTCGTCGCCATGACTGTGAGTTAAATAAAGCGGACGATTGCTTACGAGAAAACATTATTCAGATTGATCAATCAATCGATTTCCCTTCGATCTTACTTCTTTCAATAAACAGAGCATCACCTGAGTAGTTTGAGAGGACAATTTGAGATGTCAAATACTTGCGTAACAAGAAAAGAATTATTGCAGGTCTTCGCCACCAAATTTGATAGTATTGATGTTATCTGTAATCATTACCAGGACTTAGTCACGGCCCATAGTTATTGGCAATCCGATGGGTGGGCGTTGAACAGTACTTTCTTCCCTCTTTTTAAAAATGTTTATGAGTTTCCCAATTTTTCCCATCTTATCTTATTTTAAATCTACAGTGAAGTAACTTTTAAAATATTTATTTAATCAATCAAATATTCTTATAAACTTCATATTCAAGAATAAAGTGCTTGTCCAATTTAACTTATATCAATTTTTTTAATTTAATTTATAGATTAAATAATTTTGTCTTGGGATATAAACACTTTGGATGGGTGTTATTTCACCTATGTATGATTGATAGTCATTCATTTTTGTTATTTTAGATTTTTTATTATAAATCTCGGTTAATATGGTTGTCATTTGCAACAGCCTCTCTTCTCTAGAGAGTAATCAAGGAGTCAACTTCCAAGATATCAATATATTGTATCAAAATATTCTTGTAAGCAAACATTCCATAATTTAGTACCATTTTATTTCCACTAAATCCAAAATGTAAAAATGGCATGTTTTATCTACCCAATCTTCTTTGGGTATTGGCCACATTCTAGTTTGTGAGTGAGTCCTAGCTAAGCTATCAACATTTTCACTTTTTTTATTTTATTTTCTCTCTATAAATGTTTGAAGATTGTGATCATGTGGGATTGAATTTTCTAACATAATGTTTTCTCTTTCATCTAATCTACTTTGTCCACAACACTTTTCCCTTTTTTTTCTATTTGCGGGTTCCAGATCCAATGGCAGAGAGCAAATTAAGACATACAATTCTAGATTTTGAATAGGTGAAAATTCTTGGCCTAAGGAGCATCACTCTAATGACCGACATTTTTTTGCCAAAAATTCGGGAGAACGATCTAAAGGGCATCCTAGTCCAAAATCTAAACCTTAAAGCTAATAAAGACAACCCCAGGTCTAGGGTGCCTCACTCCATAGATCAACACTTTTAGGCCCATAATTTAGTGAGAGGTTCCTTCTTGCATCTCATTTCCAAATTTGAGCTCATACTTTGTATTTCAGTTCTGTATATTTCTATTTATGCAAATTCTTATCAAATTCCTAGTATTTTACCTAGTTTTTGCATCATTTCTTGTCTTCATCATATTCAATCATATCAATCTCAAAAGAGAACAATCAACCACAATGCATAGCTCTCCTGAGGAACTAAAGTTGGGCCTAATTGGTTGTTCTCCAATGAATTTGAGATTGATTGTAAACGATTCATAGTTTGCATGTTTAGACTACTGAACACTAAAATCCCTCATTTTCATTTTGGTGACCCGACATAGCTTGCATAATTCCCAATTTGAATGTTCAGATGCAAGTTTAATTGCATAAAACTTTTAAATTTATAGACATTAATTGTTGAAATTCATCTTTTATGTGCTTTAATCATCTTTTCTTTAGCTCATATTGCTTAAATAGGTGGTTAAATGATCATTTTAATACTATATTGCATTGTTTAATCCCTTGTATCATTGCTATAATCGCATATCATTTGTTAATTGCTTGCATTTTTATTCGCAATTGTATAAAAGGCATTGAGAGCACAAATCAATTCGTTTTCCTTATCCTCTAGCCTTCCTTCTTTATTTCATAGGAGAAATTGTGTTTTGTTGGATCTTGTGCTCATGTATGAGTTTCATAACCCATTATTCTAAATCCAATATCCCTATGATAAAAATTTATAGACCCATGACTTGCTAAGGTTTAAACACTAAAAGTGTTGAGCCTGAGTTGGGTATTGAATTATTCCCACCAAGGAGCTTGGGTAAATCCTCTTCTCTTAATCTAGCACCTACCTTGCCTAACATTGTTCAGAATTCTTCCGTCCATTCTTCTCATGATGAGGATGACTCTTCAACACAAATTTCTAATAAACAATTGGGGAATATGTGCAAGCGATTAGAAGATCTTCAACAATTTATGATTCAAGAGAAATTAGCTAGAGAGGCAATCCCCTTGATTGAAGGTTTAAGGAAGTTGAGTCACAATAATTAACATGGTATGGGCGTTCAACATGATATAGATCACATAGTGGATGATAACACTATGAATTTGGCTAGTTGTGCAGAAGTGTTGGACATCCCACTCCTCCAACCCAAGTTCAGATATCCATGCACGTACCTACATTTATAGACAATGTTCCTACATACACATCTTCTATCGTGGCTATAGTTGCACAAAATGGTAACATTATCCATGTAAGTAGTGGGGGGAATCCAATTAATCAACATGCTTATTTTCCACACACAACCAATCTCCATTTTGTTTCTTAGAATATGCATCAACCATCTCCTCCACCCACCTACCATAATGTTCCACCTACCCATCATGCCACGCCTTTGAATCCTTCATCACAATCAAAATTTCCCCAATCTAATTAATTCAATGAAGCTACCATAAACCATTTGTTGTAAAAATGTTTCATCTTTACAACAACAATTGGCCAAAATAACACAATAATTGGATAGTATCCCTACATATTCTGCAAGTAGCCCACTATCCATTGAGATCCTTCGCACTACACTTCCACAACACGTTGAGATCCCTCATTGGAGAAACACCATGGAAAAGGTGACCCCCACACTCATGTGAAAAGATTTTCCATTTTATGTAATGACTTCTTCTATGATGACAAACTCCTTGCAAAACTCTTCCCTCGTTCTTTAAAAGATACATCTTTGGAATGGTTTTGCTCCTTGCCTAGTTATTCAATTGTTAATGTTTAGTAATTTGTAGATGCATTCATTCAACGTTTTCGAAACAATATTCGGCCACAAGATACTTTGACTGATTTATTATATTGCAAACAAGGTTGTAAGGAAAAAGTGACCGATTTTATTGGTAGATAAAAACATTTGTATACACGAATTACTTATCTTATCCCTCATGTTGATGTTTAAATGATTTTTAATGATAATTTACAAAAAAAAAACATTAGAGAAAAGCTTTTATTTTGTGAATTCACATCTTTTTTACATAACTGTGTACAACACTTCGCAATTATCAACTTCAAGTTACTCAATATGAAGCCTCTTCATCCTTGACTCCAGTTGAAGGACCAAAGATGCTCATTAAACATTTCAATACTTTAGAAAACAAAGTAAAAAATTCATTAAGATCAATAGCAAAAAATCTTCCAACCATATTAATACCCAAGTTGCAACCACAACAACCCCTTTTGTAGCTCACTTTTCTTCTAAATTTTCACAACTTAGCATCCCTTCGTAAGTTATTGCATAACATTATGCCTCAATTAATTAATAAAAATTTGATGAAGAATCCTCTTATCCATCATATAAATACCTCTAAACATTTGACTCAAAAGCCTTTTTGTCAATACCATCATCAACTTGGGCATGACACAAAGAAATGTATGTGTCTAAAGCATGAAATTCAAGACTTCGTTGATTCTAATGCTACAGTGTTGGATGGTGTGAATGATAGAGGGAATTAATCCATAACACCTCCTAATCAAAACTTGCAAATTTTTACCAATCCTTTTTCCTTCTCATTCTACCAATGTTGTTGAGTATAACAATAATGGCTATATAGGTACTAATGATATATCTAATGAAGCCAGCAATTTTGTGAACTTGATTAACCGAGAGAAACCTGAGCCTAAGCATGAACCTAATGTCACCTTTACCTCAAGTGATATCATAAATGTACTTGACGGTCCTTTATACATTACTACAAAAATAAAATATAAACTATCAAGAGGAATGCTTATTGATCCGGTATGTATGGTGAATGTTATTACATAAGAACATCTCTACACACAACAATTACACCAAGACACATATGATAAATTGAAAGTCTTGATTAAGGTACATGATGGTTTCACTTGTCCCATCATAGGTACCATCACCCTTCCCATAGAAGTTGCCTCTAAGTGCTTAGATGTTACCTTTACCATTATCCCTACCTCAGACCAATTTCTATGAAGTTGGGTCATCGTTGGCTCACAATCATGAAAGCAGTTCCTTCTACTATTTGTAGGTGCTTAATTTTTCCTCACACTGAGCAATTCATAACTATACATCGTTGTCTTTTTAAGCCCTTAACTAAACATAGAAACTTTATCCTTGACTACTTTTAGCCTCATAAACCTTGTCAAGGTACCCTATTTCTTTCCTACCAAAAGTTCAAAGCCAATAGAATCTCCCTAGGTAATCCTTTGGGGTCCACTTCGTTTGTTCTCCCTAAAAATCCTTTTGTCATCTAAGGATATGGAAGAAACTCATCCTACTCCACATCCTAGATTGGGACTCCTTCCTACTCCTACCATTTCTCTTATATATGTTGTGGTACCACCTCTAAATCCCTATAAAACACAAAGAGAAAAATGCCCAACATTTTCTATCTCTCAACCTCCAACAATTCCTTTTGTTCCTCCTTTCGTTCCTACAACAAAAGAAGAAAAGGAATCAATATTGAGTGATCCCCAATATTCTTCTACACAAACTTTGAGTTGCAACCAAATCAATCGTAATGTGAGAGAATGTCGATGAAGACATTGTGCCAAGGCTCATGACCTTTCTTCCAAAAGTGATTATTTTCCTAAGTAGTTGAATGTTGATTTGATCTTGTCTTCCTAGACTTTTCTTAATCCTAGAGAGGAGATTTACCTTAACCAACCTCATTAAAAGTTGAAGTTCTCGATGCCTAATGATGCTTTTTCTTCTCCTCCTCACATTATATCTCATATTGTGATTAATTTGCATTATAATTTTGATGATAATTTCGAGACAATTGAGGATACTAATGATGATCTATCTTTTATCTTTTTCGAAGCTTTAACTCTAGCTTGTAGTGACACACATAGTGATCCATCATTAGAGCATGATCCTTGTTTAGCATTAGAGATAGCTTCATCTACTATACTAGTTGTAACTCCTTTGAAATTTTGTCCACCGTCTCTAAATGATGTTGAGCAAGATTAGGAGGTCGATGATTTGCTAGATGAGCTCACTCATGCGGTAGATTTTTTTGTTTGTTTGCTTGCATGTAATGTGATCCCCATATTGTGATGCTTGGCTTGTGTTTGTGTTTGTTAATCTCTCTTTGGATGACACTTGTTGCCTCATTGGCACAAGGCTACAAAGGGACCAACCCTATCATAACATTCCTCTATGTGTATCATAATTATTCTATGTGTTGCATACATGTTATGTTGTTAGTGTAGTTTTGTGTTGTTTCCTTTGGGATGATGCAAAGCATTGAGATCTTTTCAGTCGCTTCTGTGTTGACAAAAAATACTTTTGTTGTTCATCTTGTGTGCTCTCCTTTCATTGTATTTATAGTTCCATTGCCTTTGGGAGACAAGGTCAATTCAAAACAATCACACTTGATATACATAATTTATTTGACATGCATATTGATCCCAAATAGTGGATACCTTATATGCTCTTTTCATGTCTTGTGACCATCTCCTTCAATTTTCCAATGTTTGGGGGCATTTCATTGTTGTGACATGCTTGTTTCTAGATATATGTTTGATACCTTAAATAAATTGCTCCCAGTAAGATGTAATTAATTGCTTTAACATGGAGTTAAACACTCCACTATATGTTACACTTAGTGCACACAACCCAAGTTTGGTTTGTACACTTTAATCGCACATCATGATATGTTTGGTGCACACCGCAACAGCCATTTTGTAGTCGCATTTTTTGGATTACATAGAAAACAAAGGTTTTATTTTTTAATCTTTGTGTTTTATGTACACTATAGTGCCCATTTTGTAGTCACTTTTTTTTTCAAATTATCTAGCAAATGGATGTTTTGCTTTGTAATCTTTAGTAAGAGTCAACTAGCACAACTCATAGTTATCAACCCTTACTAGACCTAGAAGTCATGTCTTTTCTCTTATGGCTCTTAGTAAAAAAACCTTACTAGACCTAAATTCCATATCCCTTATTTGTTATTTCATGCTCCACGTGTGTGTAACCTTTGTTGATCATGTTGCTTCTTTTATCTTGATATTTTAGACCAATAAAATCCTAAGTCTTGCGTGTTTGGTGTTATCTTGTCTCTTTGATGTCTTGGTGGAAGTCTTTTGATGTTATCATGTACTTTACCAAGAGTATAAGCATAAGGTCGTACTCTTGCTAAGTTGGGGCCAAATGAAGTGTTTTAAATTATATCCTCATACAATTCACACTCATTTAGGGCTCTTTGGCGGTTTTCCCTCATGCCTCTTATTCATGACTTATTGTACTTGTTCCATGGTCAAATATGGAAGATCAATATAATCATATGCTCACTAACCCAAAATTAGCCCAAAATGCCATGATTATGGCTATGGTGTTAGTCACCATATTCCAGCCATTTCAAGCCCAAATTTGAACCTCTAACAATCAAAAAGTCGTTGAGCAGGAAAGTGCTTCTTGATTTTGTCCCTTTCCAAAATTTTAACATGAAACATTAGAAGTAGTGTATAAATGTCATTCCCCCCACATTTGAACATATCATATCTTCTATTTTCAAGTCATCACACTCCAATTCAACAAAGCAATCAAACATCTTCAAGGAAGTTGATTGGTCTCAACTACATACATATGGTTGGTGTAGAATGTCATGCATTAAACCTAATCAGAGTACCCAATGGGGTAATTGAATGTCCCAGTGGAGGCTCATCTAATTATTGATTAGGGACATAACTCTAGGATGATGTTGGCACTATATGTTCAATAAAGGTTTCTCAAGCCTTTTGTCATTGCATGAAAGAAATACTAATGAAGAAAGCATAACAATGCAACAAGTGAAAATTATATTATACAACAGTTCCTACAAATTACTTGAAGAATTACTTAGTAGTGACTGTGGGTAACACTTATATTAATTTAGTTGGAACCAAAAGTCTATTTAAATGATTGCATTAACAAAATTTGTAAACTAACAATCGTTAAGAAAGTAATAGTAATTTGATGAATGCATAAATAAATGAAACTAATCTAACTAAAAGAAAGTAAAGGAGAGTCGCACTAACTCAAGTGGTCATCTTGAGGAATGCAATCTCTAGAAAGCAACAATATGCTAACTCAAAAGTGTATAATCATTGTATAATCATTTTCCATTCTTATTTATAACTTCAACAATATCAATGGTATTCACAAAGATTCTGAAAGTCTGGTTTACAATATCATGTTGATTAACGATTAATTCATTAAAAGAAATTGTCTATTGTGATGACAGTAGACTAAACTTGAACAAAACTCTCCCTTTTAAACAATCTATGAGAGAGTGGAGCATTTACGCTCTTCAACTAGTCCTAAACATGTGCCATTCCTCCCTACTACTGAGGATGACTCATCCAAACTATAATAACGACTACATTAACAAGATTCTTATTCCGAAACAGACTCATTTATTGGGCAGTAACACAAAACTAGAAACATGCATAAGTGCATTAAACTAAATTTATGAGGGACAACCTCATCATTCTCTGTGATGCTACAAATTATCCATCTTTGTTGGGTAGATAGAGTCAATCAAAGACTCAACACAACCATGCCTCCTTTTGTAACCTTTGATCAGTTCCACATGAGTTGACAGAGTGAACCTCATTTGCCTGTGGGTGAACAATAACCTCACAAGATGCAGGGTAGTCGTAGTTCCTTCAAGTTGGATGTTAGTCCTTTACAACAAGCATTCATCCACATAAATTATCATCTACAATATATTGACAATATTCCAATTATAAAAACACATAGCATATTTCATATTAACATGTCATGTATATACCATAAACTAGGTGATAATATGGTTCAAAGGATAATTAAAACATATAATAAGTCTAATAAGTTTGATAAAAGTAGCAAGAAATAAGTAAAAACCAGGACAATCTCAAGACTCATCACACCCCCCAACTTTTCCCTTCACTTGTCCTCGAGAAAACCAGTTCTTAAGATTAAATCCTAGGACATTTAGCATATAACCTATGAACTTTATAACTCCTAAAAGTTTTTGTAAGTACAAGGCTTTATCTTATGTGATCCACTCCCAACAGTCCCTTTCCTTTGTCACATCAAACATTTGTCTTCCTGTCCAATGGGGTACTTGGTAGTAAAGAAGAGGAGGATGAAATCTAAGTGGAATCCAGGATATTTTTGTATACTCTAAGGCCTTCATATATTTGCATTCTTTCGACTCCAAGGCAATCAAATTATGAAGAGAATGTGGTTCTCTTTGTTTGAGTTATTGGGACAACTCTGACCACCTATGTTGACAATGTGATAGGGACTTTTCCTTTGCTATCTCTTGTATAAGAATTCTAAACCTATGATAGTCTTGTTCCTTGCATTCATGGATTTTCATTACAACCTCTAGCGTTTTGGTCATCCTAAACCATTCAACTATAATTTTTTTGGCTCATGACACCCAATTTTGATCATTAATGGATTTGACTTTTCTCTTTATTAATAGAGGTAATATAGTTCCCCTTGCTTCTACTCATTCCTTAAGCAACATTTCAATGCTTTTAATTGCACATACCCTACATAAAGTAAGGGATTCCAAGTAGTGTCGTAGGGAGCTGCTAGATTGTGTAAGTATAATTCACATATTTGGTCTTGTGTGTTTGGGTTTGCTTTAGAGTAGGCAATAGGGAATGACCTCGGTAAAATGATAAAGATGGGTGCGTTGCTAAGCAGTTGGCTAATTTGGAAGCACAATAATTTCTTTGATAAATACAAGGCATAGACCTAGTAGGGGGTCGATAACTTCTAAGTTGATTAGCCAAATTAGCCATCTTTTCTAGGTTGATAGTCAATTTATTGACCTCTTTGTCTTTCTCTCCCAATTCTACCTCATATTCAGCCTCAAGTGCTTACTTTTCCTTCTTCCACTAACTCTTGCGCCACTCAAATTTCATGTGTGTTTCCCATAGGATAATACCAAGAGTGGGTGCAGTGAGTGTTACTCATGTATTTTTCTCCTTTACAATAGGATATCCTTTATTTTGTAGTTATACAATAGCCAGACTAGCTAACTTATCCAATCCTACTCCTTCTTGTTGCTAGAGAGTCAATTGTGTTTCCAACTCTCTCACTCTTCCTTTTAATCCCATCTACCTCTCTTTGGGAATTGCTAACTATTGCTCCAAATAATTTATCCTTTTAAGAGTTGCTTGCATCTGCATCTCATCACTCTTTTTCTTTCCTTCTAGGGTGTATTTAGGACCAATAGATATATCAAACCTTACATCAAACTCAGTATTGTCACCATAATCCTCCATTGGGGGTATTATCCCCTGTTGTTTTGGGCTTAGTGTCTTGGTGGTATTTTTCCTTATATCAAAGGGGATTCCATCATCAATCCCATTATCAAAATCATACCATTCTTTCTCTCCTTATACCTTTTCTCCAATGGATTCCTCATCTGGTATCCTCATTAGCAGTCTCATGATCCTTAAACAAGTACTCCCTTTCTGAGTCAATGTCAATGTGTACAATATCTTGTGTGGGAGGTTCTGTTTTAGATGAAATCTCCTTTTTTTGAGAGACAATCAAAACATCTCTTCGGTCTCTATGACTCATGAGATCCTTTTTCTTTTGGCTTCTTATGCTAAGATTGCCTCTCAACTTTTGGGTTTTCAAAATTTTCTTTAAATTTCCCCTTTTTAGACTCTCTTTTTGATATCCTCCTAGCTTCATCTACAACTCTCTACCTCTTTGACACCTACTTTTCAGTCCTTACTTCATTCTTTTTCTTCTTACATTTCGATGTCGTAGAGGAGGTAAATTACTTTCTTTTCTTATTTGCTAGTGAGGTGGAAGGTCTAGGAATTTTTTTTAAGGATGAAGTGGGGGATTTTCTAAAGGCTACAAGTGTTTTCACTGATGCTATGGGTGAAGTTGTTGGTTCACTGTTACTATGAATTTCATGTTCCGATTCCTTCCTCTTGGACTTTCTAGGGTTTTGGGTAGGTGAGAAAGAAGATGTTATGTTACCATTATTAACTCTTGATGTTTCTCCTATGAGGGTTTTAGTTTCTTCTACCCCTCTTGTTTATTCTTCTTCCCTCTCAAATGTTCTAGACTTTTCAGTCATATCATTTATATTTTCCGAATCATGTCTTAAAATCCTATTACAAATATCATCTCATTCTTTAAACTCTTTCCAGCTAACATTTCAAAATTGGGAGGACAAGCTTCTTTTCATCATTAGAACAATTAAATAATGATGAGACAAGGAAGAGGGTTTCATATTCTTTTTGTACTCAATGGCCATGGTTGTCAACATATGATGGAAGTAGTTTGGCACATTGACTAATCTATCATGACAAATATGACTCATTAGCTTAAAATGTACAGTATGGAGTAAAGAGTGCCTACCATCACATGTGAAGTACCTTTTACCAATAAGTGCCCTTCTCCTGGTAGGTCCACATACATCAGTATATATCAGCTCCAGAGATTTTGGAGTAAAAAACTCCTTGTTCTTGAATCTTTTCTTTGTCTATTTTCCCATCTGGCATTCCTTACCTAATGTGTTTTTAGGCTTGGTAATCTTCAACAAATCTCTAACTACATTTTGATGGACAGGTTCACTGCATGTCACAATTTCTGCATCATTTACTTTAATTATTGATATGGGGTGTGTCCAAGGCTATCTGTGGTAAGAAAATTGTTTGGGGTGGTTTATTCAATTGGTTTTTCTTTTTAGAATTCTTGGATCGTAGTTTCTTGAAACGACTCTTAAAACTAATGTTTAAACTAACCTATGGATTAACTATCGATTCTATTGTTATATTAACTTAAGCCAAGTTAAATAAAACTATTCATTCAGTTGATCACCCTTACTTAAATCAAAATGCACACTTGAAATAATGAAGTTTTTCTAATCTTGTTGAAAATCAAAATCTAATCTATCTGGAGGAAATAAACTTTGGGTCCCTATATCCCTATTCCTCCTCCATCCTCTAAATCTAATTAAGGTTCCTATATCCCTAAATCCACCATGATATATCCTCTGCCTACTACATCCATTTTGGGCCCTTGTATCACAAAATTACATCCTTCATCTTACCCTACTCATCCCTTCATTCATCATAAACATCCTACTCCTTTAATTCCAATTCAAGCACAAAAAAGGCACACACCCATGCATCTTATCTAACATCCTACTTCCATCACTTGATTCATAATCCCTCTACATCCTTCATCTTCTCATACCCATACTATTGATATGAGAAGAAATTCAGAAGCCAAATAAAAAATGTGCTAAGACATACATCCACCAAAATATAAAGATCATTGTGTTTCCTCATAAAGACATGCTCAAACAAAGCAACATTTGATCCAAAAATGCAATGCATTCCAAACGCCACAAAGGCCCACTAATGTAAAAATTAAAGTCACGTGAATCCTAAAGTAGAAAGAAGCAACACATCCAAAATAAAAATCCAACATGTCATCCAAAGTTTCTAATTAACAATATAAACATCCCTCTCCCTCATCCCATAAATTAATTTTGGGTTCCTATGTCCCAAAAATCCATATCCTAAGTCATTCATCGTATCCATATCCTCCATCAATTTCTCCTCCAATAATTCAAAACCTATCACATGTGTCAATGTTGGTCTTGACAACATCCCCTGACACACTCACCTTCCATTATCCCATCCAAACACTTTTCAACACCTCATCCCTTACTCCACATATCCCACATCAAGACCATCTAATCCATTCCTTTGCATAATCCACCCATCCTAATAAGATTGTGCCAACATCCAATGTGTTGGTTGAAAATTTTGTAAACTAGGTGAATTTACAAAATTGTAGTTTTAGCCACAACACTTGAGATTGAATCTCTCCTATTCTTCTATGGGGAGGCTCCTCCTTTAACTTACTACTCTACTTTACTAAAATAAGATACAACTTTCAATTTCTAATCTAAGCTTGGGTGATGCATCGTCTTGTCCTCTTTTTTAGAATAGATGTTATTCTCTCCTCTTTCTTTAGGAAAGCATTTACAATATAGAGGAGCGATGATTCTTACAATTTCAATGCTAAAAATTAACTCAAAATGCAAGAATGATTAAAATATGGATAAGTAAAGAAGCAAAGTTTCTACAAAGGCCCAAAGTCCTTCGTTGCTTCCCTGGGGCGGGAAATAGTGCTTAAGCTCAAAGTTAAAATTCACTGCTATCATATCAACCTTTGTACAAATACTTCTGTAACCCACGGTATTCAAATTAGATATCCAAGGTAAAGAAAAAAGTCTTTATCCTGATATCCTGTTACAACTTCTAACAATGTTTTTCCAAATAATAAAATGAAGCTCAAAGTCTCCAAATTAATATTCCTTTTTCCAAGTTAACACAATAAAGCACAAAGTCTTCAAAGTATTATCTTACTATATTTTAGCATACTTTATCTTGAAAATGCCAATATGAATCTCAAAGTCTTCAAAATGATATTATACTCACCAATTCCTAATTCTCTTAACAATAGCTGAAATATGACACAAAGTTCACAAGCCAACAATTGCTTCTACTCTTTAACAATATTTCCACCACAACACATTTACTTAAGAAAAATAACAATGACATAAGAACACTCTCACCATAAACCAGAAATGAATCCAACACAAAGATTGGATGCCAAATCTTTCTTCTTATTTGATCAAATTTGTAAAATCACAATAGGAACACAAAGTTTCACTTTTTGTGCTTTACTTCGACAAAGTTTTGGCATATAGATTAAAGATTCTAGATGACAATTACAATAAGAAACCTCATATATATATATATATAAGAGAGGTGCGTTGAGAAAATATAGGAAAAACTATGACTAAATCAAAGTAGAGTCCAATTTTACTTTGGACTCGTGCATTGCCTAAGTGCAAAAATGTAAATACAAAATGACACTTGAAGTGTGAAAGTCTTATTAAAAAATGCATCTACAAATTCTAAACTATGAAAATTATAAGTGTCGCCAGACACTCCATTTCGATCCTGCTTCATAAACTCCTTGAACTTTTGTAGAACTACTTTCATTGTTCCTAATCAGGTCCTTTAGTATGACTTGTGATGACCTTGACCCGAGTGATAGAATCTCCGAGGCTCATGTAGTATTTCTTATACTTTTAAGAAGAGAGGCTAGATCATCAAGATTTACTTGGATATCTATCAACTTATCAATTGAGGATAATGAGAAAGCTTGTTTGTCGACCTCTTCACCAATTAACACACCGAATTCTTTGACAATAGCATCCTCATGAAGGGGTTTTAGGTTCTCATGAGGAAAGTGCAAGAAAGAGCTGATATCTTCTCGATGATGTCTTTCTCTTTATAATTGCATTCCCTCTATGCTTTCCTCAAATCTTTGATAAGCACCTCTATTGTGTTTATTTGGTGTTCCAATATTTCTCTTTTCTCAATGTATATATCCCTTGAAGGGAGCACTCCATTATCAACCAAAACATCTAATTGGAAATCCTCCAACTTCAACCAAGAGTCGAAGTCCTTCTAATATGTTTCCTATTCCTTTGAAAACAAATCCAAAGTTTTATCAATTTCAATTTTTACTTGCTCCAAGTTGTTCACAAGAGTAACTGCTGAATATAGAATATGAATTCCTTATCTCAATAATTTGTCCATCCATTCACTAACTGTTCTCCCACGAGAATTGATTTGTTCAGCTTATTTAATGATTTGCTCATCCACTAAAGAAGTGACAAGCTCAAACACCTCTGATGATTTGGTAATTTTGATCAAGACCTTTGTGAGCTGATCAACTTGTTTCTTTAACTTATCTTTCTTTACCTTCTATTCATTAAACATTGCCACAAGATGTTGGAAAGAAGTTTGAGCATCCTCAACTACACCTTCATGTGTTTATTTACCCAAGTCAATTCTATCGATGACATAATTTGTAGACTTCACTTTATCTAAATCTATGTCTGGAGGAGGAATTGCCATATCCACATACTTGTTCTTTGATTGATCTGTATACGATGAAAATGGATAGTGAAAGCAACAATATTTAAAGACTAATAAATATCCAACCACAAAACCCTAGCCTAACAATGAAAACAATCCACCATACACAAATGAAGATACCTAAGACCATGCAAATAAACAAAATAAATCAGATATACCATTCACATGTCTAGTAGGGTTTTATTCTCCATTTCTTCCTATCTCCATTGATCTTGTTTGATATATTTGCTCTTAGATTTTATGTGTGCACAAGAGCTCAACAAAGAACGAAGTGTGGTTGATAACTTGATCGCAAGAAGTCTTGATTGCATAAGATCGATTAGGGGATTAAACGATTAGGGTTGATAATGAAGAAAATATCCTCTTGTATAGAAGACACTTAAGGAAATGGGGGAATAAGATTAAGAGGTGTAAAGATAAATGGTCGGCCAGGATTAAAGGGTAAGTAGAGGAAATAATTAAATGACAAAGGGGGTGGGTAAGAGAAGAATTAAGAGATGAATGACATGTGTCGTGGGTAGAAAAGGCTAGTGAATTAATTAAAAAAATAAATATTTATTTAATTAATAGAGGAAGTGGGATCAATTAAATAAATAAAATATTTATTTAATTAATAGAGAAAGTGGGATCAATTAAATAAATAAATTATTTATTTAATTTAGGAAAAGGATTATTTAAATAAATAAAAGTATTTATTTAAATGAGGAAAGACATAGAAGAGGATTAATGAATTAATTAAATAAATAAGAATTTATTTAATTAATAGAAGACTTAGGATAAAATAATTAAATAAATAAAAATATTTATTTAGTTAGATGGGACAATATTAGGTGTCTACATTTTGCCCCTCTTTGAGACAATGCAACTTGTCGTGTTGGCTCAAAGAAGATAAATTGATACAAAGTTGCCCCAAGATGGGAATGATATGCCCCCTCGAGAGATTGGATGAAAATGTTTGAAAAGATCGCAAACAATCTCTCGATAAGAAAGAAAGGCTAGAAAGGACTGACAAGATAGGGTGACAAGGTCATGCAGGAAGAAGACTGACTCAAAAGGAAGAAAATCTAAAAATGTTTGAAAACATCCTCATTTGCATCCACACACCTAAGAGATCACAATGCAGAGAAAGAGCTTAGAGTAGTTAGAGCAGTCAACGACGATGGATAGAGTTCATAGATTCGATCAAGTCTGGCGATATCAAAGACCAGACGACATGGGTGAGCCTGTAAGTACCTCAAAGCCACTTTGTACAATTATGCATTTGTTGTTATCATTAATGCATTTAGGGTAGATAAAGAAAAATGGAAAATCAGTGTTTGCACTAGAAACACATCTAGGTCAGTGTCAGGCACATCTAGGTAGGATAGTTGCATTTAGGTTAGGTATGGTCGCGTTTATGAATGTAATCATGTCTATGTTCACTAAGGACACGTCTATGTGCGAAAGGCACGTCTGTGTCACAAAGGCACGTTTATGTAGGATAGTGGCATGTCTATGATGTTAAGGCACATCTAGGGCAAGAAAGCACATTTGGGTTGATAAAAACCCACGTCTACGTTGTAAAAATGCATTTGTGTCTAAATGGGCACAAGTTGGCAGTTCTGTGATGAACATACGCTATCGATTGGATAAGTTGCTAAGAGGATTCACTCAAGCAGGTGTCGCAGAGAGAAAAACTGAGAGATAGGCTAGAATTGACAATTATGTGATGAACATACGTTGTCAATTGGATAAGCTGCTGAGAGGATTCACTCAAGCAGGACCTCTAAAATAGGATCAACTGCAATGTGATGAACATATACACTAGAATGTAGCGCCATGTGATAGACATAAGCACTAGGATAGGATCAACACTATGTGATAGACATGAGTACCACTAAGATTGGTATGATTGGTTTACTTGGATGCAGGAGTACTTGCCCCAGATAGGGTCGCGAAAGAGATTCTCTATGACACAGAGGTTGTGACCAAAGTTGACCTTTGAGGAGCAGACAACTATCGAGGGTATGGGATTAAGACATATCATGTATCTGCGTGAGCTTCAGGCGAACATTGAATTACAAACTGCTCTAGCATAGAGATGATACTCTTAGACCTGTTTGTTTCATTTGCCAACTGGCGAGATGTCAGTCACTTTAGAGGATGTTTACAGGATTCTGAGGATACAGATCCACGACAAGTTAGTGCCATATGACCGAGAGGGAGACATGGATGCACAGAGAGGAGTCTTTGGAGACCTAGAGCTGGAGATGAGATCAGGTCACGTCAAATGGGATGCCATGCTAGCTACTGGACGTAGACTACCGATAGTAGTTGGAGGAGTGATTAGTGGTTACCTTTTGTTGGCATTGTATTGTCATTGATGTCAACCGGTATAGGATGTTACCGATATCACTGACAATGATGTCAACTAGTGAACAAGAGGTTGTTGGCATTAGAGTCTGATGACAACCAAATTAGAAGATGGACCGGTATGGGAGAAGAGTTGATGTGTTATCATCGGTGACCATCTTCATGCAGAAGGAAGAACCAGCATGTACCGGTATGATTGATGTGCAGTAATGTGACCACTCTAAAAAAGGGCTGATTGATATGGTGTTGCATACAACCGGGATGAAGAGATTATATGATGAGCATTGGTTATGCTGAAGTGGTAGAATACTGTTTGGTTCACATCAACACCGGAGGAGAAGTTGAAGTATGAGCAGTCCACCAGATTGCTAGCGTAAGGATTACTAGCAGATCTCCCATCGGATGAAGAAGCTTTCCCAGGCTAGGTGATAGGTTGACAAAGTATGTTCCCTCTGTGTGCCGGATGACATATGTCATGTGGATGATGTATCATCCCCTTAGTATAGTCACACTTGTACCGACAAAATGATTCCCTGAGATAGGCAGGTGATTGTATGCAGAGACCGGTTGTACAAGTGGAAGATGAGGAAGCCTCCAGAGTATGAGATCAGAAATACACACCGAATAAGCAAGGTGTGTTGCTAGGACAGTGAAGGAAGAATGAGTAGTTGAGATGGTGTGTTTGTCATCTTGATAAACTAGATGAGAGTAGAACCAGTTTGATGGAGAAGAATGTTGGTGTGTCTGCAGGAATATACATGGGATACTGAAGGAAAGTATGTTGCCCACTGACAGACACATTTACCAGATTCTGCATTGGTGATAGTTGACATGTTATGTCAATCGGTGGAACATCAGAGAAGAGACAAGTAAGATAAGGTTCTCACCTGATAAAGATGGAGTTTGTTGAAGGTTGATGACATGGTGTCATCAAGAGTGGTTACCAGTATGAAAGTCCACCGGTAATATGGACAAGGTGCAGGTGCAGAAGACTCCTACGTGTTAAGAATGTGCATGTTTTGGATTGGCATGTCTGATGACCGGTTTGAGTGTTCCTCCAGCAGTTCGGCACAATGCAGACATGGTGAGGTAACCGGTAGAGTGTGAGACACCGGTAGAGCGGTGTAGTGCAGACAAAGGATAACCGACAAGGTGCTTGCTGCTAATAGGGTTAGTAAACCAGTATGGGTGTACCGTTTATGTGTGTGGTTGGTGACCAAGATAAATCGACAGAGTAGTGTGATGAGGAGGATACCGACTGTGATGCCATGCAGAGGTGAGGTGGTGAATGTGCAGAGGACGATGATGTCTAGTGTCAAAGAGGTAGTTGTGATTGGTCCAACATCAATGGTGACTGCAAAGGTCAAGGTAGAGTTGTAGAGGTGTGCGGCTCGAGATCCAGGACAGATTGATTGTGTAGATCAGAGCTAGCGAAGGAAACAACTGAGCCATTTATGGCGATTGACTAAGATGTGCCGACATACTGGAAACAAATTGCCAAAGATAGAAGGCATGACCAAGAAGGTGTGTTAATGGCGGAGTTGTACAGTTGACTATCAGGGATATCAGATCGGGCAAAGATCTGATTGGATTTGGTTTGCCTTGAGGATGATGAGGAAACCCTAACTGCCTAGATTTTGAATTAGCTTTTGGCAAGAAAACCAGGCTATAAATATGCGGGCAAAAGACATTGTTAGTGTTGTTGTTGAATAGAAATATATTGTGTTGCTGTGAAGTATAATACTTCTGCATGTGAGAGCAAATCAACCAAGTGCTCAATGAGTATCTGAGAAGAGAGTAAGTGCGAGGAAGAACCTGGTTGAAGTGTTCAACCAGTAGAAGAGAAGAATCGGTAGTGTCCATACCGGCAGAGCAGAGGTGAAGGAAGCTGCAGAGTAGGCAAATATTGATCCGGTAGAGTGTAGTACCGGTGAAGAGAAGAGCCGTAAGGAGGAGATTTAGTAAGAGTAGAACAAAAGAGAGGTGAATCGGTAGAGTTTATCGGCTAGCAAAGCAGCGGATGAGAGCAGCAAAAGAGTGAGTCGGTGTAGCAGAAAAGGTATCTCACTCGCAAAGTAAGGTATAATGAAATGGTTACAAGATTCACTTGTAACAAGACAACTACTTTTGTAATTGATGTTTTATTGTGAACACTGAGTTGTAGCTTGGTGCAAGGGTTGTAGCTCCTTTGGGTTGTAGCCCATAAACAAGTTAGGGGTTGGTGCCCTAAATAAGGGGTTGTAGCTCCTTGGGTTGGTGCCCTAAACATTGTAACAAAGTTTTTATTGTGAGTCTGGATTGGAGTAGTAGACTCTAGCAGCATTGCTCACCGAGGTTTTTCCCATCTTGGGTTTTCCTCATACATCCTGATGTTATGTGATGTCCCTCTGCATGAATGCATTTGTGTTTAGTCTCCTCTCTAACCGGTAAGTTTGCATTCAGCCAAATGTGTTAATCGACATGCTCACATAGGATAGTTAATAAGAAAAGTTTGAAGAACCACTGATTCACCCCCTTCTCAGTGGTGCATTGTGTCTAACACCTTTGTCCAAATAGGGTGACATGGGGTATGGCTGTTGGTTGGGGAGGACTCTAGAGATATTAGTGACATAATACATGAGGTATGCATGGGGTCTATGTGTATTAGTACATTTGTATCATGAGCTGCACCAGTTTGTGTATCTCGGTGGTTGCGGGTTAGGTTGTGGGGTGACTCTACTACAGGTGTGGTCATATGAGCACGTTGTAGTGACGAGGCCAGTGCACTTCGGAGGGAGAGGGCATGGATAGTCCTACACATACTTGTACAGTATGATCACTTCCCAGCCACAGATTGCGAAGGTGGACTATTGGAGTCAGGTTATAGATGACATAGATAGTGTCATATGGAGACCCTATCTTGACTGTGAGGATTGGGAGGAGGATGCCACAAAGCTACCTTATGTTTTCAGGAGCAGGTATCTGATCGAGCGGATGCCTTATATACTTGACAGGCATTTGATTGACAAGGTATGCAGCCAGTTTGGGCAGCAGTAGAGGATGCCTCGGGGATCAGGAGAGTTTTCATGGACAGTGTGGGAGCAGACTCACTCGGGGTCAATTTTTTCCTATGATGTTGCAGTGACACAATTTGAGGAGATGGTTCTGATGCCTTGGCATCTACTAAGGGATGTAGTTGATAGAGGTATGGATGCAGAGTATGATACTTATTTTGCAGCACATCCGATACCGAGGTTGACAGATCCAGATGAGCCTGTGGCAGAAGGATAGGGGTGGAGGGAGACTGAGGAGAGGAGTAGCAAGGAGGGTGGTGAGGGACAAGGGTGGATAGAGAGATTATAGAGAGAGGGATGCCAGAGAGAGGGTTGAGGAGAGATGGGATCCACAGGTAGGGAGACCACCGAGACCACCGAGGGGTAGAGGAGGACAGGTGCTACATGTTGGTGGACAGTGTTAGGGTTTCAAGCAAATCCGAAGCAAATATGAACTAATAATTATATGCAGATTTAAATACAAAAGATAAAGAAATAAAACAGGACACAGATAACACAGAGATTTAACGTGGTTCACCCAGAATGGGTTACGTCCACCATACACAGTCGTCCAATATTTCTTATTATCCAACAAAAATAGTACATCAACCTTACAATGCCTTAAGCATCCCAACCGCTTATAACATGCATTTTTAGGGCAACAAACAAAGTCGGCCTTTTAGGGTTTTATTACAATGTCGGTTTTCATCAACGAAAAAATGATATATTTTTTTTCAACAAACAGGTACAGGGACAAGTGTCAGGGAGGGATACGTGCTGAGTGTACAGTACTTTGTTGATCAGTCGCCACATTTCAACAGACAGGTACAGGGACAAGTGTCAGGGAGGGATGCACATGGACAGGTACAAAGACAGGCTAGATAGGAGGAGGGTGCCTAGGGTGGTGATGAGGAGGATGAGCTACTAGTGTTGCGAGAGATTACAGCAAGACAGATCGATGAGATTGAGGATCTCGAGAGAGACATGACTCGATTGAGGTAGGAATTAGCAGAGATGCAGAGGGAGAGGGATCAGGCCATCCTGAGGACCACTAAGGTTGAGGAGGCATTGAGGGCAGGCAAGAGAGCAACTGAGGACGCAATGGCTGGATACGCATATGTCCTACGGGTAGGAGAGGAGATAACCTATTGGAGAGATCTGTACCACGCAGTTGTTCCTCCAGAACTGAGGGATATGAGCTTTAGGAGAGCTTCTAGGACTACTACCACTAGAGGGAGAGACAGACGATAGACATCTAGTGGTAGAGTTATGGGTCCACCGGCACCACCAGGAGGAGGAGACAAAGGAGGTGATCCTGGAGCAGGGACTTCGAGAGCTCTGATTCCTTTGAGGCCAGCTAGCTCTGAGGGAGGGAGTTTATCATAACTCTCTTAGATCCATTTTTTGTATCAAATTTTATATGATGATGTAGACACCTTCGGGTGATTTTGTAGCCTTATATGATATTGACATCATTGTATCATGACACAATATTGTTTTTTGATATATATATATGAGATGACTCGTCCTTGCGATAGCTATATGCATGTGTTCCTTTGTGGTGTTTCTATATGTTGACGATGATGCAGTTTATGTATGCATGTTCTTATAATGATTCTATGATGCTTATGATGTTTATGATATGGATGCAAAATATGTACATGATGATATGCAATATGTTTTTATTCTTTTCTATTTTTCTTTGATGCAAATGTGAATGTACTAAATGTAGATGAATGTATGATAATTAACATGCTATGATTATTTACATTATGAGAATGTATGATGTGTATATGATATACTAATCAATGGTGTGTGCAGGATGTGATGTGATTATGATATATGTATGCATGAAATGAGATATGCTAACATGTGACAATGTAGGTGCAAACTACATGAAATGTAGATTTTTTTGGTGTGTCATTATACTCAGTCATGCGATAGTGGGCTACATGGACTAGGGAAGGACAATGGAGGTCAAAAAGAAAAGGGAGGTGGAAGATAGAAGATATGGAAGTGAAATAGCTTCTTGTGCTTTATCATCATTGAGCTTTATTATGGCACATAGGTTATGAAAATCGAGATATAAGTTCTGATGCTCTGCAAAATGAGACAATGTTAGACTAAAAAATGTGGTCGTATAACACACAAAAACACAAGAAACAAAGACAAACGTTAGTGTTAATCAACCAAAAACAAGTCTAAGTAGGCATAACAAAAGAGACACTAAAAACATGACGAAATATTTAACTATGAAAGCAAATACAACAAGGCATCTCCAAATGCCTTCTACCATGCTCTTAGCTCCTTCTCCCTTGTTCCTCTCCTCTCCAAGTTCCAAATTAGTGTAGCTCTCAACAGCTTTTTGCACTATGGATGTCTTATGGAGATTCAAGATTGAAAATGCTTTTAAACTTATGCTATGCAAGTGTAAAAATAAGCTAAATATGAGATGCTATGAAATGAACTAAGATTTATTTTAGTCCAAAATGACAATATTGAAGTGATTTTATGCTAAAATGCTCTCTAAAATTGAGTATAGATTAAATGCATACAAGTTTTCAAGATTTGGATTATGAAGAAATGGGCTCTATTTATAGGAAAAATGGAGCAATGGATGGTTGAGATTGAGTAATCTCAACAAGGGTCGGGATTGAATGGTATTCAATCCATGTGAGGACTTTCAACCCAATCCCAGGATGACAAGTGTCAATGTGAGATAGGTTGAGAGGAGAGGGAAGAAGTATTAAATGCTTGACATGACCTGAGAGTTAACTTGGGAGTTAAGGTCAAGGTTGGGTTGAGTGAATAAATTCTTTATTCAAAGAATAATGCTTTTATCCAATGGATAAACTCTCGTGCAAGAGTTAGAGGGATAACCATGGTCAAAGCAATAAATGCTTGAGAAGACACATGGGTCACATGAGGGTTGAGTTAGGGGTTAACCATAAATGGTCATGTAAGAGCCATTAGTGGTTTGGAAGACTTTAGAGGTTAAATTGTTGAACACACAAAGCATTAAATGTTTTTCAAAGACTTTGAAGTCTTTGAGAAGTGACTCCAAGTTGCTTAGGAATGTGACAATATTTAGGGGATGGATTATGTTGATTAGGAAGGGGTTAGAAGAATCTAGAAGGGGATTAGGATTGCAAGTGGGTTTGGTGGGTGAGAGAAAATAGGATTTTTATTGAAATAAAATTCATTTATCTCAACAAATAGGTGCAAGTTGCATTTTTAGGAGAATGCAAGTGGGGGGGGATTTAATGATTTAAATAAATGTTTTATTTAATTTATTTAAAAGAGGAAAAGGGAATAAATGAAATAAATAGAATTTATTCATTTAATTGATTTGTGATTTTGGTTTAATGAATTAATTAAAATAAATTGAATAGTTTATTTAATTAATAAGAGAATGTTTGAAGATTAATTAAATATTAATTTAATTAATTGATGGCTAGTGGATTTTTAATCAAATAAATATCAAATATTCATTTAATTAAATTGGACAGATTTATGTGACTACAGGTTCGATCCAGAAAGTCATTGTACCCATTTGCATGGAGATCAGACAATCGCAAACAAGGAATGCCCCAATTCACACTAGACTCACAGTGTCCTCATATCCTTGGACAAGTCATAGCATTACTAAGAGATAATCCACATACAACAAAATAATAGGTAAACATATCCCATACTCGCCTTTCTAGTCAAAGACATCCTAGAGATATAATCTCTAGTCAGAAACATCCCGGAAAAGCTAAAAGACATGTCACCTTAAAAGATAAAATCAAAAGAAAACCAAGACTTGACACCAACACAATGAAATCCTCAAGTTATTTGTGTTTCTTGCCACATATGTTAACATGTTTGATTTGGTCACAATGTTGTTATCTTGATAAAGGACGGATAATGTTGAAAACCATGTTGTTGCCAAAGTCTGCTGAAAGATTTGATTTATTGAAAGCCCACTGCTGCTTGTGTCTCATCTGAAACTGACTGAATCCATGAAACTAATACTTTATTGTAGATTGGTGGTGCAAGTGACTTCTTATTGTGGATTGTGCACGAAAAGGAGGAACGAAAAGATGACGCTCCTTAAAACATGCGATGCTCAGGGTACCACTTTCATCACTAGATTTAGAATTTGCCTCAATTGTAGATTGGACCTGATTTATTATGGAAGGAAAGGGAGAAAATGAAGGTTTATTATGTTAGGTCCCAGAGACAACTGAGAGGGAGGGGGGGGGAGGGGTGAAACAGTTGTCAAATAAATTCAAACCAAAAACTACTTAACCAACCTTAATGCTTAATATCGATAAACCAAACTTTATGTCGGTAGACAGTTTATCGGTTAATTGCAGTACCGGTAAAGATTAATGCATGAAACAGAAAGACAATAACATCCAGAACACATAACACCAATATTTGTACATTGAAACCCTGTAAGGGGAAAAACCACGGTGGGAAACCTTACCCACAATCAGATGATACTACTGCAGATAGTATGTGTATACAAATGTGGTCTACACATGCCGAAAGGCCAAGAGCCTAGAGCTCACTGCTCAAACACAAATAGGAGTCACATCAACTACAATTGGATGGTTAAATCCAATAATGATGTACTGCTCAAAATAGCATCTTCATATGCTGGATTCAGTACCGGTTTAGTTCTAATATGTCTTCACAGAAACCTTCCTTCAACCTTCAAATGATGTCTGCATGTATAGCTCTGCTTATATTCGCATATACCGAATTAATATCCTTTTTCACCTTCGCATATTGATCTTACAAATAAGATCTTACATATATACCAAAGCCTAAGACCAATTGAGTAGGTCGGCTCAACAAAAGATATTACAATAAAATTAATTACAAATAAAACAATATCCGATGCATGATGTTGACTCAATTCATTTACAATAACAACAAAATAATCTCCATAGCGTGTCGTGCTGATCTGGAATAGATAATCCTACTGGTGCTTATCCTGGACCTATTTGTCGGTAACAACAAATATGCAAACACGAATATACCAATGAACAAATCTCCAAGACAAAGTGTCCAAACAATATCTTCAACATAACCAAGTGTTTTCCATATCATTCCAAGTGTCGATGAACAATATGTCCTACCGGTGTATCAGATACCGGTGACTGTGCATAAGTCACTTGCTTGCCGGTGAACATTGCCAATTCTCCAAGTGCCAGAGTTGATAAGTGTTAATAGGTGTTGACATCAATGACAAAAATATATCAACATATCCAAAATACCAACATATTATGAATGGCTAACCAATCTTAGGTAGATCAATAACAAGCCATGATGAGAATGAGTAAATTTATTATGGAGGCGTAGGTTGTGAGTGTGTACAAAGTGAAAGGATGAGATTGAATCCTGAAGGAGAGAGGAGCAATGTCTCTACACATGGCGTCAATAACCCAATTTTCACCATAGTACTTTCCCAAGGCACCATCGAAGTGGTTTTCACCGTTGGATGGATTTATTTCTCTTTACTTTTTTTTATTTTTCAATTTTTGTATTTTAGATACATTTTGACTTTTTTTTTTTAATATTAAGATGTTCTAAAAAGTTATGTGTAAAACCTGCAAAGGTGCATGTTGTTGATAGGACCTTCCAAAGGTTCTCCATTTGGTGTTGAGAGCTGATATGCACCTAATCCATATACTGTTGTGATGACATAAGGACCAAGCCAATTGGGCTCAAATTTTCCTCTCTTTTCTTGGCCCTGCTGATTCTTAGGATTCTCTCTCAATACTAAGTCACCCACCTCAAATGTGTGAGGCTTTACCTTGTGATTGTAGCTGCGACTCATCCTCTATCGATAAACCTTGAGATGATTAAAAGCAGTTTGTTGTCGCTCATCCAATAGTTCTAGTTCTTGTAAATGGGAGACCTTGTAGTCTTCGTCACTAATTATATTGCACAAAGAGATTTGTAAGGATGGTAACTCGACCTTAATAGGCAAGATAGATTCGACACCATAGACAAGTGAATAAGGTGTAGCTCTGGTAGGTGTGCAAACACTTGTGCCATAAGCCCAAAGTGCGGGGTTGAGTTGGATGCGCCAATTTCGGCCAACATCATCAACTATCTTTTTAAGGATTTTGAGAATAGTTTTATTAGACACCTCAACTTGACCATTACCTTGGGGGTAGTATGGAGTGGAGAAGCAGTGGTTAATATGTAAGAGATCACAAAGTTCACATATATCCTAGTTCTTGAAGGGATGTTCGTTATGTGTGATAATTGAAAGAGGAACATCGTAACGACAGATAATATAGTTAAGGATGAATGTGGCAATCTATTTTCTAGCGACTTGGGCGAGTGGAATGACTTCAATCCATTTTGTGAAATATTTTGTAGCAGTGATAATGAATTAATGACCATTGGAAGAGGGAGGGTGAATCTTGCCTATGAGATCGAGTCCCAACTGACAAAAGGGCCAAGGAGTCACGATCAATTGAAGTTCTTGAGATAGTGCATGAATGAGGTCTCCATGAATTTGACATTGCTTACATTTCTTGACAAACTGATATGAATATTTTTTCATAGTGGGCCAGTAGTATCCAGTCCTGATAAGTTTCTTGGCTAAGGTCGGGCCACTAGAGTGGGCACCACATATACCTTCATGAACCTCTTGTAACACAATCTGAGCTTCGTCACTCTCTAAACATCTAAGAAGAGTGCCATCTAGACCTTGATGGTAAAGGGTATCGGCTAAAATGACATAGCGAGGAGATTGGTGGATGAAAGTACGACGCTGCTTGTTGGATAGGTCAAGGGGAAGGGTATTGTTGTGAAGGTATGTAAAAATGGCACCGTACCAAGGGGAATTAGGACCAACAACACATATCATCTCGACAGGAGTGATATCATACGAGGGGACCAAAAGGTTTTCCACCAAGAACTCATAGTGGGTTTCA
The DNA here is from genome assembly GCF_030272615.1 of Cryptomeria japonica. Classification (NCBI taxonomy): domain Eukaryota; kingdom Viridiplantae; phylum Streptophyta; class Pinopsida; order Cupressales; family Cupressaceae; genus Cryptomeria; species Cryptomeria japonica. Next base: position 73,788,419 of record NC_081405.1, read on the forward strand.
TTTTGCGGTAGATCAATCAATGAAGCAATAGTAGCCATGGTGTCTGCAGCTCGATTGTTTTCCCTTGGAATCTGCTCAAAGATTATCTCTGTGAAGTATTGTTTGAAATCATCTACCATTTTCTTATAAGGCAATAATTTTTCGTCTTTTGTTTGGTAGTCATAATTTGCTTGACGAATTACAAGTTCAGAGTCCCCAAAAACATGAAGTTCTTGGATCTTCCACTGAACTGTAGTTCGTAAACCTATTGTTAATCCCTCATATTCTGCTATGTTATTAGTGCAAGGAAATGAAAATTGATAGGATTTAGGAATGTAATTACCTTGAGGTGTGATAAAAAGGATGCCAACTCCTGCATCATGCTGTGTGTATGAACCATCAAAGTATAATTGCCAAGGCTTTGTGTGTGTCATCGTCAAAATGGATTCATGTGGAAACTCTGAAGTCATAGGAGTATCATCAACCATGGGTGCATCTGCCAATTGATCTGCAATAGCTTGTCCTTTAATTGCTTTTCTATCCACATATCCGATGTCGAATTCACTTAGGATCATAACCCATTTAGCTAATCTGCTAGCGAGTGTTGCCTTATTGAGAAGGTTTTATGACTTAGCATGTAATGTCGTAATTCCTATGAGGCAAAAACCACAACAAGACATGCACGCTCAATCAGTGTGTAATTAATCTCATAGCCAACCATAGTGTGACCGATCTGTAATATACTGCTCTTTATTTGCCTTCATTATCCTGTTGTGCCAAGAGTGCCCCCAATGTTGTTTGTGTAGCTGATATGTATAGTAATAGGGGTTTTCCTGGAATTGGCGGCATCAAAACTGGTGGATTTAGGAGATAATCTTTGAGTGTTTGAAATTCCTGCTGACATTTATCGTCCCATTTGAATTTGATATTTTTGTGGAGTAAATACTGAAAAAGATGACATTTATCCGTAAGTTGAGCAATGAATCTTCATATAGACTGGAGTCTTCCCTGTAAAGACCAAAGTTGACTGATATTATTTGGTGGTGGCATTTCTAATATAGCTCCGACTTTTGTTGGATCGACTTCAATTCCTCTCTTTGAGATAGTGTATCCAAGGAGTTTCCCGGAGGTTACTACAAAGACACACTTCTTAGGATTTAATCTTCCTTCATATTTCTCTAGTCGATTGAAGACCACTGAAAGGATATCCAAACGTGTTTCTCTTTCTATTGATTTTCCTAGGAGGTCGTGAACATAATCTTCCATGGTAACATGCATAAGATCATGGAAGATGGTAGTCATAGCTCTTTGGTATGCGGCACCTGCGTTCTTTAGTTTGAAGGGCATGACATTCCAGTAGAAAGTTCCCCAAGGACAAGTAAATGCTATTTGTGTTGATCTTTAGGTGCGATTTTTATCTGGTTGTAGCCCGAAATTCCATCCATCAAAGATAACATTGCATGACCAGCTGTAAGATCCACTATCAAGTCAATATTTGGCAACATAAAGTCATCTTTAGGACAAGCTTTATTGATGTATTTGAAATTTGTACATATTTTGATGCCATGATCTGGCTTGCTGACATGCTTAGAGTTAGAGATCCACTTGAGGTACTCAATTGGTTTTATGAATCCAACATCTAGTAGTTTCCCAAGTTCTACCTTTACTAATAGTGCCACTTGTGGATGCATTTTCCTTAATTTTTGTTTCATTGGCTTTGCTCCTGGTGTAACTGTCAAATGATGCATTACTATATGAGGGTCTAGGCATATCCGCATATGACCATGCAAAATTGATTTTTCGTTATGTGAAGAAACTAATGAACTTCGACCTTTCTTTTTCTGTCAGGGACTGTGCTAAGAATATGTTATGCGGGATCTCTTCTGGGCCAATATTTGTTTTGATAGTTTCCTCCACCAACATGGATGATTTCTCCTCATATGATGTCATTGGGATGATGTCGAGTCTTCCATCTTCAGGTGCCTCAGAGAGGTTTTCACCCTCAGATACATCCTTTCTTTTTACCTTTTTAGAGTCAAATAGCACCACAGTGTGGTTTCCACCATAAGACCCATGATTTGTTTTTATTTTTTATATTTTTGTGACTAGAAGGCCCAACACCCTCACCGAAGTATGCCACAATATAGAGTTCTATTGTGTACCCTGCTTTATGGTCCCCAAGCGGAAGATCATCTCGTATGCCCAAGTAGTCTATGAAAGCATCATCATTCTCAAATGTGTCTAGTTGTAAAGGTCCTTTGTGGTCCCAATCAATGAGTTGTGGGTGAACAAGGGGAAGGCCATCAATGTTTTCAAAGTCCGCGAGAGTAAGGGTGAAGACACAATTGTCTTTAGGTATATCAAGGTAATTGTCGAGGTCATTGTTAGCACTCTCCTCGTCTGTCTCAATTGTAAATGAATCCAAATTGGCATCACTAGAAGCGTATTCAACAATGAGAGTCCTCACTCTTCATGATTTCGACCTAGAACCTACAAACAAAGACTGCTTGGGATCCCCAAGAATTTTTCCTTTATTATCCTCTTTTTGTGTTGTAGACTCTGAAGTAGTTTGACCGACCCTAAATTTTCTATTGAACTCTTCTTCTTCTTCTGTGGGTTCACCTAGTTCTCTAAATGTTTCAGTGAGCTCATAATCACTAGATGATTTATTTGAACCCCATTCCCATTCATTGGAATCGGTAGATAGCATTTCTCTTGTTGATCATTAGAGTCTATGATTTGCAATGCTTCTTTAGATTTATGAGTATCTAACCTGAAAGGTATGAAACCAAGTCCTTTGGAGCGTTGATTCTTGAATGTCAATTCTGGTTAAAAAGGTTGAGTGATACCTTCTTTTCTTAAGCCAAGAGGGCTCTTACCATCGTATCTAAATTTTTGCAAGATCTTGAACCCTTTGCCATACTTTTCACATGGTATCTTGATGTGATCTTGTGTATCCTCTTCAGGTTCTTTATAAAGCATTTTATATAAGTCCTCTTTTTCCATCTCACCCCACTTTTGGAATATAGTAGGATCCCATTTTAGTGTAATGATATATACCCTTTTAGAAGGATATAGTTGTCCATATTCTTTTGGAGAATCCATTACTTGTCTTAGGTACATAGTTTGATTTAGAGTATACTCGCCCATGCCTTTATCCTGGTATTTCCCTTTAAGCTCGCCCTATTTTGATGTTGAAGGTTTTAGTGGTTCCGAATCGACATATGCGAATGATGGAATTGCTTCTCTGTTGATTGGTATTATTTTTTCCAATTTTGATCACAGGTTGTTGCAATTTATGAACGGATTTAGATCACCATTAATGGTAACTTCAACTCCATTGTGTGGAAACTTAATACATTGATGATATGTAGAAGGCATAACTCTCATTTCATGAATCCATGGGTGTCCCAAGAGTATATTGTATGTGAGCTCTAAATCAAAGACTTGACATACCACATCCTTCGTAATTGTCCCAACTCTAAGAGGTAAGGTGATTGTGCCCTTGGATGAGCGCTCTTTGTCATCATATGCCTTAATGGTGATTGTATGTGTAGAATTCACAACCTTTTTAGAATATCCCAATTGCTTAATAGTATTCAATGTACACACGTCCAGACTACTCCTCCATCTATTAAGACTCGTTTTATTTGGTTTTTATGGAGAAAGGCTTCAATATGTAGAGGTGCATTATGAGGTTGGGTTATAGATGCATCATCGGCTTCTATGAATGTGAGGCTATGCAGAACAGAAAGGTATCCCACCATGGCTTGAAACTGGTCAACGTTCAGATCAATGGGTACATAAGTTTCTCTTAATACTTTATCAAGGATAGCCTTATGTGAAGGGGATATGCATAAAATCTCAAGGATGAAAACGAGGGGGGGTGTCTTCCCTAACTAATCTAAAAGGTCATACTCATTCTTGGTGGATGATGAAGTTGTGGTCTTGGATGGAATGCCTTGCAAGGTGACTTTACCTTGATGGTTTGTGACATTACATTCAGAGGTTTTGTCTTTAGAAGATGAGGAAGATGGTCCAATGCTTTTTAAAACAACCTTACTCCTTTGGGTAGATCCTTTGGGAGTTTTGTCCTTTACGATGATGGCAGAAACATGATTATCCATTGAAATGTGGTTAATAGTGGAATCATAATTACAGGGCATTTTAGTATAATTAGCTTGATTATCTATAGTTTTTGCTTTTCCCTTGCCATGTTTAGGAAATGGTTCCTTAAACATCGCATTCTCTTCATTGGAGGTGTGACCATCAACTTCTATGTCGCCTCTATCAATGAGATCCTATATGATATTCTTCAATTTGTGACAATTACTAGTAAGATGCCCTTTACTCTTGTGATATTCACAATATTCGTCATCATTCCACCAATTTGGTTTTACTTTCAGCTCATATGGTGGATTATCTGGTAGTGTTATGAGCTTGTTTGCCACTAACTTCTTGAATGTTGTTTCAATCATTTCTCCCAACTGAGTGTACTTTCTTCAGGGTTTTGATTGCCTTTGATTGTTCACTTGATCGTTTGTATTGGATGAGCTTGCACTAGGGAAAGTTATCTTAGGTTTCACAACATTTGCATCTACTACCCCATCATTGATTGTGTTCTTATTCTTGTTCCAAAAGCGGGGTTTGTCTTTCCCATTTGATTCCTCTTTGTTTTTTTTGAATATCTTAATGATACCTTGTTCAATAAGGACTTTCTCTGTCACCATTCCTTTCTCAATGACCTCCTTGAAGGTAGACAAACAAGATTTTCTTAGCTCATATCTAATATTCTTGTTGACATTTTGAGTGAACATTTCTACCATCTATTTTTGTGGTATATCACAAGAGCATCGACTAGCAAGACCTCTCCATCATTGTAAAAATGAAGAGAAGGATTCCCCTTTTTTTGCCTAGTATGCACAAGGTAGCCACTGACACATCTGTTTCAATGTTGTATATGAAATGTTGTATGAAAGCCTCGACTAGATCACTCCATGACTTAATTACCAGTGGAAGTTGGGAGAGCCATTCCATTGCTTGTTTGCCTAAGATTTGTGGAAACAATCTCATCAAGTATGTTTCTTCTCGTGCTACCTCAATGCAAGTTGTGAAAAATTGTCTTTTGTGTGTGTTAGGATCCCCTTTGCCTTTGTACTTATCAAACTTTGGTGTCACAAAATGTGGAGGGGATGGAGGCATTGGAATGCTTCTATCAAATGGGTAAGGACATATATCTTTCATTGTGTATTGTTGCTTTGGTGTATTCATGTCTCCCATTTGCTTTTGTAAGTCCTTAATCTGTTGTTGCAAGTCATTCTTGGGTGGTGTCTTTTCTCTTTGAGCTAGTCCCTTGCCTGAGCCACCGGGAGGAGGAGGAGGGATATAATGCATATATGGATGGTATTGATCACAGATGTGTTCATATGGAGGAGGGACATAGTTGTAGTTTTCATATGGACCACTTGGTATGGTGTTGTAACGAGGAGCACTAGGTCTAGGTCGATACATGTCATGACCATGAAGATGGCAGGTATCATAAGAGTGATCTTGAGTATTTCGCCCAAATATGACATGGGGTCTCCTCATGTCATGATTTTGAATATTCACTTAAGTGTAATTGTATGCATTGTTATGATCCTGAATATCATCATGAACATGTGTGGTGGTAGTTCTTCTCCATGGGAAAGCATGACTGCGGGGTTGTTCATGAGAGGTTCTATCATAACTGACATGAGAATGAGTGTATGTGTTTGAAATTTGATGTTTTTGAAATAGGGAGGAAGGTGACTCGAGAACGAGACACTCTCTTCTATTACCACCATTATCAAGCCTCCTTTGTCTTGTATTAACTTGATTTATTTGGTTTGTATCATCCTCCAAAATCCGTGACATATCAAAATCACAGGGTAATCTTGTTCCATTTTGTGCCATGACTTGTAGGAAATATTGTCTATCACTCTTCATGATTTATTGAACCAATTTATTAAAATGGGGATCCATGATAGTTTCCTCAACTTATGCAAAATCCACGGATACATTATCATTTCCATTGTTGTTGTCATTGTTATCATTGTCTGGTGTATTACTGCGGTTGTCAAATGGATTGTAAAATTCATCTCCATCAAACTCATAGGTACTCATGTTTAAAGACCTTAAAGATTTTTCAATTTCCCGTCTAGGCCTTTGGGAATGAGATTCAACCATAGACTAAAGTCTTGACCAAAATGAAAGGTAAGATGAAAATGCAAAGACTATGGAAGACCAAGAGGTGTATGAATTGTAGATGAATCTAGGGTAAACTTGCAATGTCCAAGAGTGTAATACCAAAGTATGTATGTGTGAGAGTAAGGTGTGGCTTCCAAAGAGATGATGGATCTCATGATGAGGTAAGTTGACCTTGACTCAAGAAGATCAAATGAGACCCTAAGATGATAGATCTTGATACGGGAATCACCTAGTGTTGTGTTGTAGTATGTTTTCAAATTTTGGTGAGGACAAGCAAAGTAACCTTTTGACTCAAATGTGGAAAATATGTACGAAGGCAATGCAAATAGAAGAAAATGATTGACTATATGTGACCAAGATAGGTTGACTGAAAAATGAAGCCCTATAGGAAGCAGCCTTAAAAGCTCTTTGAATCTGAAAACTTAAGTCCCTTTTGTTCTCAAGAATTTTCAGTAATCTTTCAACTGTGAACACAGACACAGTTTTAACCAACCCAAACGTGATTTCTGATCCCAGATGCAGTTATAGTAAGCACATACACAGTTTTTTGGTGATAATGACAATTTTAGCTTGAAAGTCAAAGACGCAATTCTGCTATGCACAAATGTGGTTTATGATCCCAAATGTGGTTTGAACTAATAGGGACGTAATTTATAAAAAAAATGTGACAATTTCTTGTTGTAGGGCATAGATGCAATTCTGTATTGCACATGCGCAATTTCTCAACACATGCGTGGTTTTAACAGTCACAGACGCATTTTCTGATATTTTGTGCAATTCTGTCCAATTGTGAAGTTGTTTAATGTGACCAAATCTCTATGTTTTGACTCTTTTCGTGGCAAGAGGACACAGTAACAGTGAAAACTCAATGTTTGAAAGTGTTTTTGTCCAAGGGATCAAAAATGTTTCCAAATGTGAAGTATAATGTGAAATGTTTTTGCATACACTTGAAAACATGGTAGACACAATGTTTCTTTGTTTTACTTGAAAATGTTTGAGTGTTTTGATCATTTAAGCACAAATCCTAGGGCTGGCTGGGACAATAGTTGTTGAATCTCACTTGGGGGGTTACCTCGAGGCTACACAATTCCGAGTGGATACTTATATGCTTGACCCCACTGGCTCCACCCTCGGTACTCACTTCTCCGGGGAAGCCAAGCACAAATCCCCATGAAAACTCCCCACAGTGAACTTTGCGTCTCTACAAAGAACCGTAAGAATGTGAGCCACTTTGGAGGTTCGACCTCCTGCACCAACAACTATAAGGTTTTTGGCTTCTAACACAAAATGGTGTCTAGTAAGGGCATCCGTTTGAGTGGCTATAATCAACAACGTGTTATGCTCTATTAAATGGAAGGCCTCCCAACCTATATAGAGGTTGCACTCTATAGTGTTTATGGGGAGACATAATGCCGTTATAGCAGCATGTAACACCTGTTGCTTGAAATTTTCGTCACAAACACTTTTATTTATAGTGGCTTGGAAGAGCTTGGCTTTAGCTCGTTACCACTTGGGTCGTTCCCTATCACTTGGCTTTATGGGCTACTCGCGAGGCAGGCCCTCTAAAAGATAAAACACAAAGAGCCTATTGCTCAAAACACAAAAGACACGTGTTAATTTTAGAGCCCAAAATGAAGTGTTTGCTAAACTAAAGAAGACAAAGAAAGAAATTTCAAAATCAAATCTTTGCCAAAGGTCCTGCACCAAATTTGTTAGTAGTTTTGAAATGATATCCCTTCTGCAAGCACACAAGTTAGGTAAATTTTAAGATCCGAAAGACTTTGTGAAATAGGGGCCTTTGACAAGACATTTTTCTCCTTTTTAAACAGCTACACCACTTCGTTAGTCAGATCAAAAGAGGTTAGCCCTAAAAACCAAATATGAAAACCCTAAATGAAAGCGAAAATGCAAAACTAAAAACGTAGACGTAGCTATACTAGATGCAAACACAAAGACAAATCACAGATGCAAAAAGACAAAACAAAGACACAGTTTCCAGATCTGAGACCTGCAAAACAAACAACAAAACACAAACGCGATAGAAACCTGCACAGATGCAATTTCTGGACACATATGCAACAATACAACTCACATACGCGAATCCAGTAACCCGCAACAACAAAACTAAGCAATAAACCTGCAAAAAAAAACCGCAACAATATGCAACTTAGATGTGAAAAGAGAACAAAAACTTGATAAGATGCAACCACAATTTTAGAATGACAAATCTGCAAAAACAACAAAAAATAAAAAACGCAAAAATAGGAATCGCAAATGTGAAAATAAAACACAGACACGGTCAGATTCGTCGTAGATGCTAAAAAACGCAGAATCGTCGCAATGTCAAACCTGCAACTTTTAAAAAAACAAAATCTGCAAACAAGATGTCAAAATAAAAGGGACAAGAGTCCCACCTGGCGTGCTGAAATGTATATGGTGAAAATGGATAGTAAAAACAACAATATTGAAAGACTAACAAAGATCCAACCACAAAATCCTAGCCTAACAATGAAAACAATCCACCATACACAAATGAAGATACCTAAGACCATGCAAATAAACAAAATAAATCGAATATACCATTCACATGTCTAGTAGGGTTTCAATCTCCATTTCTTCCTATCTCCATTGATCTTGTTTGATATATTTGCTCTTAGATTTTATGTGTGCACAAGAGCTCAACAAAGAACAAATTGTGGTTGATAGCTTGATCACAAGAAGGCTTGATTGCATAAGATTGATTGCGGGATTAGACAAATAGGGTTGATAATGAAGGAAATATCCTCTTATATAGAAGACACTTTAGGAAATGGAGGAATGAGATTAAGACGTGTAAAGATAAATGGTTGGCTAGGAATAAAGGGTAGGTAGAGGAAATAATTAAATGATAAAGGGGGTAGGTAAGAGAAGAATTAAGAGATGAATGACATGTGTCATGGGTAGAAAAAGCTAATGAATTAATTAAATAAATAAAGATTTATTTAATTAATAGAGGAAGTGGGATCAATTAAATAAACAAAATATTTATTTAATTTAGGAAAATGATTATTTAAATAAATAAAATTATTTATTTAAATGAGGAGAGACTTAGAAGAGGACTAATTAATTAATTAAACAAATAATAATATATTTAATTGATAGAAGACTTAGGATAAAATAATTAAATAAATAAAAATATTTATTTAATTAGATAAAATAATTTTAGGTGTCTACGTGATCTATTCTTAATCTGTTGGCCTTCTTTGTAACCTTGAGCTTAATATGCACCAACTGACTGAAATAAAGTCATCTAGAGAGATGGCTTGTTTCTTTCTCTTAGGAGTGTTGGATACTAGCCAGGATGGCAAAGGTGCATCATCATCCATTCCAGTAGTCAACACTTGTAGTAACAATGGGTGGAGTTGAGGTAACGATGATAGGTGGATTTGGAGCAATAGAAACCTTAGGAGGAACTTGGGTTTCTGACATAAATGTATCAAAATCTTCCAACATGGAAGAAGTAACCTCAGACAAATTGGTAAGGAAAACAGTATCAAGGTTGTCATGAGGTGTATCAAGGGTAGATTCACTTGCGGAAGTGGAAGGAATAACATGAATTTTAGGAACTTATGATGAAAATGAAATAGTGGAACGTAAAGGAATAATATCAGTAACTAAGACTGAAGTAGTACTTGTGACATCACATGATGCAGGAGGAATACCTTCTTGCATCTCTTGAGGTTGGGAAGTACTTGGAATTTCAGGTAATCCCTCCTCATCAAATTCTTCTTCATCTTGTTCCTGTTCCTTTTTAGGTTCACATTCTTCTTCCTACTTGCCTTCATTGTCTTCATCTTCTTCATCATGAATTTGAGCTTCTTGACTTTCTTGAGTCTCACCTTGAGTTGAAGACTCGCCTTGATTCTCACCCTTTCCAACTGTAAAGTTGAATTTGGGACCTTTATAAGCCATATGATCTTGTCTGTTCTTGGTCCTTAATTCTGAAGTCTTTCCTACAAGCCTTGTAGTGTCATTCTCGGATCTGATTTGGAAAGGCTTCAACTGAACACTATGCAGATTCAACCAAACAATGGTATTATCAAGAATATTCTGGAACCTGACCCTTATTGAAGTGTTCTCCTTTTGAGACCATTGGATAAGAGGCAAAGGTAATCCAACAACTTTGTTTCTCTCATACATAAGATCAAAGATGTCTCCATCCTCTTAAAGATCCTCAGGAACTTAAACAAGATCAAGATTCTCAATTTTCTCTATTGTCAAACGATAGTAGTCAAGTCTTTGGATGTCCTCTTCAGTTCTGCAATCAATCCATACATCTTCAATTCGGTGGACATGGGTGTAGTTCCGGTTTTTAGTCTTCATACCCCTGTAGTCAAAATAGATCTTGGCCTTGAAAAATCTCATGGTCACTCTCCTCATCTCCTCCTCCATAGCACGGGCTTTGTATTTAGAGTTAATGGAGCATCTCCCTATGGAAATGGAGAACTTGAGACCAGTCTTATGAGCTCTAGGTTGACACTCATGATTTGATATCATTTGACGAGCCATCTCCATAAGGATGATCTTATCTAATGGATATCTTGGAAGCATGAAGGGCTCTCCATCAAAGCATCCAATCCTGATATATTTAAATGTGGGAAACTGTAAGAAAATACGACCATATTCACTTACCACCTTCTAGGCCTCATTTGGCACCCTTTTATTTTGAAGCTCTTTATCAAACAAGCACATGCAATGAGCAAAGAAAGTGTCACTAACCCTCCTGAAATGGTGTAAACTCTCCTTGAGAGTTAACTCAGTGAAGTACTTATAAACATAACCTGGCTCCTATCACCTATGGTAGATAAACCTGGAAAATGCCTCATTGAGGCAACTGCATAGACAAGATATGAAGTCATATAAAATTTTAAGGTGGTGGGCACCTTAGTCAATTGTTCACACGAAGCATCTGCAATCTGTTTACCCCTGAAGATCTACTTATTGTTTTGCTTGATAATGTGAATGTATTGATACATCCACTTGTGATATGTGTTAGAATTTGGGAGACCCTTTACTTTGCTGAGAAGAATAATGAGATCATTGACCTCCTCAATGAAATCAATGTGAGGAAGAATCTCAAGCCATTTTGAAATTGTAGGCCTAGGAGTTTTAAACCAATTCTCATTAATGTTCCTCTTGCACTTATCTGAATTGTTGTCAAACTAGGTAACAACTGATTACATATCAATATTGGCATATTGATCTATAGGTGGACACTTGAAAATTGTGTCAAAGAATTCCTCATCAATCTTGATGAGTGTCTTCTTTCCATTTGCATCCTTCACTGTTCTAGTGGTAGGATCAATTTTGGATTTTGTGCGGACATGGGAAAGACCGCTACTAGATGAATTCCACTGTTGATGGTGGGCTCCATTTTGTAGGACATTGGTGGCTCTTTCATTCTCTTCAAGAATTCCTTTAGATCCACATGACCAATCTTCGTATCCCTAATATTATCAATGTTGGATGATATAGAAGGAGGAAAGACTAGACGAATCTCTTGCTTTTTGAACTTCATTGATCTCTTACTAGGTGAGGGCTCCATCATTTGCAATAAATATGCTGCAATATGAAAATTTCATCACCATATTGAGAAGATTAGCCTTTATAGGAATCTCATTTGATAAAACAAATACCTTCAATCAATCATAAATTGGTTAAAAATCACCAACCTATGAGTGTGTATATTAGGTGCGAATCGGATTTATGAGTCCAATTTGCACTAATATATGTGAAAAAACCAACAACAAGTGCATATCAGACTTATAAGCTTGATTTGCACTTAAAAGATAGCAAAAAATCAACTTAGGTGTATATCGGGCTTACATCCCTGACATACACTTGAGAAAATCATTAAATACTAAAGGGTGCATATGGGACTGTAACCCCAATATGCACTTGGGAAGATCACCAAAAGGAGGTGCATATTAGAGTTACAAATTTGATATACACCACATAAAGGATAAATCAACATATGGTGTGGATCGGGGTTATATCCCCGATTTACACCTAAAGCACAGCACACAAAAAACTGTCAAAATGCAAGGTGTCGGGCGAGGTTCTAAATCCGATCGACACTGCAGATAGGAAGGACAAAGGTAATGATGGGTGGCGAGTTTGAAACCCCGCCACACACCGTGGGGTGATACTTCTAGTGGTTTGTATGTAAATTTAAGGTGTCGGGTGTTGGTCGAGAACACAACCCCGATCGACACCAAAACAAGAGTGAAGCAAAAAAGGAGTGGTGGGATCGTATCCTCGCCACACACTGTTGAGAAAAGCTTCGGTGTATGATGAAGATAAGACCCCGCCACACACCATTAGGGCACGACCTTGGGAAAATATGTGATTTAAAATCTGAATTTACAACATTAGGGTTTAATAAAAATAAAACGATAATGCAAGACTTTATTATTAACAGTATGCATCGAAGAAAAAACTTTGATGTATATTGTTAACGATAATAAATCGACTGTGATAAATCACAAAGAGAAGAACAAAATACATACCAAGGTTTTAGCAAATCCGATCTGGAAAGAAATCAAGTGCCTTAAGAATCTCCATGAAAACAATGAAGGAAATAAGGGCATAAATCAATAATAAAGAGATAAAAGAAACCTCATACAAATCAAACTCTCAAATCAATAAATGAGAAATCGTGAACCATAATGATGTCATACCCTCAGGAGTATTAATAATTTTCATCCATTTTCATTATCATTTAGTCTCATCTTTCATAATATAGATCTGTTAGTCTACCCATTCATCATTTTCATCTTTTCATCCATCATAATCACCATATTACTCCTAGGCTACTACATCCATAATCATCCATACATCGTGCATGCATCACCTCATCCATTTTGAAAGCATACATGTGTTCTCTTGAACCTACATGTCCTCTCGAGAGGGAATTCTCATCCTCACTCTCATCATCTTCCCTCCTTGTCACTCCTCCAAATGATTGGGGTTTGTTTCCTAATATAGCCATTTTCTTTCAAGCAACTATGTTTCAATCTTCTTTGAAAAGATCCAATTTGTAACACCATCTCATAGAGGTGCAAAATGTAGACACCTAAAATTGACTATATTTGGTCAATTTACCCCTAATTCAACCAAATTTTATCCTTTATATTAAGTATATAATACCTTATTATTTAATTGATATTCAGTTATCTCAACCTTCATCCTAATCTATTTCTACCATTAACACTAAGTTCTAGCCTAGGGTAAAAATTTAATTTAATTATTTATCTACATCTACATCTACCCTACCTTACCTCTTCTATCTCATAAATTGCATAAATACAATATTTTTACTTATTTAATTTATCATCATGTATCCCATCCTACAATTTTTTTCATCATCCGAGCTAATCTAGTCTTAATCTACCTCCTAAGCATTTGCACACACTTAATCCTTGATTAAGTTTGGTCAACTCTCCCCCATCACATCCAACACATGGACCTTTACACATGTGACATGGTCTTGGTACCATGTCACATGGGTCTTGTCCCCTCAAGTACTCCAAATATTTTTTTTTCTCTAATTTCGGTCCCCCCGACCCCCCCTTTGGAGTATGAGGACAAATTTTCTTTTATGTCAATATCTCCTCCCACACTCCAAAGTGTCATCTCCCTCTCCTCTCACCTCATGGTGCCACTTGACACCATCCCATGAGGTGAGATGACTAATCCATTCTCCACCCTTGATCTTCATCTTGTGATCTCCACCATCCGCCTCTTTTCACCCTCAACATATATATCCAACCCTTAACCATTTTTATCTCTCTCACCCTTTTATCATTTGAGTGTTGTTATGATACCAAAATTGTAAGTGAGCACACATCCAAACTTGAACATTGTGGGCAAATATACACAATCGGGATTCTCATATACTTTAATGTCATTAAAATATATGCCTATTTAATACTTTCTTTGCCTACCCTAAGTAATTGTTTAAATTTTTTTTGTGTTGTTTGCTTTATATTACTTAAATAATTCTCTTTGATACAATTTTCATGTACACAACAACGAAAAAACAAACTCAGATGGATCAAATTGAGTTGCATATCCTTTTGGTGGCAACTTCTCATGATGCCTTGCAAGATTTAGATGTGCAGACCCAAACACAAATGGAAGCACTACATGTACAATTTCAATAATTGTAGGATTAGAGGGATCAAACAAGGTATAGGTTTCAGTGACCTAGAAAAGTGGTTAGCTTGCAATTGGCCCACATGACTGGTCTCCTCAAAGATGCATAAAAGATGGCTCAACAGATTCAAATCCTTGTTCCTCACTTGTAGAAGTAGAATGCCTCCTAACACAGATCAATGTGCATAATCAATTGTTGCAACATGACAAGGTTCAATGGGGCAACACTTTTGCTAAATTCAAGGAGATATACAAATCTATTCTTCTAGCTCAATAGGAGTAGAGTTGTCTTGAGGAATAGACAATGTTTTGAAAGGGGGGATGATGTTGGTAGGGAAAAGGAAAAGCCAAAATATTCACATAGATCCTATCACAAACCATTGCAAGGAGGTTGTGGAGCTTCTAGTTGAAGAGGCATCATCCATAATAGCAGTAACAAGTAAGGGACATGTCACATTGGCTAGTATTTGTATAGAAGGTACAATGTAACAGAGATAGTGATAGATTATGAAATGAGATAGAAGATGATATAATAAGAGATTATATTAAGGAGAGGATGAGATAGATGGAGATATAGAATGTTCAAGTATATGTACATGATAGATGAACTCCATACACATGTAGAGTTACATCTATTGTGTGTTATGGTTTATGGTAATCAATTTTTTTAATTTCATTCCACTAATTTGTTAATGCATAGTTTGAACTAAGTTTGGGTATAAATACAACACATATAAATTACTTGGGGCTCAATACTTTGGTCTCTATTCCCCCATTTTCTTACTAACAGTTTTCCAATATTTTGATTTTTGATAATAATATCTTCATCCTTAATTTCTAGGCTAAAATTCATTTTTGCCACTTCAAAGCTAAATCTTTTTAGGGTCTATCCGAATAGGTAGAGTTCGAGACTCACATGTTTCCCTTATTGTCTCCCTTGAATTCACTTTATTATCATCCACTTTATAATATATACTAATTTTCTCTATTTGTGTTGATCTTGTTTGACACAAGACTTCATTTCCTCCCAATAATGCGATTTTATGTCCTTTCTAACTTTTATAGTACAACATTATCATATAGTAAAATCAAATTTAGTTTTGATTCATATAATAGGGAGTATAATATCTATTACTATTAACTTATTTATAATTTGTAGTTTCAATTTAAATTATATTTTTTTATGCTTTCATGGATTTCATTATTTTAATCCATTTGAGGTTCACCCTAAAGCTCATCAAGTAGATTAAAGTTTTATTAAAGGCAAAATCTCAATGCTCAAGTAATGTAGCATAATCTTATGATCTTCAAACAAAAAGATGTTGCAACTTTGTGGGGTAGATTTACAACCATCATTTTTTAGACCTTATACTTGAAGTTTTTATCCCTCCTTGACATGTCTACGGGGTGTTCCAATTGAGTGGCTCTAATATCACATTTAATGTTGTAGGATCCACTAAACAAATAGTGAAAGAACATGGAGCATATAATACGATTGAATGTACTATATGCATATCATTTCTTAATTTAATTACTAACAAATTGTGCTCCACCATAAATGTGTGGTTATATTCTTAACCACAATAGCTTTAATCATGTCTTATATATCAAAATTATTGAACCTTTTAATATGGAATTTTCTTTTGATATTCAAATGATTTCCTTATTGATTTAGAAAAAAATGAAAATATTAAAGTAAATTTTTTTCGTTAAAAAATTGATGTAAAATTATCCTTGAAGTACAATTGTGTCATTGAATATATATATGTATAAATTTTATCAAGTTGAAGAATAATTTATAATATGACATTTCCTTTGAAGGAGATGAACAAAGCAATCTAAATATCAAGAAGTTCAATGTAGACCTAAAATTGTAGTTTGTGGGAGTCACTTCTTGGTATGGGATGATAGATACAGGGTCAATTCCCTTATTTCTTCCCCATGCGACTGCTTAAGTACAATTTCTGCTTAAAATTAAGTGGCAGAGTGTTCCCATGCAAATTTTTAATTAAGAAGAAAGGATAAATTGAAATCTTTTCCAATTTAAGTGGAGCAACAACTGCTTAAAACTTAAAACTTAAAACTTAAAACTAAGCTTTGAAAAAAAGGGGCGCTGGAAATAAGCAGCCCCTGCTTATTGAGAAGATTGACATGTGGCTATCCAAAACAATTTCCCTCTTTTTATTTGTTTCCAATTTTTCCTCCACAATTTATGTGACCAATTAGAATTAAATATTTATTTTAATAATACAATTTAAGATGACTGTTTATGTTACAAGCAGCAAAATTTTACATTCATGGGCCGCTAGCTCCACAAATTAATGCTAAAAAAATTGAGCAGCAGCCGCATGGAGACCTGCCCTAGTTGTTAAGCAAATAGGAGCGCTGAAGGGTTTAATTGCTCTCAACATTTCAAACAAGAATATGAGAGGCAACATTCCTGAATCCATGGGAGGTATGGCTCATCTGGATTGTCTGGATCTCTCAGGAATCAAGGAACATTCCAGCAGATCTGGAAAATCTGACATTCCTTTCTGTTTTGAATCTTTCATTCAACTATCTCCCCAGGTTAATACCACGGGGGAAGCAGTTTGCAACATGTGAGGCCTGTTCTTATCTGGGAAACCTCGATCTTCACGGTTGGCCCTGGAAAATGGAATACTAAGATCTAGGCCTGATCAAGGAGGTAGCCAAGCTCAATCAAATAGCACAGGAGCTATGGACACAAACGCAGATGAAATGGATCGATGGTGTGTAGAGCAAATCTTGTAAATCTGACATTCCTTTCTGTTTTGAATATTTCATACAACAGTCTCTCTAGGGTTAATACAAAAGAGGAAGCAGTTTGCAACATTTGAGGCTTCTTCTTATAAGGGGAATCCCAATCTTCATGGTTGGCCCTTGGAAAATGGAACACTGAGATCTAGGCCTGATGAAGGAGGTAGCCAAGCACAATCAAATAGACCAGTGGCTACAGACACAGATGCAGGTGAAATGGATCGATAGTGGGAAGTGTCAGTGGGGTTATATTTGGGGGAGCAAGATTCAAAACTGAAAGGAATGTCAGATCTGCTCAAATGATCTGCTAGAATTTTGTCTACATCATGTTTCCTGAGAGATCTAGAGACTCCAGATGAGCCATACCTCCCAAGGACTAGGAATGTTGCCTCTCAGATTGTTGTTTGAAATGTTGAGAGCAATTAAACCCTTCAGCTCTTCCAATTCCTCAGGGATATTGCCTGACAGCTTCATTGTCTCGCTTTTAGAAATAAATGTGCCCAAAGTTATGATCCTTGCAGCCGCCTGTCTGCTCATTCATCAGAAATTTCTGGGTGGTGTGGAGGGGGTTTTAGTGGCGGCTAGGCCAGGTTTTGGCATTCAAAGTCTAAGAGACATTCCAAAAGTTTGGGTGGTCAGGGAGGGCATTGTCTGGCTCCCGTTTATTATGAACTTGTTAGTAGGAGATCTGGGTCATCACAGAGCCAGGGCTGCAGAAGGGAGTGACTTCATCTCATGTCCTGCTACTAATCACCTCTCAGGGCTTCAAGTGGACAAACAAGTTCTTCTGGCTCATCCATAATGTTCTGTATTCATTAGGTGTAAGGATTGAAATCTTTTTGGAATTTCTTTTGGCGATCCCAATGATGCCCCTTCTTTACTCGACTCAGGTAGGCAGGTCTTTTTTTTTGCTGGGCAGTTGATATGGCCGCAAGCAGCAGATTTTTCTGGCAGTTGATATGGCTTTTTTTTTGCTGACAAAACAAGGTCCAAGCAGGAAGCAGCAGATCTGAGAGGCAAGCAGCAGATTTTTCTGGCAGTTGATATGGCCGCAAGCAGCAGATTTTTCTGGTTGCTGGGGAGGGCTTCGGTTCCTTAGTGGAATAGTAAATAGGGGAGTTGGGCAAAGAAGATAAAGGGAATTGTTCATGTTGTTTTGCCAATTGTCAGTATATCTGGTCTAAATGTACACAAACTATGAAGCTCTCTTTTTTGGGATATCAATATAAGCTTTGCAACCTTGAGTTGCCTTTATCACTTTTAAAAAAACATTGCACATTGATAATATTGTAATATGATTATGGCCAAATTTGAGTGATTGATGAATACATATTTGTTCTTCAAAAATAAAAGAAAAATAACTTCCTACTATCTATAAAGCATTGATTGTGCTAAATAAAAGATTTAAAACATATTTTAATGACATAACATGACTTTATTGTTCACTGTTATGATCATGGAATGGCATAACATAATTCTGCTCAAATTAGAGAAGGAAACAATGTAATGATGTAGGAAAAATGTATATAAAGTATATATAGTTCTAATAAAGTTTCAATATATAAAGTTCTAATAAACTGTTTTTTTGGGGGTTCCAAACATATCTAGGAACAAATTAGGTGTGCAAGCTTTGGTGTTTTGAATATCAAATTAAGTGATCATTCTACTTTACATCATCTAATTTAGTGGTCGAATAGTTAATATTTGCTATAAATATTATTCTTTTTAATTGACAAAAATTGATATTTAACTATTGAGTTGAAAAATGTTTAAAAGTAATCATCAATAACAATTAAAAATCATAAATAACTATTTAAATGCTAAATCATCTAACCTTTTAAACTCTAAACATCATGTTCATTATTTTCACAAAACTATAATTATGTAAATATTGCCCTTAAAAATAATTCAAAAATACATTTCAAAGCTTGAATTTTCTTAATATCTTGTTACCTTTAAGGCATTTCTTATATGAAGTCCATAGGCTAACTTTGCATCTTCGTTCACTTTGCCCTCACCATAAGGCAACATGATTTTTTGTTCGCCGTTTTTAAAATGTTGGAAATGATTTATATTTTAGACATCCTAATTTTAGGACACATGCAAATTGTGATTTGTTTTTGCAAGGGTTTTCCATATATCACTTCAAACATCAAGGCGGATGTCACGCCTATAATGCAATAGGTATGTTGCTTTCATTTAGAGAGTAGACACATGTACAAGTTAAAAAAGTAGGGGGCCAACACACATTTTTCAAAATTAAAGTTTTATTAGATATATCAAGTGGCCAAATAAGATATAAGAATAATATGTTTGATGAAGGTTTTGTTGCCATGTGCCTCATCAAATATAAGATGCATTATATGCAAGCATGCCATGCTATATGTCAATTTCAAAAATTTATAAGATATTGAGAAGTTAATAATATCCCACATTCCCAAATATCATTCTAGATCGACACATTTGATTTGCCATTAAATTAAATCAAAATTTTAGAAATACAAACCATATCACATATAAAGAAAACCACTAATTAATTATATAATATAATGTTTATTTTTAATAAATTAAATTATATTAAATATAAAATAAATATACAATTTTATAATGTTATGTTTTATTAACAATACATTTAAAATTATAATATTATATATAGATAATTATAATATATTTTTATAATAAAATAAATTTATAATTAAATTAAATTATAATGAATATGCAAATTAGATTTTTTTTAAAGTATTATATTTATAATATTTACATAAAGTACAACATTAAATGCTATGTCATACTAAATCAATTGATTTGTTGTCTTCATTTTCGTATCTAATAGTAACATTTTGTCTAATGAACAAATATGTTTGATACTAATTATACTTTTTATACATATTTTTATTTATATTTAAATAATAATAAACTAAAAAAGTTATTGTTGTTTTTATTTAATCATTTATTGACTTATTATATGAAAGTTACTATTATTTGTTATTATTTTTGTTTATTTTAAATTAATATTTTTGTTGATGTATATGAAAGTTACTATTATTTATTATTAGTTCTTAATTTAGATTTAGATTTGAATTATTGTAGAACAATCATATTTCGAACTTTTATTTTAATTTATACAATATTTTTTAAATTTATTTTGGATAATTTATAATTTTTAACAATATTAAATTCTCTCTCTCTCTCTCTCTCTCTCTCTCTTCCTACACCTCTATATATCTCTTTGCCTCTAGCTTTATATCTATCTCATTATCTATCCATCTCTCTCTACCCCAATATCTCTCCCTCGCTCTCTCTCTCTCTCTCTCTCTCTCTCTCTCTCTCTCTCTCTCTCTCTCTCTATATATATATATATATATATCCCTCTCTCCTCCCTCTTCTACATCGCCATCTCCATCTCCATCTTCCTCTCTATCTCAATCTCATAACTCTTATCACCTTACCCCTTTATCTTCCTCACACTTTTTACCCTCTATATCTATCTCTTTCCATCCCTCACTCTCCCTCACTCTCCCTATTGCAAACAAAACATGAGACTATTGGTAATGGAGCCTAATTATCTTCTCAATTCAAAGGTTTTGTTTCAAAAATGTTTGTCCATTTAAGTGGGATGCATAGTTGATTTGAAGCTATTACTTCTCCATGTAGACCTTTTTGCATAGACAATATTATTTAGCGAAATAGCCTACTAATTGACCTTGTGTGCTACACAACTGTATGGAAAAATAGACCCATTTTTTCTCTAATCAACCTTCCACACTTCTTCGGCATACCCATTACACACCAAGGTGCAATTGCTAGTTAGTTATACATAGTTATATATCTTGCACCCTGAATTAGATGTATATCACCAGCCACATCAATGAATTGTTTAAGGTAGCAACAAATGTTAAACGAACCATAAATTAAAATGAGTCATTGACCCTTTACTCTCAATGGAAAAACAAAGCGCTCTCCCGAACCTAACGAAGAAGCACTAACACTTCCAATCTCAGGGATAATACAAAGTGAACATCAATAATGGAAGTTTGGCCACTGGTTAAAGTGATGAAGTCATGTCAGCTGTTGACGAATATCTTGATGGGGCATTATCCTATATGATTTCAAGTGATTCAATTTTAAGTCCCCATTACTCCATGGTTTGCATACACAGTAAGGGCGAGTGAAGAAGGTTCACAACAATATGTATTCCATGATTAATCAGAAACTATTGCTATAACCGTACATGTTAGGGTGGAAATTTGACCATCGCACTCTCTCATAGGGTGGTATTAATTCTTGATTTAACTTCACGAATACCCAAAATAAAACAAAAATCTCTAGTTTTTCCCAATGTATTGGATAAAGCAAAATGAGCTTTAGATATTTGAGTTGAAGGGTAATACAACATGTTTGATGCTATCAATTGCATGTGTTTACTGATGCAAAAAAGAAGAACAAAGCCATTTTACATTAATCTTATATTTTATGCCAATGAAGGAAGGCATAAAAGGCGCAATCTCAAAAAAATAATGCATGCAACATGTACAAAGATAATTCTCAAGAGCTGAAATTCTGAACTTTCCATATTCATCTAATTATAACTGGCAACCTAACAACACGCTGACATCATATTGATCATTGGCAGCCTTTTAATCACCCTGTGTTCTTCGGTCTGGGAATCTTTTTATATTCAAAATCGTTGATATTGACTTTTTGTTGCAAAGCCTGCACAAACAACTCTACAGATCAGTCTATGTCAGCAGAGGGCCAAGTCAAACATTAAGAAACATCACGAGAATGGAAAAATTATCTGCCCTAATGTTTCTACATTGTGGTCTTCTACACAAATTGTTTTCAGCATAGCTCTATATTTTTCTAATGTTCAAATATACTAAAGATTCTACCAATATGAATCTAAAATTTGAAATTCTAATCCAACTTATAAAAACAGACCAAATAATATCATGCATTAGTTTTTGTGTAATGTCCCCTTTTTAGTTCCTCTGGTTTCAAACTCTAGTATACAGAATATAACCTTACACAATTGATTATTAATAAGAATTCCTTATTTTTAACACGTTGATCTAATATTGCTGTCAATATTAAAATTATTATATTCTATGTTCCACTGCATTTTAGGGATGGGAGGACGGTAGTCCAAGGGCCATTTTTTCCGGACAGCAACATATATATAAGAAAGAGACCGAGAGTAAAATTTCTACAAGTCAATGTACAGCATTATATAGCATGACAATGTTTGCATGATGTCTACAGCTTTCATGCCAACCACATCCCCCAAAAAAATATTTGTGTACTTCTCACACAATACCACACAATACCACACTATGGCAAATACACCTTTAATACCATAACAAGAATTTTGAAGTTTGCAACTTTTTTGAACAATGAAATCAGAAATCCAAATTATCGCTGGCAGTGTTAACTATTATATACCTTATATCATCAACTATGAATTTGAATCATTATATATTTATTGTTGTTATACTACAGTAGCTGCTGTCACAGTTGTCATAATTAATTTAATTGCTGCTATAATACCATCATGATATTTATTGCCGTTGCTATAAATGCTGCCGTGTTATACTGCTTTTAGAATGCTGCCATGACATATTTAACAGTCTTCTTTTAATCGTTATGAACTATTTTTTTTAAACATTATAAAAAACCGTTTTTCTGCAAGGGACACCTAGCCATCCCCAGGATGGTCAAGGGACGTCTGAGATGTCCACGACTGTCTTGGAGATGGCTAGGCATTCCCTACATGTTTCCCGCTGTCTCCAATTTTGGGGACGCATTTCTGGGACGTTTCTGGAATTTTTCATATTGGGGGGACAGCTAAGAGACGTTCCATAATGTTCCCCATCACCAAAAAACCTCAACGGACGGGGACGATGGTTTGAGGGGTGGGGACATGTCCCCATGTAACACAGATTAAATTGCTTTGGATACTCAGAAATATGCCCAGACTTATATCAGGGTATTATTTTCTGTAGTTCTGTTGATTTCCTTTAGATGTGCAGCAGTTTAATAAAATGGGTGTCTTTGTAATTAACTTCTAATCTGCCTGATTCAGGGGTTTCTGTCCACAAACACAGCAAGGAAAATGAAAGGGTTTTTTTGCCCTTTAATTTTCAGGCCTCGAGGGGTCTCATACTCAGATTGTTAAGATACAGTCTACGCACCACAGGAGATATAAACAGACATATAAAATGTATTCGATGATGAGATAAATCTCCTTCCTTGAAGTTTCTTTATAACCTTCTTCCCCATAGGGGACAACTGCTCTCTGCCCTTTTATAAACTAAATGTGATTAACAGCTATCTCCCTTAAACAGGGGTGGCTTCTTGAATAAACCCATGAACATGCTGGGGATCATTTTAAATGGAATATAACGAATTGCAGCTGTAGTGAGTGTTAATGCCAAGATAGATAGCCAATGAATTGGCTGCAGCTTCCCCTTCATAAATGTTTCAGACAAGATGTCAGCCGGTAGAAATTGATTCGCATGGAATAAATAGGCCATCCATGATATTTATGAATTTAAGGACACTTTACATTTTGAGTTTCCGGGTCCATGCCATCCTTATCATAGTTCCAAAACTTGGACTCGTCAAAAAATCGGTAGTCCAAAATTTTGACTTGCACTCAGTACTTGATAAAAATTTGACTAAAAAATTTACTGAGACACAAAATAAACTTAGTTAATGCATGAGATGCATAAAAAATGAATTTAGAGAACACACCAAGTCTATTTTGATCAACGTAGTATTATTCTGAATTGGGATTCTCTGGGCAAATCAAAAGTACAAATAGAATTCGATTACTTAGGATTCAATCAGGAGATTAAAAACTGCTGAAAAATTCATTTAAATTGCAGGAAAATGCTGTTTTTATTATTTAAAAATTTCAATCCTAGTAAGGGGAAAACCAGAACCTCAGGTTTTCCTTCCAGTGCAGCCCAAAACATTTTTTATGTTTTTCTTTTTAAAACCAATGGGAGAGTCTGGGGGCACTAGGCACCATGATACAGGGCAGGGCCAAGGGGCCACCAGCCAAAAACTATGGGCTCTGAGGCCTTGGGGACCTTCATGGTGCATGCCATTTTTACAATTTTGTCGCTTTTAACTAATTGTCAATAAATCCTTTTAACCAATCACATCAATTCATGCCACTGAGATACTAACAACTGATGATGAAAATGACAAAAGAAAAAGAAAATCAGGGTTTTAGAATGGTGTGCAATTTTTTTGGGTGGTCAAGTCTGCAGAGAAAACTCATGAAATACCCACAAGTTTCAGGTGAGATTCTCTCTAGGAGTCAGTGCATGAGTCTCTGGTGAGTTACTCACCAGGCAGAAAAAACTCACTCGAGTTTGCAAAGTATGGGTTGTTATAATTTATAACCCTGTTAAATAATGTAAACACATTATAATGCAATTAGAAATACACAATCTCATTTCATGATATATGTGATGCAGGTTGACTGCTAACCTTCAGTTCATCTTCTAAATTTATTTGTTTAGGTTTGGAGATCACAGAATTGCCAAGAGGCCCTTCTCTAGAAAGTGCTTTTGTTATTTCAATAGCCTCCCACTCACGATCTTCCTTTTCCTTCTGCATTTCCTTTCTGTATAGGGACACTTGAAAATGTTCAATCAGACAGTTTACATATAGGCCATTATAAACAAGAAAAGGAATAACATACCACAATATGGAAGACAATCTGAACAAAAGCTTTGCTTACCTCCCTTGCTGAAGATGACCAAGACCAAGGGCACCCAGTGCTGTAAGGGAAATTAGTGGCAAACCAAATCGTAGAAATGGATTTGAACGGATCCATCTTTTATAATTTGCTAACTTGTATGCTTTTTGATAAGTAGCAGGTTCTGTAGGCCCCACTGTGGCAACTTTTGGAACATGCTCCGATTTCAGGTCCATTTTTTTCTCCAAGCTTAACACATCCAGCTCTGCAGAAGCACATTCCACACCACTTACCTTCCAAAAAAAACAGCTAAGCATGTTGAGTGTCACATAACTATTATTTCATGATGGTCATGAAATATCTTGCTTTCTGCAGTTTAGAAAAAGCTCAAACAATATCTAATAGCACAAGGCGTGTTTTGTCATGCCCCGCTTTGACAGTAAATACCTTAACAAAAGAAAATTGTCTTTTCAAAGACTCCACAATTTTCTTGTCTCCTAAATCGAACTAAGATAAGCAAGAAAGAAAAATTTAATGGCCGACTCATCAAAAGATGGAAATGATATTAAGTATAATTAATAGTGAAATTACTATTCCAAAGCCGACTCATATGACAGTAATTGTTTACCATGATCACAATAAACAAATAGAACAATTCCATGCACAGGGAATAAGAGAAACTAAGGTGGCGCATATATCAAAGCAACTCATTATCATGCTGGCTGACTAGAAGGTTAGAAGCGAATCATTATAATAGTCAATAAAGGTGCAACGATTAAAGGAAGTAATCCTTATTAAAAAGAAGAGAAGAAATAAGTCAATGAGATATTATTATTAAAAAAGTATTATGTGACAAAGCAGCAATCAAGTAAAAGGATTGAAATTAGTCTACTAAAGTAGCGTTTACAAAAGAAGAGTTATTTGATTGTTAAATTAAGAAAACAATGGTTATATTAAAGTCTACAAAGGGTGCGATCTGCCTTTTATGATTGTCATAGTTAGTTTGTTAAGGCAGCGTTGAAATTAGAAGAGGAAGACTTTCTTGACTAGCCCCCACTTTTCATAAAGGCATCCCTCTTAGTAAGAGTCGCTTCTATTCAGAAAAAGGGGTGATAAGGCATAAAATATTATTCAGGATGTAGAAGTTTGAGGGGGAGGGGAAATAAAGATATATAAGATCTACACATTCAGATCTGTACATAAAAGTAATAGAAGATTATCAAGAGAGATCCATCAAATAGAAATCTGAATAAATGAATAATATTCAGCATACAATCCCTGTGCATTATTAAGTGTTTGGGTCTGATGCATAATGCATGGACCATGATATTACTGATTTGCTATTTTGTCATCCATGTAGAAATGGATGTAATTAACATATTATAGTTAATATGCATTTACACAATTTCTATCATTACTATGCATATATGAAAAATTAATGATGATGAAGATTCCTTTAAAGCTTATAGCCAATTAGCCATCCCAATTTGGAGGGGAGATTGTGCATATGAGGAATGCAAGTAGCTAGGAAGCCATTCTGGTAGAGACACCCCAAGTGGGGCTGGGAGGCCGAATGACGGTTGTCATTCTGTGCTCCTGGGCTGGATGGAATGGCTTGAGGCACCTTGTATGATCTCCCAAGTGGTGCTCCATAATGGCGATGGGTAGAACCTTAAAGGAATCCCAAATGTATATTATGTAATTTACAATAATGATTAAGATAATGTCCCCAACTCTAGCAGGGATGATCGATTTTATATCTAACATGATTGAGAGGTCTCAATCAGGATCTAATTGGTAAATGATATCTCTATTTCACTCCTTACTATAGTTGGAATTGTGATTTTAGGGCATAAACTAGGGCATCAAAAAAGGGGACATTACATATTTCAAGATTATATTCACATAAATATGTTTCACAACCATACAGAGCTGCAAATAAGATAAAAATTATGCCTACAAGATGCACATTGCAAATGATAGATACAGTTCATCACCTAATATGTTCAGATTTTTATAAACAATACAAGCTTCTTCCATTGATCCCAAACATAAATTATAACAAGAAATCATCCACTGCATGACACAGCAGAAAAAGCCAGTATAACAAAGGCTGAAATACAAGTATCTAACTTATTTGATTAAAGTTATTCCAACTAATGGTGGTTTGTAGCCCCTATGAAAAACATCTACATTATGTTTCCAAGCACAAAGAAATGGATATCCTGTGGTATAGATCAGCTTTGAGGTCTCGGAGGAAAATGAAGTTCTGCATAGTTGTATTTTGTATAATGACACCCTGGGAAGTTTATCTTACTTTCTCTAAAGGATTATAACAGACAAGCATTACAAGAGAATTCTTTTAAGTCAAAATGCCCTATTGAAGGATGGTGATTTTATTTGCTCTTAAGTATAAATTTTTAATCTCTATTGCTTATAGAATCTTTAAGGTTTAACCATTCTTGGGATACCAAGTATGCGATGCAAGTCTATTTCTTTAGTCTAAAACCCACAGCACCATATAAATCTTAAGATCAATAACTAACCTGTGGGCAAGATATTAAGCAAGCTTCGCACAGACCATCACATTTGAGCAGACTGTATATTATAAATATACAATCCCTTAGTGTATGGTTCAACCATGACTTTATGCAGAAGATATTTATCTGGATAACTTTTATCAGCTTGTATACACCATGCTAACCACCATTGAATGATGATGCAGCCTTTGAGAGATATTGATGCATGTAGTTTGATTCACTACCATGTAAATGAATTAGAAGACTACTTAATAGTTTTCTGAGATTGAGCAGGCCACAAATCTATAGACTGCCACATGAATCAAATTTTTTGAACCTGATAACTAAGGTAAAATGACATGCTTAGGCAGGTTTCAGGCACCTTCATAGTGGACGCATCAAGAGCTATCAAGCATATTAACTTAGGCTATTACACATCTTATAAGACCCAGTCCTAATGACTCTTTCATTTTTTGGATGAGTTCGATTACATATGAACCAATCAGTATTTAGTATTTACAGAAGACAATGAGTAATTAGGGATCAGTTATTTGAAAATTGCATTATCCAATCTTCCAAATACAAATGCTCAAATAGAGATGAAAATTAAGTCATTTTATAGTCCACTGAAACTCTAGTAGTTTTGCTATTTTATTTGTTTCTGAATAATAAACGTGTATGCACTGCAAAGACATATATGCCACAGTACACAATGACTCATTTCTCTATATAAGTATGTGCATATACATCTTCACTTAAAAATTCAGGGCCTTCATTCTTTTAAAACTTCAGTGAATTCATGTTGGAAGCTATTCTAAATTTGAAACTTCATATAACCCAACTCTTACAAACTGACAACCATCTGGCAGTAAAGTACGATGACTCTATATCACAATGTCAAAAATCTGAAATTTCAATAAATACAACATAAATGGAACTTGAATCACTACATCAAATTAGAATGCATTTAGTACAAATGCAAATTAAATCTTAATAGGACAGCTCCTGAAATCAATGTAAATTAAAACTTCAATAGGAAATCTCCCTGATCTTTAATATAAAAAAGTTGCTGCTATATTTAAAACATACTACTTTTGGAAATGACACAAATATAGGTATTGATAAAGTATCTTCTCCATCCCTTACCTTTTCAGAATATACTATACATAGGCATTCTTGAAAGATACCCAGAAGGGCAAGAGTGTACAGGGATTAATCTTTCCAACTGGACCATTAAAAATACAAAACACTATATTAAGCCATTGATATTTTCCCACTAGTCTAAAACTCTTGCGAATTTTGAAAAACAATGAACAGTTCAAAAATTATGCAATTAGGAGTCCAGATGTTTTGCAATGATTACAGTTTGATGATAAATGTCAATAATTGCGAAGATCATGAATATGATAGTTAATTTTAGAAAAGCAAACTATCCTACAGTTAAATAAAATTATAAATTAATAACCAGCCAATGCTAGTACATTCTTACAAATACTCAAGGCTTGATACTAATTATTAACGGGAGCCCACCTTCCATGCTCTCACAGTACAAGGGCAACCAACCTTGAGACTGCAGTTTACAAACGTTTCAACGAATTCCTAATGAGACTATTATAGGAACCTACTTTGAAAAGAAAATGACTTATTTGAATTTCAATACAAATGCTGTTTATGGATATCCTGGTGTTTGCTAATGATTAGTATGACATGATATTATGGCTTATGATTTAGTGTCAATTCCCAGTGACTAATATTGTGTGCAGGACCTAGACCAGGTTTCTCTTATAGAAGGCATTTCAATTAGTAAGTTTGTATTCTCAAATGTTCTTTATTATTTATTCTAATTGAAATTGTGGTTTTAGGGCAAAATATAGTAATATCCCCAAAAGGGACATTAAAATTTCCTGCTTTGGAAAGTCAAGGTGATTTTGTTACTGAAAGAAAATGATCTTTGGGAAATCGTTAAGGATGTGATGACTCCACCCACAAATACTCAACACTTGGCAAAAGAGAAATAGGCTAAAGACCAGTGGATAATCATAGATGTAGCAAAGGATGATTCAATTCCTCATTTGTCAAAAAAGAAAATAGCCAAGGAGATGTTTGATGCTCTTGTCAATATTTTCCATAGTTCCACGGGGTTTGGGGACGTTTCCTTGGGGGGACGGGGAAACGTGTTTTGGGGACGGGTCTACTTGGGGTCTAAGTTTGGAAATGCCGGGGGGGCGGCGGCGGGGGAGTGGTGTTGACATAATACATTTAGTACTTGAAAAATTA
Source organism: Cryptomeria japonica (assembly GCF_030272615.1). Taxonomy (NCBI): domain Eukaryota; kingdom Viridiplantae; phylum Streptophyta; class Pinopsida; order Cupressales; family Cupressaceae; genus Cryptomeria; species Cryptomeria japonica. The sequence continues at coordinate 73,818,107 of NC_081405.1, forward strand.
GTTGCAAAAATATGTATATGTATAACCATATAAGGAATAAGTAAACACATTGTAATGATTGCAATGAACTTTGAACAATAAGTTAGAAGTAGAAACTAGAAAGATTGTGTTGGAGTATCTTAAAAGGATCTAACCCTAAAGATAGTAAAAACGTTAATTAACTTACCCCTATCATTTCAGCTCAAGGTATAGAAATAATAGCATAAATCTATTTCAATTTTATCGTCATGAAAAACATCTTTATATGTGTAATGACCACTCTAGATGATCTTTTATTTTTTAACAAGCATAAGAACCATGCAAACTAAAACAATGCTTATCAATGCTATTAAGTACTGATAACAATTACAAGCTGATACAAATGTTGGTACAAGGCAGCACATTGAAAATACACTTTCTAGATTGCCCAAATTGCATGAAACTAGCATCCAATAGAAAACAATAAAAGAAAATACCTTGAAAAGGCAGCTGAAATGATCACTATAGGTCCGAAACACACATTTGGTTTAAATTATTGTATACAACAATGCAGGTCTGATACAACTAAAAAATATGTTGCAGGTCTAAAACATCACCATTGGAGGTCCAAACAACCCCTTAAAGCCTCCTAAAAATCACTCTATGCAACCATGTTCGCCCCCAAACAATGCCAAACAGCCTGAGATACACTCAACCTACCAATCAGTATTAAAAAATTGCAAGTCAGTTTGCAAGTCCCCTCCAAGGTTGAGGGACATCTGGGACTCCCCTTTGGCGTTTCTAACACAAGAAACTTTTGGGAAACGTCCCCCTAGTGAGGAAACGTCTCGGAGACAGTGGAGGAAACTTGGTGGCGGTGGAGGGACGACAGAGGGACGTTCTCTAGGAGTTTCCGCATCTCGGGGACGTGCCCGTCTCGGAAACACCTACATTTTTAGGGGGGCGCTTCCCCGTGGAACACTGATATTTTCGAAAGACAAAACACAAATAGGAAAACAATATTGAGAAACAAACTTAGATCCATAAAGAGGACTAAATTAGAGATCATTACTAAATACCTGATGAAGACCACACAACTTTGTAATCATCTTTATGTTAAGCATTTGTTCAAGGCATTTGTGCTCGAAATAACCTTCCTTCCTTCGAAAGGATGTGGAATAACTATCCAAGAGGAAACTTGAGAGGAGTCAAAAGGCAACAAAATGGGTGGTGACAAGAATTAGCTCTCTATGGATAGATGGAGGGAAATAAAAGGAAAAATGAACAACAAAGGTAGGGGAAAGGATGCGAAGGATCCTCACAGCCGAGGAAGAAGGAATTGAGTAAAATTAAGTGCTTCATGTGTCATAAGTTCAGTCATTATGCATCATAGTGTCTAGACAAGAAGAACCATGGGAAGCAGCAACAAGAGGAAGTGACAACCGCAGTAGGAATTTAGGTGAATGGATTCGCTTTTCTAAGTTTAATAAAGATTCCTCAATGGTATCTTGTCTTTATATCAGCACATTCCTAGGAATGCTTGGTATGTGGACAGTGGGGCCTCTAGGCATATGTCATCAACTCAGGAGTATTTTACCAACTTAAAGAAACATAACTCTAGAGTTTAGGTTGAGCTTGGTAACAATGCCAAGTATCTAGTAGTAGGAGTTGGTATAATTCTCTATTGACTTCAATCAAGTAACTCTTTGGAGTTTGATGATGTGTTGTTTGTTCCTAGTATTAGGAAGAATATGCTTTTAGTTTTGGTTATGAACAATAAGGTCTTGGTTGTAGAGTTCAAGGATCAAGTTCTTATCAAGCCAAAAAAATCTAGCCCACTTACAGCATAGGTTATCGAGTTTAGAGCAAGCAATCTATATAGGTTACAAGTTTACAGGATGAACCAGTTCAAGTTTTAATTCATAGCAATGACAAGCTATGCGAGTTATGGCTCAAGAGGATAGGACATCTGCATCACAAAGTGTTTCCTATTCTGAGGGAGATTGTCATAGGACTTCTAAAGTTCAATATGAACAATAGGGAGTATGTAGAGGATGCAAACTTGGCAAGCATGTCAAGGTTGACTTAACAAGTAGCAAGTGTAGGTCTAAGGAGATTTTAGACTTCATGCATTTAGATGTGTGTGGACCAATCTTGGTAGGATTAATTGTAAGAAATATCTATTATGTTTCCTATATTGAAGACTTCTCTTACAAGACAAGGATCTACTTCTTAAAGACCAATGATGAGGTCTTTAGCAAATTCAAGAATTTAAAGCTCTAGTTGAAAATCAAACAAGGGAGAAGATCAAGGTGTTGACATCAGGCAATGGGGAAGAGTATACCTCAGAGGAGTTTGAGAGTTTCTACAAGGAAGTAGGGATAAAGAGGTAGTTGTTCTGCACAACCCACAACAAAATGGGGTTGCAAAGCAGAAGAATCATTTCATTATAGGGCCTGCTAAGGCCATGATTCATTACCTGAATTTGATGATGTTTCTTTGGGCAAACGCATGTCTTATAGCAATCTGTATCTAGAAAAAGTGTCCTCATAGGATTTTGGAGGACTGGACATCAAAAGGAGCATTCAGTGGTGTGAAGCCAAAGGTGGGTCTCTTTGCATCTTTGGTTGTCCAGTATATATCCATATACCTATAGAGAAGAGTACCAAGTTGGAACCTTCCAGTAGGAAGGGTGTATTTGTGCGTTACAGTGAAACTTCAAAGCTCTATAGGGTCTTTATTTCAAAGCAAAGGAAACTAGTAGTTAATAGGGAAGTAAGTTTTGGTGGAGACATTGCATCCAAGAAGACTCGAGACCTTGAGGAGCAAGAAGCTCAAAAGATTGAGGTTGGGTCTTGTTGACGTGCTTTTTATGACAACGCCTAACATAGAATAAAGTTGCCTAACGGTCACTTCACTCTCTCTTGATCAAAGTACAATTGTTTGCTAAGAATGCAGTGAGTTCAAACAATCAACTCCAAGGTTCCTATGTGCAATGGATGTGACTCAGTTGGCTGATGTGATTTGCCGGTAATCCAAGGGGACTTACACACACATGAAGAAGATTAAACAATTCATAACTTTCAAGGAATCCGATTCACAAATGATTTGTCAATGGCAAGCTCTTTTTTTAGGATTTCGGGTTTAAAATATGCAGAAAGTAAATAGGAAAGGGGTTTACGGAAATCTAATCTAAATCTAAGAACAAGGAGACAATGATTGCTTGGGTGAAACCAAACCGCACTTGCTTCGCCAACTTTGTACATCTACACAAAGACGATGCAATCTTCAAAGGTTGTGCAGGAGTTTTTCATACCACCAATGGACACCATCATAGAACAATATCCACCTGATGATTGAAGTTGAGTTTACAAATAAAAAGGCTCAGACTAGCATTGCAGAGTTAATAACAATCAGCTAATAACAAAAGGTATGAGCAAGGGCTTCATTGCAAACAATCTAATCAAATCCCATTCATCTAACAACTGAAAGCAAATCTACTCTAAGTGAAGAAAGCCAGATTGTGCAAGTTACAAAACAAAACAAGTATACACCATCAAATTGAACAATGTATTAAGTTACAGCTTCAACAACTTATCGCAACAATCTCAAAAAGCAATCTCTCATCTCTTACAAATGAGGGGGGTCACCCCTTTATATAGGCCTCAGGCCATGATTACATGCAAAATCCTAATTAGGGTTTTCCCCTAAAGATTCCACACACATGATGCAACAAGGTGGGAATATTCATTAAATGCCTACATCCACTAACAATAAATTCCTGCATGCCGAAAATGGCATCCACTTTGTGCACTAAATGTACCATTCTTCACTAAATTTGCCCAACATGTGTTGTATATTCCTCCATGCAAAAGTCGCCCCATCATGCCATGAATGCTCCATCATCTCCACATGCGACGACTGCATTAAAAAGGAATCTGCCATAATACCTTAAATGTGATGGTTGCATGCAAAAGATGCTCCATTAATTCAACATACGTTGACCTGACTACCACTTGGTCAAAGTATTCCAGCAATAAATATGCCACTATGTCATTCGGTTAGAAGATCCTCGTCTGGAAATGGACAACCATTATCTAACTCATTAATGGCATAAGCAATGAATTTGGCGACGACGGCCTCCAATTCTCCTACGAAGACACTTGGCACACTTTCTATCCTAAACTCCATCAAAGTAATTTCTTCTTCACTCTTGGAGAGAAAACTCTCCCATTCAGCTACCATTTCCTATGTCTTGGAAAATGCCCCCACAAAGAAAAATTCATGCAACTGGGCCCTTAGAAAATTTACTTTCACTCCGCCCTCATTCAACTTCCTTGCGAATAATGCCTCAGCTACATTGAGGATTTCCTCCTGTACTCTTCTGATCGAGTCTTTCAAAGTCAAAGACTTCGTGCTAAATCTTTCAAAGGCCTAACTTCTAGTGCAGGCGGCGCAAAGCCATCGCAAGATATCATAAATCTCGTTCTCTTGAATCACCTTTCCGTCTATCAGTGTCTGCTTTGGAACTTTCATCAAGGCTTTGAGTCGTGGAATGGTTAGGTCTTGATAAATGTGAACATCTTCCCACACACCATCTGTTACCTCTAGCCGGTTCAAGAGGGCAACTAGTCTAGAATGAAGGCTTGCCAGTTCTTCAATGAATTTTCCGACTGCGGTGAAAACATCATCCACCCATTCCTTTGAATATTGGGCAATTTTCTTAACCTTTTCAACGACATCAATGGATTCTTTAGGAAGAGAGGAAGGCGTAACAAAGGATGGATCCTCCTCCCTGAGTGGATGTTTGAAACTCTTGACATACTTGCAGAAGGTCCTATTTTCACTCTTTAGCCTTCTACATTTTTCCTTCATAGCCAAGGAAGATCCTTCAAATTCATCTATCACCTGCATCAAGGAAGCATGACCCAAATCAACCTCTCTGAACACATAATCACCTAGCATGATTTCATTTCTGTCCTTGTCCACTGCAGGCTTTGCTATATGCAAAGTTCCAGATCCAGACTCATCCCTTGTGACCTTGGAAAACTTTCGAGCAGCCGCCTTTTCTGTTGGTTTATCCATTCTTCTTAGAAGTTCTTCTAACTCCTGTACTGGATCTACTTCCTGTTTTGGTTCTTTTCTTAATCTGTCTCTCAACCAATCTGAAGCAATTGTCGACTGATCCTGAATTTCTATCTGTGCCTGTTCCTGTGAAGCTTCCTCCATTTTTCTCCAAGGATTGTTTCCATGAACTATCTTGGTGTGGCTCTTTTGGATGAGACAAAAATTCTTGCCTTTGACCTCTTGGCTGAGTTGGCCTACGTGCAGCGCTGATGCTAAGAACATCCTGTGTAAGTGTGTTATAAGAAAATCACCCTGTGGTGGATTCAGTGGATTTCCTTGCGTGAACATTTCCACCTCTCGTACACTGGAAGAACTGGCTAGGGATTGAGCTTCTTCCACCCTTGCTCTTTTTTGCTATGGTTCTTCTTGGTGAATTTACTGCTGAACAGCTGGCTAGATATCCGGTTGAACATTTGGCTAGGCTTCCTTCCTTTTCCTTGTCCTAGGCTTCTTTGGGGCACTCTTTCCTTCACTAGGTCCAACTCCTTTTTGTTGGATTTCTCCTTCCTCAACTTGGGCATGTGATGATCCTTTAGTGGCCTCACTGTGGGAATCCAGATTTCCCATTAACTGGTAACTTAGGTGGACATTGTAATGTCCCTACTTTAAAATATAATTTAATAATAATAATAATAAAATTAAAATACAAAAGAATAAAAAATAAAAATATATAAAAATATAATTAAATTTAATTAAGTTAATGAATAGTCAAAAGACATGGAAGGAAAAGTTGTGACTTCCTCAACAATGAGATATAAAAGGGAGAAGAGAACCTCATTTGAGAGGGGAATAATTTGGTAATCAGAAGTGCAGATCTGATTTAAATAAGAAGTGCAGATCTAATTGTGAAAGGTTGTGTCTCTTGCCAAAGGGTATAAATGATGAAGAGGTGTGACCTCTCCCTCACGTTGAAAGATATAAAGGAAAGGAATCAAGAGCATCTAGAGAGATCACCATTGATCCGATCAGATCAGAACTGTTACCAAGTTACAGACATGTAACATCCTTGTTCTTGGTGGTATGCATGGGGATGTACTTAATATGTATGCTTAATATATGAAGGCTGATAATGTTTTTATGCAGAATTTAATGATAATATTAATATTGAGTTTACGGATCTGGAGAAATCAAAATCGAAGCTTTGGAGCTTGCTCGTATCCACATAATAATACTAGGGGAAAGGGAATCTTTCTTGTAAGGACTTTCTGAGCAATGATATTACATATATATACCGGTTGTACATAACAGCATTGGTAAATATTTGAGATAGATAATAATTAAAATTCTGTATCTTAATATTCTGAATATATATGTGTACATAAGTCTGGTTTTGGCATAATACTAGGGGGAACTGTTGTATAAGGCACCCTACATGATTATATTAGGTAGGGGAACTGCTATATAAGGCACCCTGCATGATCATATTGAGAAGGGAAACTGTTACATAAGACACCCTACGTGATCATAACAAGTAGGGGAACTGTTACATAAGACACCCTACATGATCATAACAAGCAGGGGAACTGTTATATAAGACACCCTACATGACCTTAATGAGTAGGGGAACTGTTGTATAAGACACCCTACATGATCATGCTTGAATAATTAAACAAGACACCCTATCAACCCTATGATAGCATACAGTATTGAGGTTGACTCGATCATAAATTATCACTGATTCTATTTTATAAGTCTCTTTTATGCTCTACTTAGTCATTTCTGCATATAGTCTTTACATGGTTATTTCTTTATGTAATTTTGTATGTATCTTTCTGACCTTGTTTTTCCAGGTTATCTACAGAAGGGGCTAAGGCATTTCCCTAAACCCTTAACCTAAGAACAAAAAAAACCATAATTAAAGCACTTAATAAATAGAGGACATTACAGACATTCCGTTCCTTCAACGTCCTGACATGCTGATTGATCCAATGCCTGGTGAACTTCAAAACTGGTCTAGCCAAAATGTCTAGATCATCAACTTCAAGTTCTGACCAATCCTGAAGCTGGAAAGGATGATCCATTACCTTTTCAAATTCCAGTTGCACTACGTTTGGACCCTCTTTCACTTGATCCGGCACTTGCATTATTTCACCAATTCTAATCATGTCAAGGGGTAGTCTAGAAAACATCTTTTTTCTGACCTCAAGATCATCCTTGGCAAGAGCCCAAAAATCTTTTAGGTGAAACTTGTGCACAAACTTCATTCTAGCTACCTTCCGGATTTTATTATATGGATCATAGTAAGATTAGGATGTGTAGAATGTTAAATGGTAGAATGCCAATTCCTCCACTGCCTTCTCAGCTACTACCAGGTTCGAGCACAATTCTACATAATCACCTAGGACAATTGGGAATTCAACAGATAATTTTCTTTTCTTTTTCTAAATTTGGTCATATGCTATCAATTGTTTGATAAGTTCCAGCAATACTAGTTTATTTGACAGATATCTTGGCAATTTATGTGGCTAGGAGGAAAATCCCTATGTCCTGATATAAGTAAACTTTGGAAACTGCAGGAACATGGCCCCAAACTTCTGCACTATTGCCCTGGCTTCCGATGACACTCTCGTATGAAGCTCATTTTGCATCAACCTGGTTTGATACATAGTGAAAGTGTCATTCACCAATTTGAATGAACTAGTGTTGGATAGGTGCGTCTGGGGATAACATTCATAAACCTTCAATTGTGTTGGTCCACATCCCATGGGCCCATTTCTTGGCAAGCCATCGAAGCCACCCATCCTTGCGAGTGAATAAATCACATAAGAGCTCATGTAAAAGGATTGGGTCTTCTTTTCCTTATGATTTTTCAACTGTTCGTGTACATAATGGCTAATCAATCTAGCACAATCCACCATCCCATTGTCATTTATGACTTCACTAATGAAGAAGAACATCCATGTTTCAAAATAGATGGCCTGCAAACACCCCATAATTTTGCTCAACATCATCAATAAGTCCACATACTCTAGTGAGCTGTTTGGGCATCTAGGAAATGTGAGGTCTTGGCCTCCGCATCTAGTTCTTGTGGATCGTTTCAGCACATTTGTCTGGACCTGCATCATATAGTCCTTGAGTTCTATCCTTAGTTTTGTAGGTCATGGAATGATGTGACAGAATTTTGAAGGTTTCCCCAATAGCTTCCGGAGTCAGGTTGCCAAGAAGCCTTCCACTCGACGTCAGAATTGTCCTTCTTTCCGAATTCTAGTGCTTCACGCATTCCAAGATTAATTCTGGACATTGGATAGATGGAGGGAAACCAGCCGCCGCAACAATTCCACTCTTAACAACAGGTGATGGAGCATGTCCAGTTATTCCAAACATTCTGATCCGGAAAGCAGCCAAGTTGAAAGTCCCTAGATTCGTGTCGCTGATCTCCTTCCACTTGGACACAATTTTGGACTCTAGAAGAAATCCCTTCATCTTGTTTTTAATTTGTGCCTACCTGGAAATAGTTGCTGCCTACTTGCCTCCTCCATTCCTCCGCGAACAAAACTTCTTAAAGGAAAAAAAAATTCTTCAAGTCCTTGAATCTTGCCACCTCCCTCCAATTCCAACTTTCGCATGTGAGAAATGAATTGAGTTCACTTGTTTAAATAGAATTCCTTCATTGAGTTGCTAAGTTGGCGAAAGACCAAAATTGGTAGTTGTTTTAATGTTGCATCATACTTTCCTTTCCATCATACCATGCAAACAAGTCCCACCATTATCCTTGAGTTTCAAAACGGAATTTTCCATTAATTCCTTGAGTCATGCATCATAACTTGGAATATTCTTTCTTTTTGAGTCGCCAACTTTCCATTTTGAATTTTGGAGGGATATTTGAAAGATTTACTTTAGATTTTTACTATCCATCCACTTGGCGAGAAAGCCTTGGAGAAAGAAAATTTATAGGAAGATAAAATTTAATCCAAGAAGAATTTTCTTGAAATTTTGAATTTGCCTTGATCTAGGAAAGCTTTTTCATCAATTTTCAACATCTCCTATTTTTTATGGATTTTTCAAATTAGGGTTCCAGGGTCCAGGAGAGTGAAAATTATCTCACAAATCCAAATCCATCATCATTTTGAAATTTGGATGATTTTTGATGCCCAAAAATGGATTTTTCAAAAAAATTCCAAGGGGGAATTTTCTTATTCAATCTATCCTTGACTGGCAATTTCCATGCCTTGGAATTTATCTTTCAAACCTGGGCACTTGATTTAACACATGAACGAATTTTCACTTGGAAGGAAAAATCCTCCCCTTCCTTGGTTTGGCACTTTCTTCTAGGCATGGGCACTAGATGCTTATAGTGGAGGAATTTCAACTTAAATTGTTTTTCCATGACCCCCCTTTCCTAGTGCCTCACCTCCAACTCGAGCACTATTTTTATTACATGGAGGAATTTTCAATTTTCCAACTTTTCCATGGCACCCCTTCTCCAGTGCCCATACCTGACCTTGGGCACTATTCATGCATGATGGAGGAATTTTTTGAATCCATTGCCTTTCCTTGACCCCCTCACTCCAGTGCTCTCCATTCTTCTTGGGTGCTAATTTGATGCCTTGGAGGAATTTGTGGTGCTTGATGACTTTCCTTGGCACCCTCCATCCAGCGGCCCCAACTAACCTTGGGCACTAATTCACTGCAGAGGAGGAATTTTGCCTTTGATGATTTTTTCCATGACCCCCTCTGTCTAGAGCCCTCAATTGGACTTGGGCGCCAAAATCACCATGAGGAGGAATTCTTCTTTCCTTGGTTTTTCTGTGGCCTCCTTCATTTGGCGCCCATGACTTGCTTTGGGCGCTAAAAGACCATCATGAAGGAATTTTGGGGGTGGAGGAAAATTCCTCCACCACCCTAATTTAGCGCTCATACCTGACCTTGGGCGCCATTTCACATATGCCAAGGAAAATTTGCTTGGACTTGACCAATGTTTTTCAATCATTTCCGGATCAGGATGACATATCTAGAATTGAAATGGATTTCTCTGCCAGACTTAGAAGATTTTCAATGCTTTCCACTTTTGGAATGGGAATCGATACCAGCCATTTTTTGATTAGTTAACCTGCTTTTCACATTTTCCGGATTTAGAAATGTTCAAGAATGCTCACTCTTCAGTACCAGGAGCCCTACCTGTCAATGAATCTGCCTGGAATTGACTTACTATAAAAAGTAAGTACTTCAAAATGTTAAGATTAGGGCCAAACAGGACAAGACGACACTTACCAATCCAGGAGGCAATGAAATCCCTAAAAAAAGGAACTTTCTAAAAATAGAAAGTTGCTCAAAAATCGCTCAAATTTCACGTGTAGGTTCCTTGAAGGGTATTGATTCCAATGCAACACTCAATTTTTCCAAAAACCTAAAAGAAAGGCCTCAAACCCAAGTCTAAAGGGCAAAACCCTAAAATGGACAAAATAGGCTCCAAACTTGGCCAAATTTACTCAAACGAGTTGCAGACTTGATCAAATTGACCCCCAAACACTTGCAAACTAAGGAGACTGACAAGACTGCCACGAAAAGACCCAACAAAACAAAAACAAAAGATCAAGAAGACCTAAAAAGTAGGGGTCCCCATTTGCGATGGGGTGATGTGTGATTAGGTCACAACAAGTCTCCAAAGACTCTAGTGGCTTCTTGTTTAGGATGGCAACCTTCAAGTTAGGAGTGAGAGACTTCAGCCCCTTCTATTTCTGATAGAAGACCTCCTTGGTTCACACAGACATTGAAGGATGTTTAGGAAAATGTTGAGGTTCCTAAGAGCACATTTAGGGAGAGTAGGCCTCAAAAGAAATTTCATAACTAAATAGCATTGTTTCTTCTCTTGCTACCTCAATGTAAGCTGTGAAAAAAACTCTTATGTGTGCCTTAGGATCTCCCTTGCCTCTATACTTGAGCAGCATTATAGAGCCTCCTGGTTTCCAAGAAGCAACAAATCAGTAGGTAGCTAATAATTTGGTGTAGAATTCCTTCCTCGCTAAGAAGGAGTATTGAGTTTTTAACTCAGATTGGAACTTTATTACAGGTTCAATGTGAAGGTGTGGAAAGAGTTTAAGAGGTTTGACTTATTCTATTTTGTATTTCACTTTTAAGGATTAAAGTGAAATTATTTTATTTAGCTAAATAAGTCTAATCAAGCATAGATATGCATTAGCAATTTAGGCTCATCTTCCATCTTATACTTAAAAGGGATAAGGATACTTTTTGTAAGTAAAACTGATTTTTGGAAGATTTGATTTTTCAATGAACTAGTATAAAGATACGAGCAAGATAGAAAGATTGTAACATACTGAATATAGTGAATTAGTGTGCAGCTGTGAGTAACATTAAAGATTATCTTGTAAGTTATTCAAAGGAATAAGAAATTGATTCGAAGGTGTAATTATCTGTGTATGCTTCTGCATTTTGAAGATTTCATTATTGTGTGGATTATGCAATTTTAAGCATCAGGACATAATCATCTATATTTGAATTGTTTTTAAAAAGATTGCTAGAGTACTAAAAATACTGTCTGGCCAACTAAACATTATCTCTATATGTGGAAAAATAGCTAATGTGTGTTTTCAGTTTCAGTTCTTGTTAACTCCAATCGAGAGGCCAAATTTTAATTTCAGCTTGTTTTTAATACATGAATTTACATATACTTTTTGTCTGGTTTTATCCATTTGGGTTTAACCTTTTCTTATAAGGTTCTTCTAATTCGTCTTTTTTAAACAGTGTTCCACGGGGACGCGTCCCCCCCCTTTTTGGGCGCTGCCCCTCGACCCCGCAAGGGGCGATACCCCTTGACCCCAACTTGGGGGCACTGCCCCCAAACCCCTGTTGAAAAATATAGGGGGAAACCGCGCCGATAGAAGTAGGGAAAATCTAACCTCCGAGTCTGATTAGGCTCCATATAACAACACAACTTAGAAATCTTGGTATTTAGATATAGTATTTCAAATTTCCTAGTCTCATTTGAAATGCAATTCTTATACTGTAATACTGTCATACATCTTTTCAAAACTAGTTTTTCAAGTACTATATGTATATGTATAACTATATCAGCACCACCACCTCGGCACCCCCCCGCCACCGTCCCCAAACTTAGGCCCTTGGTCCCCCCATCCTGGAGATGCGTCCCCCCGTCCCCAACGCCCGTGGAACACTGTTTTTAAATATATATTTGGCTTTAGCTTTTCCCATTTGCTTAGCAAAACCTCTTTTCACTCCCAATTAGTTATTCTAAACTTTCGGTGCTATTGACTTTCTTTTGTCATCCAAGGATACCGTTTCCTTCCTTTCTTTGTTTCCCTGAAAGAGAATGGCATCATACAATTCTTAAATCTTATTCTTGTTGGAATAATATTACATCAATAGTTAGATCATAGGATAGGTAAATAATAAATAAATTAGAATGTTAGTAGATAATAAATTAATAGGTTAGTTTATTGTTAGTAAATAAAACAAAAGTTGGTTGTTGGAAAATTTGGGTGCTTGAACAATATCATAGCTTTTATAAATCCCATTGTATTCAATGTAAAACATCATCCAAAAATTAATGTCATATTTTATGTTCTTATGATATTGATTTGCAACAATGGAGTGATCTGATGTTGTTTTGTGTTTGCTCTACCATTTCAATTCGATATCAGATTTCCATTTTGAGCTCGTATAAATGGAATGAAGAAACATTTATTTTGATTGGAGATATCAAAGCATTTATCCTTGCAATGCTTGTGAGTAGTGCAATGCCATTTTTTGTTGGTAGCTGGTTTTAAATTTAAAATGGCATTTGTTTATACCATTCTAATGCAATCTCAAAAAAACTGTGATATCTTTCACAGTTTTTAACAAAATTAAAAAATTTAAAATGTTTTGGAAAGCTGATGAAGAGGAGAATAACCCAGAAACATTTTGAAGATATTATTAGTATTCAGTGAGCAGTTTAAAGCAGAAGGTCACACATGAAAAATTGCCTCCATTTTTCATTGTTTTATTGTGCGTGATGAGAAGACCCCTTCAAACAAAGGTGTTGAAGCTTGTTTTGAAGATTTCATTTGTTATGCATGACATAAGAAAGCACGTTGGCAATTGAAATTGGTTAACAGAAGGAGATTGCAGGTGATTAGCCTTTTGGTGTTTGCTTGCTATGGTTAATGGTTTCCTCTCATGTTTTTTGGCGTGCATATTTTTTGCATTGGTAGGATTTCCGATTTATACATGGTGGTGATAAATATATGATCATGTTATATTTGAAGTACATGGATGTCTAAGGTATTTATGGAGTTTTGAGGAAGGAAGCCATTTCATAATTATTTGCAAGCATTGAAAATAATAGATCGCAAGTTTGAAGATTTGGGGAGTTTGTTTTTTTGGTTTTTGGAACACATTGTAAAAGGCGTATTATCGATTGAGTCCAACATTTTAAGATGAATATTTTTTATCATGTCACCTTATGCTTGTACTCTATAGGCCATACGTGCTATACTTGACAAAAGTTTCAAAATATTTGGAAACTTACATGCTACTTACTTCTATTGGCTAGAGTGTAAAGCAAATCTCATTGGAGGCTGGAGGAATCCAAGGTTAGAGGGATTTTTATCATCTCGAGCTAAGATACCGGTTCTTGGCATTTCAGGCTGGGTCTCCGGGTCTTGATTCTTGCCCGGTCCTGGTCCTCCTTGGGTTCTCCCTAGGTTCCACCCGGGTCCTGTCCAGGTAGATGGGTTCTCTGTGGGTCCTGCGTGGGCAGGACCCGGGTGGAACCCAAGGAGAACCCAGGCAAACCCAGGAGAACCCAAGCCCGTGGGTTCCCAAAAAAGGGGCCCACGGGTCATAAAAACACCAAAATCAATAAAAAAAACACTTTTTTTAATATTTTTTTAACATGTAAACCCATGTCTCTCTGATCTTTTCCAATATGCTTCACCAGTCTGCTCTGAATTCTGTTCTTATCCTCTACATAAGGCTGCTCATATATTCTCTTGTTCTATCACACCAAGCTGTTCTAGACTACTGCAGATCTGCTTTTATTTATGTCCTTATTCTGTTCATCCTTCTGTCCTAATTCCATTCTTATTCATCTCTGTCGTTCTCTAACTTAGGATCCTTTTTTCGTGGTTGAATGATGTTGTATCATATTATTTTCTATAATATCTGATATGTTTATAACTGCTGTAATATATCATTGCAGCAGTCACATTGTATATTTCTTTTTTGTATGGATATTATCATTGTAATAATCAATAATGGTAGTGATAGTTTATAAATTATATAATTATATTTTATAATTTTGATGTTTAAACTTATATATATATATATATATATACCCATACTCAAGAATTTTGTTTTTTACCCGAATCCATACCCGAATCCGAACCCAAACCGGTAACTTAGATCTCGAGTTAACTTCTCACTCAGAGATGATACATTGCATGAGAAGCAATACCAGTTTCATTTTCAGTCCCTTCCATGAGAAAGGTGGGGAATGGCAGGTATTTTATAGGTTTGTCAGTCAAGAGATCTGCTGATGTATTCAGTTTGGTGTTTCCTAGGTGAGTGAGAAGAATTGGTGGAGATGCTAGATCAAAATTTTCAGAAGGGCTGCTGTGTTCAGTCCTTGCAGTGTTCCATACTTTGTTCGGATTGATGTAATAAAGGGTGTATGTTGGAATAATATTACTTCAATGGTTAGATTATAGGATAGATAAATGATAAATAAATTAGAACATTAGTAGAAAATAAATTAATAGGTTCACTTATTGTTAATGAATAAAACAAAAGTTAGTTGCTGGGAAGTTTGGGTGGTTGAACAATATCATGGCTTTTATAAATCCCATTCTATTCAATGTAGAACATCTAAGTTGCCGATTTGGGTTCGGAGATCCAGTTCACTGGTTCGGTAAAAGTTTTTGGGGTTTGGGTTCATTAGTACAGAAAAAATGTAAAAATCATAATATCTAAGTTGCCGGTTTGGGTTCGTATATATATTTCTGCTCTAATAAATGTTGATCAATGTGAATTATAAATTTGTTATACCAAGGCCAAGTATATGAACAAATCTAAACTAACAAAATAATTCATCTGCGATTCTGCAGCCATAAATAGCTGTTTTAACTTTCATTAATGAAGTATATTGCTTGCAGTTCAATCTACTGTAAAAACACAATCCTAAGCCTGGGCAGAACGCTGGGCGAACCCAGGGACATACCAGGACCAGAACCAGTACTCGGGCTGAACCATTGTTGATGTTTAGCAGCAGGAGATATCTTTCCCCTGACTGCTGTCATGACCTTTATTAACATTTTATTTATAATCGCTGTCTTATATCAGCGATTTCATTACTTCTCTAAACTATGTTAATAGTTCCTTATTATATTATAAGTTTCTTTTATTTAGTATCAATTTGTTAACGGATAACTAATGTTGTTTGTATATCAGGTGTTTATACATTTCGCACCCTTTCTTGTAGTGACACCCCGATTGAGGTCATGTCTGTCCATGACCCTTTATCGGGTATATTATCACTTAAATCGCAGGCTTTAGGTGACACGAAAAAGGAAGTTTATGCTGCGTATACATTTGTATTGCCCGTGAGAATATTGCTGTGCAAATCCGATCATCTGTGGAAATTACATTTTGTTCTTATACAAGCGATAGTCGGTGAATGACCTGTGGTGTTTATACGTAAAGCCTGTGAAAGTTATATGCTGCATCATCCGTAAATTATATGCTGTGATTATACGTGAAAACTAGTCAATGATATCTACTGTGTGACCAGTAGATAATATATTTGCTGTAAATATTCAACCTGCAAACCCAATACTCAGATCGAATACATTGTAGAAAGACAGCGATTAGAAGGAAGTGTCGATGTCTTCAGTTGAATCTATATCCTCAGCATAACAGATATCTACTGCACGTTGTCAGTTATAAAAAATTGTGAGGAGTTTTCACTTTATATTGACCTTGAGATCAAGGCAAATTCTCTATATCAGAGATATAATTCTTATACTTCTGAATTTTTAAAAAAACTTCTGATCCTAAACTTAACAACCAGGACCAGAACCCAGGCCTGCAGGGAAGAACCCGGTAACTTAGTTAAGAACATCATCCAAAAATTAATATCATATTTTATATTCTTTTGATATTGCTGTGGAAAAATGGTGTGACCTAGTTTTGTTTTGCGTTTGCTCTACCATTTCAATTGTTCTTTCCTTCCTGACAAGAGAATGGCCTTGTATAGTTCTTAAAAAAACTCATTCTTTCCTTCCTTTCATTCTTTCTTGACAAGAGAATGGAATTGTATACATCTTGAAAAATCTGAAATTTACGAACCCCGTTGCAAAATTATTCCGTCTTAGCTAAAAGTTAAATATCCAGTTACAAAATTATCCTTTCTTTCCTCACCCATGCTTGGAAAAATTTATACATGATAAATTTTCATTAATCTTTGCAGACTGCAGACCAAATTCTTAATTTTCAAAAAATCTGCTGCAGAATACAATAGCATTATCTATACATCCTAGACCAAAAGATTATTTACATTTCAAATTTGGATAATCGACATGCACTCTTTGCATCTTTGTATGAGTGACACCATCCTTCAAATAATTAGCCCATTGTTTGATGTCCATCCATCTGTCTTTATACATTGTTTATTTGGAGTATTACAAATTAGAAGTCTCTGCACTTGCAAATGTGTGTCAACAAGCTTATTAAATAGTATAAATAGTCCCCATCCCCAGGGCTGCGGGATGCGTCTCTCAGCAAAAATAAGGGCAGAATTTTTATTAATTTGAGTCATCAACAGTGCTCAATCCAGAAAAAACCTATGTTAGATATAGTGCCCCGCAGAGATCTCAAATCTCAATTGTTTTCTAATTCAACTGTTATGGGAGGCCACTTATAGTTATAACTGTGCTATCTGAAAGTTATTTTTGTTGAAAATTTACTGTGTTTATGCTAAATTTCCCGCTCCATAGATAACATGCCACTATTCCCTAGAAATGTAAATGTACTATACATAAGAAAACTAGATAAAATGAAACATTCTATAAAATTAACCTACGCAATTCACTTGAGACAACACAAGAGAAAAAGCCAGAAAACTTTCGCACAATAACAACGAAACTGTCATCAAAATAAAAGAAAATTCAACTTACAAGCATAACATATTAACACCCTGACCCAGCCAAGTTTTCGAAGGGGGAAAAGGGTTTAGGGTTTTTCTTTCATTTTCATTAGCAAATACGTGTAAAAGAATAAAACAGTAGAAAAGAGAATTTACAAATTTATTTACTTACCAGGCGTCGCCATGTATGTGATTTGAATAACACAGAAGATTGCTTCCAGTACAACTTTATTCAGATCAATCGATCAAAATTTTCTTCCCACTGTTCTTTTTCAATAAATGAGCACTCAGCCTGTGCAGTTTGTGATGTGTACAATACGGGTAGCCAAATACTTAACACCGCAGAGAAAAAATATTGGCGTCTATCAATGGGCACCATTATAAAAAATAATTATTTTCAATTATAGCAAAATTTTCTTATAGAGATAATTTTTCTATACTCAAATAGTCAATTATATAAAAAATAATAATTCATTGTTTATTCAAAATAAAAATAATAATGATCCATTGTTTATAGGATAAAAATTAATGAAATAATTTTAGTGGAAAGTAAAAAAAATCATTACAATTAAAAGATCATATATTATAGGTGAAATTCTATTTCATCTACATTTATTATAATTAAATTATATTATGTCTAAAAATTGAATTTGGTAATATCATTGATTTCAGCTTGTTTATAGTTTTAGAGGATGTGTTGAAATTGAAATATGTGTTTTATATTTTTTTAAAGTTTGGATTGTGAAAGGGCAAGTGACTCCATGGTGGAAAATCCCACTTGTCACAAGTGGATTCTAAGTTTGAATGTCAACCTAGAAACAAAAACAATCATTATTGCAAATTAAGAAAATAAAATAAATTTAAAATCTATGTTAAAATTTCTAAAATGACACAAATAACTCTTATACATGATGGTGTACATACACTCCAAGCTCTTGGGAACAAATGTATACCTTTATGTTTAGTGAATCATTGTAAAATGCTAAGAATGACTCAAATAACTACTATATATGAGGGTGTACACACACTTAAAGCTTTTGGGAACAAATTATAGATCTTTAAATTATTCAATAAATCTATGTAAAAATGTCTTCAATGGTTCAAATAACTTGTGTAAGTGATGGCATATATATACTCCAAGCTATTGGGAACAAATTTATGCCTTTACATTATTCAATAATTTGAGTTTCTTTAATGAATGCTAGTTCATTCAATATTTAGAAAGGAAATATAATTTATTAATTATCACCTTTTTATAGGGATGAAATGTAATTTTTTTCTATTGACTATTTAACCATTGAAAAGCTATGTTTAAGTAGAGTGTAGAGAGATGGAACATCTTGTGTACAAAATCTATCTACATAGTCTACTATGTTTGTATCCTAATTGGCATAGTAACATGAAATGGCTAGATAAAATAAATATACTAAAAATAGTATTTTAATCCTAAGATCATAAATAAACAACATAAATTAAAATACTCATTCAATATTTTCAAAGAATATGAAAATTAGTACAAAGAATATTATATATGAGAATGAAACTAATATAACATCAATCAAATTATTGGCAAAAATTTCTGCAAAATTTGAACAATTGTTAGGCTAGACACAAATATAAAAAAATTAAAGAAAAGTGTCTCTCTTTTGACGTTGGGTAGTAGAGTAGGGTGGTGTAGTTATCTCATCCTTTATATAATCCTCTCATATGAGGATGTTCAATGTCACTAGGGAAATCCTTTTGATAATGATAATCAAATTCATCATGATTGCCTAACTGAAGTTGGACTCAATCTACAATTTAAAAAACATTTGTACCAAGCTTCATCCTCATGCTACAACACTTGTGTTTCATTACACAAAATCATTTCACCAAAAAGTTTAAAAAATATATTATTGCAAAAGTAAAGAAAGAACGAAAAAACCAAGGAGGCACTCTTTCATTGGTAAAATCAAAGACTTTAGCATAGTGAAGAGGGGTTTTTAACAATCCAACTTATCTCAAAGGTAGCCTTCCCATCTTTGGTGTACATAGGAAAGTTACAAAGAAAGTATGCAACCACATGATCAATTAAATAATAGAAATATGCTAAACAAAATGTACAAATGATTTGTATACCTTGCAACTCAGTGTGAGAAGTTGTTTTCTCTAAGAATCCAGGGGAATAAGGTGGTTGGAAGTGAGTGTGTATATGTCCATTCTAAAGAGGAGATATCTAATGGAATTAAAGATGGTGAAGCTGTCACTAGAATTTATAGAATTTCATTAAAAACATAGATTTTTTTAGAATCAAATCAAAGATGCCAGCTATTATGAAATTAAAAAATAAAATTACATTTTTTTTATATTTTTACAAATTTAGAATCATACAAGGTTTCCTTCAAAACTAATAGGACTCCATTAATGGCTTCTACTTGTAGTGTCATAAATTATGTACCCCTCACAATTTCACGCAATGTTTAGCACTCATTTTGGTTCTTATGTGTGATCATATAAAAATATGCATGTTTCAAGACTGGATTGGCAAACTTGATGACATTTTGCATTGTTAGGTCCTTTGAACTATCAAATTGGGTTGGACACTAGAGCTAGGTGTTAGTTTCCTCTCAATTTGGGCTCTTGAATTATCAAAAAAGGCAATACATTAGTACTCAATGCTAGTGTCCTCTTGGTTTGACCCCAATTTCAAAAAAATTGATGTTGGCTTCGAGTCTTTAATGGATATAATCTTATATTGGCCTCTTTGAAAAGTTTTCTTATAAAAATGTGTTAGTTGCATATAAAAGCAACCCCCTCTCCCATTTGCAACACCTAAGAATCTCTCTCTCTCAAATCCTAAGCAATCAAGATCAATCAAGTGAAGAAGTTTGAAGGAATTATCAAGCCACAATGATTTTCTATGAAGTATCACTCATTGTTTATGATTCATCATTATTATCATGATGTTGTAACCCTTTTGCAAGACTTCATGAGAGTAAGTCAACAAAACCTTACATGACATTCAAGCAAGGTTTTCATGCTTAAGATAACGATTTCAGTTTGTTATTTTTTTGTGTTTTCTCTTGATGAAGCATTCTATGATTTTAATCATCATTCATTGCTTTTTTGGAGGTAGGAACACCAACATCGGGTTTGAATTAGGAAAGCCCCTATACAACACAACCTTTTCCTTTGTTTCATGTGTATAGGTTTAGACCAAAAGGATTATGATCAAGACAATGATACAAACAAACAAAGTAGACAGTGACAAATAGTCTTAAACTTTGAATGGCAGAAAACCCTTGGACACTAAAGTTGGGCATTAGTATTTGGACACTTTTTCTTGAAATTTGGAGGATAGCAACCTAGTTGGCCTTGACCCCATTTCGACACCGGATCATGACAAAATAACTTTCAGGATAGAAGTATATAACACCTATATCCACACTAGATTTCAACACCAAGATCTTTGTATCTCATTCCTAGATTTGTAACTTTCTTGTGCATTTTTGTTTTGTACTTCTTGTATTTTGCCAATCTTATTCAATTTAGCTTTCTTTTACCTAGTTAATTGCACCCACATTCAACCAATCCCCAATATGTAATATCCCTCGTTCGTAAAGACTTGAAATCGTTCGTATATTTTCTTTTGTGACTGCGTATGAGCTGTTTGATACTGTCTCAAATTTGTTTCAGATTGATATAGTTCTTCCACACTAACATTATTTCAATAAAAGAACATATAATATTGCTTATCCTATAGATATGATATTTCAGAAAGCATCTATTAACAATTTAATGACAATCCAGCACAATTTTGTACTCAGAAATCACATCATAGACTTGCAGACATTACGTCAGATACTTGGCATGCAACCTCAATCAAAAATGCAACAAGGTAATAGACTCTAAGGCAAACCTCTGACTCCTTTATTATTGTGATGGGGAGAAATTGTTACACAAACCATGAACTGTCATAGATGGTCAAATCTTAGACTTCTGAGAACTCCAAACCTGCAACTAATTCTATTCATTCATACTGAAATTTCACAATGGGAGTTTGGGAAAGAACCTGAACCAATCGCCTTATATGTATAAGCAAGGAATGATGTCAAAAGACACTCCTAAGACCAAATCGAAACTTCACACAGTCCGTCCTTACTGCTGCAGTACTCAGATCTAAGGCCACGATTGTAGACAGCTGATATCAGCACGGCTTGTCACAAAAATGATCACCTAGGTTGCATCAATGTAGCGCCACCCTTAATGTTGAATTTGGGGGCCGAATTAGATAGATATGTGCAAAATCGAAGGGGAGGATAGCAGACCTGGTTCGATTTTGTTGACAGCATATATTGGGTTGAATACACCCCAATCCTCCTTCAATTCACCCAAGAGTGAATCGCCTCAGTCTTTCAAATAAAACGCTGCCTTTTTAATGAGCCTTTGATGCTTTAGTAATGAGATATGAATAAAATTTGGGTTATGGCACTGAACCTCGAACTTGCTTCAGACTTCAAAATTGTCACCAATCAGCATATTTCCTCCTATAGAAATCCGCCTCTCCTTGAATGAGTTTGATTAATAATGATGATCCATTTGCCAACTCTGAAAATTCTTCAAGATAGTCACCATGGCTGCAATCAACTTCCTTAATAAGCTCAAATTGGAAGACTGAAAATGTCTCCCACTCTCATGCAAATTTGTCTTCAAAGAAGACTTTACAAATTAGGCACCAAGTAGAATCTGTCACGAACCTATTCCAAAAAGAAGAAACTAAGGTTTTGTCTAGCCCTTCCTCAATCTACTAAGGTTTGCGTCCTAGAGATTCTACCAATGCCACACATCAGACCCTCCTCTATTTATCTTTTTCTATAACCCATCACGAAAGGCTTCTAGAAGAGGGTAGGTACACTTTATTTATTTATTTATTAAGTGACTATTTAATTAATTATTTAATTGTTATACTTTAGTCACTTTTTAATTAAATTAATTAAATATAAAGTCATTTTTTAATAATTTATGTATTTTAATAACTTTATAAGAAATTAATTTATCTTTATTACTCCTATTAGCCAGAAGGCTAAAATTGGGGACATTACAAATCCGCCCCTCCTGAAATTACTTGACCCCAAGCAATCTCCACTGCTCAACCAAACACTCTGAACAATATCACCACTTGGATCCTAAATGAAAAACTATGTAATGTCCATATCAACATGCCAAAGCTCTTGTAACACCAACTGTATCTGCTGAATCATTTCGAACACCTCATCATGTGCCATAGGAGTGCAAGCCTCAGCCCTGACAATGCCTGGATCCCAAACCAATCCATCAATCCTACCATTTGTGATGAGGATGAAATGACTCCTCAAATCACCATGAATCACCCATCCATGAAAGTTGACCGTCAATGAAATATGGAAATGAACTCCCACATGCCAATGAAACAACACAAACAACCACTCAACATCGCTTAGATTATTCAGATCAACAACATGAATGACGTCATAGAAATCAACATACCATTGTAAATCAAAGAGATCCATCTCATACTTACTGCCCTTCAAATAGGTATGTCCGCACACACTCTTGTGCTAATGAAAAACTGATGTAGTCCATGCCAAATCTGAAAATGCTTTGGAAAACAAATCATGACAGCAACCAACCCATGCATAATCAAGGAAGATTAAATCACCAATCAACAAATAGATAGCCGCCATCTCAATTGAATCCAAAAAGGGATACAACTCTTGAGTAGTTGTTTCGCTATAAATGTCATCACAAAAGTCATCATCACCTTCAAAATTTTCTTGCCTATCATAAATATGTTAAAGATGGAGCTATGTTTGTTGAGCCAACATCTTGGCTTGCTTTGCCCTTTCTAACCATCCATCAATCAACCTATGGGATTGCTCCATATCAGTTGCTCCAAAGTGCTTGAAACTTATCCAAAATGAGATGCATCTTCAAAATCTTTATGTCCTCTACTTGCATCATGTGCACTAACCATAGTACTTCCTTTTCCACAATTAAAAGTTGTCATATCACAAGAAAGTGAAGACATATTGTTGTTGTTCATGCATAGAAAATAAGGATCGATTTCAACTTGTTTGTCCTTGCCTTTGAAATCTCCATATGACAATGTGGTTGCCTCATGCTGAAATAAAGTATGACTCCTGTGATAAAAATCAGAATAGTCGTCATACCATTGAATACCATATTCACCCTTTCCAAGTACCTCTTCAATGCAAGCTTCATCATCTTTACTTGTAGATTCATCTTCACCAATTCTTTCATGTGTAAGGTCTGCAACTTCGTAAGAAGTATACAACATAATGCAGCTGCCCTCAAACAAATTTGTGATGATATCATGCCATTGCAATGTGTCTCCTTCATCATGTGTAGTCAAAACACTAGTGGTTGCTCCACTAAGAAGAGGGTCAATTTCCATATCTTCCCAAGGCTTATATAAAAAATCAGAATGCTCAAGATCTGAATTCATGCCTCCAAACTGATCTCTAACTCCTAATTCTTGAGTATCATCAATAGATGATTCCAAGGTATCATCATTCTCATGATAAAGTGAAGATATGTGTTTGATGTCATCAACATACCTGTCATTTTCTTCAAGCTTCACAAGTGCATCTCTATTGGAATTTTCACTCTCAACACTCACATTTTGTGAGCTAACACTTGGAGTCTCGTCTTCACAAGTTCCCCCATTTATATGAGCAATAATCTCATAAGAATGAAAAGGTAAACAACTATTGTCCAAAATCAGAACGTTACCCTTCTCCTCTTTATTTCCTTTGGAAGAATCTTCATTAATTGGAATCATAGAAGTGGCTGCTATTACATCGTTATTTTTAGTCACTTCCCCATCAGTTGAGGACACATGAATTTTATTTTCTTTAACCATCCTTTGATCCATACATTTGTGATTCAGCTCCCATAGAATTTTACAAGAGAAGCATAGACCTTGTCTTCTCATTTCATTCATGCTCATAGTATGCTCTCGTATGAACGCTTTTCCATTATCACTTGTAGCTTGAGAAATTTCCTCCCTTTTCGATTTCCCAAACCTTCTTAGAAATCCCTGTTTTGTTTCCGGATCATTCATCAAAGCTTGCAAATCCCTTATCAAATCAATAGTAGATTTGTCGAAAGCCATCTTCTCTCTATACCTCCCCAACAGGATGACAGGAAACCGCTCTAATACCACTGTAATATCCCTCATTCGTAAAGGCTTGAAATCAATGGGATATTTTCTTTTGTGACTGCGTATGAGTTGTTTGATACTGTCTCAAATTTGTTTCAGATTGATATAGTTCTTCCACACTAACATTATTTCAATAAAAGAACATCTTATATTGCTTATCCTATAGAAATGATATTTCAGAAAGCATCTATTAACAATTTAATTGCAATGCAGCACAATTTTGTACTCAGAAATCAGATCATACCTCAGTAAAAAATGCAACAAGGTAATAGACTCCAAGGCAAACCTCTAACTCCTTTATTATTGTGATGGGAAAATTGTTAAACAAACCATGAATTGTCATAGATGGTCAAATCTTACACTTCTGAGAACTCCAAACCTGCAACTAATTCTATTCATTCATACTGAAATTTCACAATGGGAGTTTGGGAAAGAACCTGAACCAATCGCCTTATATGTATAAGCAAGGAATGATGTCAAAAGACACTCCCAAGACCAAATCGAAATTTCACACAATCTGTCCTTACTGCTGCAGTACTTAGATATAAGGCCACGATTGTAGACAACTGATATCACCACGACTTGTCACAAAAATGATCACCTAGGTTGCATCAATGTAGCGTCACCCTTAATGTTGAATTTGGGGGTTGAATTGGATAGATATGTACAAAATCGAAGGGGAGGATAGCAGACCCGGTTTGATTTTGTTGACAGCATATATTGGGTCAAATACACCCCAATCCTCCTTCAATTCACCCAAGAGTGAATCGCCTCAGTCTTTCAAATAAAACACTGCCTTTTTAATGAGCCTTTGATGCTTTAGTAATGAGATATGAATAAAATCTGGGTTATGGCCCTGAACCTCAAACTTGCTTCAGACTTCAAAATTGTCACCAATTAGCATGTGATATCACTATAATATTCCTGCTGTAGAAATCGGCCTCTCCTTGAGTGAGTTTGATTAATAATGATGATCCATTTGCTAACTCTGAAAATTCTTCAGGATAGTCACCATGGCTACAATCAACTTCCTTAATAAGCTCAAATTTGGAAGACTGGAAATGTCTCCCACTCTTATGCAAATTTGTCTTCAAAGAAGACTTTACAAATTAGGAACCAATGTAGATTCCATCACGAACCTACTCGAAAAAGAAAAAACTAGGGTTTCGTCCAACCCTTCCTCAATCTACTGAAGGTTTGCGTCCTCAAAGATTCTACCAATGCCACACATCAGTCATTTCATCATGTCTAATCTCCAATCTTAGTCCCCTTCCTTCTCTTACCCTCCTCTATTTATCTTTTTCCATAACCCATCATGAGAGGCTTCTAGAAGAGGGTAGGTACACTTTATTTATTTTATTAAGTGACTATTTAATTAATTATTTTATTGTTATACTTTAGTCACTTTTTAATTAAATTAATTAAATATAAAGTCACTTTTTAATAATTAATTTATTTTAATGACTTTATAAGATTAATTTAATTAATTTCTCCTTATTACTCCTATTAGCTAGAAGGCTAAAATTGGGGACATTACACAATCACATGCAATCAGCAAAAGTGTGAATCTAGGATAGCATGGCTCTTCCTTATGGACAACAAGTCAAGATCACTCACATCTCCAATGATGTATGGGAGAAGAATTTGACCTAGGTTAATGTACATGTTAGCTTAAGACCACTTTTCCTACACATCACAAATGTGTTTGATAACCATATTGAGCATACAAAAAATCCTTTAAAAATAGAATGTTTAGCACAAGAAATTTGTATGTGCTCTTAGTAATTAATTCCACTACTATATAATGATTTAATTAATAGACTAATATAGATATATAATATCTCTCTCATTTAGTAAGAAAAATAAATATGTTATTAACTTGTAATTTTCTAATTACGCAATGATTGAATAAATATGTCATAATGTTAAAATATTTTAATCGCTCTTACACTTTGAAAAAACGATAGTTGTAAGATGCTTCTATTATATACTCTCTACATTCCTTACATGATAAAATAGGAGGGAATATCATACTACATTTTTATAACTATAACACATTTTTTTGAGGCATCACAAGCATAGAACATTGTTTAATGATATATTTTTATCTAAATACATTCAAGACATGCACATAGGATCATGAAATAAAATCTAAAATACAAGAATTGTTAAATTGAAAAAAAATTCATTTAGATAGTTGCATCTCATTTAGCATGCATTTCTTCTAAATAGGGTAATGAATAAGTTTAGAAATTAACATAATATTCCATGAAGTCCAAACACTAATATGTTTTAGCATCATTTACTAACTCAAATCAACAAATATACTTGATTCACATATTTGTTCATTGATGACAAAGTGAAACAAATTAGTTAAATAAAATGAAGTTATGTATGTGTTTGTTTAAGACATGCACATTGAACCAAATGATCATGAATTCATCCAACTTATATGTTTCAACATTATCTACTAACTAAAAAGTAACAATTACACTTAATTTACGTATTTGCTCAATAATGGATAAATACAACAAATTAGGTACTTGAAATGCATCTACTTATGTGTAGACTAAATAGAGTTCTTACTTCCATCTAAAGAAAATTAATTTCAATAGAGAAATAAATATAATAAAAATATCTTATTAGTTCCCCATCATTTATGACTATTTAAATAATATTATTTTAGAAAATGTAATAATCACGAGGTCAAGATCTTTTTCATGTATCACAAAAATAGATTTATTGCAACATGACAAGGCTTCATGTCACAATCATGTATTAATGTAAATTGTATGGTCAATTTATTTGATCATTGTCATTTTAATATCTACCATTGATGTATATATTTCATCTAGTCCCCCTCATTCAGGGAATGTTTATCAATTTAGTTATTAAATATGTGTAAGGGGAAAAAGTGCATACCATGTCCATCCTTATATTTCTCTATATTTTATTTATTTTTGATAATAGAGATATACTATTGTAAATGAAAATAAACTTTCCTCTTAAGAGTAGTCTATGCTAATCCAATAAAATGCAATACACACTTAGTGTAACTAGCACTTCACCTTTATGGGCACAATGAGTACAAAAATAGGAAAATTTAGAGAATATTTTGGTTGATGAAAATCTTTATATTCAAGTTTTCAAATTTTGATTAGGTTAAATTAGTAAATAAAAAGTATTGCTTGAACATATTGAAGATTAAGGCAATGTGCAAACATTAGATTGGTTCTTTTTAAGCTACTTGGAGGAAAATGGGATTTGATTATTGTCGTGCATGTGAAGTGTGATACCTGCAGCTGCAACACAAACACTCAATAGATCATTACAAGCATGGTGAGCAAATTTAAAACAAAGAAAGATAAAACCATGGCAAAGCGATCTATCGCCTCCTAAGAGATGCGAGTGTGGATTTGCTCTCAGATCTGGCTAAGCGAATTCCAGTGACTTGACTACACCTAGATGGAGGATTTGAAATAATAATGATGCAATTAAGCTAGAAAAGAGAATGATTAAGCTACATGATTCAACAATTATGCTAGAAAATGATCAAATTAAGCTAGATCTAAGATGCAATTGCCTATAATAACAATGCTCAAATGATATGCTAAGAGATATTATGCCTATAGTAACAATGCCTAAAATGAAAATGAGATGGGATGATTATTGCTCCAAAAATGGGGGATATTTATAGGATTTCCAAGGCCAGGGGTGAGGTGGCAGGAATCAACAATCAAGACTGAGTCTGAAGATATCAATGGTGAAATTGGAAAAGGTTGGAAAAGAGGTTGGAAGAAAGGGGACATTTGACATCTTTATGGTGACAAGTGTCAAGGGGCTTCCAAGAGAGGGGACATGTGGCCCAAGAATGTCATGTGTCTCAAGGGGAGAGTATCCACACCATAGGAGGTTAGGATGTGCAAGCTAAGATAGGTTTAATTAAACCCAGGGTTAGATGTAATGGGTTAGGTTAGAGGGATGGTTAGGTTAGGTGGTTAGAAGTTAGGAGGCATGTGGGTACTTTGAATTTAAAAATTCAAATAATAGGAAAAGACTAATTAATTCTCAACAACTCATAAATTGATTTGTTTTAATTAATTAGGGGATTAGAAGAATTAATGGAAGTAGGGGGAGGATTAATTAATTTGAATTAATTAATCAAAGGGGATTATGAAATGAACCTATTAAATAAATCCTTAGATTTATTAATAAGTAGATGAAAGGGGGAATTTAATCAAATTGATTAATGAATTCAATTAAATTGGGGAGGGAGATTAATTAAATAATTGCTTATTTAATTAACTATCTTCAAACCATTTTTAGGTGTATACAATTATCTCTTATTCAATCGAGTACATGTGAGCAAGTTTTATTATCTTCAATGAGATTTAATATGGTGGTGCATAAAAAATTGAGGAGTGAGATGGAGGTAGTGTAGAGACTAGAACTTTTACCCACCCTTCCTTTTGTATTCATCATAACATTAAATTTTATATACACATTGTGCTAATATTTTTCTTTGCTCTTTTTAGTGTATTTACTAAAATCATATACTATAGTAATGAATTTGATTAAATACCATTTTTTGTGTTTTATTTTTATTATTATAAAAAGTAGCAAAACAAGGGTGTTGACCTTGTATACAAACATCCCAAAGGTAGCATAAAAGAAAGGCAACAAAAGAAGGATGTTGACCCTATACAGGCTCAATTCAAACAGGTCAATAAAAATAGGTCAGAAAGACCATTGTTAAAAGGCCAACCAAACCAACAACAACTCAATAGCATAAAGCTAGGAACCCACCTCAAAATTGGGGAGAATCACCCAAAAATTGAGACAAAAGAGTTGGGGGGAGGGGGGGACTTACCTTTATGACTATGACAAACAACAGTCCAAGCAATACTATTATTAGGAACATTATTACATGAGGGATCAAGCAAGGAAATCCCCTCATAGTGTCTGTCAGCACATGGAGCAGACTATTGTTGTAGAACAACACCTGGAGCAGACTCATCAAGAGCACATTGTTGCTGCAGAATAGGAGCAACAAGAGTAAAAACCTCAAGGCCTGAAGATGCCACACCAATAGGATCTAAGGCGCAATGAAGGCCGCAACAATAGTAAGAGGCACAACCTCATCCCAAGAGGAGTCATCATCAACATGTGAAGAGTCATTAGAATCAGGAGCCTTGACAGTCAGATGATCAACACTAGCATATTTCTACCACATAGCAACACCTTTATGGCATGAGAGAGAATGATATGAAGCTAAGTAACCAGTTAAGAAGCAACTATGATAGTGAAAGGGGAGGCCCTCATGATCCAATGATTTAAGTCCATGACCTATCCCCAACCATAAGAACCACATCCCCAGGGAGAGGCAAAGATATGTCAATGTCAATTAAAATGTGAGCAAAAGTAGAATGAACCATCAAGGACATTGAATCATCAAACTTCAAGAATCAATTGATAGAGTTGCCAATGGTCTTGTAACAATAATGCTCCCAAAAATGAATAAGATTGGGAAGACGAACCCACACCAGATGCACATTTAGTGGTTTAGTAAGAGGGCTAAAAGAAGTTATCTAGGGTTTGAATTAGAGAGATTTAACTCCCCAGGCCCACAACTTGCCCAACACCAAGTGACAATTATCAGAAGAAGCAAAGGAAGCAATGAAAAAAACCTCAACACAAGGGAAAAGATGAATGTTACCAGCAACCAAAGGCTTCCAAGAATCACTCACCCAATGATGTATATTAGGGAGAGAAGGCCAAAATCCAGCAAATTTGCACACCAACCCACAGTGTTGGTAGTGTAGACACCTATTTCTGTCCACTTGATTAAATAAATTTTATATTTGTTTAATTATCATTCATCTAGCTATTAATTAAATTCATAATTAATTAATCATTTCCCCCTTGTCAATTATTAATTAAATTAATATTAATTAATTTATCCCGACCCCCTTCTTCTATTATTTAAATAAATTATTCAATTTATTTTATTTTATTCACCTAGCCGTATCAATTAAATAAATCATCTTTGTTTGATTAAATTCCCCTTTCACATTTAATTAAATCCCTCACATTTAAATAAATCAAGTCCATCCAATGCAAGTTGCATAATTGATTGAAATAAATGAATTTTATTTCAATCAAA
Organism: Cryptomeria japonica; assembly: GCF_030272615.1. NCBI lineage: Eukaryota > Viridiplantae > Streptophyta > Pinopsida > Cupressales > Cupressaceae > Cryptomeria > Cryptomeria japonica. The sequence continues at coordinate 73,848,656 of NC_081405.1, forward strand.
ATCCTAAAATCCATCCCTTGAAAACCCACTTGCACACTAACCCTTCTTCTAAATTCTTCTAATCCCTTTCTAAACATTCGCACATTCATAAATTAAGGGATTAGGGAGGACTCACTTCTCAAAAGCATTAAAAGCTTTCTCCCTTCCATAAGTTAACCCCCAAGGTCTTCTTAAGCCTTAAAGGCTTTAATCTAACTAACCTACCTTTGACCCTTGGTTAGGGACTTTTCCTCTAACTCAACCATCCATCTGACTCTCAAGTCTCTTCAAGCATTCAATGCTTTGACCATAATTGCCCTTTAACCATTGCACATTCATTCATCCCTTGGATAAAAGCTTTATCCACTAACCTAACCCTAACCAAACCCCCTAGGGTAACCCTCATGTCTCTTCAGCCATTTATGCCTCTTCTCTCTCCTCTCAAGCCTTCTCATGATACCACTTATCACCCTGACATTGGTGGAAGTTGCAAACATGGATTGAGGATCAAGCCCTCTTCATGAAATCCTAGTCGTTGCTAAATCAATTCAACCTTAGCCATCTGATTAACAATTTCCTCTATAAATAGACTCATCCTCTCATTATCAAGGCTACACATGATCAAGGTTATTTCATTATCAACTGATGTACATTGTGCTACACAAGTCCCTCTCACTAGTGCAATTGAGAAGCATTTGATATTACAATTTCATTATCATAGCATAAAATCTTCATTATAGCAAGCTTTGTTATAATCTCATAGATCTTAGTTGCATAATCGTATAAATCATTTTATCATAGCACTTGTTCTTTGAGTTGTCATTGTAAAGGTCAATTGCTCAATGATCTAAGAGCAAAACCATGACTAGAGGAATCCTTGGAGATAGAGAGACAATGTAACTCTTTTAAAAGGATATAGTTTTGTTTAGCTTGTTTGTTAAATTAATCCTTTGATGTATAATGTTCTATTGGTGTGTCTCTAATATTTTGATTATTTGACAATCACACTTTTGTGTACACAGGTAGAAATCAACATTTTCAAACGCATCTTGGCCACAAACCATAATAGGGGAGATCTTGGCACACGGAAGAGGGCAAGATTTCCCCTTGGGAGGATGAGCAGCAATAGATCTAGCAACACAAGCAAAGCTTTGCCTACTAGCAGTAGAAAAATGTCTAGGAGAGACCCTAGCACTCATCGAACCACCATCATCAGAAGCCTTGTCATGACCACCATTTGTAGTAGCAGGTGCATCATCACCGCCCACCAAAATCGTAGGACTCATAGACTCAAGCCCAGACCCAATCCCAACCACAAACCCATAAGCAAGTAGGTCAGAGACCATAGGGGGAGTAGGAAATGTTGTGAGAGCAGATGCATTCAAAATAGTTGTTGTCGGAGTGGGCACAATGGTCGCTATGAGAGCCATTTTGTGTTTTATGTTACTAGAGTGCTTGTAATTGATAAAAAAATTTACAATGGCAATTATTGTTACTGGAATATGGGCATCTAGTTGTTATTAGTTTTTAAACAACTTAGTGGTTATCATTTATAATTACAAGATGTTTTAACTTGTTGGGGGAAAATTTTGTAAACTCAAGGAGGTTTACAAAATGTGGGTTTTCACCATAGTATGCAAAATAAATATCTTTCAGAAGGCAAGATACAATCTCTCCTATGTATAAGGGAAGGTTCCCCCTTTCTATTGCAATCTATATCTAATATTATTCTATCCGCTAACTTTACACTAATCTAAGATGATACAACCACTTCAACTCTCATTTTTCAGAGTAAGTATTTTCCCAATTCTCTATCTAGAATGGATTTCCTTTCTTGATACCTATAATAGTTCTTACTCGTAATAATTCAAAATTATATACAAATTAGAAGCAAAGTCTCAATAAGTGTACAAAGCCTCTCATTGCTTCCTTGTCTAAAAATGACTTATGGGACAAGAAAATAGCAATGAAGCTCAAATTATTCACCTTAGTACTATCCTATAAACCTCTTTACAAATAACTCTTTTAACCAATATTTTTCCAAATAACAAATGAAGCACAAAGTCTTTATGTTGCTACTTGAATGCAATTAATGAACTTTTTGAAAATATAATAAAGTAAACCTCAAAGTCTCTAATTTATTATCCACGCACAATTCTACTTCCAAATTCCCAAAGTAGCACAAAGTCTACTTAGCAAATTCAAATTACTCTTCAATATGTCGCACAACTCACACTTCTCAACTCAAACTCTTAAGAACATATGACATACGTGACATAATAATATCTATATCATAAACAAAAATTGATTCCAACACATAGTTTGAAAGCCAAAAAAATTCTTCTTCTTATTTTGATTGAGTTTGCAAAATCACAATTTGAACACAAATCTCACTTTGTTTTTCACTTTGGCAGAGTTTTATTGCATAAAATAAAGATCGCTATCATTTACAATGAGCACCCTCATATATATAGGGGAGGGGCTATGAGCTAATTTAGGAAAAACTCAACTAACTATGACTAAGTCAAATGTAGAGTTCGATTTGACTCAGGTCTTGTGCACTCCTACATGCAAAACTGTATATACAAAATGACACTTGAAGTGTCAATTGAAATTACAAAAATATACTACACTAAAGATGCATAAAAATGTCTAAGTGTCCAAAGACACGTCTTTACTATGATCATTCTTCTTCAAAAAATCTTCATATTGATGTCCAGTAGCTTGTATTTCAAAATCATTAGGTGTTCGCAATGTTTGACGTTGTTGAGGGTGGTAGGAAGACCAAATAGGAGTCTTACTTCTTGAAATTCATCTTTTTCTAACTTGAAGAGGGTGAAGGCATCTGGTAGTTATGACTACAACATGCTTGAGAAAAGTCTCTTGAGTTAGTTGAAAATATCTTCATGAGAAAAATATCTTCACTAGAACAAGAAGACTAGAAATATTGTCTTCAAAGATCCTCCAAGAATAGAACTTTCTTCTTGTTACTTTGAAAAAATCTAATTGAACATTAGTACCTCTTAATATTCTTACACTTAAAAAACAACTAAGTGTTGGCGTCAATCGAGTCTATTGGCCCAATTTGCACCTAGGATAGAGCTCATGAAAAGTTTGGTGCAAATCGAGTTTGTAGAGTTGATTGACACCTTGGAGAGGGTAAATCAAATATAAGTGTAAGTCAGGTCCATAGGCTCGATTTTCACTTGAAAGGGGTAAATCAATCATTATGGCGTAGGTTGGGTCTATAGACCTGATTACACCTAAGGCAAGAACAACTTGTGTAAGTCAGGTTCATAGGCCCAATTTACACCACAAATGATATAACATTGTGGTGGTGTAGGTCGGGTCTATGAACCTGACTTACACTAGGAAAGTCATGGTGATGGTGTTGTTCAAGTTCGTATACCTAATTTGCATAGTTAGGTGCATTTCGGGTTTACAGGCCTGATTTACACTAGAACTAACTACACAAGTGCAAAATCAGGTCTAAGACCCGATTTGATACCATAAAACCCTATACAAGTGTAGAATAAGTTTTAGGACCCAATTTGACACCAAAATTAATAAAGATGAAATAAAAATAACTTAAAAATGAAAGATAAAAACTTTCGAAAAAAGGACTTTAAACAAAAATGACTTAAGGACCAAGTCGAGAAAGGGGATTGAAATTCACCTCTATTGGCATAATTAGAGTATATAGGTCACAATTTGGACAAAAAAATGTAGGGGTTATCCCACAATTTGAGCAAGCCAAAAATTGAGGATAACAGTTGGCTCTAACTGGGGGAACTTCCTTTGATCGTTGGAATGACTGAAGGGAGTAAAATCCATAACTCTAAGCGCCTTTATCCATCCATTGGGCTATAGAGTCAATCAACAAAAGATACTAAAAACAAAAAAGGATGACGCAATTGATGAAAACAAAACACGACTCAACTTTGTGCAAATGCACTTATTGGAAAGGGAAACTAACCTAACCTAGACACTTAACCAACAATGGAAACTACTTCAAATGAAATGATTAACTAGTACTCCAAAGTAATTGCCTTTCTTTGGCAAGATAGACTATGCTACATGATCATAAGCAGCCACAACCTGTTGAAGCACAAACAGTTGTACCATAGTTTGGTGCACCACTTTCTAGAAGAAATGAACAAATGCACTTGTCACCTCTAATGGATTATATTCACTACTACTCCAAAGTGAATAAATGAACCAGGACTGCTCCTTCTCACCTACGAATGCATCTTTGGCCTCACTCTCAATTGTATCTTCATGTTTAGGAATAAGTGTGGCCTTTGATGTCTTGTTTGGTTCCAACCAAGCTAGATGTCTTATAGGACATCCCCTTGATAGGACGTACTTTGAGCTCTTCTTTCTTTTTGTGCCTTTATCAATTGATTTCTCAACCACAAACTCATGCTAAGTGGAATGAGTTTCCTCTTGTGATCTAAGTGAAAACATGGTTGCATGGCTTGCTTCATCATGTTGTTCACAAACTTTAGATTTGAGAGAATTGCCATCAAGACTTAAGGAAAAATCCTCTATTATGTTTGTGAAAAGGTCTTCATCAAGTTGTCTAGTAGTTCTTTCTTGCATAATATTCTCAAGTTCACAACCTTGAAATATAGATGCTTTCTTCTCATTTTTTTCAACTTGACTGGTACCTTCACGCACATTCATCTTTTCACATCTTATGATATGATGGTCCTCATTTACCAACACCTTTCAAAAGTGGCCTTCAACCTCTTGTTGTTTATTCCCCATGTTGTCTTTCTCAATAGCTCCTTGATAACACACTGACCAGATATGAGAATCGCCAGCTATGTCTGCTTCCTTCTCTAAGAAGAGATTAGCAAGATCACTTTGTTCAGGTTTGGAGTTCCCCACCGTTGTATTCACTAGTGGTGCTTCAAGTGCACGCCTTTCTAGTGAAGGAAGCTTGTTTTGATTCCTTGCAACATATTCATAGCTAGTAATTGGATACAACCTCCTTGGAATGTCTTTGTAAGGAGAAGAGAATGCACCTCAAGCTATTTTCTTCTTGAGGGAAAGCAACTCATTAGCCAACCTCTGCACCATGGGATCTATTCCATTGTTAGACGATGATTCCAAAGGAGAATTTTCTCTAGACCCATTTGGCTCTATCTTTATCTTACTTGCAAGGATAAGATCATCTTCAATGTCAATTGCTAAGGTTTGTGCAACTACAAGGTCTCTCAAAACTGCCCTTCTCAATAAGAAACTCACCTTAGGCAACTAAGCATTGATGAAGCAACACTTCAAATTTTTGGCAGTGGCCATCGTTGGAATTTTGTTAGACAACTTGTTAAATGTAGCCACAAACTCCCGCATGGGTTCCTGTGACTCTTTTTTCATTTGAGTCAATTGTTCTAACAATGCATGAGCATCTTCTGCAAGCTTGAACCTTTCTTCGAATTTTGTTTTGAGTGTTTGCTAATTGGTGATAGTTTGTGGTGTAAGATGATAGAACTAGTCAACAACAACGCATTGGAGTGTTTCAATAAACAGTCTTAATGAAACATCTTCATGCTCAACACCAAGAATACCACATGCAATGTAGAAAGCAACGATGTGCTCATCTAGATGTTGTTTTCCATCCCCATAGAACTTGGGGATGTTCTTCCACAATCCATTAGGAAGATCATGTAGAGGTGGAGTCAGATTCAATAGACCAAAAGCATTCCCCAAAGAACCTTGGGCAACCATTTTACATGTCCTTGCTGAAAGCTTGACAAATTAAAATGAATAAGATACTAGTATACTTCAACCAAAAGCATGAGACCTTTGGATGCATATCGTATCCCCAGCAAAGTTGCCAAAAATTGTTGGGTGAAAATTTTGTAAACTCGGGGAAGTTTGCAAAACGTGGGTTTTCGCTACAGTATGCAAGACAAATATCCGTCTCTCCTATTTATAAGAGAAGGTTCCCCCTTGCTACTGCAATCTATATATGATATTATTCTACTTGCAAACTTTACACTAATCTAAGATGATACAACCACTTCAACTTTCTTTTTTAAGAGTAAGTATTTTCCCAATTCTCTATCTAGAATGGATTTCCTTCAAGAACTTGATACCTATAACAGTTCTTACTTGTAGTATTTAAAAAATCTATACTAATTAGAAGTAGAGTGTCCATAAGAGTACAAAACCTCCCATTGCTTCCTTTTCTGAAAAATGACTTATGAGATGGGAAAATAGCAATGAAGCTCAAAGTCTTCACCTTACTACTATCCTATCAACCTCTTTACAAATAACATTTTTAACCAATATTTTTCCAAATAACAAATGAAGCACAAAATATTTATGTTGCTACTTGAATGCAATTAATGAACTTTTTGAAAAGATAATAAAGTAAATCTCAAAGTCTCTAATGTTAGGCCCAATATGGAAAGCTAATGTACTGAGAGGGGAGGGGTGAATTAGTACTTCAAATCCTTTCTTGAACAATATCTTTACTGTTATGCATAAACCAAAAACTGCTATAACATAACATAAAGCTAAAACAAATGAATAAAAATCATACATGATTCACTCTATAACACATATATTTTGGTTACGCAGAAACTCTTGGTTAGAGAGAAAAACTGCGGTGGGGATGGCACCCACAACTTCACTACTGCAATAATAAAGGGTGCTCGGTTAGAGCTACATGTTTAGCTATTTCTGATAGCTTACCCTGTTAGGAGTATCAAGATCGTTAGATCTACCTTGCTAAAGGATTTTACAACACTTATTCTAAATGTTGCACCTGGTTAAAGGCTTTACAATTTATAGACTTTGTTAGAGTCTTTTACCCTGTTAAAGGTTTCTCTTACAACTCAAAAATATTACAATGAAATCTTTACAAATATCTGCAACTTTACATCTGAAATGTTATAGCAGATTCTATGTGCTCAAAATGAGATTACCTTGCTTATAGCATACCTCGATAACCCATAGAATAACTTGGGAAACCCTTCTGTTTACTCTGTTCCTTGACTATTCTCTGAAATTCTTCTCGGTGACCTCTGTGTCTCTGTAACAGTCATAACACTCAGTGCTTTCCCATGATTTTACTTTTCACATATGTTTGTCTTCACACTCATACACACACTCTATTTTTTTCTATCTGATCCCAATCCATGTTGTATAAATAGATCTCTTATGTCGGTGATCTGGTTCATTGCTTCGATCTTACAAACATGATTTATCGAATGAATAACCATACAAAATATTTCATTGGATAGATGACCTCAAAATCATACACAATCCTTGAGTGCAATTTCCATTGTGATAACGGTTCTTTGTTCCTCGATCTTGTAACACGTTTCCACATGTGTGTCTAGGTTCAATGAATTTGGTAACACGTTTCACTCGGTGTATCATTATTGCTTCTCGGTAGACATAGAGTGTTACTCAGTAGACAACTCGGTGTATACTGGGCTCTGTGACTATTTTCTTCTATAACTGACTGCTCAGTGCATACCGACTGAATGTTTCGGTAGTAGTAACCAACTAGAGTATATAGAATGACTTTGGACATAAAACTAATGGCAACTTAATAAGTAGTAACATCTAATTTATTATCCACACACAATTCTACTTCCATATTCCTAAAGTAACATAAAGTCTACTTAGCAAATTCAAAGTACTCTTCAATATGTCACACAACTCACACTGCTCAACTCAAACTTTCAAGAACATGTGACATAAATGTCATAAGAACATTTATATCATAAACAAAAATTGATTCCAACACAAAGTTTGAAAGCCAAAAAATTTCTTCTTCTTATTTTGATTGAGCTTGCAAAATCACAATTTGAACACAAAGTCTCACTTTGTTTTTCACTTTGGTAGAGTTATGTTGCATAAAATAAATATCTCTATCATTTATAATGAGCACCCCATATATATAGGGGAGGAGCTATGAGCTAATTTAGGAAAAAATCAACTAACTATGACTAAGACAAATGTAGAGTTCGATTTGACTTAGGCCTTGTGCACTCCTACATGCAAAACTGTATATACAAAATGACACTTCAAGTGTCGATTAAAATTATAAAATGCCACGACACCAGAGATGCATAAAAATGACCAAGTGTCCAAAGATACATCTTTACTATGATCATCCTTCTTCAAACAATCTTCATATTGTTTCTAGGTAGCTTGTATTTAAGAATCATCTTATGTTCACAATGTTTGTCGCCACTGAGAATGGTGGGAAGGCTGGATAGGATTCTTGCTTCTTGAACTTCATATTTTTTTGACTTGAAGAGGCTGAAGTCATCCAGTAGTTGTGACTGCAACATGTTTGAGAAAAGTCTCTTGAGTTAGCTGAAAAGATCCTAATGAGAAAAATATCTTCACTGAAACAATAAGACTCAAAATACTATCTTCAAAGGTCCTCCATGTATAAGACTTTCTTCTTATTACTTATTAAAAAATTAAGTGAATATTAGTACCTCTTAATATTTTTACACTTAGAAAATTACTAAGTGCTAGTGTTAATCGAACGTAGGCCCAATTTACACCTAGGATAGAACTCATGAAAAGTTAGGTGCAAATTGCGTCTATAGACCTGATTGACACCTTGGAGAGGGTAAATCAAATATAAGTGTAAGTCGGGTCTATAGGCCCAATTTGCACTTGAAAGGGTTAAATCGATCATAATGGTGCAAGTCAAGTCTATGGACCCAATTACACCTAAGGCAAGAACAACACGTGTAAGTTGGGTTCATAGGCCCGACTTACACCACAAATGATATAATATTGTGGTGGTGTAGGTCAGGTCTATGAACCCGACTTACACTAGGAAAGTCATGGTGATGGTGTTGTTCGGGTCCGTAGACCCGATTTGCATAGTTAGGTGCATTTCGGGTCTATGGGTCCGATTTAAATCAAAACTAACTACACAATTGTTGAATCAGGTCTAAGACCCGATTTGACACCAAAATCAATAAAGATGAAATAAAACTAACTTAAACATGAAAAATAAAAACTTTTAAAAGAAAAGACTTTAAACAAAAACGACTTTAAGGACCAAGTCGAGAAAGGGGATTGAAATTCACCTCTATTGACATACTTAGAGTATATAGGTTACAATTTGGACAAGAAAATGTAGGGGTTATCCCACAATTTGAGCAAGCCAAAATTGAGGATAACATAACTTTAATCATTGCTATAAAAGGTGAAAAAACCTCATAACAACCTCATGGGAATTTGGGTTCCTAAAACCATCATAGCTTCTAAGATTTACTTTTAATAAATAGTGACTTACTACTAGTAACACATTACTTATTGATCTCTGGTAAAAATTAATTACTATACTAGTATAACCTAGATGGTAAAAAATATTTTTTTATTCATGGTGAATCCCTCATTCCTTATTAATGATATACAAATAATATTAGGAGTAATTAAATACATACAATTTACAAGGCTTATGGCACCTTAATTTTATCAAATTTCTCAATATGTGAAAATTATTTACCTACAATTATCAAACATGATGCATTGATGCATTTTCCTAGGTCAAGAGAATACTATCTAGCAACTTGTAAATATGAATATAACTAATCTACAAAAGGGGGCTAAAGTGTATTGAACCCTTGGGCTTACATAGTGTTCTATGTTTGTGAAGTGTTGTCATGAGGTTATGAGTTTGATTTTGTTGTATAATGATGTGTTTCAAAATAAAGCAGGGTTTAATGACATCATGGTTGACTAAGGTGTTTTGAAGCATCTAAGTAAGTGTCAAAGATAACTCATAAACCTTCAAAAGAGCATACAAGTTTTCATGACAAATTCAACTCTTGTGACATGTATTGAATTCATTATGTACCATGACAAGTTCACAAACGATCATGTAGGAGAGTAACATGGTTACAACCTACATTATTGTATGTCTTAAATGCTTGGTTAATTCAAGGAAGTGTATTGAGATTTGATAATAAACCTGGATGGCATGTTTAGGGGTAAAAATTCTATATAAAAAATGCTTAAGGTGGTAGTAAGGTAATACAATTTGCTAGTTAAAAATATATATTTATATAGGTGTTGAAGGATTGAAGAGTGTAGAGGAGAAATGAAGGATTGCATGTCATCTCTATTTTGAAGATAATACAAATTTGGACATGTCTTCTTAGTGATTTTTTTTCCTAGAAGAGTTTGTTGAACACAACACAAGACTAAGAGTGGGGGGGGGGGGGGGGGTTGAATCGGTCCAAACCTCAAAATACTTAATTTTTAATATTTTTAATATTTTAAACTTCAAACCACAACTATATAATTACTACACTAATAAATCATGAAAGCACAAAGCACAACAAACACATGAACACCAAATTTATGTGGAAAACCTTAAGCGGAGAAAAACCATGACAAGAATCACACTCACAATATGAATATAATTTATTACAATGTTGCCTTCGAAACTTACTGCCCCTAAGAGGACTTGCAAAACTAAGGCACACAACCCAAGGTCCAAACGACTTGCAAGACTGAGATACGCTTTCTTAGGGCAAGGTACAGAAAGCTGCCAAGAAACTCACTATCTTCCGGCAGAGAAAGGAATAGCTGAATTGAAATGAACAAGATCTCCTAATCATGAAGTTATCCTTGAACCACTATGTCAAGTGACCAATATCATGGCAAACACATATGACTTCAAACACTATCTCAAAACACTGTCATATTGAAGATATCATCATCAAAGCTCTTCACAACTAACTTTCAAATATTTCCAACACCAAATCTTCTTGCAAATCATTCACATCCACTGCTCATCAATTTACACACATCTCATACCATCACTCACACATCCACACTCCTTTATATACAATATTATTCATTAAAACCCTTGATTAGGTCGGCCATAGACAAAAGAAACAATATTACATGAATTTGGCCACCCAAACCAATCAAAACCATTGCAGTCCACTCCAGGAGATAAAGAGGACCCAAAAAAATCATACCACGTCCATCTAAGTTGATTCTAGTGAGTCGCACATGGTAACACATTCTCCAAAGTCAACATTAAATGAAACGTGTAGATAAACATTTAAGCACATCAACTAGTCAGCCCATAACTATCCTCTAATGCAAATTACACAATGTGGATCTCCACACACCATAGTGAGACAAAAAACACTAACCAAACTCATTATCCAAAGAAAAACCAGACCAAAAGAATATGATCCAAGTAAGATAAGCCAACTGGACCAACTTAAACACAACACAACTAAACATGTCGAACACAAAACAACATAACTTCACTTAACAATCAACTTAACAACCAAAAAAAAACTAGAACACTGCAAAACCAAATGAACATGTCCTCCAAACCACAACACTTGAATCCACATATCTGAATGCCACCAAGCATTCTTCATACCAGTTCTAATAGACAACCTCATTGTCAAAAACAACAACCACCAACTCTACCATTTGAGCAACAAAGGACCTACAAATCTAATAGTTCAATATACACAAAACATAAACATTACATCCAGAGTCACAACACATAATATTCACATACCGAAGGAATGCAAAGCCCTCTTCCACTGGGACATTAAATACTCTTTCCTACATAAATATTTTTTCCTGCATATTGAAACTTTCACTACACCAACCTTTTAGAAACACCTTTACATCTTCATTAGACCATACAACAATACCAAAACAAACACTTTCGGACCATCTACAACACATAGTGACATCAATGACAATACAAGATAGGTTGACATCAATGACAACACAACACAACAACTCAAGTAGTTTCCAATAGGGTTTCTCCACGTAAACATTATGTTAGGTGTTTTATCTTTGTTCCATATTTTTCTTGTGGTTTTTATTTTATTTTTTGTAATTTTCATTTGGTTATATAATGGTTACGAACATTTTTATGGTTCAATTCAAATTTTTATATATTTTATTTACCTTCATTGATGACATTTGGTATCGAAGTCTATCTAGCTTTGCTTCTTGGGTAGACAGGTGAGAGTTCTTTGAGTAATAGTAGGAGTTTTGGTTGAATCTATTTTCCATATTTGGGTGAAGCCACAACTACATCCTAATCTCAGTTGGACATTAAGAAGTTTAATAAAAGTGGTTATGATCGAAGGAATAAAAAAATGAAGGGTCTCCTCAAAGAGGAGGATCAATAGTTGGTCGTGTATGCATCATACTTTTAACATGTCTGTATGACCTTGTTTTAGGGTTTTTCGTACTCACTAACACTTTCTCAATGTCGTGCTTTCGATCTTTATCATTTGTCGATATTGTGTCATTTATTTGCATTTCTTTCCTATTCGATTACAATTTCTCATAATTTGAATTAGGTCTTGTCAATATCAATTTCATTTCTTAAACATTGGTCGTGATCAATCTGTCATATCAATTGGACATCGTTGTAACCCTAATCGATGTCAATTAGGGTTTTTGTCTTAATCCCTTGTCATTTGCAGTATCAATCATGTTTTAATCAATTATCAGTCAATTTAGATCATTTTGGATATTTATCAATCTTCATCAAATCAACCTTTTGTCAATCTTTGATTGATTTGTCATCGATCTCAATCAATCATCAATCTTTGTCAATTTTGGATCAATTAGTCATTGATCCTTTGTTAGTTATCTTTTATCAATGCAATCTTTTTGTCATCTTTGACCAAATTGTCATTGGTCTTTGTCAATCAATTATCAAGTCTTTGTCATTTGTCTCTTCGATTGCGATCATCATCACATGTTTATGGCTTTAAATATAACAAGACCTAATTCATTTCTAGTTCATCTCCTAGGGTTTTATGATTTAATCATTTAATCCTAGTAACACTTCCCCTTAGGTTAAATGAGTTTATTCATTTATCCTATGTCACAATTAAATTAATTTATTTAATTGTGTAATTGTCCCTTTTTGTGAGATAAATTAATAAATGAGATTTATTAATTCCTCCCACCTTTTTCTCCCCTAACATTTCCCACTAATTTCTCCACCAATTTGGGATCCTACTTTTTAGGCTAATTTGTCATAATTTGGAAGCATAAATCACTCTCGATTTTGTCATAACTTTGCATAACAACTTGTCATATTCCTTGTATAGAAATGTGTCATGAAAATTGCATAACAAGTTATCATAGTATTGGCACAACATTTGTCATATCTTGTCCCCCCAATCATACTAATTTCGAATCAATTGCCTCTTTTGAATCATTCATGCCAATTTGATATCCTCGTCAATTTCTCTATAAATTGAGCACTTCTCGCATTCTTTTTCAAGCATGCTTCTAGTATCCTTACGCTGCGAATTTCATCTTGCAATCATCTTGCTTGCTACTCATTTGCATCTTGTAGGTGAGATCCACAACAATTTGAAGGTGAAAGAAGAACAATGGAGGAACAATGAAGGAGATTCCAGCATTTTGGTTTGTATTTCAGTTTTAGAATCATGTCTTCATGCCTTTGTTGTATGTGCTAGGATTTGATTTCATAGCCTATTAGTTTTCGTGGTTGACTAATGTTATGTTATGATGCTTTGCCTAATTTCCTACTTCAGAGGTGGCTATAATGTGTTAGGAGCCCCAATCCACCTACTTAGAATGGTTATGGATGCCTACAAGTTTCTTATATAGTTCATTAGAGCTTCCACCCCTAAATTCATGACAATGTTACAATCCCAACCACTTGTCTGATCTTGTTGCATCACTTCCTTCAAATGCACAAACTTTACCTACCTTACCAAGCACTTGAATTGATCTAAACAATTTTTATTATGTCGAAGGCGTGTACCACTCACATGTAGGAGGTCATGCATCCCCAGTCACAAAGTCAAGACGCAACTTATGCAAATATTGATAGCTTGATAATGATGGATGATACATGAAAAATCAAAAAGCAAATAAATATAATAATCTTATCAATTTCGAATCAAATAATAAAAATATGATTTCATCTTTTTTAAAAAATTTAAATATAATTTTAAATTTTGCAAGAAAGATGAAATTTAAATAATAGAATATTAAAATAAAATTTTATTTAAGATAAAGGTTTAAATATTTTGATTAATTAAAATTTAGAAAATAAGATAGATTTTCAAAATTAAAATTTTAAATTTACAAATATTGATGGCTTGCAATGGTGAGTGATAAATGAAAAATTAAAAAGCAAATAAATATAATAATGAAATTCTTATACTTCTCTTATTCAATGTCTACATCCTTATATCATTTGTTTAGTTCAAAAATTGATATTTCATTTGCAAAATCTTTAATAGTATCTTATGAACCATTTATTATAGATGCAACACATGCTGCTCGATTTTAAAATTCTTTGATCTTGAACAATTAATTATAAGAACAATGAATACTAAATAGACCATTCATGTTCATGAGAGATAGGTTCTTGTAATCCATTCTTTATGAAATATAGTTGATAAAGATTTGACTAAAAAAATAGTTGAAAAAAATAAACTTGCTTGAAAAATAATCTATATTTCATTTCCACAATATTACACAATGTGTCAAATCTAAACATTTTATTTATATCTCTCAATTAATTACACACAAAATAAAATTACCATCATTTATTCTTTTCTATTTAAAGAATAATTGATCCATGAAGCGAAGCAATACAGTCACGCCTTAAAATGTTTTTTGGTTTAAACTTAATAAAATGTAGTTTCAGTTCTAAAAACATTCACACTTGTTTGCAAAGACAACTATTTATCCACTAGTCCAAAAAAACATCGTAGCACAACCCAAGCGCACGAGAAGAGTAAGAAAAATTATTTGGGCTCTCGTTAATTATATATCATTTTGATAATCTATCGAAACAAATCAAATTTGTTAAACAATTACATATAAAATACAATAGAGAAAGCAATGAAAGGAACAGCTTTTGTTGCTTTATAAAAATTCCAACTGAAAGACATTGTAAATTAACTTCTGAAAAAAATTCTCTTGTATATTAACTTTAATTAGATACACTCTAAAATAATTTTAAATATAATCACTTTGATCTTTCATAATTTAAAATTTAGTGCATATTCCTAACATTTATCTATTAAATAGGGGCATTCACCATCATGTAATGAGAGCAAATTTCACCTAGCTTCAAATAAATCACCCATCAAAGGTAACAAATGAGAGATTTCAAGTTACAATGTAAAAAACATTAAGATTGCAGCAAGATTTAACATAAAATGGTTGGACAGCTACACTATTATTTGACAAAGATTTACTGGATAACCTGAACAGTTTTTCTCCAACATCGCTAATAAACCCCATGGGTCTTCAGAATAATACAAATTGGCAAAGAAGATAGATATGAATATTTGCTGCTTGAAACAATTTTACACTTTAAAACATTTGTTTCTTTTTAAGAAAAGTGAGAAAAATGATATAAGAGAAACATACCGGGGATGAAAAAATTGCTTCCCATAAGTAACGTTGCAAATTAGTCATGAGTATTATACAGATACAAGAATAAATATTTCTATAATTACAATTTTGTGTCCGACTTCATCGATGATAACTATTTTCACTTCCACCTTCAATCAAATCGGCATGAAATATTATAGCTCTCCAATCTTGCCATCTGATACCCAAATATAAATAGCTATGAACACAACAAATGATATTGCCCATTGTAATGAATTCCATCAACATTTTCTACTGTGTTAGGTTTTCCGAATGGATGTAGTCCAGAGTAAATCCACATCAGAGCATACTGTCACCTTCTCACCTCTTAGCATGTTTGATGTGCTGATTAGCGAACCAAATTTCATTGGAGTCTTATCTGTAAAATTAAGACAAACACAAATGAAATTTTGGAATATAAGTTTCCAAACAAGATACTTCCTCCTCTATGATGCTCCAAATTGCAACAAAATCAACAATTTACTTCAAAAAAGTTATGCCTGATCTACCAAAAGTTTTGGGCTATACTTACTTAGATCCCATTCCAGGCCACTTGTGGTCGTACTTTGAGATGGTCCTCCAACAGGAACCAGACCACAATGTGGCCCTTCGACCGAATGATCTACTAAAATTTCATGTTGATGAGTCTTAGGTAGAAGGAAAAGGAGACTGTCATCGCTCAAGAGAACAATTCGTAATTCTGAAAATGTATAAAGAACGTTTATATTTCCTAATTCGTGGTCAAATCGTCCTCCAAGTGCTCCAACCACAATAAGAACCAACTGGAAGAAGGATGCACACTTTTAAATAGGATGATGAATTCATGGCAAGTAAAATAATTAAATAAATAATAAATGATGGACTGTGGAAACTACATGCTTTAATAAAAGATTACAGTTGCCATAGTAAGATCATCAGTTTTATGATTCTCCTAAGCAGACCAAAACTTAAAATATGCAACAAACTCATTTATAGAATCTCATTGCACACATAATCAAGAATAATGTAGGACAAAACTATAAAAATGTTTCAATGACAATCCTTTCTATGATCAACTCTTAATGAACTTCAAGGGCACTATAAAATAGAGAATATTTCAGAAAAAAACAAAAAAATCAATCTACTGTGCTGAATAAGTTGGACAAAAGTTGGAACATTATTTTGGGGTACGTACTTTAGACTTATCCAATTCCGGAGTGCAATCTCTGATGAAGGCCACACACTTGTGGAGATCTGTCGTATCCTGATCATGAGACTCATCCAAGATAGTTGATCCCTGAAAGATTCAAAATTAATGATTTGATATATCATAACGAAATACAAATGGTACGAACCACAGTATGAAGCTTAAGATTCTATATTCCATATTTGTCAAGATCTATGATATCCTGATAATATGATAATCAATACACCTAAAACCTGCCACATACATTTAATCAATGTAAACTACTAAACAACAAATGACATTTGCAACCTGGACTGGTGATCTCCTCCATAAACAGATCATTGAAAGAATCTTCAGAACATTCAAGCAGAGAAAAATTACATTTCATATAGTTCATCCTCAGCCAATTGACCTTGTGACAAACAGGAGAAGCTAATGCAAAATAATAGCTGGAACAAAGTAATAGATTATTCTACTTAATTCTATATTCATGGTGTGAACTGTTCACAGCAGTGTGACTGATTTAAAATGATGGATCATGGTGTGTTGATTGAAAACTACATAAGGAGAAGGACAGCTCAAATCAAAAACAAAATCAAACTAATCACATATTGATTTTTTTGAAAGAGGAATCCATGAGAAAGAGTGCTAAGCACTTTTCTTAAATTACAGTATGACTCTCAATAAATTTCAGACAAATAACAAGAAGTCTTCTACCTGTTGTCAAAGCCTCTGTGACTCGACAAGAAATTACATCTGTATAAAAAAGAAAATTAATTACTTATCAAAAAGAATGGTTCTCAAATCGAAAGCTCATAGAAATCAAGAAAATAAGTACGGTCATTCCAATTCCATTATTCCTTTCCTTGATGAGTTAATGATCAAGTTTCAGCAAAGCATTTTAAATTTTAACGTATTACATATTCAATTAACAATGCATGTTAAAAGTAAAACAGATGAAAATACATATCCTTTTAAAATATGTCTTTTGACCAGCTGCTCCCTTCTACTTTACCTTCAAACAATTATTTCTATGATAAAGTAAAAAATTCTCATACAACGGTTTTCAAATTTTGACTAGTCTAGTAATCCTCTTTCCTAATTAAACAGGACGATATGCAAGAAAGAAACTCATCTTGCAGACAGCCATGTGAAATCATTAATTAATAAGTTCTAAAATGTGGACTTAGAAAAGGCATTTGATTCACGTTACAAACACTTTGTAGCATTGATATAACCGGTTAATGATTACTGTTATTCTAGAGCTTCATGACATGATAGTAGGTTGATTGCTAACAGCACAAGTGACCTACAGAGAAAATTGCTTTCAGAGACAGCTCTTTGATTTCTTAGATAATCTTCAACTGCTCGTGCTATTGATCTTCAAAATATCACAATCGAGCTGTGGTCTCATGAAAGGGGGATTCCTAAAAAGATTTGGTGGGTGCTGCTGATATTTTTAGGAGTATTTTAAAGCAGGTGATCCCATGAATTTAATAAAGTTATAGTGCAGCTTAAACTTAGAAGTAGGAAACCTAAAAACTCTAAATGATTTATGAGCTTCATACTGCGGTTCGTACCATTTGTATTTCATTATGATATATTAAATCATTACAAACTAAAACAGTACAATTTGTATTTCATTATGATATATTAAATCATTACAAACTAAAATGTATTCATTGCAGGTTATTTAGATATGTTTGTAAACAACCAATGAAATATCTATTTATTCGTTGCATGTTGTTAAAAGCTAAAATTTCTATGTGCTGATTTTTTCCTATAAATTTAGTTGTGAAAGATGAAGTATCAAAAAACTCAACGGTTCATTTTTGTACTTTTTAAGTGTTTCCAGCTTTGTAGCCTCTTTCAATGACGGCTACAAAGCGATGCTCGTTTTAGCTTTGTAAGTGTTAGTTTTAGCAATCAAGTTTTGTAAGTGTTAGTTTTAGCAATCAAATTAGCAGTATAGAACAGAAAATCAGAATGCAAAGTCCATCATACGCATAACACACATGTACCCTAGGAAAACCTCCCTCTTGGAGGAAAAACCCAGCAACCAAAGATCTCAGATCTGATTAGATTAGATATAGCGGCAGATTACAATACTGCCCTTCCAGGGCATACAAAGAACTTATCTGAATCACAGTTCAGTTCAGACTTGAAACAATCGCCCAGATTGTTGATTGAAGATCATGTGAGGGAGACCGCTTGCCCTAGAACAGATGTAGCACAGCCTGAAGTAGGTTCAGTAGCGTTGGAGCAGGTTCGGCAGCCTTGGGGCAGGCTCGGCAGACCTAGGAAGATGTTCGCCCAGCTAGAAGACAATTTCGCTGACTGAAAGAACCAGATTTGGCAGCCCTGACAGGCTTGTAACGTGATTCGCCTTGCTTGGAATATATTCGCTCAATGCATAGGGGATTTGCTTCACCAAGGAGATCAGATTCACTGATAATAGAAGATCAGATTCGCTGCTTATCTTGTGCAGATCACAATTACATAATTCGCATATGTAGCAAAGATGTGACACTTGACTTGATTGCCTTTTGTGACTTCAAGGCACTCTTAATTAATACATGCCCTTAACACTTGATGCCTAGGTCGGCCTTAATCATTTAGGCGCCAAGATACAAGTTACATATTAATAAGTCCTGACCTATTGAATTTACAAGTTACACATGAGGTGCGCCCAAATAGGGCCTGTCCTATTATAATACATTACACAATCGTCCAAATAGGCCCAGTTAAACATATGCCAAATTGCTAAGGCCAAAGGCCACTTAGCACTTAGGTGAACTAGGTCGGCCCTAGAAGGGATCTGACCTAGCTACACAACAGTAAGCTCTCAAATTTTCCGAAATTATCAGGTTCATTTTAACAATGTGTTATCTATTCATGTGTAGAAATTATTTTTTTCAGAAAATTTACTTGTGTATGTGCCACAGCTTGAGAAAGCCCAGTTTTTCGAAACATTTTGTTTTGTTTAATGCACTAAGTTGATATTTTTTGTATGTTGGTTTAACTTGTACAAATATTTTGAAGTGATTTTGTAGAAATTATTTTTTTCAAAAATTTACTTGTGTATGTGCCACAGCTTGAGAAAGCCCAGTTTTTTGAAACATTTTGTTTCGTTTAATGCACTAAGTTGATATTTTTTGTCTTTTGGTTTAATTTGTACAAATATTTTGAAGTGATTTTATGAACTGCAGTAAAATATTAGGAAAAAATGGTCACAGGTCTAAAACAGTGAAACTTCACTTGAACAAAAATTATAGAAGATACAAATAAAATATAAATTTATTTAGATTCAAAAGAGCCATAGGTTTACTGATAAAGTTCCTGGTGATTATAAATTAGATGGATTTCAATAGCGCTCATTTTGTATAATTTGATTAAGAATAGTGGTAAGATGTAACCATTTTCTTTTTTAAAAGATAGATATTAGCTTTGAATGTTTGTAAATTCCTATTCATTACTGACATCTAAGCACATGGGTTTACTAGTCAACAGCTAACCAGTCATTATTGGTATTGGAGAATTACTATTATAATCAATAATGTTTACTTATTATGTCTACCATGTAGGTGGGCCGAAAGATCTCTCACACAAGATAAAGAGAAATTTAAGTTTCTGTAATCTTAATTTATGAATTTTAAAAAATTTACCATCTCTGTGGAAAAAATGTTAATCATTCTTTGCATGGGCATATGCCAAATCGGTAGCACAAACTGAGTGAGTACAATTTTTGTAGGCATCTGTGCATATGGAATCATATATGGCTTCAAAAGACAGGGCACAATGTAACACCTTGCCAAAAATGCCCTACGGATGTTACATTTCAGAGGCAAGAGGCTATGAAAACATACTCAACAAGGTCAGTCAAAAAGGCAAGCACAAGCACAGGAGTGAAATCAAGTTCTTTGGAGGGTAGGGTCAATTATCAAAGGGAGGCAGAACTGTTGGTGTAAATAAATATTCATCATGGATATTATTACACTTTACTTAAGTTAACTTAGGATAATGCATCTCATCGTAGTTTGGATATGAGACACTTAGGGAAGTGTGCGCATAGGGATGTAGCTTGTAGGAGAAATTCCACCTTTTGTGGTCTTATCTTGCTGTTACACTCCACATTCGGTGGGTCCTCCACCTCTTGTGAAATATTATATTATTTCTCCTACCTACCCCTACTTTTTCTTACCTACCCTTGTTATTGAGCCACATGTCATGATTGTGTGCTCACATATCCATATGGCCTTGCCTATATAAGCAGGCCCATATTCATTGTATTGGTTAATCCAGTTGATCATTTGTATATTGATGAGAATATAGTTTGTTCTTGTCATTCTTTTCTCTCTCTTTTATGCTTTTCATTGTGCCCTTGATCTTGGCAAAATCTCACATGGTATTAGAGCTATTGGGGCTTCATGGGAGACATCTTGGAAGGCTTCTATTTTCGGATCTGAGGTATTGTGTGTTTTAGAGGCATCCTAGAGTGTTTTCGACCTCACCATTGCGTCCGGGAGGCCATTTCCATAAAAATCGAGTATACACTCGACCTATTTTGGCGGAAGTCGAATTTTGGGTGTGGAGGAAAATTTTGCCCAATTCGGGCAGTACGGAATTTTCGGATTTAAAAAATATATATATATTTTTCTGAAAAAAAAATTTCTTTCTGAAAAGTGTTTTTTGAAAAATAAAATTAAAAAAATAAAAAAAATCTTCGAATTTTTTGGGGGGGTCCCGTGACCCACCCCCCCACCGTACCCCGTACGTAGACTCTGCAGGTTGCAGACCTCGGCCACCGCCGCCGTACTACGTTGACTTCACCACCGTGTAGATCACGGTACCTCGGCCACCGGCAGCAGTAGCAGCTCCCCGGCAGTGGCAGCAGCTCCTCTAGCCTCGCCTCCCATCGACAGCCGGGCCCTCCCGCCACCAACCACCGGTCAGCAAAACCGGTGTACCACGTCCACCACGTGGCAGGAGGCCACTGGCCCGTGGCAACCTTTCTGCCACATCATCCGTACACTTTGACACATTAGCAACGCCCAATCAGCCGCCACGTCAGCTTGTCCAAGGGTGCGACAGCCATTTTGACGGTCATACGGCCGCCAAATTTAACACAGTGTTTTGCTGACGTCAGCTTGCATCATCATCTTTTTGAAAATTTTAGACTCCTCTCCGTTGAGCAGTTTGGTTTTTTGGGTCAACTTTGGAGGCTCATAATTTGCTCAATTTTGCTCCTTTTTGGGTGCAATTTTTTTTATTTGGGCTAATTTTTCGTGCTCTCCGTAGTGGTGTGGTTATTTTCTGATTTTGGTGCACAAGTTTTTCAAAATTTTCGGATTCTCTCAGCTATACCTGTCCAATCCTCGATTTTGCAACTTCAAAGGCTTCGTTTGAGCTCATACGACCTCCTTTTCAGGTGCCGTTTTTTTTTAAAGTGCATAATTTTTCGTCTACTTTCATAATCTATGATCAGTTTTCAGAGATTTTGAGTGGATATTGTACTTTCAAATATTGGTCTTTTTTGGCCTACTTGGTACTTGTAATTTGCTTGGATCTTAGTTTCAATCTCTTGCCTAATCAGTTTGAGTCTCCTTTGGCCTTATTGAGGCAGTTGTAAAGTTGAAATCAACAGTCCACTTTGTCATTTTTTGCAAGTGGCTCATTGTACACGCACTAAGTATAAAGTGCCAAATCATCATTTTGGGGGGGGTTCTTTGATTGGTGTCTTGTGTGATTGTGCCTCTCTTTCCTTGTGCTCTTTCATTTTTGTTTCTATGAGTCCTCATAAATTTCCAGCTTTAACTCCACATAATTATGCATCTTGGAAAATTAAAGCATGGAGCAAATTAATGGAAAAAGATCTCACGCATTACATAGATGGAACAATAGCAGCACCACCCGATCCTAAGGCTGATCCTAATGCTCAGTTAGAATGGCTCACTAAGAATTGCATGGCTCTTGGAACTTTGCGTAAGTATGTATTAGATGACCTCATTTTTCACATTGAGAAGTGTACTACAATCAAAGAGGCTTGGGAAATGTTTCAGAAATTGTATGGTCAAGTTGATGAAATCAGAGGTTACAAGATTGACAATGAGCTCACCAACTTGGATCCCAAGAATTTTGATACAATCCAAGATTATGTCACCAAAGCAAATGAGCTAAGAGCTAAGCTAAAGGACTGTGGAATTGACAAAAAAAGATGCTCAGTTGATATTCAACTTGTTGGACAAGCTTGCACCTGAATATGCAGCATTTGTTACTAGCTTCCAAACTCATCGTTTGACAATGGGAAGTTCCTACACTATGCCTACATTTGATGCTTTCACAAAAATGTTGATATTGGAACAATCTAAGTTGTTGAACATGGGGCTTCTCAAATCTTCAAAGTCCAAGGCTTTGGTGGCTAATCAAGGGAGTCAAGGCAAAGATTCCAACAAAAAGAAGAAGCAATCTAAGTCAAAGCCACAGTAGGAAAAAGGACAATCATCCTCTCCATCACAAGGCGATTTTTCATCCTCTTCCAAGAAGGGGACTCCACCTAAGAAGGATAAACCAACTTGTGCTTATTGCAAGAAGTATGGTCATGATGAGCATTGATGCCACACCAAGCAAGTTGATGAGCTGACAAATCTTCTTAAGAAGAACAACATCAATTTGCCATCCACCTACACAAAGAAGGATTCATCTCCTTCCTCTTCCTCACAGTCTAAGGGAAAAGGGCAAGCATTTGTGGCTACAACAGGTTCTTCACAGTAGTGGATACTTGACTCGGGTGCCTCTTATCACATGGGTTCTACAAAGGAGCAGCTTTCTTCATTAGAGCCATCAAAGGTACCTCACATTTACATAGGTGATGATACACAAGTTGAGGTTGAAGGGAAAGGTTCAGTTGACATGGATGATGGAACATTTGAGAATGTTCTCTATGTTCCTAACTTGTCTACCAATCTTCTCTCTATCTACCAAATCACTCACTATGGGAATGGGAAAAAGGTTGAGTTTACACCTGATTCGGTTGTGGTAAAGGAACTTGATAATGATGCCTTGGTAGCAATGGGACAAGTCAATGACAACTCAAGACTTTATTCATTCTCCCACTTTGTGCCAAGTTCTCCTTCTAGGGCCTTGCTTACTCATTCAAATTTAGAAAGTAAGCTATGGCATGAGCGGTTTGGTCACCTCAACTACCACTATCTTCAACAGCTCAGCATTAAAGACATGATCATGGGTCTACCTCAAATCAGTTTTTCAGAGGGTGTATGTTCAGGATGTTCCATGGGCAAGCATCCTGAAGAAGTTTGATAAGGGGAAAGCTTGGAGAGCTTTGGATCTTCTTCAACTTGTTCACAGCGATGTAGCAAGTCCATTTCCATCACCTTTATTTAGTAAGGCCCGCTATGTCCTCACCTTCATTGATGACTACTCCCGCTTCACTTGGGTCTACTTTCTTATTCATAAGAGTGAAGTGTTTGACAGATTTCAAGACTTCAAGGCTCGTGTGGAGAAGCAATCCGGGAAAGTGGTCAAGATTCTTCGCACAAATAATGGAAGGGAATATGTGAACAAAAGACTTGAGGATTTTTGTACATTTGAGGGGATTGATCTTCAGCATTCTGTTGCTTACACTCCACAATAGAATGGAGTTGCAGAACGCAAGAATAGAACTCTCAAAGAAATGGCTAGCTATATGATACATGCACATTCTCTTGATCCCGCCTTTTGGGCAGAGGCTATCAATTGTGCCACACACATCCAAAATCGGGTTCCTCACAAAGCTTTGACAAGTATTACTCCTTTTGAGGCTTGGGTTGGTAGGAAATCGATTGTGAGACATTTCAGAGTCTTTGGGTGTCCAGCATGGGCTCGCATTCCTCCGTAGAAACACAAGGCATTGGAACCTCAGTGTAGGCCTTGTCTTTTTGTTGGATATCCTAAGGGTGTTAAGGCATATCGATTGATGGATCCTGAGACACATGAGGTGTTCATTGAGAGGAGTGTTCATTTTGAGGAAAGCTCTCCTAGCTTAGCCTCTCTACCTCCTCCACCTTCCTCCATTATGGATAGTGATGCCAGTGATTCAGATGATGAGACTCCTTCAACTCCGACTTGCAAGGTTACACCTCTGCAGGATCCACTTGCAGTTGAGGAGCCTCGTTCTCCACCTCCACCTAGACCTCGTTGGCCTCGACAGACACTTGAGTCAACGGGTTCTCTTGTTGGAGATCCTTCAGATACACGGAGGACTTGATCACAGCATCAGGACCTTCCACATGCATACATTGCTAACGCTTCCGATCCACAGACATTTCGGGAAGCATCAGGGGTTCCTGAGTGGGACCAAGCTATGGAGGAAGAGTATAGTTCCTTGATGAGGAACAACACATGGGAGTTAGTCCCTCTCCCTAAGGGGAGAAAGATGGTTCAATGTAAGTGGATCTATCGGACCAAGTTTGCAGCGGATGGTAGTGTGGATAAATATAAGGCTCGGCTTGTTGCGAAAGGTTTCTCTTAGGTTCCAGGTGTTGACTATACTGAGACCTTTGCGCCCATAGCCAAGATGAACTCCATTCACTTGACACTTGCTATTGCCGAAGCTCATGGTTGGGTTGTACATCAGATGGATGTGAAGAGTGCTTTTCTTCATGGGGATCTTGATGAGGAGATTTATATGGAGCAGCCACAGGGTTTCATCCAGGGTTCTTCCTTGGTTTGCAGACTAAGGAAATCTCTCCATGGCCTTAAGCAGGCCCCCAGGGCTTGGTACGCCAAGATGGATTCCTTTCTTCTCTCAACAAGGTTCACCAGGTGTCATTCTGATCCGAATGTCTACATTTTGCGACAGGATGACTCTCACTTGATACTTGTGCTCTATGTTGATGATTTGATCATTACAGGGAGCATCGCATCCATCATTAGCAGGGTCAAATCTGCTTTGCATGACAGATTTGCTATGACTGACTTGGGTCATCACCTTCTGGGATTACACTATCGCAGCCCAAGTATGCTCTTGATCTACTTGCACGCTTTCATATGGCTGATTGTAAGCCTGCACCGACTCCCTTTCTTTCAGGAGTCAAGCTTGAGGCTTAGTGCTCTTCTCCACTAGTTGATGCCACATTGTATCGTTAGCTTGTGGGTAGTCTCATCTACTTGACTCACACACGCCCTGATATTTCATTTGCAGTTGGCATGGTTTTCCGCTTCATGCAGGAACCACATGAGCTTCATTGGAAACTCACCAAACGCATCCTTCATTACATTCAGAGTACACATCACTATGGGATTCACTATGCAGCAAGAACAGGACTTCGCTTGGTTGGTTACACCGACTCTGATTGGGCTGGCGATCTTGATGATCGTAAGTCTACTTCAAGTTACAACTTTCACCTTGGTTCGGGCCCCATTTGTTGGCAGAGCAAGAAGCAGCATGCTATTGCTCTCTCTTCGACTGAGGCTGAGTATCGAGGAGCTGTTAACGCAGCGACTGAGACCATTTGGCTTCAGCAAATTCTCACAAAGTTTGGGTTCACCACTCCAAGGCCAACGATTCTACATTGTGACAATCAAAGTGCTATTGCAATCTCGAAGAACCTGGTCCAGTACCAGCAAGCCAAACACATCGAGATCCATATGCACTACATCTGAGAGTTGATTTAGGAGCAGGTCATTGATTTGCAGTATTGTCCTACAGCGGAGCAGGTTGCTGACATCTTTACCAAACCTTTCACCGAGAGTAAGTTCCAGTAGTTGCGAGCTCTCTTTGGGGTGCGGGATGTCTCATTAGAGGGGGTCAGTGGACTTCTCCTTCCTCTCTTATGGGGGGACTTTTTCCTCTTTGAGGTTTTGTCCTTCTTCTTTGAGAGTCTTTTGTACATTCATCTCTCTTTTGGGGGGGAGTTTTTTTCCCACTGATTTTCTCCCTTTCTCCATTTGTGAGAGATTGCATTGCATAGTTTTGCTTGCATTTGCATTTGCATTTTGTACATGGGTACCTATCATGGCCTTGTAGCCGGGACCCATCTTGCATTGTTGACTTGAGTCTTCATTCCCCTAAGTTGCACTTAAGGGGGGGTGTTGGTGTAAATAAATATTCATCATGGATATTAGTACACTTTACTTAAGTTAACTTAGGATAATGCATCTCATCGTAGTTTGGATATGAGACACTTAGGGAAGTGTGCGCATAGGGATGTAGCTTGTAGGAGAAATTCCACCTTTTGTGGTTTTATCTTGCTGTTACACTCCACATTCGGTGGGTCCTCCACCTCTTGTGGAATATTATATTATTTCTCCTACCTACCCCTACTTTTTCTTACCTACCCTTGTATCTCATTGAGCCACATGTTATGATTGTGTGCTCACATATCCATATGGCCTTGCCTATATAAGCAGGCCCATATTCATTGTATTGGTTAATCCAGTTGATCATTTGTATATTGATGAGAATACAGTTTGTTCTTGTCATTTTTTGTCTCTCTTTTATGCTTTTCATTGTGCCCTTGATCTTGGCAAAATCTGACAAGAACCACCACAACAAATGTAAAGAAATCTCAATCTACTCAATAGTTTTGTAGCTTGTAAGACAATCATATGGGGACAACATTAATACCTTCTTTGTACCTCACATTTCATTGGAATCTCAAACCAAATGTAGAGTACAAGGTGGAGGAAGAATGTTTACCATTAGGCAAAAAGTACTCTTGAAATATTCCAGCACTTTTAGTCTGTTGTTCGATGCTACATGGTACAAAATGTGAGCAATGTTGTTGAACATTGTAAGGAGTGGATAATGACTAGATGCATTGTCATGTCATATCATAATCTATAGATGCTTTGTTTGATGATGAGGTGATCATTGACATAGGACCACAAAATGTGGTTGAAATAAATACAAATAATGTTGCTATTTGTGTTCTACTAAGAAATAACTGATACAAAAGTATATTGTACTCTGTTTAGCAGCCCATGCACAACACACTATCTTGATTTGGTCCTAGAGGTCATTGCAAAACTTAATGGGGATAAAGAACTTTTAAAGAAGGCCCACACTATTATGAAGTTAAGTTACAATAACATGAGGGTGTTGAGAATGATGTGTACCTTCATAGAGGACAAAGAATTCTTTTCACTAGGGGTAATGAGGTTCACTACTCATTTCTTTGCAATGCAAATTATACATCAACAAAAAATGGATTGTATAATGGATTTGAACAAATGTTTATTTTAAATGAATGGATGTAATGTAGCTTTGTCAATTAGATGGATGAGAAAACTGGGGCAGACTACCTTTTTTGGCAAGCATTTGGGATGAGAAATAGAAAGTTGTCCAATTTTCAGCACTTCTTGTAAGAGTTTTGAGACTAGTCAATGGGGAGAAATCCCACATGGGTTATTTGTACGAGGTCATGGATAGAATGAAAGAAACAAACAAAACTGCATTGGAAAAAATTAAAATGACAAGGACAAGTACATGGTGTGGGAAATTATTGATGATAGATGGGAATGATAAGCATTCTCCCCTCCACAATATTAGATACTATTTGATTCCATCAATGTTCTGTAGCACCTCCTTTCAAGATAATGCAAAGGTCACCAAGGGCCTATTTGCATGCACAGAGATATTGCTTCACACTGAAGACGAGCTACATGCAGCTATGAGAGAGTCAACTATAAACAAGCATGCAAGGGTTTTTTTCTCCAATAAGTCTGCAATAGAAGGTAGGACTACCTTCAAACTAGGTAGAGTCTCAAAACTTTTAACAAATTCTCTTTATTGTTCATGAGATAATTATGGGATGATGTTTTGACTAAATTGTAGATGACCAAATATTAATAAATAATGTTTTTTTAACACAATGGTAGGATTTTTTGGCAAAAAGGCCAAAAACCTTTAAATATGTTGAGCCAAAACAATGCAGTTCATTTGCATGTGAGTATTTAAAGCATGTTTGAACACATTCATTCTGAAAAATGCAACCATTTGGCATTATGATGGATGAATGATTTGGTGTTTATATGACACAACATCTTCCTTGAGTTGAAGAAAGCTTGAGGTTAGAGGTTTTGCAATTAATAATTACTTATAATTGTTGTTTTCATCTATTTTCCAAAATTAATTGTTGTTTTTGTATAGCTTATTTTGTGTAAGCCGTTAATATATGATTCAATCTGATAATATCAAGTAGTATCAAGGAAGATCAAACAATTGACCCTGGCAAGATTGATCCGAATTCCAAATGGATCACAAATGGTGAGGAGTCGGTTTTGGATGAGGAAGATTTTGATATCTGGGGGCAGGGGGGGGGGAAGCTGAGATTGATCAAATTAGGAGAGGCTACACCCCTGTAACTTCATCAGCAAGACCCACAAAACTCTAGGATAGCATACTTGGCAACATCAAGATTCATTGGCTCACTCCACTTTTTGTTATTTTGTACTTCCAGTCAAAATATGTACCTGCAATATGTTTGTATATAATAATGCACTATCCTACTATATTAGTATGCATTGTGTAGTGTAACCAGAAATCTGAAAATTACTGAAAAAAATAAATTAAAAAATTCATGGTCTAAACTCTGAGCTCTCATTTTTTTTCAGTCTCTTTATCTCTAAGCAATTAGTAATTACAATTGCATTAAAAAAAATATTTTTTTAAAATTTTTTTTAGATACTAATTTTTCCATAGTTACCAGGAGACACGTCTCCCGTACCGGAGACATATCTGGAAACTTCCCAATGCATAGGGAACTTTTGGCTGCCATCTCCAAAGTCTCCCAACCAGAAATTGATGTCTTCCGCCAAAAAACTTAGGGCAAAATGCAATAAAATGCAAATAAATAAAATAAACCTGCAGTAAAGCAAAGTCGTACGGAAATAACTAAGAAGGAAACCACGTCACAGGAAGACACAAATCCATGCAAAGTTATAATGATTGGATCTACTGCAAGTGTAGACTTTTTGAGAGGAACATAAACAGTTGTATGACTGATTTCTTGTCACTGTTATGGTCTAAAGAGAAATTGCCTTAACCATTTAGCCGACAATATTGAGTTTGCTAAGCACCTATATTACCTTACTTTCACTAACCATTTAGACTGGCTATGGCACCAGCAGTATAAGCAATATTTAATTTCAATTTTGTTGTTGTTTTCAAAGTTCTCTGTCATGACAATTTTTGGAAATTATTAAATTATATTAAAAAAATTGGCATCTCCAAGCACCCCCGTCTCCTATTTTTGAAAATTAGCCGTACCAATACCGGTATCGGTACCTTGAATTTTTCCATAAAAATCTGCAATTTTTGGATTTCTGTTTTTTTCTAGATTAAATCCCAATTTTTTTAAGAAGTCTTCAATTTGTGGTTTACCAAGTTATTGTGAATAAAGATTTTTGCTACCATGTGCTGAACCTTAGATAAACAAAGATCATCGTTTTTAATATTTCCATAGGTACTTTTTCTGCACTTCCTTCTACTTTTAGGTAGAACTGGTGCAGATAAGTACATTTTAGATTTACTTGGGTTGCAGTTTTCAGGCCCTCGATTCAGCCTGAAGCCTGCCTCCAAAATCACAATTATGCAAACCATTTGTATTCTTAGATGTGCTAGAATGAAAACGTTTACAATAACATTGTGAAGATACTCTATTGAAGACTCAACACTACTGTTATGGCTATGGTTCCTTACATTGATGACTTAAAAAGCCTACACTTGAGCAGCCAAACTGAATGAATCCTGTCAGAGTCCAGGCAACCATGCTTCAAAAGATGAATTTGAGCAAGTCTTTTCCGATTTTTTTTCTGATTACTTTAAACTATCTGGAACCTATCCAACCAATCCCTTTGAGCATTTTCCATGCCATATCCAGGTCTGCCTTCCTTGCCTAGAGACTACATTTAGGCTGATTTCTTGTCTTGATACACATTTAGTTGCAACTCGACCTATGTACAAGACAGATATTCTCACCTGTCTATTTGCTCATCTGCGTCACTTGTCATTTCCTTCTCAATGTTCTCACCAATCATATAGATGAGACAATGCCACCAGTCAGATTTATCCTTCTCCGTCTTGTATATTTACTTCTTCTATATTCTTCCTTACCTGAATTCCTCAAACAGGTAGCAATAGGCTATACTTTGTAAGTGGCTAAATATCAATCAGATGATGTCTCCAATTTCTTCTATATTCTCTAAAGATTTCCCAGCTGGTTTATAAAGCAGGCAATCAGAAAAAATGTCTTGAAAATTTATTCCAACAAGCCAGCTCTACCCTACTCAACCTCTCGACCCAAAGCTAAGATTCTAACCCAAATGTTTTACGCAAATATCAATGTTATTACTATTTGCAGCACTACTAGTCACATAGGTTTAGGCTCACATTTGGTCAAACAAAAGTGCAACCTTAATAGTCTTGCATCGAGACATGTCATCATATCCCTCACAAATAAGATGCCTTACCTATTTGAGAGATTGAACCTAAACAACACTTAACTGTATCCTGCCCAATCTATCATGATATCCAGTGGAGATACTAAAAATCATTGGAACCTGTTGTATTCTTCTCTACTTAGATCAAGAGTATTCAGCTCTATTCCTCTCAGAAATAACTGCAGTCTCAGGATCTAGAAGGGGCTTACATACCTAACAATCATTTCCCATCATTTTTCTGACCTGTCTAAATTAATGGGATGTGGAATACCATACAGTTCCACCAACATCAGCAATAATTGGTCAGTCAGAAAACGCACCTCAACTTTTGATTTATACAATGCTGACTTGCTTCATTAGACCCTATCATCATAGTAGTGTAATAGCCAGCCCTCCTTACACTCACTTTGGGATTGACAGGAACCCATATTATCAGTCATATAAAACACATTTGGCCAAGGTTGTGTAGAGGTATGGTGACTAGAATGAATAAATATACAATTCGGAAGCCTCGTGGATGGTGGCATAATTAAACAAGGGCCATCAGTCCAGATGGTGGCATGTTTGAATTAAATTCATAGTCCCTTGGATGGTGGCATTGTTGAATATGAGAATGTTGGCATTATTGATATATGAGTTAACAGTCTCATGGATGGTAGCATGATTGAATAAGAGTTAGCAGTCCTGTAAGTGATGGCATGCTTTAATATTAGCCAAAAAAGATTTGGATAGCAGCATAATTAAATATATTAGCTTGCAAAACTTCAGATAATGTTATGGTTGAAAACAAACCAACAGTCCTGTAGAAAGTGGCACAATAAATGTTAGCATTACAGTGTTGTACAAAGTGGCACACTTGATGATAGCATGATTCAGCATGAGCCAAAGAGCCAAAGAGTACCGTGGATGGAGAGGTGACTTTGACATGAACCAAAAATCTCACGAGGGATAGTGGCAAAATCAACTAGCAGTCATGTCAAGAGCAGTATGATGAATCAAATGTAAATGAGTTTTGAAATGACAAAATGTACTTTAGTTGCCATATAGTTTTAAGCTAGGCTAATGGAGACAAAGTTGGTAGGAATCTCAAAATAGTGATACCTTAAGGTAGTGAACACTAAGAGTTTACCATTCCCAAGAAATGGTCTGGTAATGGTTTCAACTTTTAGCAGATCAATAATGTTTTAACCACTGACTTGAGTGAAACGTGTGCAAGCAATTATCTCTTGGCCTGTATTTCCTCCTGGTTTAAGCATCAAGGGGGATGTTTTATAACATTACTATCAAAGCAGGGTTAAATTTCTCCCACCTATCCACATGATGTCCAACAACAACCAATTCGATTCACACCACACCACACAAATAGATAATTATAATATGCAAAGCCTATTAGGCACCAAGAAGAAACAAAACAATGATGCCCAGTTATGTAGCGAGTCCTCTTTGAGATTAGCACCCACTTAACTACTTGAGAACTCTTCAGCAAGGTAACTCACTTTGTCAACTTTTACAGGTATATGACTTTGTCAGCATCTGCCTGAGTCACTTCATCAGCAATATTATATGTACATATCTGACACTGTATTAAAATAAGAATCTAACTTTGTTATGCATGGAAAGTATTCGTATCCTTTGTGAACTTGCCTGAAACTCGACTTAGTGAAAAGTCCTGATGGTCTTTGCATTCAACAGTTACTCTGGTGATTGTGGTGACAGTACTAGGACTAGGAACACTTAATCTGCCTTTTGATCTGATATTTGGAAAACCGTATGTAAGTAAAAAGAACAATTGTGTGGTCTGGTTTCTGTTGTGACAATAGCAGATGATTGATGTTAAGGGTCCTCTGATATTCAAGTGATCATAGGAAGTTACATTAAATGATGTCTTAGAACTATCATTGATTTCCAAAAAGGTTTGTCATGGATTTCTCTACTGTTATCCCTGTTACTGTAATAAATATTAAGGGGAAAATTTGTTTATAGAACTGTTGTGCAGTCATTAGAGTTTCAATCTCCACCTTGTAAAGTTATTCACTGTCACAAGATGTCAAATGATTGGATATTATGCTTATCTATTGGTAAATCTGTGTTCTATGGATGTGTGAGTATTCCTGGAGTTCATTAGAGATGAACTTGCTCTAAGAATCTTGGCATGATCCTCATCCACAAGTGATCCCTTTGAAAAAAAAAATAAGATTGTCTGATTTTGGAGGGCATTGCATCTTGCCTGCACTTTCCAAAGGTGATGTAATTCAAACCAAAAGGAGATCCTTCCTTAAGCTTAGAATCCAGGTAATGACGAATCATAACCTAATGGTGGATTCAGGCCCGTCGGACTACTAATTTAGTAATTTAGCACTGTGTTTGTCTATTGACGGTTTTGATGTAGTTTCTTTTAGTTGGGGGCAGTACTTCCATTCCCTGAGGGTTTTCTATTGTTTATATAGGGAGTAGAGCTTTATTAGTGGTTTCAATCCTGTTTGATCCTGTTTTAATAGTATTTTTGTTTAGTTAGATTTCAGCCACATTTTGTAATGTCCCTACTTTGAAATATAATTTAATAATAATAAATAATAATAATAATAAAATTAAAATCCAAAAGAATAAATATAAAAATTACATTAAACAGAATATAATTAAATATAATTATATTTTGATTAAAATTAATGAATGGTCAAAAGGCATGAAATGATAAGTTGTGACTCCCTCAAACGTGAGATATAAAAGGGAAAAGAGAACCTCATTTGAGGAGGGGGAGAATTTGGAAATGAGATGTGTGGATCTGATTTAAATAAGAAGTGCAGATCTGATTATGGAAGATTGTGTCCCTTTCGAAGGGCAGAAATAATGAAGAGTTGCACTCTTTCAAAGGTTGTTATTGGTGAAAGGGTGTGTCTCTTGCCAAAGGGCATACATGATGAAGAGGTGTGACCTCTCCCTCACATTGAGAGATATAAAGGGAAGGAATCAAAAGCATCTAGGGACATCACCATTGATCAGATATATCAGAACTGTTATTAAGTTACAGGCAGTAACATGTGTGTTCTTGGTGGTATGCATGGGGATGTGCTTAATATATGAAGCCTGATAATGTTGTTATGCAGAATTTAGTAGTAATATTAATATAAACTGCAATATGTATGACAATCCTACTTAATTTCATATATATTCATAATACACGAGAAGTTAGTATACTTATATTCTAAATCATGTTATTACTGTCAGTATTTAAGAAGATGGGGATGAGATGTTCCAAAGAGGGGCAGTCTAAATCCAAGCAATAGGTCAAGTCCCAAGATAGGGTGGGGATCAGCAACCCATAAGCCTTGAGGGTATAGACCCAAGATAGGTAAGGGCTTGGATTTGTAAACTTTGAGGGAACCTATTGTATTTGGTCTCTAAGCGCTTTGGTAACTGTTGTGACCATTTCACACATCGCCCCATTAAAATGGGGACCCCCTCTTTTTGCTCGTTTTTGCTCGTCCTTCTCTCTGCTTTTTAGGGTTTTGGTTTAGTATGTTAGTTATCTGGACTAGGGTCAAGCCTTAGGGTTTCTGTTTTGTGTTTTCAGGCCAAAGTCCAGTCAATCTTGAGAGCTTTTTGAGCTTCCTCCCGTAGGATGCAATTTTGGAAATAAAGTGAATTCGTCAGAGGTCTAAAAGTTGGTCTAATTTTAGTTGGAATTTTTGAATGCAAAGTCCAATTTTTGCCTAAGTGCTGATGATGGGATTATGAATCTTTGCCTGGGTGATTTTTTTGACCAAATTTTGAAAATTTTAATAATTGATCCCGAGTATTGGAAAGGTCTTATTGTTGCCTTGTCAAGTGATTAAACCCTTGAAATCATGATATTTTGGCCTGTGAAAGCAAAATCGCTCCTGTCCCTCAGCCAGGGACCAGGGAAAAAATGATGTTTTATGCATCTTGATTGTTAATTTGTTTCATTTGTTTTGTGCAGGGTCGCCAGGAGATGCGTTTGAATGCGAATTGAAAGATTTGGAAGATTTGTGAAGCTTAAAATGGCGAATTTTTGGAGTTTTAGGACAAATCGCTCCTGTCCCTCAGTCAAGGACCGGAGCTTGTTTCTCAAAATTTTACTATCCTTGCAGGATCAAGATGATTTTCGGATTGGAAGAGATAAAGGGAGGCATGTTCTTTCCGTTGAATATAATTTGAAGAATTTCGCAAACATGGAAATGTGCCAGGAGCAAAAATCGCTCCTGTCCCTCACTGAAGGACCGGAGCTTAAAATCCAACATTGCCTTATCCTTGCAAGATTTCAACAATTTTGCGATTTGAGGAGAACCAAGGAAGTACATCTTGTCAGTTGAATATAATTTGGAAATGTCATCATGAGGAAAATTAGACCTAAATGCAAAATCGCCCCTGTCCCTCAGCCAGGGACCAGGGCGAACTTTAATGGTAGCTCCCGTCCCTCTCCCAGGGACCAGAGCGAATTTCCTTATAGGGCAAAATTTGGGCGAAGATCAAGTAAGTTTTAAGTTTGAGGTAGGTAAAGAAGGTGTAACGGACCCATTGAAGACAAATTGAAGATTGCAAGACACCAAAGCGAGGCCCATATTTGCCTAGGCGCTCCTGTCCCTTAGTCAGGGACCAGAGTGATTTCTTTCTTAGACCAATTTCTCAACAAGATAAAACAAATGCCATGCCAAGGATAAGTGAAAGGGGGCACAACGAGTCCGTTGAAGACAAATTTGGAAGTTAGTAAAGCACGATTGAGCCTACAAGTGTAAATTCACTCCTGTCCCTCAGCCAGGGACCAGGGCAAAATATTGGTTATGTGGCCTTTCCTCCAAGTTTTAAATCATTCCAAGTCAAGGTGTGAGATGGCAATGACGTTTGAAACGCCTCGAAGAGAAAGTAAAGTATCAAAGACTGCAAAGGTGATGGAAATGCCCAAGTTCGCTCCTGTCCCTCTCCTAGGGACCAGAGCGAAATCTCTATAAAGGCTTAAGTTTTGAATGTTAATCACGTTTCAAATGTTCAAGAAGGACCAAAGGACATTGTTTTACACTGTGAAGGCAATTGCGAGTTGATAGAAACAAGGATGAGCCCAAGATACCAAGGATCGCTCCTGTCCTTCAGGCAAGGACCAGGGCGATATTCACTACACTAGCCAGTTCCTTCAAAAATCACGTCTAGCCAAGGACATGCAGGGTTGCACAAAGTCAAAAGTGTTCTTGAGAAGATGATATGCGAGAAACCAAACGCCAAAAGTGATCAACTTGAGCAAAGAAGCTAAATCGCTCCTGTCCTTCAGGCAAGGACCAGGGCGATATTAATTAAATCACTCATTTTCCTTCAAAAATCACCTCAAAACAAAGATCAACAAGGTTGAAAATATCATTTGGAAGGTGATGAACCAGAAGTTAAGGTTAAAAAATGGCAAATTTTGGCTAGAACATAAAGTTCGCTCCAGTCCCTCACCAAGGGACCAGGGCGAAAATCATTCAAACATCAAATGTGCCTTGTAAAAGACAAGTAAAGTATGCGTGGAGTGAAGGGGTAACGTTGTTACTTGCCTAGTGATGAAGATTGGCGATCAAAGAAACAAGGATCAAGGAGAACACAAGGTTCGCTCCTGTCCCTCACCAAGGGACCAGGGCAATATTGACCTTAAAAGGCATTTATCCACAAAGTTGAATCGATCAAGCTCGAGATACCTAACGAAGATGCCAGTTTACACGTGGAGAAGGTAGTTTTGAACGTAAAAGGCAAAAGAATCAAGGCTAAAATGCTAATTCGCTCCTGTCCCTCTCCTAGGGACCAGAGCGATATGGTTTGTATTTTTTCATCTCCCAAATTTTGGCGCTAATAACATTTTTGAATTTTATTAAATGCTAAAATCGATAAAATTTGAATATTCAATTAAAGTTAGCATTTAAAATTTGCGCATGGACATTTAATTAATTATTTTTTGCCTTTAAAAAATCGAATTAATTAATTGCAAGGGCATTAAATGAATTAATTATTATTTCAAATAAAAATTAAATTGGGGTGAGCGCTTGAATTTTAAATCTTATATTTTTACAAAGTTGGCCCTTGATTTTTATTTGAAATTTGTTTTAATTGCCAAAGTCGGCCTAGAGGTAAATAAGAGGGTGAGCACCTATAAAGGGGAGGTAAATTATTTCATTTTCAAATCATCATTCAAACTTCATTAGCATGCGATTTGGAGAAGACAAAGAGGTGTGCGAATTGTGTTTAAGAGTGCGAAATTCATCAAGGATACAAGGTGCGAAACATCATCAAAAGGGGTGCGAGTTTGGTTCAAGTGGAGCGAACTTGCCATCAGACATTGAAGACCCCCAAAGGTGGCGAGGTTGCTAAGGAGGACGTTCGTTTGAAGAGGATCACGTTGAAGTCATCAAACATTGATTTTTGCCTAGGCGAATTTCTTAATTTTGCATTTTAGAGTTAGCTCTCAAGTAAGGTATGGCAATGTGATCCCTTGTCTTAATTTTTGAATTTTGATCATCATAGCCTTAAATTTTGAATTTTGAAATTTTGAATTTCAAGTAGCTCAATCGTTTTTAGGAAATGATAACTCAAAGACTTATCATGAAGTTTCCTAAAATTAATCTCTAATCTATAGTTATACATTGCAAAATCTATTACTTATTATGAAATGTTGTGTAGGTGTTACAATGGCGACCCCGAAGACGGGAGCATCCACCAGTCGTCCAGCTCTTATGAAGGAAGATCAAAAGAACGAAGAACTGGAGACCAAGATCGTCTCTAAGTGGAGCAACATTGGAGATACCAACTTGGGCAACTTCAGTACGAAGAAGTTTCGAGAGGTCCCTTACATTGGCAAGCCATCACCTGTCGCCAGGAGGATAATTGAAAGTGGCATCATTAAGGCGGCCGGCTTCCCTCCAGCAGTACAGTGCCATGAGTTGATGATCGAGTGTGCTCGTCATTATGATCCACAGTCCAGAACGATCGTGTCCAAGGAGGGAAACACTTTAGCTTATCTTTCAGAGGAAGCTATAAGTGAGGCTTTCCATCTTCTAGAGCACAGAGATATGGTCTACAAAAGCATAGAAGGAGCCAGGTCCATGTACGAAGATGATCCAGATGCTTGCCTAAGCATCATCAACAAGAATTGGCTACTTAAGAGTCGTCCTCGCCTGAGCAAGATCCCGAACACACCACATAGGATCGATTTCCAGGAGGAGTACAGAGATTTGATAACGATGTTCAACCGAGTCACAGGAGCCCCTCAAGCCTTCTATTTTGAGAAGTGGATGTTCTACTTCATCCAGGTGATAGTTCAGGGAAAAGGAACAATTCATTGGGCTAGGATGATTAGCCATTGCTTGGATGTACAGTTGAGGAGACTGAAGGCTACCAAATCCTTCCACATGAGTTCATACGTCATATATGCCTTGATCAGGAGCTTTGAGTACGCAGGACTACCTCACAGAGGAGTGATTGGAAGAGGACCCGGCGAGGTCAAAGTTTGTGATTCCTATGTCCACTTGCATCATTCGCCAGGAAGCAACTACAAGTTAATTAATGATACCTTCACGATGAATATCACAAGGACGTTGCAAGGTGGGATTCACAATCGTCTATCTCAGGATGCACAGGAACTAGTAAAGAGGTACGGTGCTTGGTTTATCCAATTTCCGAAATTTACTTATATTAGGGTCCATGGATGTCCTTCACCTCCATACATGTTGCCAAGATATCCGACAGACAGAATAGTGTTACTTGAGGTAACAAGACAGTTGGCAGCTTATGCGAAGGCATTCAGACACAGACATGGAAATGGAGTTCCTGTACCTATCATATTGGGCAATTCAGTTGAGGTATGTCCTAATGCTTTAGCCATGGATGACGCAAAGAAGGAGTTAGCTTTGTATTCATTTTCATTCTTTGCCTTGAGAGAAAGCTTTGATCCACATGGATATATAGAGGAGACAGTCGGTAGGAAATTTAAGCATGAGTTTCAGATAGAAGATTTTATGATGAATCTCTTAGACGATCTTGAAGTGAAAAAAAAGATGCATTCTAGATTGCCTTTGGATTTCATCAGGAAATGCAAGATTTACAGAGTGGCCGACCAAGCTCAGGACAGTGGCAGACATCTCCAATCATCCTATGATCGAGAAAGAAAAACAGTGAGGTTAGATTGGAATGAGCCCAAGGTTGTGGATCTAGATGCTTTGATGGCTCCAATCTTGTCTTGTACTCACAGATGGGTTGATGTGCAGCATCAGAAGTTGAGAGAGCAAGGCATAGCTATGACTTTTACCTTGGAGGAAAGACCAGCTGAGGGTGGAGCCAGTGTAAGCGAAGGCAATCCTAATCCTAGAAATATAAGTGAAGGCAACCTTCGAAGTGCAAGTGAAGGCAATCTCCATCCAAGAGGCTCGAAGAGGAAAGAGAGACCTGAGAAGAGAGAATCTTCCAAGAAGAAGCAAGAGGCCAACCGAGATCGTTCATCCGGCACGTCTTCTCGACAAGAAAAGAGGACATTTGAGATAGAGGAGTCTATGGAGTCAATGGTACAGAATGATAAAGAAGGACAGGCACCAGGTGGATCTCTCCAAGACAATGAGTTGCATGAAGATAGAGAAGATAATGAAGTAACATCTCCTCCCAGAGAAGAAGAATTGCTTAAGGAAATACAGGTTAAAGAGACAAGATCTGTCATCCCAGATTGGTTGAAGGAAAGATTAACGAAGGTGATTGTGATCGAGGACGAGGACAATGTGATTGATTTGGAGAGCCTTGTTGGACATTCCCAGGAAGTGACAGAGAAGAGAAAGGCTACCAAGATGTCCAAGATGATTAGAGATGAGACTGGATCCAGAAAATTGCAGATAGCTACACCGGCAGTGGATAAGTATGAAGGTGAGATCCTTGCAGAGGAATATGATGTAGAGACATTTGAGCTAGGTCCATCCACAGCCGAACAGACGATGGATGATGCCACCGATTCATTTGAGGCATTGAAAGACAAGCTTAGAGAAGAAATGGAAAAGAATAGAAAGCTTGAGAGAGAGGTCAGTGCATGGAGAACATATTTCAGCCATCTCAATCAGCCTTTAGGACGACAGGATCCAGCAAGATCACCCGTACAGGCACTTCCCCTTCAATCAATTAGTGAGGCAGAGAGATTCAGGAGTTTGGTCCAGCTTATGAGCACTTGGATTGACAAATCTCATACAGTTGCCGTAGAATTTGCAACAAGGATGATGAAGACCATTCATAGGGCTATCCAGGTTCTTGAGATCATCCACAACTTGATGATAACGGTAGCCGCTTTCGCTCACACCAAAGATGTTATCATTCCTGTCTTGCAAGTAATCAGACAAACATCAAGGAAGGTCTTAGCGCAGGAAAAGATCATGGATGGAGGACCTCACAGTTTACTTCAGTGGTCAACCTTACTCCAGATAAAGGAAGTTCTCTTTGAGGACATCAGTACTAGATGTAGCCATGTTGAGGAGGTTATCCACCCGATCCAGGACAGAGTATTTGAGGTACTACGTACCATTCTTGGCAGGAGGATCGAAGTTGAAACAGATGTGGATTTGCAGGAATTGGAGGATAGAATTAAGGTCATCTTTTGCAAGGATGCTAATGTTATCACAGATGAGCAACGGGACCAGATGTTTGCTACCATGCTCCTGATTGAAAAGACTAAGGAACTTGAACCTGGATGGGACGCTGCTCTTCTCAAGGCCTTTGATCAGGTCATCCACTTGGAAGAAAGAATGAGGAATCTTCCTGAGATTCCAATTGCTGAGATCGAAGGAATCGTATCAAGATTCATTGCATATGCTAAAAAGGAGCATTGGAAAGGGAATAAGATTCTAGATGAGAGGTTGTTATAGATGACATGGCACCTTAATTGTCATTGGTCTATGTCTCCTAGATTTTTGTGCCAAATTTAATATTTGGCTATGCATTTAATATTGTTCAGTAAAAAGGAGGCTATTTGTAATAAACCCTAGTTAGGGTTTAGGTGTCATAATCTTGGCCATTGATCTTCTTTCAATCTGGACCATTCATTGTAATTGAGGACGCTATTTATACCCTCATTTCTTTTCATTTTGGAAGGAATCAGAGAGAGTTAGAAATTATTGATGTATTAGAGAATTAGAGAAATTAGAGTTTAGAAGCAATTTACTTTTGTAGCAAGATTGAGCTTTGAGAAAGGAATTCAAACAATTGTTGTACATGATGGCTTTGAGATCAATAAAATATTGAAGTTATGGTGTTTTGTTGCAATTCTCTTGGTTATCTTCATGGTTGTTCATTTTTCTTGAATCATTCTCAATCAAAGTAGTATTTTAGTTCAAAGAACAAAGTGTTGGACTTGATCTTTGGTAGGATTCACTATCCAAACCACTAGCTTCTTGCTGATTGTAGGAACGCCTTGTGTGGTCAACTGGAGATATTTGAATCGCTTAAACCTTCAATCGTTGTTGTATCTTGGATATGTACCTTCGTGGTAGTGTCCTTGATCTTTGATGTATTGAAAAATCATTTTTTACCTTAGAAGATCACATCAATTTCAATTGAGTTGTTAATTTATGGCAATATTGAAGTTGGTAGAATCCCACCAAGTCTCGTCCGCATTGAGTCATTCTTAGGGTTAGACTAGATTAGACCTCTTGCAAACCCTACTCTTTTGACATTCTTTGAAAGCTTGTTTAGTTTAAGGAAATTTCGGCAACGTAAGGCCCCTTGATGACACAGCAATCACAACGACCACTGGTGCTTATCCACACGTAGAGACCCTACTAAAAGAACATTGGAGTCATCCTAACTGATCCTTTTTGCGATATCTTCAGCAGTTAGCGACTTTATTCAAGAGAGGATAAGATGCCTTTGGGTATTTTATTCTGTGTATGATTGTGTACAAAATACACGTCAACAGTAACATACATAGACCCTTCTCCCTTAAAACTGAAGTAGTAGCAGGGTCTGATATCTATAATAAAAACTATGAATAATGAAATTAATCATCTAATGAGGATTATTAAATGGCAATTGTTAATAACTAATAATTGAAGAATATCAATGACTGGCTTCATGATAAGTCTCTTAATCAATTTTAGTGTATTGAAATAGATTAATTATGTTAATCAGGTAGGGGACATTACACATTTACTTGACTTTTGTTGTCTCCAAGGCAACCACTCTTTGTACTATTGCACTTGTGCTTTTAATGGGTTACTGGCCCAATAGAACCCTCAATCTACTAATCAGAAAAATATGATGTTCTTCATAATATAAATATAATATTAATATAATTAATTAAAAAAATTATACTATCAGATTTGTAACATTTGTTATTAAGTAATATACAAGTAATTATAATACTGAGTAAGAAATGTGATTGTAAAATAAATAATAAAATAATGAAATTAAAGACAAAAACAAAAAATATGAACACACAAAGGGGGAGGGGGTGGCAACCTAACATTTAAGGGTGTTTATGATAGGTTGCCAAGAGTGGCTTAGACCTCAACCTTCATCTATATCGAGATTGAGAGGTTGTTTGTTGATTTGTTCCACTTCCCTTAACTTTCTCTTCCAATAATTATCTTCTTTTGCAAGGACCTAGGTGGAATCTATATGGATATGGTGTCTATTCTCGAATGAATGCTCAGCAAGTGCTGATTTGTTCACACAATTGTGTTTGTTTGCAGCACTATACTCTTTGATCCTATTGTGAATTGATTGCACTGTTTCACTAATGTAAAGTGTGCCACAAGAGCACTCAATTTTATATGCTCGAGGGTCAAACAGAGGTTTCTATTATATTTTAAAAGAAGAATCGTATTCTCAATTTTCTTGTGAGGTTCAAATGAGATCCTAAACCTTTCGTCTTTAAAATTTTTGAGATCTTGTTGGAGATATCTTAAGGAAGAAAGGCCACGCAGCTATTGGTGAAGTCATCAGTCTTCTCATAAATCCTGTAGCATTTATTGGCTTGGCTGAAAGCCCTGGAGAATTATTTGTTCTTGTACCCATTTAAATCGAAAACCTTGGTTAAGTGTGAGATTCCTTGGTCAATATGAACATCACAAACCTAGAAGGTTCTCGTAGCAAGAATTTTTTGGACATTTTCTTTTTTGGCCAGGGTGGTGATGGGATGGAGAGGGAAGCTAGGGGTCAATATCAGTGACTTTTCCATACATCTTATGGGCTACAGAATCATGAAGTTTCTTAAGGAGGCAAATGTTTGGGAGAGGAAGTTGTTTATTCAGTTCCAGCTCCTTGGTAAACTCAAAATAACATTTCCACCATCTTGGCTTCAAAGGAAAGTTATTGAGGGCTTTTCCTCAAGAATCCATCTGACTGCTCTTGTCCAGCTGATGAATCACAATCCAAAACTTTGATGAACTAAAAATACACAGTTTTTTTCAGAAGCTCTTCATTTCGGTTATCAATTATCAGCTTTGTTCTGTATTTAATTTTGTATAGTTTGTGCAAATTATGGCTATTTTTTTATATTTCTTATACAGCCTTACCCAGACAACCAAGTCCAAGTAAAACAAAATCGGTAATCCCCTGTACCAGAACCAGCAACTTAGGCTCCAACAGATGCACCAAAGACCTCTTATGCACACTATGAACTTGCAATCATGCTCCATAAGATTATGTTAAAAATTTCAGGGAAAAAGTCCCTTTTATGGATTTCATGAGGATAGCTATGCCTGCTACAATAAACAGATCATTAGATCTTTCAAAGTTGAAATTTAACCATT
The DNA here is from genome assembly GCF_030272615.1 of Cryptomeria japonica. Classification (NCBI taxonomy): domain Eukaryota; kingdom Viridiplantae; phylum Streptophyta; class Pinopsida; order Cupressales; family Cupressaceae; genus Cryptomeria; species Cryptomeria japonica. The sequence goes on from NC_081405.1 coordinate 73,892,420, forward strand.
GTATCTTGCATTTAGACTTTTAAATTATCCCAGAGTGCATTACAAATGTAAAAGGATCCAAGGATCTGTAGGGGATAAACCCCATAGAACATTATCTTTCAACAACCGCTGTTTCTCTTTACTTAAGGGCCAAAGTCTTCACTTCTATATCTTGACAATCTGTCGCTATCCCTAAAAAAGGAAAAAATCATAATCTTCTCTTTCCCATGGGCTGCATAATTTTTGGCAACAAATTAATCCTTCTGTAGTTTTGAATTTATCGTGCACTTGTGGACTTTAGAAAGCAGCATATTTTCAGATTTTTCTTTTGATAATTCTTTGATTTTCTTTCTTCTGTTATTTACTTGCAGTACTTAATCAATATCTTAGTCTTAAATCTTGGGATAGAATACACTAGCAGTACTTAATCAATATCTTAGTCTTAAATCTTGGGATAGAATACATTAAGTCAAGAAAAACAACCAGTTATCTAAAAACAAGAAAGATGCATTGTATTGCATGGCCAGTATTTTTCTACAAAGATGACAGACCAACCTTCCTCTATTTTGTATCCCACTCAATGATATAACCTGACAAACAGCAACATCTTTTCCCTTTTAGAAAGCACATACTAGTTGTCATAATAATATCTACAATCCTGATAATACAAACTCAAACCAATCAGCCTTTTGTGGGCTTACATATTCAGAATCTGGTTTTAAAGCATGATATCAAATGACACTAATAGCTGAGTTGATCTCACAAGAAATTTCAAATTCATGAATAGCGATAATTATCCTCAAGATTATCATTCGTAGAAAGAAACCTACCATAGTATCATAGAATTCTAGAACCTCAGGCCGAATTGAATCCAAATCTCCCTTTATTGCATCTGGTTTATACCTGATAACAACAAAGATGTCTTAATCTTTAGATCACAGGAGCAACTTTTAGCAAAACTTTCTAAGACTTGCTCATTAACAAACTCATTAACACAGAAAGGGATTTGGCCTTTGTCCACTTTTACGTGGCTCCTAAATTTTTTAATAGACATTGTATTTTTTTACCTCAAAAAAAGACATGAAAATGCATTGAATGCACACGCATATATTACAGTGATGGTTCTAAAGGTGCAGCTAAAGAAGAGAAATACACATGCTTAAATACAAAATAATATGCATCAAATAGGTTACAGAAATTTGATCGCTTTGGTGACAATCAGAAACAGATGCCACTAACATAGATGGAAGTGCCATGCCTTGAACTTCATGGTGCTGTGGTCCTTAGATCTTTCCACAAAGTTTTATCCACTTGCTAATTTACAAGGTTTCTACTATCAGCTTTCATTCCCCACAATGAAAGATTCTTTAGAATTTAAAGATCCTAGAAATAGTTAAAGCCACACATTTAGGTATAAATTCCACACCCTGAGCTTCAAAGTACTGTAGTACTAAGCTCATCTGTCAACTACCAAACATGTGTCCAATTGAAGGCTATTTTAGTTGAGCTGTTATCTCCAACAAGAAAATACCTACTAAATCACAGATAGTCATCAGAAACAAAAAGAAAAGCATACAGTGATACTGTGTTACCAGCGGTTTCATAATTAACTTAAAGGCACAGCAATTAAAGTCTGTCAACTAGTTGGTTCTGCACAGCTGAGTCCCCAAGATTACATGTAGAAGTAATGGAAAAAGTGGATATGAAGATGTGGAATGCCTTATGGATGTAAGCAATGTAAATGAATAAAAATTTCCTATGTATAAAATTGATTTTCAAGGAAAGATTACCAATAACATGTTGCAATATTGTATATTTTATTATTTCATCTAAAATTCATCAAAGTTCTTAGGCCATAAAACCTTTTTTGAAGTCCTCTATGGTTCCGTCCTATTCCCTAAAAGAGGAAATAATGAAATTAAATAACGTGCCATAGAGAATACATTTTCTTGAGAGAAACATAACTTCAAAGAGAATTATGCAGACCATAGATGCACTACTCGGCAAGTTTTCATAACTTGTGAGTTTTTGGCTTAGGCGAGTAATAATGCCATTGACTCGCCACCAAAACTCGCCAAAAAACATTTCTACTTAAATTTAAGCAATTTTTCAAGTTGCCGAGTTTTCGCCAAGTTTTGAGTTTTTCTTTCGGGCCTTTGCGAGTTTTTGTTTTTGGCGAGTAGTTCGACTATGATGCAGACTACCAACCACAAGCAGATACCTTGAGACAAGGAATGTGTGTGACCCTGCTGCTGTGAAGTATAGCTTAATAAAAACACCAATTTAACTATGTGCAGCTCCAATGGTGTGAGAACAGTTGGAGAAAAAGAAAAATGATCCATCCTACAAAATATGATTACTATTCTACTTTCTCATGTTGTCAACAATGAATTACACAGAAATAAAAAATTAACACACTTTCCTGTCCTTGCAGGATCGAAAATGACCGGATACTACTAGAACACAATGGGCAACTGACAGATCAAACAGAGGATACAATACAACTGGGTGCACATTTATCGAGCAAATTGTTTGCATGGAGCTATGCAGATCCACACCAGCTTTATGGCAACATACCTGCACCCAACTATTACTTCAAAATTCAAATAACATTCTGGATAGAAGGTTGCATTTACTTGCATTGTTGCATTGTAATGTTTGATATAGCCCTCCATATCCAATTTGGGATGCCAAAATTGCATTTTTATTGAATGAAAGAAATTTTTGGATATAACTTCTTTCAAAAATTATTGTCTGTTAAAGCTTGAAGACTTCAAATTTGATATTTATTATCAATTAAAGAGGTATTACCTAATCTCTTAGTACCAGACAAATGAAAAGAGATTTTTTCTTTGCACCAAAATGATTCTTTATTATGTTTGCAATAGCAGGATCAATGGATGGTAAGGAAAACTAAAATGACATAAAAGACAAGGAAATAAAGCAATAAATAGCCAAAAACCTAAAGTATATCACAATGATGCATTCAATTATTCTTGTTTCCAGTACTTACAAGACAAAAAAAAGCATAAACATTATTTAAATATATGTCAATGAGTTTGACTCAGACTATGCAGTTGAATCTTGGTATAAATATCATAATTTGACTCACTGCGGAAAATACCTCATACTTATCACCAAACGTTATTGTCGTCATCAGAATTAAAACCTGTTGGAATGAGGCTAATTTACCCTTGGTTTGAGTCCTAGCCAGTCCATAGAAAATCCGACAAAACCAAGATGAAAATCACACTTTTGTAAATAATTACAGTAAAGGATAATTAGAGACTTCTAACTTCCAGGGTTCTCTTAAAGCTCTTCTCCATTGGTTGAAAGATCTTGAGAAAGCAATTTCTCCAATGTTCACTCCCTTCATTATCAATTGAAAGAAGTCCTCAACCAGAAAAATGGTAAATAGGCCTAGTTCCTTTAGCCCTTGACATCAGTTCGAGGGTTCACCAATGCTCAGTTCTCTCCCTTTGGGTGGAGTGTTCTTCATCCTACAGATCACTTAAATTCCTCGATCAGTTCAAGGGTTGACCGATGCTCACTTCTCTCCCTTTGGGTGGAGTGTTCTCCAACATACATATCACCTAAATTTATCAATCACTTGAGTGCATAAATGCTCATTTGTTCCTTTCCGTGGTCAAGACTCAAGAGAAGTCCTTGACCTGCTAAGTACATTAAAGTTGCTAAAAACATGTCTGGATAAAAAGTTAAAGAGTGTGTCGAAATGTCTGAAAAGCTTCAACGGTTCAGATCATGGTTCATGAATCGTACTAAAAATTGATGAAAAAAAATCTGTCTAAACAATTCTTGGGATCTCGGGATCAGTTCACACGGCATCAAATGTTTTTCCGCTAAATATGGCAAAGATATTAATATTTGGGCAAATTTACATGTAACATTAGACCTCGATCAGCAGCAAAAGCAGTTCCCTCATGATCAGTACTCTCCCTATTGGCTAAAGAAATCCTTGGCCAAACAAATGGTCCAAAGGCCTAGTGCTTAATGGCCATAATGCCATTTTGGTGTACGCTGGCACTCACTCCTCCTCTATCAATCAAAGGAAACCCTCGACCAAATAAACTGTTTGTTGGCCCTCACTCCTCTCCCTGTAAATCAAAGAAAATCCACAACCAAATAAACGTTGTCACTCACCTCTCTCCCTATCAATCAAAGGAAATCCTCGAATAAACATACTGTCTTTAGGATTACCACCTAGTGACCATAATGTCAGTATCAAGGTTCCAGATGCGCTCAAAACAAACTTTCGATCAAATAAACATTCTATCGGCTAATCCCCAGGGCCCATTATGCTAGTTGAGGGGTTTGCCGACGCTCAGTCCTCTCCTGTTGATCAAAGAAAATCCTCGACATAAGAAGTGGGCTATTGGCTTAGTATCTAAAGGGCGAGGAGGGATTTACCAAACCTTACACCACTTTCTTACAGTTCCTGAACCAATTGAGCTCCTAAATCAACTGAATACAAAAATGCCCTATAGCTCCACTCCGCCGCATAAAACAAAGTCATGATCCTCCTCACTCCATTCCACAAAACACCTCTGGATAAGAAGCAGCATAAAAAGGTTTAAAAACATTAAAGTTTCAGATTACACTTGGAATTTACTCATTTCAGCCATAAAATACAATTACAATTTTGAAGGGCAAATTCAAATAGATAACCGTCACAAAAACTATGCTTGACAGGCAGGGCTGACCGTCAAATTTAGAGAACGGTAAAATTAATTGACAAAGTAAATGCAAGCAAGATGTTCTAGAGGTCTCAGGTTCAATTCACACGGGCTTAAATTCTCCAGGGTTACATTTTGCAAAGGCATTCAATACCAGGGCAAATCCTCAGAAAAAAGCGTACCTCTGACGAACCAGTACAGGATCTTCCTGCGGAAAAAATTTGGGCATTTCATCGTACAGGCGATTGGCTCCGCCGTCGGCACATAACCGTAGCTGCGCTGCATCACAAAAACTCTCTTTCCAACTCAAAACTCTAAAAAGAAAAACCTCGAATTCACCAGAAATTTATTCCCCCCTCACACTCAAAACAAAACCAAAACTAAACTATTTCTGCATGGGGTTTGTACCTCGATCCCAGAGAGCTGGAGTGAATGCAGGGAGCTCATAATTCAGAACAATCAGCGCATATGACCGCCCACCGCTGGTGCATGTGACCGCGGGCTTGAGAAAGTCGGCGCTGTGTTCCATCACTTCCATTTCTGCTATGGTAGGTGAAATCGCATTCCGTTCTGATTTAATTGGAGTGGGCATAATTTCAGACTCTTTTTCTGGTTATTCAAATGGAAATTAAATCGCCGACTCTCATCCATGAAATGTGCAGTTATAAGTCGTCAACTTGATTTAAAATGCCCCCATTACGTGTTTGACTGAGCACACATGCCTTTCGTACGTGGAATAACGACAGGATCGGGATATTTGTCAACTCCTCCATTATAAGATTGTGAGGACCAAATCCTCCATTATAAGAACATGTTTCTCAATTTGCCAATTTTAATACTATTTTTTTAATAAATGAAAATTGAAGAACATGTTTCTCAATTTTCTCAATTTAATTATGTGTCAATTTTATTTTAATGTGTTCTTTAGGGATAAATTAATTAATTTATTATTTATTTATGTTTTGAAAAGAAATAATAAATAATTTAGTAGATTCGAGTTTTTTATATTTGATAAAGTGCATGTATGATAGTCTTTTGTTTTAATAGTGTATATTTTTCAATTATTGTCTTTTGATTTTAGTAATACATTTTTTTATTGATACTCAAATTTATTCTTCAATTATTGTCTTTTGATTTTAGTATGCATTTTTCAATTGATACTTAAATATATTCTTCAATTATTGTCTTTTGATTTTAACTATGTAATTTTTCAATTGATACTCAAATAAATAACTTGTTTTCTTTCCTAATATTCATTATGTAAAACATCTAGTGATATTTTGAATGTTCTCTAGGAATAAATTAAATTATTAATTATGTTGTGAAAAGAAATAATAAATAATTTAGTGGACTTGAGTTTTCTATTTTTTATGAAGTACATGTATGATAGCTTTTTGTTGTACTTGTGTTTCTTTTAATTTTGACTACACAATTTTTAAATTGATATTTGACATCACACTCAAATAAATAAATACAACCTCTTGCCTATAATTCTATGGCATGATCTAATAACTTGTTCTCTTTTCTAACTAATCTACACTTATGCAAAAGATCTAGTGATATTTTTAGTGGTGGTAATTCAATCTTGCTTGATGTATAGTGTAGAAAAAAATTGTCATGTTCTTAAAAAAGGTTATATGTGTAGCAGTGCAATGTATAAATTATACGCAAAATTAAATAGAAAAAGGGCACCCTTTGTTTTAGATAAAATGGAAATCTTAAACAATATCAAGCAATATTAATTAGAAGAATGACATTTCTTTGTTTTATATAAAATGGAAGTCATAAATAATATAAAATAGAATAATTTCAAGAAAATTATATGGAAAAATAGCATTCTTTTGTTTTTTTGGATGAATGTGCTCGTTAGTTTCTATTAATTAAAAACATGTTTAATTTATTGTGAAATCTTCTCGCAATAGTAAATAGTGGATTTTTGTTTTAGGTTATATACAAATTAAATGGTGAGAACTTAAAAAGACATGTTTTAGATGGTTCTTAATTCTAAAAATGATTATTGTCATATTATTCTTATGAATATTGGAGTTTGTCTATTTTTGTCCTATTTGAAGTTTGTTTATATGTATGTCATATTTTGAGTTTAATTTTATGTTTGTCAAAATTAAGGATATATATAAAATGTTGAATTAATAATCATGAAGTTATGTATATGCTTAATTTGTTTTGAAATCTTCTCATATTAGTAATGAGTGGTTATATATCAATTAGATGGTTGGAACCCTAAAAAATCATGTTATAGATGGTTCTTAATTCTAAAAATGATTATTATCAACATTGTTCTTATAAATGATGGAGTTTGTTATAATCTTTGTTCTATTTGAAGTTTGTTTATATGTATGTCATATTTGGCATTTTTTGTATGTTTGTCAAAATTAAGGATATATACAAAATGTTGAATTAGTAATCATGAACTTATTGATATGTTTAATTTGTTGTGAAATCTTCCCATATCAGTAAATAGTGGATTTTTTATTTTAGGTCATATATGAGTTAAATGGTTGGAATCTAAAAAGTCGTGTTTTAAATGGTTCTTAATTCTAAAAATTATTTTTGTCGATATTGTTCTTATGAATGTTGGAGTTTTTTGGTTTTTTTTGTCCTATTTGAAGTTTACTTATGTGTATGTCATATCTGTAGTTTGTTTGTATGTTTGTCTTATCTATAATTGTGATGAGTCCATTGTTTATCTTTTTATATAAATTTGCTAAGAATGTTTGGTTTATGTTTATGAGAAACATGATGGGGTAGAATAACAAATGGTAATACATGGTGTGAAAAATTCTCTAGTTTTGTAAAATAGTTTGAAAAGGAACTTACCTAATTAATTTTTTCTACTATAATCTTGTGAAACTTTTGGAGAGTAATAAATAAAAAAAAATTTTAAAAAAGGAGAACATTCCTTGCATATAAAAATCAGATGGGAAAAATATTGTTCTTTTGTTTTTTTTTCAAAATACAAAATGTTGAATTATTAGTCATGAAGTTATTGATATGTTTAATTTGTTATGAAATCTTTCCTTATTTAGTAAAGACGTTTTTTTATATTAAAGATAATAGAGTATTACAAGAGAAAAACCTGCCAAATTATAGTATATCCAAAATAATATAACAGTAACAGTATCACTATGGGGTTACAACCCGACGAAGTATCATAACAAAATTGCTATACAAAAATGGTATAATCACCAAACTGCTACAGATAACTAATGCAAAGCTTAATCAAAGAGATAGTTGAAGTCTTCATCTTTTGTCCAAGCAACCCATCCTTGTTGGCCCTCCATCCAAATTTGTCTCCTCCTTGCAAAGTCCAGGAGAGGGATGGCTTCTAGAATGTCAACTGCAGTGCCTAGAACTGCAATCGCAATTGGGGTTGTTACTACAGCAACTGATGGTTTCCTCTTTATCTCCAACTTTACAATGAAGTTAGCAAGCCCTATCTCAAAAGCATTCCTCTCTTCTGTGGATCTCTGCCAGTTATAACCATGGGAAATCTTGCTCGAATACATCCTAGCATGTCCATCCCCAAGCAGTTGTTCAAACTTCTTCCTGGATATCCTCATAACCACTGTAACATGCCAAGAGACATTATAGAATATGAGTCTCCTGAGAGACTCTATAAGGATTCTTTCAATGTCATTAAAAAATGCTATTTCTAGATTTCCAAATTGACCACAATATAACAGATGGGAGCACATACCAAAAGACATTAATTATTTTTGACAATCCTGACACATACCCAATAGCGTATTCCCAATTAATGATATTTGGATAAACATATATTCCAAACATAATCCATATTTCCTTAGCAAATAAACATTCAAAGAAAATATGATTCACAGCCTCAAGAACTCTACAGCAAGAGCAAAGAATAGGACCACCATCAGAAAAATAAATAGGCAATTTGTGCAGGAGAATGCACCCAGAAAAGTATTTATGTTTAGGTTCAACTAGCTTGGCCCAAAGATGACCAAGGAGCTTGTTCCACTTAGAGACCTCTAGGTTCACATTCCAACCTTTATTTATGTGGTTCAAAATATCTTTTATGTCAACAAGTTGGGTATAAATGTCTCTGGCTTTCATTTGGTTAAGAGGGGTGCCATTGTGTCATTCAAACTAACTAAACTTGTCCTCATTAACACAGTCTTTAGGAATGGAGAGAGTAGAACATGCTTCTCTCAGCATAGTGTAAGTTCTCCATTGAGAATGGGGAATGCCAAATTTGTTTCAAAGATCAAGCCAAGAGATAAGGTAACCATTTCTTAGGATGTCCTTGAAGTATCTAATACCTTTAGTGTCTCGGTTCTTAGTCGAACATCCCTGAGTGAGAGCAAGTGGTTTGTCCTTACTATACAGATTCCACTGAATTGAACAAACTCCACAAACCATATAATCTTCACTAATGATTTTATTGTTAGTAATGAGGTGTCTCACCCCTTCCCAGGCTCTCCAAATGGCCTTGAAAACCACCGACCCCAATGGTTTGACCACAAAATATCCTGCAACCAGATCATCTAGGGGCAAAAATCTCCATGTTTTACCTTGCTTAGGGACTGACTGGGCAATATTAGTTCTAATCGGCACCTTTCATGGTTCCTTACCCTCTAAAGCTTTGAAGATCCATTTAAAAGTCAGTGCCATGCCTTGCAAACAAAGATCTTTCAGGCCTAGCCCCCCTTTGGATTTGACCATAGTGCACCATTCCCATTTGACAGCATGAACCTTCTTCTTACCTCTACCATCTAACTAAAGAAAATGTCTTATTTGTTTATGAATATGGCTCCACTGATAATTGTTAAAAATCCAAGTAGAAGCATAGTAGATGTTGTATGAAGATAGGGTTTTTTGATAAACTTGCACCCTACCTGCTAGAGAGAGGAAATATTTATTCATTTTCTGAAATTGCAGTCAATTTTCTCTCTAATCCAAAGCCACATATCTCTGAGGTTGGGATTCACTGAAAAAGGGATCCCCAAATATTTAACCTGATGATCTGGACCCCCAATGAGATAGAGTACTTGCCAAATCACGGGGGAGTTTGGAGATCCTAACCAAGCATAGTTGACTTGATCATAGAAATCTTGCTCCTTGATGCTCCACAAAATATATCCAGCTTTTCCATCAAGGCTACAAAATTAACTTCAAAGAGATCAATAATAATAGTTGTGCCATCCATAAATTACACATTGGACAACTCCTCTTTGTCCAGCAAGGATAATCCCTTCACCCTGGGAGATAACTTATCATCTCTCAAAAAAGAGTGCATTGCATCAACTGCAATAATAAAGAGGGCATGGGCTAAAGGGCATCCTTGTTGGATAGATCTGGAGAGCCCAAACCTTTCAAATCTGAGCCCATTCACTTCAACACATGCACTAGCATCAGTCAGCAGTGTTCTAACCATGTTGCAAAAACCTTCAGGGAAACCTAGACCTTCCAACATCATGAAGAAAAAGTTTCATTCAATTATGTCATAGGCATTTTTGAAATCAAGAAAGAGCATAGCAATGAGTTGCCCTGAGTCTTTGGCCTAATTCATGGCCTCCCAACAAGTAACTTAATTCTTCATAATATATCTCCCCTTGACAAAACTAGTTTGGGAGTGGTTTACCACTTTGGGAAGATTATCTTTCAACCTTCTAGCAAGTAACTTTGCTAAGATTTTATAAGATACATTCAAGAGAGTGATAGGTCTCTATTTTTTTAGTAGAGATCTATCCCCTTCCTTAGGAAGTAGTTTGATGAGACCAGTGTTGATCTCCTTACCCAATGAGCCAGAGGAAATGGCCTCCTTGCAGACCTTCAATAGAACTTCACCAAACCATTCATAATTTACCTTATAGAATTCAACTGTAAGCCCATCTAGTATGGGGGATTTGTCATTACTAAGAAAGGAGATGGCACTCAATATCTCATCCATTGAAATATATTTTCCTAGCCTGTTACTACCCTCCTTATTCATCATGTTGGGAATGATTGATTTGATTATGATCCTATGATTCTCCTTCTGGGAGTCATTGTCCTCTGAGTAGAAAATGGAGGAATAAAACTATTTAAATGCATTAAGGATGTCATTAGAGTCTGAGATGGTATGGCCTTCCACCCAAATATCATCAGTATTCTCTTTCCCTTCTTTACTCTTTAGGAGCTGGGATAAATATCTAGAGCCTTTATCCCCTTGATCCACCCAAATAATCCTAGACCTAGTCCTAAGACCTTGTATCTTGTGGTGTTGTAACCTTCTAAGGGCATCTCTGGGGCGCCATACAGCTTCAACAAGGGTTGCATTGCTAGAGTTTCTTTGACACTGTCCTTTTGTTGCTGATAATGAGTCATGCCACTCAGATTCTAACCTCCTGGAGTCTTTGGCTTTTTTCCTCTCAACAGTCTAAAAAGGCTTCCTCCAACTACTGACATTTTGGTTGCACTTATCTATCTCAGAGACTAGCAATGTGTTATGCTCATTGAACATTCTAATTAATAGCACCACATGATCAACACCATCATCTAGGAGTAAACTAGAGTTTAAGATAAAGTAATCTCTTTTGCACTTTGACTCCCTTTCAACACTTCCTAGATAAACCATAGTTTGGATAGGGTGGTGGTTTGAAAGGGAGTAAGATACCACCCTAACACCAAATCCTGAGTTATTTTATTGAATTGGAACACCTCTTTGTTGGCATAAAATCTGTCCAGTCTGGAATATATTATTTTGCTACCTTTCTAGAAGTTACACCATGAAAACCAAATATCATTGCATTCACTCTTCTTATTGGCCATGGGATCAAATAGCTTGAGCTTGTTAGTCACTCTGTTCCAATAGAACTTTTCATCCCCTTATTTGCTACCTCCCATTTTATCAGAGGGCCTTTCTATCATATTGAAATCACCACCAAACAACCAAGGAATCACTTCCCTCTGAGAAGCCAATCTCCAAAGCTCAATCCTCTCTCTGACATCATTAGAAGTATAGACTAAGTCGATTCCAAATTCAACCTTCTTAACCTTAAGAATCGTCCACACCAACCTATTGCAAGGAGAACACCTCCATCTCACTATAGCATTCCTCCATCTATGAATGATCAGGATGGTTGCCCCTCCCTTACCCTTTTGATGCTTAGTTGTGAAATATTTTGCATCTCTCCAAATACATTTTAGGCTGATGTCTAGAGAGAATTGCACTACCTTGATCTCTTGGAGGAGTAGTACATCAATGTTCTTATAGAGTTTGAGGAATCTCTTAACCACATATTTCCTATCGGTGGATTCCAATCCCCTAACATTCTAGGATACACTATTTAGCTTCATCATAAAGGATTAAGAAGAGGTAACCATGGGTGCCCTAAAGGTTTTATAGCACTCAGGAAACTACTTAGGATCACCTTTCTTGTTAGTCAAGGAGGCAATAGAGTTATTTGGCCTACCCCTCTTCCTTTTGAATACAAACATTTGCTCTGCTCCTAAGTCCTAGGAGACAACCTTCTTTTTATTGTCTTTCTTCTTTTTTCACCTTTTTAAAACTGACTTTTTGAATGTCATGGGCTTTCATTTCTTCAACTAAAATCTCTTGGTTGGGATCTTAAGTGTATGGGACAATTACCCAAGAGAATCTCTTGTCTTCCCTAGGCTCAATGCCATCATGACCCTTCTCAAGAGAATATTTGCAGTTAGTTGCTTCCACACAACCTCCCAAACTTGCCCCAACACCTTGGGTAACATTTCCCCTATTTCCTTCCAATTCTTTCCCAGCAAGGGTATGAGTGAGGGGACAAGCCTTGACATCCCCAAAATTCAAATCAGGAGAAACACTGAGGGTTCCAAAGCCAGTTTTAGAACCTTTGATGGAGTCAAAATTATTTTGAGAATTACACCTATTGTCTGGGATGTCATTCCCCTCACTAGCATCCTTGCACTGTTCACAAAAAATAGGTTTAGGGGAAGGGTTATCTAAGGTGTTGCCCACATGTTTGGCAGGGATAACTACCAGATCAAAATTATTAATTTGATCTTCAATTCTTTTCTTGGTATCCATCATTTAAAAAAAAATTCCATCACAGTTTGCTGAGCATTCAAGTTTATCGATTTAGAGAGTGATTCTCAGGATTCTTTGCCATTCATGACTTCACCGACATCATCTAGAATGGGATGGGGAGGGGTTCTAACAGTTGCTTTAACCGCAACATGAAGAGCATCTAACATAGATAGAGTATTATCTTCACACATAGAGGAGGAGAGCCAAGGATCAGCTTTATTAGTCAAGTCTCTTTTAGGTGAGGACTCATCTTTCCCTTGAGAACCAGAGGGAGGGAAGAAAACTGGGATCTTCATAGGCCCATTTGAGTCAGGGCATTATCCACCTCATCACCTTGATTAGGGATGTTCTTCTAAGACATAGGAGGGAGTTTTTATACCATCAGATGACAAATTTCTAGGTTTTCTCAGAAGTGGGTAGTTCTTCTAGATGTGCCCTTCTTTTTTACACAAAAGAAAGCATTAATGTCGCTTAGGTATTCAATTGGACATGCAAATGCCTCTTCTTCCAACTCAAACCGAAGTTCGCTTGGAATATCAACTCCAAGTTTAATGGAAATGGGTAGTCTAAAATTCATGCGAGGGAGGAGAGAGGAGGAATTATCCATACTTATCACATTGCCAATGGAAGTTGGGACCTTGAGAAGCCAATTCCACATAACTAGAGGAACATTTTTCATTTTGAGCCATCTAGGGCACGATAGGGCAAGGATTTCATCATTATTAGTCTTGGGAGTCCATCATATGGCTTGAAAGCATCCATTACCAACAGACCAAAATTCTTTTTTGACACCTTCCTTCTGACTATTCGGCTTCTGAACCATTCAATAGAAACTGAAATGAAACCCTAGCTTATTAACCCAAACCTTTTGCAACCAATCATTCATATAATTTTTAGATGGGATCTTACTGTGATCTAAGACAACCAAGAAAATGACAACATCCCTTAGCCTAGTGCTCTCTTTGTGCAATAAAGCATTCATTTTGGAATTAGGCATGACGGTCAAAACAACATTGGAAGAAACATTACCTCTTCTGCGGTCTTTCGCTTGCACTCCATCTGCAACCGACTGCACAGCCAAGAAATGATCACCTTCTGAGGATCTTGGAGATTCGATGAGCCCTTGTAAATTTTGTTATCTCCCTTCCACCGCCTCCGAAGAAGAACAAGAAGTTCCATTAATGAAACCATCTCCCATACAATACACTCCCACACATGATGGGAGAGAGAATTAAATGTCGATAGTACGGGCCAGCGAGGGTCGGCTTCACCCAGACTTTGGCTCGTTCGAAGTCGGCCTAAGTTGCAAAGCTAGGTTTTTTTGTTTTCAATGATGTTGCTATCGGCAACTCTATTTAGTAAATATTGGTTTTATTTTTTAGATTATATATGGGTTGAATGGTTGGAGCCTAAAGAGTCATGTTTTAGATGGTTCTTAATTCTAAAAGTGATTATTGTTGATATTGTTCTTATGAATGTTGGAGTTTGTTTTTATTTTTGTCATGTTTGAAGTTTGTTTATATGTATGTCACATTTGGAGTTTGGTTGTATGTTTGTTTGTATCTTTGTCCTTTCTATAACTGTGATGGGTCCATTGTTTATCTCTTTTATATAAATTTTATAATAATGTTTGGCTTATGTTTATGAGAAACGTGTGGGGTGACAAATGGTATTACATGGTGTGAAATCATCTCTAGTTTTGTAAAATAGTTTGACTTGACTAATTAATTTTTTCTATTATAATCTTGTTGCCCTTTTAGAGAGAAAGGAATAACGAAGTGTTTTAAAAAAGGACAAGATTCCTTAAGACTCTTATAACAAATTCACCTTCTCTTGCATTGTTTTACAAGTTACTCTAATTTTTAATATTTCTAAAAGTAAATTTTATTAGTTATTAGATATTGGAAAAGTAATATTACATAAAAAGAATGTGACTTATGTGGAATGGTGGCCTAACATGATAAAAAATAACATTTGGTTTGAAGAAAAATAATGATGATGATTGACTAGATGTTGAACCTACCAATGATGTTGGTAATATTTTTCTCATTATAAACATGCTTTGTAATGTTTATGTTAGCTCTCAATCCAATCCATAAGCATTCAAGCTTGGCAATCATGTTGTTGATGCACCAACACCTACACTTTTAAATTTTGATGGTGGTTTGGAAATCAAGAAACTCCTAAGTATACTTAAAAATAGCTTCAAAAATATTTTTTATATTCATGGATTGAGTTCAAGTAGTTTATGTGACTATCAATACTATTGTAGTAGAATGCAAACTTTGAAAACCTCAATAATTGGTATTATTTGTAGTATTGGTGTTGTTATTGTTCTCCTTTATATTCTTTACTATATGTATTGATATGACAAATTATTATCAACATTTTCAATTCATACTATAACATGTTTTTGTTGATGATTATGTAATATTAAAAAATAATAATAATATATGATAAAGAAATGATTAATCAAGGCAACCATTTAATTTTAAATTAATTTAGAGTAAATAAATAATTAACCAATACAACCATTTAATTGTAGAATTAATGAGTTGGAATAATAGTTGTACTAAAATAAATATTCAAATTTAAATAAATCAAACAACATAACTTGAAAATATTTTAATATAGATGTCATTAATTGATTCATCAAATTGAAAATTTCATAATAGATGTCAAATAATCATCTTGTACCCAAAAAATTATGCATGTTTCTCTAATTGACTTCTCTACTTGCAAAACTAATTTCTACACCCATGGATCTAAACACTACCCATAAATCTAAAATATACATGTGCAAATTATTAGCTCATAAATAAACATCATGTTCTTTCTCACCTTAATGTCTAGACTTGATACTCCAAAGGGAGTGAAATTGATAAACATTGTTTAGGAGTAGATCATAACACATCTTTATCAGGACCAAAATAATCATCAAACACATTATACAAAAGTCCATAATCATCGAAGCAACAAAGTATACTGTAAAGACCTAAGGTCGCCCAAATCTAGAGTAAACACCACCAAACTTGAAAATCATGCTTCTAAAGCCCAAAAACACGTGCCGACTAGATAGAATGAAGCTAAGGATATTATTATCCTAACTCCAAAAACACAATGCCAAAAACCATAACAAGGAGAAATGTGGAGCATGCATTTCACACATAAACACTATCAGTCATACTGGTAAACACAACTTCCTCATCGTAGCAATTCAGAGCACCAAATCCAGAATATAACATCTCCAAACATATCTTAACAACATGTCTAAACTGTAAGAATAGATATGCAACATAGAAGATATATGGAGAAAACTATCCAATACAACTGCATAGAAAACTCAATAACACTTACACCAAGCAGTCACTAATGACAACCAAAGAATGTTGACATAAATGACAATGCATAAGCAACTCATTCTGATTAACCTTGCAACACCATCAACACATGAACACCAAAATTTCGTGGAAAATCCAAACAAGGAAAAATCACGGTGATAATATAACTCACAATATGAATAACAATGTTTACAATATTTTAGGCTTACTACCAAGGAGCACCAACACCTGAAGGACTTACAAAACTAAGTTGCACAACCTTAGGAAAGATATAAAGAGGACTTTCTCAACTAAAGATCACTTCTTCGAGAGAATATGCAAACTGCTACTCAAGGACTCATTGTCAGTCAACAACAAATGAAATAACTGAGTTGAAATTGAGAAGGATTCTCTTAAACATGAAATTATCCTTGAACAACTAGATCAAGCGACCAACATCATGGAAAACATCTATGTTAATCTTCACTGTCACAACACATTGTCTTGCAAAATATATCACCTTCAAAACTCTTCTCAAATTGACTTTTGCATCAACACAAACTCAAATTTGCTTGCAAGTCATTCACATGTAGTTCTCACAATATTCACTTTCCATCCACACTACAATCCATCCATCTGCACATCTTCAATATGAGATACAACATTGAAATCCTAATTAAGGGTCAACCAAAGTAAAATAAGCAATATTACACAAAATAAGCTACCCAGACCTAAAATACTTAAATCGGTCCACTCTAGGAGAAAGAGGGAACCAAAACATATTGCAAAACATTCTTCCATGATTGATCCAACAATCTGCACATGCTAACACATACTCCAAAGGCATTACCAAACTTAACGTGTAGACATAATCAAGTAGTCGATCATATAACCACTTTTGATGCAAAATACTTAATGTGCATCTCCACACGCCATGGTGAGATCCAAATGAACATCTCAAAATATTTTCCAACGACATATCCCAACCAAAAGAATATGATCCACTAAATCGCAACACAATTAGCAACATATCTAGATGGCACCAAAAGCTTTTCGGACCACCCTGAATATATGATGACACAACCAACACCAAAAACATTAAGTGCACCACGAGACATAATTTTGTAATAACCGATAGCATATCCAGACCAACATCCATCCGAATAACCAAGTTTGACATCAATGACAACCATACAAGCTCAGTTATCAACAATCTCCAACACCATGTGGATCCTTTCCAAAAAGTGGTTGGCATTTAAGATTGAGGTGGCTTTGAGAAGAAAGCCCTTTATGGCATGAGTTGACCTTTTTTTCTTAATATTTTTTATTAAAGGTGTGCACATGATTAGATGAGGGGATTAAGCTAATAAAGGTGGACTAGAGTGCAAGTGGATAATGTAGGAGGATTTAAAATTTGGGGAGAGAATGAGTGGGGGATATAAAAATTGATTTTAATTCCAAGTGGGGAAAAGAGAGGATTTTGAATTAAATTAATTTCATAATTAGAAGAAAAGGTCAAGGATATTTAATAAATGAACATGGGTATTTATTTTAATTCAAATTTGACCAAGAAATATAGGTAAATTAAATTAATTAATTCACCTGGGTACTGTAGAGAAAATAGACATTAACCAAATAATTAAATTATTTATTTACCAGTGCGACTATAGAAGAAAGGGATTATGGCAATTAATTTGATCAAATGTTAATGATCAAATTTAGGTGTCTACACACCCATCCATGAAACTTTGGACAGAGTTTCCCCATATAAACACATAATTTCAAAATTCAAATAAGAAATCCAAATAACCAAATAAAATACCAAATTTAAATGATGGAAGTGTTATAAATCATTCCACGGACCACTTAAAACAAGATTTAAACACTCAAATACCTTGAATTTGGAGAAGAATTCAAAATTGAAATGAAATTCACACACACCAAGATAGGCTATGAAATCTGGATAGCTTGTAGAGTCGACCAACACAATCCTTTTGAGCCTCTACCCACAAAATTATACCCAAGCAAACTCCTAATCTCATCAAATCAAAATCAATATGTAGGGTTTTGAGAGTAAGAATGTAGGAAAATAAAACTAAGTGTTGTAAATATAAAATCCAATTACAAATTATAACTCACTTATTAGAGTGGGAATATAAAAATAATAAAATTCAAATTAAACTCCCAAAAGACCCCCAAGCTAAATCATTCAAATCTCAATCAATCAAATACATATAAGGTACATTACACATTTAAATAATAAATGGCCACTATAGTAATTAAATATCATTAATATAAATATTATAATAGTGACAATTGACAACTAACTAACTATGCACATACAATCTTTGCTAGTGTCTCACAATAATGCATAAGGGTAACCGAACATTACCAGGATGGTAACCAAAGGTGTAATCGCATGTAATAAATGAAAATTATCCAAATTAGGAATGATACCTAAGGCTGGGTGACATAATTGGCCATTGTGATATCTCTTGTAACCACTGGTCTAGGATATGGGCACACTCAGACATATAGATCCAAGTGGAGTTGGTGCCCTGCACCTGCACCAACTAAAACATACAAATACTTGTGCATACATATATCAAATACTATAATTGAAAGCATAAATAATCATTCCTCAACTACGGTCAAATTAAATCATGATTAGTAACATCATATCTCATCAAAGCATCATCTAAACACATCATAATCAATGTCATCAAAATATCCTCATAATATAATCCAGACATCATCATATAACATCATGTCACATCATCGTAGAGTCATCACTGAAACTACAAGTATAACCTACTATCCACATCCACAATGATATCAATATGACCAAAAGAATATATTTGCAAGCAAGATGCAACACATGGGTGTTAATGGAAAAGAATGATATACACACAGTCAAAATGTAACATATACAAAGTTGAACTCGGATCACAATAAAGCAAATGATATAATGTAAATGCAGAGGCGTTACAACATTCATTAAATGAATACATGAGACTGCAATCGATCATAAAGATTAATATACAAACACTTGATTCCCTACACTTTCTTGAGAAGGCACCAAGCTCTTCTTGTGCTTTGAGTGAGACTCGTAACTATAAGCCAATGTATAAGGAAGACATGATAATGAGTTAATGTTAAAGTAGGAAAGCTAGAAATAGATTAATGATTCACAATAACACTTCTCATTTTTCTCATTATGTCCATCACAATAGTGTTCATTCTCATTGGTTTGGGCCATATTAAAGTTAAGATGAGCACTCCCACACAATGATAGATTGGGATCTTGAGAAACTAGTGGTGTGAAAAAATAAAATAAAAATAAAACTCATAGGTTCACTTTTCGATTGAAAAAATAGAAATATAAATGAGCTATCATACCTAAAAGTGAAACCTTAATGTGGTGGCCATGGGTGGACGGAAAAGATAGCACAATAAAGCTTCAAAAAAATAAATAAAAATAGCATGCAAGGGGAAATAGAATTTCAAATTAGAAAATGAGTATGGGCAACCCTAGTGTGAATAAGAAAATTTGAGAAGCAAATTGAATTGTGTAAGACCAATTAGGCTCACCAAAGATCTAGAGAAACAATAAATTATAATTATGTAAGATTTGTAGGCTATGTTAAGATAAGGTGTTGTTCACCTTTCATATTATTTATAATAAATTACTTTATTATTATGTGTGTTGCACCCAGGGGAACCTAGATGGACGTGCATCACTAAGAGTTAAGATTCGTGGGGCCACTTTATGTGTTAAATTGCAGCATTGAGAGTTATATTTAATGTGGCTATCATGTTGATATATTATATTGTATTAATTTAATATTGGAGAAAGTAATTTAATAAAGTGAAAACTTAGTACCCGGTATTAAATGAGGGATCAATGGTATTGTATTCACGTGAATTTGCTTTACTACTAGTTGTATTTTGTGTGAGCTTGTGTTTGTGAAAGAAAATACATATTAGAGGTTTAGGTTGGTTGGTTGAGTCGGTTGTCATTATTGGGTTCTTCTGAGGACTGCATATCTGAAGCATGACATGAGATACATGGATTTATGCTTGGACATATGGAGGAGCATGGGAGAGGCTTGAAAATTTAGGAGTGTTCATTATAACTCTTTAAGTGATTTGTATTTCTTTACAATTGAATAATACATCGAGTATGGATGCTTTTGGAGGTTGGGTTTTTCTCTCGCAAGGGTTTTCTCAAGATGTATTTCGTGTTATCTAGTGGTTGTAATATTGTATGTATTCTTTTCTCTCATGGGTTATTTAATAAATGGATTAAACTTAATTGGGTGTCAAGCATTATTCCCTAACAATTGGTATCAGAGCTTTCATGGTTGATTTGGAATCTTAACCCTAGCTTGAGTAGATAAGGTGCAAAGTTAAAGCCATGGCTATGCATGAAATGATTGAGACATTACAAGGTATGGAACTTTTATAATAAATTTGAGGATTTTGAGTTTACATCTATAATGGGTTGTTTGCAAATTTGGGGTTCAAAAAATGTTTGTTAAAAATAGGTTTCTTGGTTGTGCATTCAAATGAGGGTTTTGATAGGGAGTTTGCAAAAATGAGGTCCTAGGAAAAAGCAGACCTCACCATAGGATCTATGATGATCAAGAGACAAATTTTGATATATAATTTGACCTATGGTAGGTTAAAGTTGAAAATTTTCAAAACAATTTAGCTCAACCATTGTACGATTGTTAAAGTTATAGGCCTGCAGAGAAGGGAAGTAAAAATAAAAAATTCGTTGAGCAAAAAAAAATGTTTTACCTACAATTTGAAAAACAAGAAAAAAAAATCATTTGGGGGTCGATTGGAAAAAAGTTAAAAAAAATAAAAATAAAAATTTGGGGGGTCCGCAAACCCCGTACCCCTATCACCCTTGTGTAGGGTACTGACGGTACCTATAAGTATTGTTACCCTTGCAAGGGTGACAGTATCCATAAGCCTTGTCCATAGCAACTATCGCTAGTTGGGGTGGCATTAGTAGTGGCCCCGCCATCGGCCCCCCTCGAATTTTTGCCAATGCATAAAACAATGTAAAAATTATTTTTTTGTTTGATTTTATAAAATCCACCTAAAAGCATTAATAAATGTTGTTTGTCATGTTGTAAAATACTTCACCATGTAAAAATGGTGAAGCTATGGTTTCACATGTTGAACACAAGATGCCACTGAGAGGGGGGGTGAATCAGTGATTTCCAAACTTAACTCTTTTCTATCATATGTGTGTATACCGGTTAACTGATCTAACATAAAGAAAACATATCGGTTAGATGGGAAAATGACACAAATTCAACCACACATAAAAGGTACATCACATAACACCATATGTATGAGGAAAACCCAAGATTGGAAAAACCTTAGTGAGAAGTGTTGCTGGAGTCTATTGCTCCAATCCAACCTCACAATGAAAACCTCAGTTACAACATTTAGGGCACCAACCCAAGGAGTACCACTCCTACTTTAGGGCACCAACCTAAGGAGCACCAACCCCTGCACCGAGCTCCAACTCAGTGATCTACAATAAACATATATCAGATACAAAAGTAATATCCTTGTTACAAAAGAACTTTGTAACTCTTATGCAAGTCTCTCCATCGGTTATCCTCTCTCCAATTCTCTATTGGTTCTCTGCTCACCCTCTCACTACTACAACCTTATCTCCTGCTGCAACTCACTCCCTGCTGCAAACTTACCGGTTCAGCCTTTTCTTCTTCTCTGCAGGTTCTTCTCTCTACCGGTTCTCTTTTCTTTGTCAGAATGTTGCTAGCCACCACTAGTCTTCTTCTCTCAGTCAGTTGTCTTCTATCTGATTATTGTCAATTCTTAGCTTACCAGTTCTTCACTGCAATCTTTGCTTCTATCTTCTAGGCCGGTTCAATCACTACCGGTGCACTCCTCTGTCAGACTTAATGGTAGTCTATTGATTGCCTCACCCTTGTCGATTGAACTATTCAACCCAATTCTCTCTCACACACTCAGTCTCTTATCTGATTGTTGTTGAGCACTTGACTGATTGGCTCTCTTCACCAGCGTTACTCTCTCATGCAACAACACCAACTACATATTTGGCTCATACTCTTATAGCTAGATTTTCCCGCCTAAATGTTGGTTTGAACATTTGCAAGCTAGGGTTTCCACCATGCACTGAATCTACATCCAATCTGATCTCTTATGATTCACGTCTTCTATCTTTAGTCATTTGTAGCATGATTTTTGGCCTTGTGTTTGGTCAATCATGTGCATGATGTGGTCTCCTTCACCCGCTTTGATCTACTAGATCAGTCTGTCTTGGATCTCTGTTATTTCCTTGATCTCGAGCCGCAATCCTCTGCCATACTTCCTCGAGCTTCGCAATCATTATTAAATGTTGGATCAGTCGCCAACAATCTCACCGACACAACACACCGACCTGTGCATGCATACCACTTCAACTCCACGTGGCCCCTTTATCGGCATCCACCTCTACTAAGTCTTCTGTGTCAGTCTAGACAAGATCATTGACCAACCGCACAATCGGGTTCATCTACCGGTTCACAAATCATGTCGGTTATACCCTAACCAGTCTATCTTTGTCGTATGTGTGAAGTAGGATACCTGCAGCTGCAACACAAACACTCGATAAATCATTACAAGCATGGTGAGAAAATTGAAATCAAATGAGAGATAAACCATGACAAAGTGACCTATCGCCTCCTAAGAGATGCGAGTGTGGATTTGCTCTCATATCTAGATGAGCAATCTCAGTGACTTGACTACACCTAGATGGAGGATTTAAAATGATATGATGTGCAAGCTATATGAATGCATGATTATGCTAGATTGATCCAAGATGCTAATTATGCTAATGAGAGGCATGATTATGCTAAATGATAGATGCAATTAAGCTAGATGAAGAGATTGATTATGCCATATGATTCAACAATTATGCTAGAGGATGATCAAATTAAGCTAAATCTAAGATGCAATTGCCTATGATAACAATGCTTAAAACTAGAATGCTATAAATTATATGCCTATAATAACAATGCTTGAGATGAAAATGAGATGAGATCCTTTGTGCTCCAAAATGGGGGATATTTATAGGATTTCCAAGGCCAGGGGTGAGGTGGCAGGAATCAATGGTCAAAATTGAGTCTAAAGATATCAAGGGTCAAATTGGAGGAGGTTGGAGAAGAGGTTGGAGGGAGGGACACTTGTCATCTTTGTGGTGGCAAGTGGCAAGGAGCCTTGCTCGTAAGAGGGCAAGTGTCCAAAGGAGGAGTCATGTAGCATAAGTGTCATGTGTCTCAAGGGGAGGATATCCACCCCATAGGAGGTTAGGATAAGGAGGTTAGGATGTGCAAGATAGGATAGGGTTAGATAAACCCAGGATTAGGTGGAATGGGTTAGATTAGGGGGTGATTAGGTTAGGTGGTTAGAAGTTAGGAGGCATGTGGGGAATTTGAATTTAAAAATTCAAATAATAGGAAAAGGTTAATTAACTTTCAACAACTCATAAATTGATCTATTTTAATTAATTAGGGGATTAGAAGAAATGAATTAAATGGGGGGAGGATTAATTAATTCAGATTAATTAATCAAAGGGGACTATTGAAATGAACTTATTAAATAAATCCTTAGATTTATTAATAAGCAGGTGAATGGGGGAATTTAATCAAATTGATAGTGAATTCAATTAAATTGGGAAAGGGGATTAATTATTATTTAATTAATTATCTTCATACCATTTTTAGGTGTATACAGTCTTCAACCTTGCACTTTGCTTCTCTTATGGTGGAACACCTAAACCGGTCAGCACTCTTGCCAACCTACCTCATACACATCTTCAATCAAATGAGAGCCTTTCACTTCTGCACCTTTTGCTCTCTTATCGATGGACATCTATACCGATGATATCTTTTGCATGTATACAGGTAACATACCATGCATACCGGTGGCACCAAACTCCATCTGTATTCCTGCAACATTCTCTGTCTGCAGTTGTTTACCATTCCCTTTTTCTTCATTAGCCCGGACATCATCTCAACCGGTTTGTCAAGGTGACAAACCCATTCTTCCTTCTCTGTACCAACAACTCATCATGTCTACCTGACTGATCTAGTGCATATCTTTGATCTCATGCATCTAAGGCATCTTAGTGTTTCACCAATTGATCTAGTGTGAGCCTTCAATCTCCCGCCTTTAACTCTTTTGTCTTATCTCAGAGAATTATGATGCATTCCATGCATAATAGGAGATAAGCTCCACTTACTGATGGGAGTGGATCCCTATTATCTACATTTAGAAATGCACCAATACGGCTTCCTTGTCTGAGTAGGCATATCCTCAAACAGGCACATATGATCTGGTTGGGCACATTCAATATCAGTCATCTCTTCATATGGTGATTGCATCTTTATCCGGTGGGAGTCCTGATGTTGCTCATCCACACAGCATACCGATGGCTTGCACATACTTCACCTTCTGTGTTGATGTGATTTTTGTAATATTTTGCCTCTTCATCACAATCAACAACCCAACATCTTTCTCTCTTGTCGGTTGGCAACAATGCATTGCCAACATGTCACTTACTAATCTACAGTCCTTATGTCTTCAACACAAGTCAACACTAACTTGTGTATCAGTGACTGCAATGGCCATTGTGCTGGATGACACTCTCTTCCTTACCAATGACCTGCTAGGCTAGGTGACATCAAAGAATCACATCCTATATGTATCAATGACAATATTGCACATACATCTCCCATATCGGTTGCCATCCTATACCGGTTGACATCAATGACAACATAATGCCAACAATCTCCCCCTTTGGCATTGATGTCAACACATGTATTATCCGGTATACTAAAGATTCTCTCTCTCCCCCTTTGTGTGATCCATGGATTCTCACACATGTAGTATGTGGCATACTATAGAATCTCTCTCCCCCTTTGACAATAATGGCAAAGGGCACTGATAGGGTTTCTCTCCTCCTTGTGTCTACCGGGCACTGACACAGTTTTCTCTCTCCCTTTTTCTCTATCGGGCACTTCTCCTCCTTTTACCTTCATACTTTGCATTCTCTCAAATTAGAACACTTGAGATGGAGGGCTCAACCACCAACTGACACCAATTGCTCAACAGCCAAGTTGTATATGCAAACCAGAAACACATGCATATACAAGTCTAAAAGAAATTGAAGGCACATGTGTCAGTGAATACAACATACCCGCTGGTCAGACTGCATCATCTCCCCTTGATATGCAAAATCCTTTCTAACCCCAATTTGCCAATATCAACTGTTGAAGCTGACACTGATACCAATTGTATCTTCTCTAATACCAACTGTATGTTCTCCTTTGCAAGTAACTCTCCTTCTTTTCAGGCAACTCACCTAGTGGTCCAGTTGTGATTTCAATTGGATAGGCATTGAAATATTTCACAACCCCGGACACTTCCAAAGACATAATCATTACCGATACAACCATAGACACTTGCACACCCTCTCTGTCTAGCAAGTTTGATAACAATCATAAGATATGGTTATCAGGTTCTTATTGCCTGTCAGGTCCAAATCCGAAGTTTAGTTGCACCATATACCGGTTGAGCTATGCATATGTGATCAACTAATGATCTATCAACTCTACAATTTCCACCACAACATATGACATGATCCTAAATATACACAAAGCCATACAATATCTTTATCATGCCATAAATCAAATCCAGTTAGCCCAAAAACATGCATGCTTACATGATCAACAATCGGGCCAACATATGTCATTCAGGTCTTTTCCAATACCACCTGAGACATAATCACTTCAATCCATGCTACCAAAGTTAATGCAATGATCCTGAACTTCATTGTCTTATATAACTTGCAAATACTAGTTTCTTGCACCGATCCATCATCTCTACTGGAGCACCTTCCTCTAACTCCTACCTTCTTGTTTCAATTAGCTTTCGATCCCAAATACAAATTTTCCATCCATTGACACATGCAATGGTGATCCATCTTTCATTTGTAGTTGTGTAGCCAAGGCAACCACTACACACACTTGTCATCTCATTTTCTTCCTATATAGCGACAACAAATAATCCTTTTATCTGCTTGTTTTTACTAAGGGGGTGAATAATGTGATCAATGAGTAACTCTTCCTAAGGTACTGCATCTCCTTTAAGCCTTAGGAGATATCACTTGTGCATTGAATGCACAGTGTCGGTCCATGGTTGCATCCTCTTGCTTCTTCCTCCAAATTTGCTTGGTCTCATTCTTCTCCCCATTTTCAATCTTGGGAGCAGGTATTTCCTTATTTTGTTGATTGGTCCTTGCTCTACCATACTCATGATTGGAGGACCTTCTGTCCAACCGATTAGACCATCTTTTTCTGGTCATGTTGTTGTAACTAGTTACTAAAACTGGTGGACCTCTTAAACTTGTACGAGCAAAACCTCTTCTCCTTTTGTTCCATGCAACATTTTGTCTCTCATATGCTCTATATCCATTTCCATGTTGAGCATAAATGCTATACTGGTCTCTATATGACTTCACGTTCATCCTTCTGCAATCATGACTTTTATGGCCAAAACCATTACACCTCCAACAGACAACAATATTGTCTCTAGGAAGAGCAAACTGTTTATTCCTAGGCTTCATTAGACATTCATTTGCCCTATGGCCATATTCTTTGCATTTAAATAGTAACCGGTGAAAGGGGGCACATAAAAAAAATTGTTTTTCCATGCTTGTGGAGATTTTGTTGGTTTAGTATCTCCATTTCTTCTTCTCCGGGGATGGATCTTAGAATGTCCATGTTCTGCAGCTCTTCCATCCGATCTCTTCTTTTCCCACATTTGCTTTTTCTTGTGGGCAGTAGCATTTCCTTGCCTTCTATTGGTAGGGGGTCTTCTATGTTGTCTTCTTTTGTTCTTGCTTTTGGTGAGGTTGCCTTCTCCCATCTTTCCTTTTCCTTTGGGATCTGCATTGTTCCTTCTTCTTACAGCACCGGTCTTCATCCTTGACTCCATGTCTTCACCAGTTGTGGTTAGATCAACCTTCTTCTGGAGTGAATTCTGAACAATGAAGGTCTATCCCTTGTTACCTCCATTTGAGGAGACAAATATAATGTCATTGTGGGGGACATTCTTGTTGGTGGAGCATTCACCGGCACCACTTCCTAATCCTTCGGTGTCCTTGGAGTGTTTTTGCCTTTTCAACATCTTATCCAAGGCATCACTGCTGCTATCAAACTAGATTCTCACCTTGAGCTCATCCTGACATTTCTCAAGGTCATTTTGAAGACTCTCTGTTTCTCCTACTAGCTGCTGATATTCTTTATCTTTTGCCTCTAGCTCAGATGCTAGATCATTACACTGACACTCCTCGGTGCTTTCTTGTTGAGTATTCAACTCTGAGATACATTTCTCATATTCTTTAAGGCATCTGATCAAGCGAATTTGTTCCACAACCGCAGCATTCTTGAATAACTTGTATTCATTCCTCACTCTACTAAGCTCTTAGAGTGCACTTACAAGTTCTCCTTCAAGATCAACTTCTGTTTCATCTTCTTCTTCTTCATCTTCACTATCACTACCACATCTTGCCGATAGGAATGATTTGCATGATCATTCTCAGATGTGTGCCTCTCATCTTCTGATTATTAGCTATGAAGAGGTGGGTTCCTTCTTCATCATTGTTGCGGTTGCTAACATATCTGCCTTCATCATCTACAAATACATGAGTTGCATTTCCCTTCTTGCTTCCACAAACCGGTTCTGTAGTGCTAGGCTCATTTCCATAGAGCTTATTTAATCTGTCCCATAAGCTCTTTATTGATTTGCATCTGTCCACCTATGAGAAGATATCATCTGTGAGCCCACATAATATAGCCTTCATTGCTACATCATTACACCAGTTTCTTCCTCCTGCATCTAAATCGATGGGAGGACTAACTTTACTAGGGCAACCATTTACTACTAACATCCATACATCAAACCCAAGGAAGGACAAGTAGACTTCCATCCTATAACTCCAAACAAAAAAATTTGAACCATCAAACACTGGAGTAGGGGTTGACACTAAACAAACCATTATGTTCAAATACCAGAATCTACCCAAGCTAGAGAAAGCTTATCAATTGGTAACCTAGGCTCTGATACCAATTGTTGAACAAAAGATGCCACTGAGAGGGGGGGGGGGGTGAATTAGTGATTTCCAAACTTAACCCTTTTCTATCCTATGTGTGTATACCAGTTGATGCTCTGCAAAATGGAAGGATTAGTAAAAACCTGGTTTGAAAGCTAAACACACACAAGGAAACACAAGAGACAAGAGCTAGTCATTAGTGTTAGCAAATCAAAGATTGAATACTATCCTAAGCAAGCATATCAAGAAAGACACTACTAAACAAATAGAAAGCTTAAGGAATCTACAAAAAGTAACTAAACATCTCCATATGCTCTCTACCATGCTGGTAGCTTCTCCTTCCTTGTTCCTCTCCTCTCCAAGTTCCAAATTAGTGTATCTCTCAGTAGCTTTTTGCACTATGGATACCTTATGGAGGTTCAAGATTGAAAATGATTAATCTAAATGCTATGCAAGTGTGAACAAAAGCTAAAAATGAGAGATTACCTAATTAGCTAGTGTTGATTTTAAACCAAAAGAGAGAATATGATTGATTTATGCTAAATGCTCTCTAAAAATAGCTATAATGTAAATGCATACAAGTTTTCAGGATCTGGATTATGAAGAAATGAGCTCTATTTATAGGAAAAATGGAGCAATGGATGGTTGAGATTGAGTAATCTCAATAAGGGTCAGGATTGAATGATATTCAATCCATGTGAGGACTTTCAACCCAATCCCAGGTTGACAAGTGTTGATATGAGATAGGTTGAGAGGAGAAGGAAGAAGCATTAAATGCTTGACATGATCTGAGAGTTAACTTGGGAGGTAAGGTTAAGGTTGGGTTGAGTGAATAAATTCATCATTCAAAGAATAATGCTTTTACCCAATGGATAAACTTTAGTGCAAGAGTTAGTGAGGATAACCATGGTCAAAGCAATAAATGCTCGAGGAGCCACATGGGTCACATGAGGGTTGAGTTAGGGGTCAAAGTCCCTAACCATGGGTGCAAGTGGATTTAACCATTAATGGTCATGTAAGAGCCATAAGTGGTTTGGAAGACTTTAGAGGTTAAATTGTTGAACACACAAAGCATTTAATGCTTTTCAAAGACTTTGAAGTCTTTGAGAAGTGACTCCAAGTTGCTTAGGAATGTGACAATATTTAGGGGATGCATTAAGCTAATTAGGAAAGGGGATTTAGGATTGCGAGTGGGTTTGGTGGGTGAGGGAAAATAGGATTTTTATTAAAATAAAATTCATTTATTTCAACAAATAGGTGCAACTTGCATTTTTAGGAGAATGCAAGTGGGGGGGGGGGATTTAATGATTTAAATAAATGTTTTATTTAATTTGTTTAAAAGAGGAAAGGGGATTAAATTGAATAAATAGGATTTATTCATTTAATTGATTGTGAATTTGGTTTAATGAATTAACTAAAATAAGTTGAATAATTTATTTAATTAATAGGAGAATGCTTGAAGATGAATTAATTAAATATTAATTTAATTAACTGGTGGCTAGTGGGTTTTTAATCAAATAAATAGCAAATATTCATTTAATTAAAATGGACAGATTTATGTGACTACATCAGTTAACTGATCTAACATAAAGAAAACATACTGGTTAGATGGGAGCATGACACAAATGCAACCACACATAAAAGGGACATCACATAACACCAAATGTATGAGGAAAACCCAAGATGGGAAAAACCTCGGTGAGAAGTGCTGCTGGAGTCTACTGCTCCAATCCAACCTCACAATGAAAATCTCAGTTACAAAATTTAGGGCAACAACCCAGGGAGTACCACTCCTGGTTTAGGGCACCAACCCAAGGAGCACCAACCCCAAATTTTTGGGCACCAAACCAAGCAGTACCAACCCTTGCACCGAGCTCCAACTCAGTGATCTACAATAAACATATATCAAATACAAAAGTAATATCCTTGTTACAAAAGAACTTTGTAACTCTTATGCAAGTCTTTCCACCAGTTATCCTCTCTCCAATTCTTTGTCGGTTCTCTGCTCACCCTCTCATTGCTGTAACCTTATCTCCTTCTGCAACTCACTCTCTACTGCAACCTTATCGGTGCAGCCTCTTCTTCTTCTCTGCAGGTTCTGCTCTTTACCGGTTCTCTTTTCTCTGTCATACTATTGCTAGCCACCATCGACCTTCTTCTCTCAGTTAGTTGTCTACTATCTGATTGCTGCTAGTTCTCATCAAACCAATTCTTCACTGCAATCTCCACTGCTATCTTCTAGGCCATCTCAATCACTACTGGTGCACTCCTTTGTCAGACTTAATGGCAATCTATCGATTGCCTCACCCTTATCGATTGAACTATTCAACCCAATTTTCTCTCATACACTCAGTCTCTTCTTTGATTGTCATTGAGCACTTGACTAATTGGATCTCTTCACTAGCCTTACTCTCTCATGCAGCAACACCAACTACATCTTTGGCTCATACTCTTATAGCCAGATTTTCCCACCTAAATGTTGGTTTCAACATTTGCACGCTAGGGTTTCCGCCATGCACTGAATCTGCATCCAATATGATCTCTTACGACTTACGTCTTTTATCTTTAGTCATCTGTAGCATGATTTTTGGCCTTGTGTCTGGTCAATCATGTGCATGATGTGGTCTCCTTCACCCACTTTGATCTACTAGATCAGTATGTCCTAGATCTTTGTTCTTTCCTTGATCTCAAGCCGCAATCCTCTGCCATACTTCGTCAAGCTTCACAGTCATTATTAAATATTGGACCAATCGCCAACAATCTCACCGACACAACACACTGACCTATACATGCATGCCACTTCAACTCCGTGTGGCCCCTTTATCGACATCCACCTCTGCTAAGTCTTCTGTGTTGGTCTAAACAAGATCACCGACCAACCACACAATCAGGTTCGACTACCGGTTCACAAATCCTGTCGATTATACCCTAACCAGTGTGTCTTCAACCTTGCACTTTGCTTCTCTTCTGGTGGAACACCTAAACTGGTCGACACTCTTGCCAACCTACCTCATACACATCTTCAATTAAATAAGAGCCTTTCACTTCTGCACCTTTTTCTCTCTTACCGGTGGACATCTATACCGGTGATATCTTCTGCATGTATACAGGTAACATACCATGCATATCGGTGGCACCAAACTCCATTTGTATTCCTGCAACATTCTCTATTTGCAACTGTTCACCATTCCCTTTTTCTTCATTAGCCCATACATCATCTCAACCAGTTTGTCAAGGTGACAAACCCATTCTTCCTTCTTTGTACCGACAACTCATCACGTCTACCTAGCTGATTCGGTGCATATCTCTGATCTCATGCACCTAAGGCAACTTAGTGTTTCACCAGTTGATCCAGTGTGAGTCTTCAATCTCCTGCCTTTAACTCTTTTGTCTTATCTTGGAGAACTATGATGTATTCCATGCATAATAGGAGATAAGCTCCACTTACCAGTGGGAGTGGATCCTTGTTATCTGCATTTAACAATGCACCAATATGGCTTCCTTGTCTGAGTAGGCATATCCTCAAATAGGCACATATGATCTAGTTGGGCACATTCACTGTCAGTCATCTCTTCATATGGTGACTAGATCTTTATCCAGTGGGAGTCATGCTATTGATCATCCACACAGCATACCTATTAGAATCATTGACGGTCCCAAAGACACTGAGAGGGGGGGGGGGGAGGTGAATCAGTGTCTAATCGGTTAGCAGAATATTTAACCTTAGTAAGAACTTTGTATCCCAAAATAGTGTATCGGTAAATAAGAATTAATGCAGCAAATAAGAATAACAGAGACAACATAGAGAATACACCATAACACAAGATATTTAACAAGGAAACCCGGTGTGGGAAAAACCTCAGTGGGATTTGTGACCCACAATATTCACTCACTGGCCAATGAATAAATATTACTTACAATGAGGGGCCTGCACATGCAGGAAGGCTAGCAGCCTAGAGCTCACTGCTCAATCACAAAATATAAGTCTCACTAACTTACAAAATGGATTATCAAAATCCAATACAATGTACTGCTTTAGATCAACATCAACTATGTTAGGTTCAATATCGGTTTAAGCTCAGTCTATTACCAAAACCTTCGCTATCAACTATATCACCTTATACAAAATATCATCTATATATTTCTTATCATCCATCTCTCATCTAATGACCTATAAGATCTCATACATATATATGAGTCTTTTACAATATTCCAAGTCGGCTTTTATAAAAGATAATTACAATATAAAACAATAAACAAAGTTTATTCCATGTCGTCTTGAGTGTCGGTATGCATTATTGCCGTTGTCGGTGAAGTGTCTGTTAGTGTATGTAGAAGTCTATTGCCAGTGCCAGTAACTGTCGGTGGGTTGCCAGGTGATTGCCATTTGGTTGCCAGTTGGTTGCCTAGTTGGTTGCCATCAATGACAACATCGACTATTCTCATAAGAGTGTAGAATGCCAACAATCTCCCCCTTTGGCATTGATGGCAACACTAATGAGAAAAATCCAAAAATTGTTCCAAAAAATGAGGTCCAAAAAGATGTGCTCCCCTTGAGCAAATGATCTCCTTTGAATAAGTATTTTCCCCTCCACTACTCCCCCTTTGACATCAATGACAAAGGTTGTCAAAAATAGTCAAATGAGTGCAAAAATTTCACCTCAAAGTCTATAACCGGTTGGTTACAATCTGAAAGATATCTGCTAAAACCAAATTTAGATTCTACATAAACCTTTTCTTGTCATTCAGGGTTGCCTTGGTCTGTTGGATCATGCAAGTGAGATGATGCATGTGATCTTCCAGTTATCATTCTCCCTGAAGTAATGCCTTAGATATTTCCATTCTCTGAGAAATAAGATTTTCCAACTTAGGACCAAGTTTATTCTTAAGCTCTCTGGCATTAGACCTTATCCTTCCCTTTTCTTTCTCAAGTTTCTCTAATTTTTCTTCAAAACTTGCCATTTCTTGCTCAAAAACTGATATGTGATCAGATGAACCAATTATATTATCAACTATGTCATCGA
Organism: Cryptomeria japonica; assembly: GCF_030272615.1. Lineage (NCBI taxonomy): Eukaryota > Viridiplantae > Streptophyta > Pinopsida > Cupressales > Cupressaceae > Cryptomeria > Cryptomeria japonica. The sequence continues at coordinate 73,925,650 of NC_081405.1, forward strand.
TTTCCTTTTGTGTTTTACTGATCTCCTTGTCTATGTCCTCTGTCAGAAGGTGAGGTTTGCATGTTTCCTTGTATAGCTCTTTGTACTCCAAAATTGTAGAGTTCAGTGTCAAAAATAATGTATTCAGTTGTTTTGTGCACTTCTTAATGGTGTCATCAAAGAATTTGTTCTTTTATTTTTCAACTCTCTCCTTTATTGTATCCTCATTCACTTTATCAATCGTTATTACATTGTCAGCAATAAATTTGGAAAAAATGTGTCCAATTTGCCTAAAGAATCCTTAATATGTTCTAAATTACAATTTGGTGCAATCAATTTAAGAATAGGTATAGTGTTATTGATTGCCTTGTAGACCAAAGCATTGCAATTCATTATCTTTTTAATTGAATCCAAAAGTACCTCTGTAACATTGGTAGGTCTGAATTCACTTGTTGAAGTGTCGGATGTCTGACCAATTGCCTTTATTACCTCTGTGCTTCCATCAGTTATAACCATTTTACTTGTGTTTACCTTCGGTGGATCAGTCTGTGTTTGCATCTCTACTAGCAAGGGTTTCTCAAGTTGTTTTGATGTCTCAGTGATTGTCAGTTTCTCTGCCTTAGTGTGTACCTTTGCCTTAGTATGTACCTCTGCCTCAGTAGGTTTCTCTGCTTCAATAGGTTTCTCAGTAAGTTCTGCTGGTATCTCAGTCTCCGGTGGCCCTGTGCCAACATCTGTTCCTTCAGTAGGTTTCTTTGTTTCTAATGGTTGCTCTGTTTGGGTTGGGATCTCAACCTCAACAGTCTCTACCGATTTCTCAGCCAAGTTGCCACTATCAACATTGTCTTCCTTAACCTCTACATTGTCCTTATCTACAACAATATTCACTTCCTAAGTATCCACATTCATGGTGAAGAGTATTTCAGATTCAGGATTAGTGTCATCATGTGTAACACCTTTAGTGTCAATAACCGGTGGATCATCAATATGTACCGGTGCAGTATTCAAAGGTGGCAGTAAGTTGTCAATAATCTTAATGTTTGGAATACCACCAATTTTACCTTTGCCCTTGTCCTTATCCTTCTAATATACTATAAATGTTTTCTTTGGTCGGTTCATTTCCTCTTGTTTTTCCTTCTCCACAAAAAATATATCCCAATTATTAGCAGTCTCATCTACAATCTCTTTCACTCAACCTGCCATTAAACTTACTTGCCAGTGTCCACTGGCAAAAATAGATTGATTAGCCTCAGAGATTAATTCATCAATTTCCTCTTTTGAATTTATAGGATGTACAGCTAGAAGTTTTTCAACCTTTAGTTTCTTATCTAATTCCATCATTGCAATCCTTTTTGCCTCTAATCTCCTATACAGATCATTTGGTAGGTCATCCACAACTTTAATTAAGACCTTTTTGTATATGTCCAGATGTAAAATTATACTATTCTCAATGCTTTCTCTGTCTAAATCATTAAATGTGTTATACAGTTGGTGCACATTGGCCAAATTTCCATCATCAGTTATCTCATTTAGTAAATCATTCAAGGAAGGGGTAACAAGTTGTTGTTTCTTATTTGGTGTCAGTTTCTTTGGTGGTCCCCTTACTGCCTGTTGTTTCTTCCTTAAAGTCCTTGTTCTCTTAGGTGAAGGAGAGGGTACCGGTGAAGGTTTTCTCTTCCTCCTTTCAACTCTTTTGAATTCAGCTGCCTTGTCATTGTTGGTTCCAGATGATGTGCCAACCGGTGAAATATGTACCTTTGGTTGAAGTCCTTCAAGTTCACTGACCGATATCCCACTACTGTTCATTACATTTTCCTTTATTTCCTTAACTTGCTTAGAAGCATCTCTAATAAACTTTTCTCTTTTCTTCCTTTTCTTCAATGTATTTACATCACTTTCAATAGTCTCAGCATTACCAAAAACTTGTTCTGATGGTTCTCTCGGTGCATCCAATAAAGCTTTAGCATATGTCTCCAAAATGTTAAGATCTACTTCATATCCCATTTTAGTTACCCAGATAGTCCTAGGGAGTACAACCTCCATCCATGTCTCATCTCTCTTGATAACAAAACAAATTTCTTTGTTATATTTGTCCACTACACTCTATGGTAGCCTTTCTCTAGTTTTCATTTTAGCTTGGAAAGTTTTGAAGTATTCAATTGTGTTGTTGTCCCTTGATGTTCCCATGCTGGTAAAAGCTTCCTATAATTTTTTTCCTACCGGTACGTCATATCCAAAGTCTTTAGGTCTTGTATCGGGGATTTCCTTAGTGAAATACAACATTAAACATACCAAAATATTTCCAAAGCGGAATGTCCCTTTCTTATCTCCTTTAATCTTTTTTAAATTATCAATGAGTTCATCTTTTAGCCACTCACACACATCTATCATTGCATTATTGTTAACCATCTCATAAGCACTATTAATACAAAGACTAGAAACTAAATTTAGCCTGTTTGCATGTGTAGTCTTGTAACCTAGCACCATACTCACAAATCTCACATTGATGTCTTTGATATCATTCACTCTCAGTGACCTATTGTCAGATATCACTTTGTTGTTAGGAATCTTCTTTGTTTTGTCAGGTTTGTTGCCGGTTGAGGGTAAACGAGTTACTGCCCTAATTGCTTGTCGGGTTATTTTGCAGACATAATCCAACCATAGAAATTCTCCATGTGCTCTACTCAAGACAATTCTTACAACTTCCTCTGGAAATTGGGGAATGTTCAGTATCTCCACAAAACCTAGAGTTTCTATAATTTTGTGTTCAGATTTGACAGCACCATTTTCATCACAAATCACCTTAGTAAACATTTTCATCAACTCCTCGAAACCTAGTTCTTCTATGTTGCAATGTATGTAAATCCTAGGGTCTTCTACAAAAGCTACACCTTTAGGAGTTTTTGAAAATGCCCCTACAGAGTCATCTTGCTTAGCTACTTCCAGAATTATTTTAAATACGGGCCTAGGGCATTTCATATTGTCCACAATAATAGGGTTTCGAATAAACTCAGGAGCAGAAGAAGAAGCCATTGAAAAATACCTTTAGCTGCTTGAAAATATTCTGAATGCCTAAAGAAATCACTTCGCACCTTCGCCTTGAATGCCTTCGCTCTGATTTCGTGCTCTCTGCTAATTTGAATGCTTGGTGAGTTGAAAAAGAGGGAAATTAGCTGATTTATAATGACATTTCTCTTAACAACCGCATTAAATGCTCGTTGGTTAAGTGAAAACTTAACACATTTGCCGGTAAAGAAGAAATCTATCTTCTCACCATCGTCCGAGGGTAATCTGCATGATTTTCAACTTGCTGCAATACCCCCAAAGGGTCACTTCTCAGTTGGATGAAGAATCTCCTGTTGGTGGAGGATTACTCTATTCTACTGGTATAGAGATAGTTTCATCAACATTCTGATCTCTCTTCCTAATCCATTGTTTTAAAAATTCTTGCTTTACCTCATCTACCTTTTCTTTGCCTTTCAAAATGGATGCTTTATTGTTCGCCGGTAAAGTCTTGCTTCTACAAAATTTTGCAATATGTCCAATTTTGTTACAAGCATAACAATTCACATTATTCCTCTGAATAGCCTTTCCATATCCTATGCCGATTTGTGTTCTGCATTGATTAGATAAGTGTCCATATCTTCCACAAACATAGCATTTCACATTCATTCTGCAATTTTTTGAATTATGACCAACTTTGTTGCATTTGGAACATTGACCGGTGGGTGCATTAATATTCTAATTGTTTCTAAATCTACACTGATTTTCTCTATGACCATATTTGTTGCAATTGAAACATTTACCATTAAACTTATAAGCATTAGGTTGCCTTACCAGTTTGTTTTGATCTAGATTGTTTGCAATACCAGAACTTTCTCCAACTTCAAATCCAAGTCCATTTGTATCTCCATTAGGTTTCTGACTTTTCAGCATGTCATCAAGCTCCTCTGAACTTTTCTTGAATTTCTCTTTGTGTTGATTTGTAGTAGCCAACTCATTTTCCAGAATATCCTTTTGTCTCATATGCTCAGTTTTATCATGTTGCATTTGAATCAGATCTGTCTTTAACACATCATTTTCATGACTAAGTCTTAGATTTTCATTTCCAGCATCATTGAGTCTTCTAGTCAAATATTCTTCATTCTTCTTCCTGTCTTCAATGTCTTTACATAACCTCATAGTCATATCTTGCATTTCATTCTTCATATTACTGTTTTCCTGTCTCAACTTGTTTGCAAGTTCATTAAGAGTTTCTTTTTCCTCATCATCTTTTTGCATCTTCTCATGAAGTTCTTTTATTTTATTTTGTGCTATAGCAAGGTTCTTCTGAAGTCCTTTAATGAATTCCTGTGCAGTCCTCAGATCATCTTCAAGTTTGATATTCTTCAATTTCTCTGCTCATAATCTACAAGAGCTCCTTCCGATTGTTTTCTTAAGTTCTCCATCTATACTGGTGTCAGAATCTTCTTCAAGCTATTAGGCTTTTGAAAATAGAGGACCGGGCTCTGATACCAATTGTTAGAATCAATGATAGTCCCAAAGACACTGAGAGGGGGGGTGAATTAGTGTCTAACCGGTTAGCAGAATATTTAACCTTAGTAAGAACTTTGTATCCCAAAACAGTGTACTGGTAAATAAGAATAACAAAGACAACATAGAGAATACACCATAACACAAGATATTTAACGAGAAAAACCGATGTAGGAAAAACCTCGATGGGATTTGTGACCCACAATATTCACTCACTAGCTAATGAATAAATATTACTTACAATGAGGGGCCTGCACATGCAAGAAGGCTAGCAGCCTAGAGCTCATTGCTCAATCACAAAATAGAAGTCTCACTTACAAAATGGATTATCAAAATCCAATAAAATGTACTGCTTCAGATCAACATCAACTATGCTAGGTTCAGTACCAGTTTAAGCTCAATCTATTACCAAAACCTTCGCTGTCAACTATATCACCTTATACAAAATATCATCTATATATTTCTTATCATCCATCTCTCATCTAATGACCTAGAGGATCTCATATATATATATGAGTCTTTTACAATATGTCGTGTCGGCTTTTACAAAAGATAATTACAATATAAAACAATAAACAAAGTTTATTCCATGTCAGCTTGAGTGTCGGTATGCATTATTGTCGTTGTCGGTGAAGTGTCTGCCGGTGCCGGTAACTGTCGGTGGGTTGCCAGGTGATTGCCAGTTGGTTGCCTAGTTGGTTTCCATCAATGACAACATCAACTATTCTCATAAGAGTGTAGAATGCCAACAATACCAATGGCCTGCACATACTTCAGCTCTGGTGTTGATGTGATTTTTTTGTAAAATTCTACATCTTCATCACAATCAACAACCCAACATCTTGCTCTCTTGTCAGATGGAAACAATGCACTGCCAACATGTCACTTACCGATTTGCAGTCCTTATGTCTTCAACACAAGTCAAAACTAACTCGTGTATCGGTGACTCCAATGGCTATTGTGTTGGATGACACTCTCTTCCTTACCCGTGACCTGCTAGGCTAGGTGACATCAAAGACATCACATAATGTATGTATCAATGATAGTATTGCACATACATCTCCCATACCAGTTGCCATCCTATACCGGTTGACATCAATGACAACACAATTCCAACATCATAGGGATGGCCGACAGAGGAGGGTTTGGAACTACAGGGGCCAAAGAATTAAGGGATATCAGAATAGGGACTTGCATCCTTCATTTTGGGCATCAAAATGGACAAAGTAATTTTATTCATAAAGGACGGCAGTGGGAGCACAACAAATGGGGATATGTTTCCATTCATTAAGGACCTTGGGTTGATTTTAAATCAATAGAAAAATAGTTCTAGAGGCCAGTGCAACAGGATGTCGAGCCTTCGGCAAAAAAGGTATGTTCAAGGCCTGAGCATATCCATGTGGCCTCTTTGCTTATTGATAATTATGAATGGAAACTATCTATTAGTCTTGTGAAAAGTAGGGATTTCTTTATGAAGTAGAATGGAGAGTGGCCGACTTTTTCAAGAGTCCGGTCTTGGGTAGATGCTAATTAAGGGGAGGCCTGCGCTTTGAAAACAATCCCTAGTAGATTTTATTTGGTCATAAGCGATTGCGAGAAGGACAAGGAATGGATTCTGAATAGTTGGCCTTTTATTATGGGATGAAAAGGGTTTTTTTATGAAGGACTGGAAACCAAACTTCAACCCCAAAAAGGAGGGAATTGATGTTGTACCTTTGTGGATTTGACTCTATAATCTTTCACATGAATACTCGGATATTGAAACACTCAAATTGATTGGTGATAAGCTGGGTGGTTTCTTCAAAGCAGATGAGGCTCTGGAGGTCAAAGAGTTTAGTATGTACACTAGGATATGTATCCAGTGGCAGGCGGTACACCCTTTGCCACAATATGTTGAATTGAAACCTAGAGAAGGTGTTTGGAGATAGACTATTGAAGTTGAAGGCCTAATGGACATCTGTTCATTGTGTAAGAAAAAGGGACATTCAAAAGAAGAGTGTCAAAGTGGATATAAGGGGAAGAATCACAGTCAAAAGAAATTGCAGGACTTGTTGATTAGTCTGACAGAGCCTAAATATTTGGCAGGAGATGGGATAGGTGACATGCCTATGGAAGAGAAGGACCCTCAAGGCGATGGTGCAGGCTCTAAGGAAGAAGGGAACAATATTAGGTTTTGCCCTAATATGGATTTTTTGGGTAATGTGGAAGAAGATACTCAAAAGGGTGTGAATTGTCAACTGGTTTTTACAAGCAACCCAACCCCTGAAGGGAAGATGGACCAGATCTTTGGATGCAGCTAGGAGCATCAAGCATGTAAGACTTTGACTGGGAATATGGAGGATTTGAATTGTGATAAGGATCATCTGAGTAAGGCATATGGGGACTGCAAAGCTAACCTAATAAACATTGAAGGTGCCAATGCTAAGAGGATGTCAGAGCTAGAAGATAAAGGATTTAGGGTGGAAGATGGCGTTCACAGCCATGCCAAGGCTTCTAGTAGCACACTTCATAAGCAGGGTTTGAACCTAGGCCTCCCCTTTGTTGAGGATAAAAATCCATGATTGAGGGTAGAAAATGGTTTAGAGAGCAAGGGTCAAGAGGATTGTGATGATGGAATCTAAAAGGATATATAGATTTGCCCAATTAGGTATTTGCATTTCATTAAGGAAGATAGTAAAGATATGGATTCACCTGGAAATGAGGCATCAAACTCTATAGAGTGAGTGAAGATAATATCTTGGATGATCTCGACATGGAAGAAGATGTGGGAAAGATGGGAGTGAGATCTCTAAATCAGATAAATTCCAAACAGCTAAAACCAAAGATTGGGGAGAAAAGAATGAGGGGTGCTAAATCCGATATGGAAAGACTTGCGATCGTAGGCAGTGCAAAGGGACAAACCAAGTTGAGATCGAGAAGAGCATATGACTCTTCCCGGAGGAAATGAGGTGCCTATCATGGAATATCAGGGGCTGCAATGCCCCTAACAAACAATGCCTTATCAAGCGATGTCTTGATCAGGTGTGCCGAGACAAACTACTTTTGTAAGAAGATAAGTTGAAAGGTGATGATATTTGGTTGTTTAAATTGTATTTTTAGAGACGGGGAAGTGTTTCTCTGAAGCATATGGCACTTTAGGGAGTTTGGGGATTATGTGGAATGAATCTACTTTGGAGATTACTTCGGTGAGACTGGAGAGACATTGGCAGTGGGTGAGGGCTTTTTCGAAATCTCTACAATGTGAATTTGAGTTGTTTAATATTTATGGGCCTACTAGCACCTCTGAAAAGAGAATGTTATGGGAAGCATTGTTAGGCATCCTTCTCAATCTTGGTGAGAATATTTGTGTTATGGGAGGGACTTTACCGTTACCCTCTCTTTGATGGATATAAAATGTGGTTCTCTAGCTCTTAGTCGGGTGCAACGAGACTTCAACGATTTTGTGATGGAAGGTGGTCTAGCTGAAGTGAAATTCAAGGCTAGAGATTTTACCTAGACAAATAGGAGGGTTGGTTTCTCTAATATTGTAGAAAAATTAGATCGCTTTTTCTTGGCTGGTGATTGGGTGTTGCATCCATGGTTGACTGAAGCAGTGATTTTGCCTATACATGGCTCGAATCATTATCTAATTTGTCTTCTCATTCAGGATGATTTCGCTCCAGCAAGATGCCCCTTTAAGTTTGAGATGATGTGGCTACGGGCTGAAGGTTTTAGAGATCTGGTGGAGGAGTGGTGGAGGAGCTCACCAATTTGGAATGGTAATCAGGCCTTTATCTTTTTCAAAAAATTACAGTACCTTAAAGAGTGTCTTAAAAAGTGGAAGAAGGAGAAATTTAAAAAAGTGTTTACAGAGAAATTGTCCATTGAAAAGGAGTTGGAATCTCTTCATAGTCGGGTGATTCAAGATGGCATGATAGAGGAGGACTTTGTGAAGGAAAAGTGACTTAGTCAGCATTATAAGGAGATCCTGGCTAGAAAGGAAATATTTTGGAGGTAGAAATCACGTGAAACCCGGTTAAAGGAAGGTGATAGAAACACTAAATTCTTTCATAGCTTTGTTAAAGTGAGGTGATCATGCAATAAAAAATTATATCCTTAATAATGATGGAGTTGTAGTGACTAACTAGAAGGACATTCAGGAAGCGACTATGAGGTTTTTCCAACAGCTTCTTAGGGAGGATGATTTGAGGAATATAGAGGATCAGAATGCCCTAGAGATTGTCCCTGAATGTATTTTTGCTGCTTAAAATAGCTTTACGATGAAAAAGGTCTCCTTAGAAGAAGCGAGGTTGGCTCTTTTTAGGTTGGGTGGGGACAAAGCTCTTGGTTTGGATAGCTTCCCAGCTACCTTCTTCCAAAATTTATGGGATCTTTTTCCTATGGATCTGTGGAAAGTGGTTGAGGAATCTTGAGAGGTGGGATTCATCTTGAAAGATTTTAACAATACCTTCATTGCTTTAGTTCCTAAAAGGCAGTCAATCTCTTCCCTTGAAGATTTTTGTCCTATCTCCTTATGCAATACTGTTTATAAGATCATTTCAAAAGTGATTGCAAATCAGCTAAAGGTTGTTTTGAATGGGATTATATCAGAAGGACAGAGTGGGTTTGCCCCAAACAGATCAATTGCGGAAGGCATTATAATTTCTCATGAGGCAATTCATTCAATCAGATTAGCGAAAATAGATAGAATGATTGTCAAGCTTGATATACAAAAGGCATATGACAAAGTGAACTTGAGCTTTTTGTTTGCGGTGATGCAGAAGTTTAGGTTTTGCCCTAATTGGATTAATTGGGTCAAAAGTTTTGTATGCTCCCCTTGATTCTCGATCCTGGTTAAGGGCAGTCCACAAGTGTTTTTTGAGTCATCTAGGGGTTTAAGACAAGGTGACCCCATATCCCCCTTCCTTTTTATCATCATGGTTGAAGCCCTTGGTCAGTTGATTTCAAAGAAAAGGGATGATGGCTTGTGGAAATGAGTGAAGGTTGCTCAAGGCATTAGGGCTATTACTCATTTAAATTTTGATGATGACACGTTGCTTCTTGGGGAAGCATCCTTAAGGGAAGCAAGAATTATGAAAAGTACGCTTGATAAATATTCTCAATGGTCAAATAAGAAGATCAATTGGAGAAAATTAGATATATTTTTTTCAACACAGATGTTGGGAAACGAAGGGAGATTTCTCAGATTATGGGAATGAAGATTAGTGGACAGTTGCATTCAAAGAATGGATGGGTTTAAGAGTAAATGGTTGACCTCGACGGGGCGGATTTTAATGCTGAAAACAGTTATTTTTGCCATTCCTATTTTCTCTATAATGTGTTTGAAGATTCAACACAAAGTCTTGAAGGTAATTGAGCAAAAAATGAGGAAGTTTTTTTGAAGTGGTGCTCAACATGAGGATAGAATTCCTTTGGTGGTCTAAGACAAAATATGCAAACCTAAGCAAAAGGGAGGTACGGGTTTAATAATTTGGCAGAAAATGAATGAGGTGATGAGAGCAAAATTGGTTTGGGCTATCTACAAAAACCCCAATCAACTATGGGTACAAATTTTGAAAGCAAAGTATCTAGATAGCTAAGAGGGTTGGAGAATTTTCACAATTGCCAATCCCTCGAGTGGCTCTACCATTTGGAATTTTATTGTGTCTTGTAGGAAGATTATCACATATCATATTACGTGGCAGATTGGTGATGGCAGGGATGCAGAATTTTGGATGGATTTGTGGGATGGCAAGAATGTGATAGGATCATATGGAGTGATGGATGAAGTGAGAGGAATTCTATGTGAGTTGTGGGGAAATAAAGTTAGGAATTATTTGGAACCTGTAAGGGTGGATGGAAGACTAGAGTGGTAATGGAAGTTTGTTAGAGAGACCCTTCAAAATTCGAATCATATCAAGATAGTGGAATTTTTTTTAAAGATGTGTAGAGTGTTTATCTCAAAGAATATGGATGTAGTGAGATGGTGTGGCTTGAAGAGTGGTAACTGATTAGTTAAAATTGGCTATCAAATGCTAGATACTGATGTTGAGGATACTAAATGGCTGGCAAGCTTGTGTTGGGGGAAGGAGTGTCTCCCTAAGGTGGGGACTTTTGTGTGGTTAGGAATCAAAGATAGAATTTTGACAGGAGAATGTAGGAAGCAACTTGGTATGGTTGGAATTTCAAGATGCATAATGTGTGGAAACAATGAGGAGACTGTTGATCATTTACTTCTTAACTGTGATGTGGCTGCGGAGTGTTGGATGATGGTTCAAGGTAAGCTTGAATGGCATGCCCCTCTTCCAGGAACATTGAAGGAAGCTTTTCAGAGTTGGCCTAGATGGTATAAGCAATTTGTTTTCTCTTGTATATGGAAGATCAGCCCGAGGATAACCATATGGGAAATTTGGAAGGAGAGGAACTTGCAAATTTTCTAGGACAAAACAAAGTTAGTGCAATGAATTCTGGCTAGGATTGATGCGTCTATTGAAGAAGTTGTGGGTGTTGCAGCTTCAAGATTTGTAGCAAAGGATGTAGTATTATCAACGGAAGATTCACGCATTCAAAGATGTTAGATGAAGATTAAATTTAGGCTCATTTATGGGCCTAAATGGGATGATCCATTTTCAAGCCCTTATGTGGCACAAAAGGTGATTAAGTGGGAACCCCTAAGAGAGGGATAGATTAAGGCAAATTTTGACGGAGCTTCGAAAGGTAATCTGGGTGACTCAGGGGTAGGGGTAAGTTTTAGAGATTGAAAAGGTAATATTTTAGCTATGGTTCCTCAAAGGTTGGATAGGGGAAGAAATAATGAGGCGTAAGTACAAGCAGCCCTATTGGCGATTGAATGGGGTCTAAAGTTTGGTTTTTCTAATTTCCACCTGGAAGGAGATTCACTAATTACAATTAATGAAATAATTAAAGGGGAGACACAAGCTTGGAAGTTAGATAATTATGTTAAAAATATTAAAAATGATTTAAATTTTGAACGAAATGGCGGCACTGGATGGCAGCAGGATCGACATTGGCGATAGGAGCAGGATTACCGATGTGCGCTATTCTGGTGCACAGTCTACGAAAATTGGATCTTGGAGTGATGAAGCAGACATTGCCTTCCCCATTGAGACAGGTAGATTGCATGTTGTTCAAAAACTAGTTAATGTTTGGAAAGCAGATATGGTCCAGGGCAACAGACATTCCAGATCGCGGTTAAACTATGGAAACCCTTATTCAAGTGGTAACTAGTGCCCTATTGACCCGCATACATGGAAGGAGAATTGTTTCAATTGGAATAACAAAGGCTGGTTTTGCAAGGCTAAGCATCCCGCATCCAAGGCCCCCCAAAACTAGTATCCACCGCTTGAACCTAGCATTTTCGATGCGACACCCGAGAGAGGCAATCCTCACACTGACTCTTTTTTGGTTCCCCCGATTGATCATGGTAATCTCCAAAAGTAGAATAGGTACTTCAGGCAAGATATCTCAAGGGCAAACCAAGCCAAGTTTTGGAGATCCAACTTCTATCCTAAAAATTGGAACCCTTGGCCGAACCAAGAAAGACGCCCTGACTTTTGAAGAGCCGACTCCCTCCCTCAGCGACCTCATTTTCATAAACCGGTAAGAAAAACCTCAAGACCCACCATATTTTTGGATGAGAATAAAATTAATTCTGCTAGGTTAAATTTGCTTGAGTCTTGCCTTTTCATCAAGTGGGGTGGTGGAAAGCGGGTCAAGGACAATTTTGAATCCTGGTGTAGAGCGTAGTGGGGAAAGGATATTAACATTAATATTCTCCCAAATGATTTCTTTATGATTGAATTTATGAGCAATGAGGAGAAATGGCAAGCTAAAAATAAAGGTCCATACATCTTAGATGGCATTGAAGTTCACACCATTGATTAGCAGCCCAATTTCAACCCCTGAACGCATGTATTGCCGGACAACAAGGTATGGATAAGACTATATAATTGTCCCTCAGATTATTGGCACATTGATGTCATTAAGGATATATGCAAAGACCTTGGCACCTTTGTATTGGCAGATGACATCTTGGAGGATAAATTATGGGGAAGCTTCCTCATAATTTGTATTAGCACATATCAAATCACCAAGATCCCCGACGAAGTCATAATTATTGGGGTAGGGAAGATCTGGATCCAAAAGATTGATAGAGAAGATCAGCTGCATATTTGTCCTAAATGCTTTTCCTTAGATCATACCGGTATTAGTTGTGATGTTTTGGCTATGATACAATAAAGTTATTCCTGTATGCAATAACCTATTGAGGTAAAACTGCAACCGGAACCTCCTATTGCCTTTGACACCGGGGAAGCTTTTTGTAACGATACTCTTGACAAGGAGAATGTTCCACTGACGAAGGCAACCCCTTTGATCATAGTTCCTCCCTCCTTTGGTCAAAGTGAGAGCCAACAAGATCTTCTCACACTTTTGGAGAAAACCAAAACCCTACAGGCAGACATTGAATCCAAGTTAGCGGATTCACTTCCACCATCCCCTTTTGTGTCCAGGAATCAACTGGTAATTGAAGATGGCAATCTTCACTCTCAGGGTATGGAGATTAACACTATGAGAGAGATGGGAGGGCAAATATTCTCCTCAATAGGCATTGAACTAGAAGATGGTGAAATTGAAACCTCCTCCTCGGAGGGGGAGGAAGACTTTAAACCTGACTCAGATCTTCTATTGGAGGGTACTTCAAAAGGTTTTGGTAAGTCGGATTCAACTATTGAAAAACCAAATTTTAAGCCAAAAGGTGTGCAGGGGTGCAAGTCCAAAAAAGTTATGCTAGCAGTGGCTGGTGCTGCCAGTGGTCAAACCAAACTTAATTTAGGGAAGGGAAATGCCCTTCCCCAGGAGCAATGAAACTCCTATCTTGGAAAGTCAGGGGCATCAATGCCCCTGACAAATGGTGCTTGATTAAGCGCCAGATTGATGACACCAAAGGAGATATTTGGCTACTATAGGAAACTAAATGGAGCAAGGCTAAGACTGCTGCTAAAATGAGAGTTTGGAAACAATGGAATGGGCTTTTTAGGCAATCGAATGGAGCCTCTGGTGGCTTGGGAATCATTTGGAACCCCATGAATGTTAAGATCTCACTTGTTGGGGAAGATAAGTACTGGCAACATTGCTCGGTTACTATTCTTGGCCGAAATGAGAATTTCAATCTTTTCAATGTGTATGGACCATCTATTGTTGGTGATAAACGGGCTCTCTGGGATCTCTTATCCAGCAAACTAAATAGTATTACCGATGGTAGTTGTGTGGTAGCCAAGGACTTCAATGCGATCCTTTCTAGCACTGTGAAAAGTGGGGGTATTCAGAGGACTGGTACATCCCAGAAGGACTTTTTGGATTTTGTTGAGAAGAATTACCTTTTAGACATTGTTCCGAAAAATGGAATTTTCACATGGATGAACCGGAGAGCGGGTTTTACTAATATTGCTAAACAACTTGATGGGTTTCTTGTTATCGGTGAGTGGTTAGGACAAAATCTAGCGTTAGAACCGTCGATTCTCCTGCTTATCAGATCATATCATTACCCGATCTGTTTGGAGGTCGCCTTGGTTCAAGCAGAGGGAGGTACCCCATTCCGGTTTGAGAAAATGTGGTTCAGAGTGCCTGAACTATATGACCTTATAGCTGCTTGGTGGAATGAACCAGTTTTTGGGAATCATTCGAGACTACTCATTCTCAATAAAAAGCTCAAGTATATTAAGGTCAAGATCAAAGAATGGATTAAGAGCCATTTCAAGAATATTCATATGGAAAAATTAAGAATTAAGGCTGAATTGGCAAACTTAACCAGCTTTGTTATCACTTCAGGAATGACTGAGGATCTATTTATCAAAGAAAATTCTCCCAAATCTGACCTAAATGAAAACCTTCGGTGTGAGGAAATCCACTGGCGTCAAAAATCAAGGGAGTTATGGCTAAAGGAAGGTGATAAAAACACCAAATTCTTCCACCAGTCGGCCATTGCCAATCGAAATAGAAACAAAATATTGGAGATTATGAGACCACATGGAGTCACTGTCAGGAATTATGAGGACATTGCGCAGGAAGCTGTAAGATTCTTTGACTCTTTGTTGAATGGTGACCATCAGATCGACCATGAAGCAAGAGCTAAAATTCTGAACCTCAATCCCATCCATTATATCCATTAATCAAAATACAACTCTTTGTACTCCTATTTCAATTGATGAAGTAAGGAATATACCTTCCAGCTGAAACTGGATAAGACTCCTGGCCCGGATGGCTTCCCTGTTGCTTTCTTCCATCATTTATGGGATATCATTGCTCGAGATCTACATCTTGCAGTAGAAGAATCAAGAAAGAAGATGATTATGTTAGGGGCTATCAATCACACCTTTTTTACTCTAATTCCGAAGAAGCAAAATCTACAACAGATAAGTGACTTTAGGCCCATTGCTCTATGCAACACTGTATATAAGATTGTAACAAAGATCATATCTAATAGATTGAAGCCCCTCGTTAAAAACATCATATCAGATGAACAAAGCGGTTTTGCCCCTGGAAGATCCATTGTGGAAGGCATTATCGTTGCTCATGAAACGCTTCACACAGCTAGGAAGACCAAGGACTCATGTATGATTTTAAAACTAGACATACTGAAAGCTTATGACATGGTGGATAGGGATTTCTTATTTGATGTTCTTAAGAAATTTGGCTTCTGCAAGGAATGGCTCACTTGGGTCACAAGTTGTCTCTCTTCCCCCAAATTCTTTGTTCTGGTTAATGGCTCATCCCATGGTTTCTTCTCTTTGACAAGAGGAATCAGACAAGGTGATCCATTATCGCCATTTCTGTTTATCATAATGGCAGAAGCTTTAGGTCGATCTATAAGAGCTCTTCAACAAGATGATCGTTGGGTCGGAGTTAATATGGCAACAGGGGTTGAAAAATTGACTCATCTTCAGTTTGCTGATGACACCATTCTATTTGGTTCGGCCTGTAGGAGGGAAGCTAGGACTATTAAAACATGCCTTGATGATTACTGTATGGCTTCCAGGCAGAAAATCAATTGGCACAAATCTGAAGTGTTTTTTGTCAACACTCTGCTTAACTTGCAAGCTGTTTTATCAAGGATTCTTAATCTCAGAGTCACAAACTTCCCAAGGAAGTTTCTTGGCACCCCCTCTTCATTGGTAGTAACAGAAATCACTACTGGAAGCATCTTATTGATAAGTGCAAATCCAAACTTGCAACTTGGAAAGGCAAATGGTTATCCTCTGCTGGGAAGCTCACTATGATAAAGTCGGTTCTTTCAGTGCTACCGATTTTTTCCATGGCTTGCTTGAGATTACCGGTGGCAATTGAAGATGAATTGATTTATCTAATGAGAAATTTCCTTTGGAATGGTTCAGATGACAAAGGTAAATTCCCTTTGATAGCTTAGAAAAAGATCTGCCAACTTAAAAAGGCAGGAGGTGCTGGCATTCACCAAATCTCGATTATGAATTTAGCAATACGTGCTAAACTGGTTTGGGAAATTTGTAGCGGCAAGAAGCAAGAATGGGCAAGGCTCTTGAAACATAAATATCTGGACTCCCTGGTGCCTAAAAGGATTCTGACTATCAACAATCCTCCCAGAGGCTCGGCTATCTGGAATTTCATTATGGACAGCAGGGAAATCATAAGCGATCAGGTTACCTGGGATGTCAAGAATGGTAGTGATGCCTCCTTTTGGTTTGATTCTTGGTTTGGTGAAGATTCCCTATGTCACAACCCCTCTCTGCAACCTATTATGGCAGAAACCTGTCGCCCTCAAGGGCACAATATCTGTGATTATGGTTATCCGATCCAAGAAAATGGTATTGCTAAATGGAAATGGAACTCTTTGGATCAGCTGGACTTGGATCAGCTTCAGAAGGACTTGTTTACTGACATTCTCAACAAAAGGATTATTTTCCCTTCCCCTAATAAGGACATTATTAGGTGGTGCGGTTCCTCCGATGGTAAATACAAAGTATGTTTTGGTTACAAACTGAAAGAAGCGACTATTGATAAAAAAGACTGGCCTTTTAATCTTTTTTGGCATCAACACCTCCTTCCCAAATTGGGCTCCTTTGCCTGGTTGGCTTGTCAGAGAAAAATCTTAACTCAAGAAAGACTCCAGTCAATGGGTATCAATGGAACCAACAGATGTTCTTTATGTCTAGAACAAGATGAGACTGTGAATCATCTTTTTCTCCATTGCAAATTCTCCAGTCACTGCTGGTGGCATTTCATGGGCAAACTGAGAATCTTTGGTCCCTTCCCAACAGGGCTAGATAAGTGGTTTTTGCAATGTCCTAAACTGACAAGTAAGGCTATTTTTGCTGATTTGCTTTTCATCCTCCCGTCACTTCTGATTTGGGAAATTTGGAAAGAAAGGAATCGCAAAATCTTCCAGGGTAAAGAAATGAGCCTATTGTCTCTTTGTGGGAAAATTGAGAACCACCTAACTGAGCTCTTGAATGAGGTTTCCCAATCCAAAACATTAAAGAAAAATTTGTTCATGGACTAGGATTGTAAGATTAAGCTGGTTTTTCCAAACCTACTCATCTCACCGATCTTCGGACTGGGCACCCTAGTGGATCAGACCAATCTAAGAGTGGGGGTGAAATGGGATGCGCTAGAGGATGGGTGGAGCAAGGTAAACTTTGATGGTGCTTTTGCAGGAAATCCAAGTCAAATTGGTATTGGTTGTATTCTGAGGGACTTTGATGGTCTATGTATAAAAGAAATCTCTGAAAAGATTGGTGTGGCTACTAATAATGAAGTGGAATTCAGAGCAGATTTAAGAGGTCTTCAGTTAGGGAAGGAGCAAGGGGTGCAGAGAATTCATATGGAGGGAAACTCATTAAATGCTATTAATGCGATCCGTTGTAATAGCATCCCTAGTTGGCGCTTGAACCAATGGCTTCAACCGATCCTGGCGCTGCTAGCTACCTTTGATGAATTTCAGGTTAGCCACATCTACAGGGAAGGTAGTGGTGAAGCTGATAGACTTTCTAAATTGGCTATAACCGTGGGTGACCCCACCTGAATATCCATCGATGATGATTTTTTGTTGGACCGGTTGGTGATGTGGCATTCGTTCCACCGGTTGACATGCTATCCTCACTTTCCATTGAGGGGGACGCTCTCCGGTTGGGTCTATTGATGGTTGTGCACTTTTCAGTTCTTTCTGCAACTTTCGGTTGTAGAGCAAAATGGTGCTTTGCTCCCCGGTAGCCGCTTTAACCCCTCTCCACTTTATGGTCATGGTTTCTGGTGGAGAGATCAACCGTCTGCCCTGTTAACTTGTTAAGGTTTCTTCTTACCAACGAGATGTGACACATTGTCGACATCATTGATTAGTACCAGTTTGTGGCCTCTTGGCAATTAAATATAAGTGTACTTTATTAATATCTAGTTACGACTAGATCCTCTCAAGATTTGTTTATGATCACTTGATGCTTAAAGTCGATCGACACCAAGTTGAGGAGCTTTGGCGCATATGGTTTTTTGGATACTAGTAGCTCACGCGTGTGGGTATTTATTGGGTATGAATTGCTTGAAGGGTGTTGTAGTCTCTGGTTTGATGTCGTGCTATTTAATAATGGTATACCTTTTCTTTCCATCAAACAATTGCTTTCCTTTCTTGGCGACTCGCTATGGAGACCCCAATCCTCCTTGAAGCTACTTGTCACCAGATGGCTTTCCTGGGTGAAATCATGGACATACGTCTGCAAGAGGTCCTCTTCTCTCGACATCCTCTTATTCTCCATAGCCTTAAGAGGATCCTGGGAAAGAAATTCCTTATGGCTTACCACAGGTACAAAGCCAATGCCGATATCCCAGCTTTTTTTCTTGCAATGATAATTTACATGGGGACTAGTAAGCAGAAAGAAAAATTGTTAATGCAAATGATGTTTAAGCATCGCCTATTGGGGGAAATAGATGTTGTATTGGATAATATTGATGCCAATCTTAGAATTCCGCTTCCCCAAAATTACTATATGTCACTAAGAAACAGAACGGAGGTGAAGAAGCTTGTGATTGTTAATTCTCTGGATTTTGAGTCTCTCCAAGCAACCTGGCCTATCATCTCCAAGAACATTGATTTCCTGCTTAAAGCGACTGACATACAAAGTGGTTTCACGTCAGAATGGAGGGAAAAATTTCTCTGTGAGGAAGATCTAGCGAGTACTAATGACTTTGGGATTTTGGAGAATGGAGATCTAGTTGATGGAAATGACTGGGGTTTTGGGTTGGGTGAAGAGTGGTTCCCAAATGACTATTGACTCCCAAAGGAGAAGGCAGAATTGGCAGCTCATTCGAACTGTGGCACAGAATGTCCCATTGTCCTAGATGCGGCTAATGCGCTTGTGGATGATGCTTCTAAAGGCTCTCTTTGACTCCGGTTGTTATTAGGCCCTCTGGTCTCTCTATTTTTTGAGATTGTTTGTTTTTGTCTTGGGACTGGAGCTAAGGTAGGTGGTTTTTTTCCTGATTCTTTCCCCCTACCGCTCTTATTGAATCAGGCCTTGTATTCTTTTTTTTGTTTAATACAAGGGTGCTTCCCCTCTACAGCTATTTACTTATTAAAAAAAAAATGATTTAAATTTTTTTAACGACTTCAAAGCCTCTCATGTTCGAAGAATAGTGAATGAGGTAGCGGATGTGCGGTCGAAATGGGTCACATCTTTTGAGGTGGAAAAGGCTATTAAATTTGAAGATTTTCAAAATATTGTAAATGAGGACAATGTGGAGGCAAGTTTTTAATGTGGTTGTACATCCTAGATAATGGCAAGTATGGAGTAGGAAGGTGGCGGACGTTCTTAGTGGTGTAGTGTGTGGTGGATTGAATGCAAGCTCAGTAGGAATTGAATGTTTAAATTGACAAGGACAATGCTTTAATTTACATGCATTTATGAGCAAATCTTTTGATGGCGTGGGTTGGTGGATGGCCTTTGAAATGGCGATGAAGTGTTGAGTGCCTCGACTTTCTTAATATGACTTATTTGTGTTCTATTGTGTGTTTCTTTTTTAGCATTTCAATTGTGTTTTTATAGAGACTGTTAGAAGAGCGGAGTGTGTGTGAGTGCAAAGGTGGTGGCACTGTAGTCATGAAGGATATTGAGGCTAGTTTCACATTTAAAACTGAGAGGCGGTTGGTTCATTTTGTAGGATGAGTTTCAGATAGAAGGTTGAAAGGTCTCTTTCGTTTCAAGGATAAGAGGTTAATTGATGTAGTGAAGTTTCTATTGGGGGAGGAAATTAATCATATCAGCCATCGATATCGGATGAACATGGATATTTATTCACTAATTGTGGCATGGGGTTTTGAATTTGAAGCCTTTATGGATGTTGTGAAAGGGGTTATGAGGGCTCTGATACTGGAGGAGTATCTAGGAAGGATGGACTCCATCTTTGAATGGGTGGTGCCTCTTGATGGGTTTGATGTATCTGATGGAGTCATTGATGATGCTTTTGATGGGAAAGTGTCATTTGTAAGATGGCACGAGGGAGATTTAAATGAGAGGTTTTGGGCATTGGCGTGGCATGGGTGGGAAGCTTCAAAGACCTTCACGGAGTTGATGCGTGTGGAAGTGGATATGAGAGAAGCAATGGAGGAGGCTAGATGGGAAGTGGGGCGTAAGCTATGGCCAAGAAAGCGGAAGACTGAAGCTGATGATGGTTATGCCAGGTTATGTGAGGGCTCCGCTTGAATACTTATTATTTTTTTGAATCTGTTTTGTATGTCTCAGTTCGATAGTACTCTGTTCAGGTTTCTTTAAACTGGTTCTATAATATCCTCGATTCATGTTTTGGTGTTTGTATTTGAGCGTAGCTGAGCTCATTTTGGTGTATGTCTGGAAATTCTGGGGGGTTCTCTGTGTTGCAGACTGGTTATAAGGGTAGATGTTGTTTTCTGATGGTTTTTGTGATGCACTGTAAACATTTAATTTAATTAATAAAATCATAATATTGCCAACTGTTGGTTAACAGATTTGTCCTTCTTAAATACTTTTCAAAAATGACTCCCAAATGCCCAAATTGAAAGACAAAAACAAGAACCAACAATTGAGTCACTTGCAATGGTGAGTGCAAGTGCTATCTGAATTTTGATATGAAGGTACAACTCCCTTCGCTGGATAAAAATATATATTTTTTGAATATGTTTTTAACCGGAAAGCAATAAAGGCAACTAACATCTGCTCATAGCCATGACACAGATGCGAATAACAGATTTATAATGAAGTGAATGAAGATAAGTAAAACATAGTTTAATTACTCACACCCAAGAAAATACCCTTTCTAATGGAATCAAATTTCCTTGGACTCTGATCAAGTCTCTCTCATGCCTCAAAGGACAAGGGGGATCAGAATACCCAGACAAAGAGCTAACAACAAATTTCTTTCCAACACACAAATTATTTTTGAAATCAAAGTTTCAAAATTAAATGCATACACATAGTTTGATGTAATAGAAAAGACAATGAAAGGTAATTACAAGAGAAACAAAGCTCATTGCAATCAAAAAAAAATATTAACAAATCCACAGATGAACAAATTCTTCTTCATTCCATCAATGCCAAAATGCGAGCTCACAAACTCAACACTTCTGAAAAATAAAACTATGTAGTCCAGAAAACAATGTTGCCTCCTCTTTTTTTACAACAGAGAGAAAAAAAAAAAGAACCCCTGCTATTTTTTTCATTACATATTTATAACCTCTTTTTTCTAAAGAGATTTTCAGTTATCAATAATTGATTCTTGAAAAGATTATTAATTAATGTTTTCTTTTATCTTTTATTTTCTTCCCGACAACTTTTTTTTTAGCTTCAAATATTTTATCTCAGGATTTTTAATAGACATGTACTCAGAGATTAATAACTTTTGAGCATGATAATATTTTTTCAATCGCTCCAGTAAGGATTTAGAAAACTAGGTTTTCTAAAACATATAAAAAATTTAGCGTGACCCAATGATTCAATTAATAGTTATGCCCCCCGCACCGAGACTGATTTTTCTGTCTCAAAATAAAGACTCAGAAAATTTGTGGTTACAAGTTGCATTGAAAAACTATAAACAATATACATGCCAATGTTATTGGATTATTGAACTTGCTGAATTTTGAACCCACACACTCTGAACCTTCATCAGATGAATCTATGAACTCTAAATTCGAACCTCTAAAATTGAACCTGCGAACTCAAACTTTGAACTTTGAAACTTGAACCTGAACTTTGAACCTTGAACCTTGAACCTGCGAGGTTCAATCAGAAGGTTCAAAAACACAGACTACACCCATGGTATGCTTCATTGATTGCTTTGTGTTTGCATTTTGTTGCGCGTTGAACCTACGAACCTTGAACCTTGAACCTGCGAGGTTCAATCAGGAGGTTCAAAATTACAGATTTTGCCCACATTATGCTTCATTTATCACCTTGTCTTCATATTTGGCTGCACATTGAACCTTTGAACCTTGAACCAAAGAAGGTTCAAAGTTCAAGTTCAATGACCAAAAATTACAAAGACTTTACACTCATTAAAACTAAAGTTGTGATACAACCCACTCCAATTGAACTCGAACTTTGAACTTGAACCTGAACTTTGAACTTTTTGAAAAGGTTCAATAGTTCAAATTCAATGACAATTGTTCCTTTGGGTTGCCTTAGAAAAATCTGCACAACTTTTTATTGAGGGCTTTGTTTCTTGTGAAATTTTAACTGTAGAATAAATAAGCCAAGTAGAGCATAACCCATAAATCATTTTTGCATAGGACACATAAGACTTTAGATTTAATTGTTTGGGCATATGGGTAACCTAAAAATAAAAGAATTAAAATCTCCCAGCTGACATGGAGTTTGGCCATAAAAACTGGTCATTTTTTGAGAAAAGGATGTTAAAATTATCTCTAGAAAAGGATTTTGTGTCATCTTTCACATAATTTGAAAAATAATGATTTCTTTGTGACTAACAAGTAGAGGATGTCCACGAGGGTCCTTGAAAGTTAGAACAAATGTGACCAACACTTTCAACATCAAAACATTAGCAATAGCTGGTTTTTAGTTGATTATGAGGCTTTAGGCACGAGCAAAAATATAGGGTTAACAATGACCAAAAAAAAAGTTGTTTGCCATGTTTAAATCAGTTGATATTTTTAAAATTTTGGTACTTAAATTTTATTTTATAAAGGATTCAAGTCCCACCTACCGGCCACTTCATGATTTTTTTTTAAACTTTAGAGAATGAAATTTAAGAAAATTGGAAAAAAAAATTAAGTCCACCAAATGTGCCTGAAATTGGAATTTTTCTTCCAACTAGCATAACTTTCACTTGGGAAGACTGTTTTTCAACTTCTTATACTTGTTGGAAATCTAGTTCTAAACACAATGCAATGGTATAAGTTTGGTTCCTTGATTTTGCCATTTTAATGTGTTTTTGGGGGCTTGGAAGTCATAAGTTCTCCTTTACATGGTTTTGGTCATAACTTTTTTGTAGCATCCTAAATTGCACTCCTTTACAATTTATTCCATATTTGGGTCCCTCACCTTAGTGTTCGTACCCCAATACCTAATTAAGACCAAATTATGCTTACTTCATGCAAATATGACCTTATTTTCACTTCATAAACTACATGGCCCCATAGTTTTGACCCTAAAATGGGGTAGGACTAGGGCGTGGCACCTTGGTCCGCATTGGGACCATAGCGCCACACCTTGGTCCTCCCTATTTGGGCCCCCCTTTGAACTCCTTAGGCATTACCAAATTTGAGCAAGAAACCTAGCCCCATATCGACCTATGTCGGAAAATTAACATGTTTTTTAACGGGCAAGTATATAGGAGGCTTTCCCCTCTCATTTCGATACATACACATATAGGGATATAAAGGCAAAATTATAATCACATGGCATCAAGCATTCAAGCAATCTATCATTCAAGCATTGAAGTATTCCTCATCAAGCATTTCTAGAGGTCTTCAAAGCTTCATTCGTCATTCATCAATTGTGTAGAAACATTACTTCTTTCATATGCATGTCTGTGTAATTAGGGTTTTATCATGTTCATTCCATTTCATACAACATATATGATTACATTCAAGAAGTAAAGCATCATTATCAATCATTACAGATTTGAGGTATATCCTTCCATTAATTATTTTAGTATTTGCAATACTTCAATCAAGGTTAATTATTAAATCAGGATTTGACTTAGGCAAACCCCTATTCCCAACCTTTTTTCCCTTCTTTTGTGTGTGCAAGAAACAGGTACGAAGCTGCATTCTTTAGAATAAGCATTATTTACAGTGACGAATAAATTCCCCTTTGGTGTGCAAAATTTTTAGAGAACTAGGGTGACAGGCACCATGATCTCGACATTTTAGGAGCTTCTTTGGGGATCAAATCTGAATCTTCTTATATTTCTCAGATCTAGGTGTGTGGCTCAATTCAACAACTATATCTCACTATTTTTGTGTTTTCATTCTCATTTCCAGCACTTCACCCTAATTTCAGAAATTATACTCACAAAACATGGAAAAGCAATTCACACCTTGAATCCAATTAGTATTTTTAGTCCTTATCCTTGTTGGTTTGTGACTAAATCTATTGGATCCAACCCCTCTTTTGAATGTAAAGGTCCCCAAGCAAAAAATAGTGGTTTTTCATCCTTCTTGTGGTGGAAACCCTAATTTTTCACCAATTACATTTTGGTGAACCCGGATCCTTACACCTTTAGTTCTGATTTATGTTCTCAGAGTTGAGTGTTTATGCAATTTGAAATTCAAATTTACATTTACAAGTTTAATTTCCAAGCGAATTTAAAAAATTTAGAGGTTAAATTCACCAAAACCCTAATTTTTTAATTCTAAAATTAAGCTTGTGGATTGTTTAGATTGGATTAATTGTTTCATATATGATTAAGAAACATTTCAAAATTTAAATTCAAATTCATAGATCTTATTTTAATAAAATTATATAAATTTAGATGTCTAATTCATAAAAACCCTAATTTATTTTGACTAATTTGATTTATGGATTGCTTCATCCTTCACATCAATTTTTTCAAATCTGATTTTAAAACATTTACAATGGCACTTAATAGATTTGATTTATTTGCTATTTCACATATAATTACCTTTCTTTTCACTTATATTTATCAAAATCATATGTTGGATAATGGCTTCTTTCATTTCACATCGCTTTTTTTCATCCATAGCACTTTGGCATATTGTATTTTTACAGTTTCAAAATTCCTTCCTTTCAATCAATTTGATCTCAAAGCTTTCATTTATAGTGCATGTTTCTTTATTATCCTATTTTAAGGAAATTGCATTTCATATGTAGATCACCTCAAAGCTTTTGTAGATCCTGATCCTAGAGTGCTAATGGAAAAACTAATACTTATACCTCTCCTAGGGTATCTAATGTGAACGAAGAAAGAGTTAATAGTCATATCAATGATCTCTCTAATGGAGAGAAAGCATTGAAGAGCAACATGGCACCATCTTCTTCTCATACGCATACCCTAGCGCAAGGGGAGCAAGATCAAAATATTGGTGTTTCCATCTCTCTAGATCCTCCTTATTCTCCTAGAGCCTATCTGAATCATCAAAACATTTGTAAAGAAGATGATTTTATGTATTTCATTCATGATCTATCTCCCAATATAACATTAAGAAAAGTTGAAGCCTTGGATGATAAGGACGTTCCTTGCCAATTTACCAAATGGGATATGCATAATGATAGTAAGGAAAATCCTCCTTCACAAGATATTCCTTCTTCAGCTACTAATCCCTTTGCTCCTTCTAAACATTCTTACACTACAAACTTCAAAGAAATTTATTATAATGTTCCTCCACCTTATCAATTAAAAGATTCTTATAGGAATGATTTTAACATAATATCAAAACAAGGTTTTAGAGGATGAGAACTTGGAAAATTTGAACAAGGAATTAGAGTCTCTATAAATCCTCATATACAAATTACCACAAAAGGCCTAGGAAATGATAATAAATCTCCTATGGATGACCTCCTCAAGATTCAAGACTTCAAAGATCATGTTGCAAGACAACAAGCTATTCGTGCAGCTAAAAGTGCTTCTTCTTCAAAAACTCCTTTTTTGTTCATTTCATCTAACTCATGATCATCATGCTAATGGTTGTCCTGATTTTTAGAATGTAATGAAATGAATTATTGATAGTGGAAAAGTTAAAACCATAGATGAAAAACCTTCTTCTTCAAACATTCCTAATCTTAAATCTCAAAAGAATAAGCATACACTTGTTGATGATCAAGAACAATTAGCAACTAGAATCTTTTGGAAATTGAAGTATGACAAAAATGTTGTTTTTACCTTTGTAAAGTTTGGAAATAAGCATAAAGATGGTAGTGGGCATTCTATTTTTTATCATGGTGGTTCTCATTCTCTTGGAAAGTGTAAATAGTTTAAGGAATTTATTCAAGAACAATATGATCTTGCCCGTATATGTCTTTCAATCGATCTTACTCTCTTTCTAGGTGAAAAGGTAGTGCCTTAGCACTCCTCTCACCCTCACGTTAGTCCTCACCCTATGAGAAAAGTGGTTAACTTAATATGGGGCTCTTTGTCATAAGAGGTGATACTTTTTCAATTTCAAAACATCTTGGGGTAGCAACATGATTCTCGTTTACCTCTATCATATCTCTTATCTTTAAAGTTTCACCATTTCTTTCATGAATTGCATTCTTTATAACTTGATGTCCTTTCTTGTAGAGAGTTGTCCTTCATGTGAATGCATGTGTGTTCCTTGTTTAGGACTTATTCTATTTTTGAAATGGCACGTCTATTATGGATAATATCTCCTTAGGGAATGTGTGATCCTTCGTTCTCATTTATCCTTGTCCTCTTGCTTGAGGGGAAAGGATAGCATTTTCCCTCTCTCACTCTTTCTATCTAAAGTATCACTATCCCTTTACGGGTTGCATTTTTCATGGAATGGTATGTCTCTTATGACTAATCCCTTCTTAGGGGAATCTGTGATATTTCTCTCTTTCTCTTTGAAGATTACCTCTTCTTTAGATTTGTACTTTACATATACTAATGTCTTTTCTTACATTGGATATTTATTCATGTGAGTACATTGTGCATTTTCTTATGTTTAATCTCTCCTTAGAGGTTGTGTAATTATTCTCATTATCCTTACACTTTTGGGGGGGGGGCAATGATTTCATTCTCTCTATCCTCTCTAAGGATCTACTTTTCCTTTGTAAGTGATGTTTGTGTATAATTTGATGCCATTCCTTGCGTGAATTTGTTGCTCAATGATTATCTCTTATGTAAGAGGTGTATTTTCTTGGCTACAAACTCTTTTAAACTTGGCAATGTATATCTATTATAAACTTACCCCTTCACATTGGGTCAAAAGTGTCTCATCCTTCATCAAGAATCTCTTTCACCTAGCAATAGGAGGAAGGTATGGATTCTTATTCCCCTTCCTTTCTTTTGGTAGAAGATGTTATGTTTGTTCAAGAAACTCCTCTTTGAGGTAGATATCTTTTGAGAAAAGATCTCTTTTCCTCCGAGGATCCTCTTTACACTTGTTGTGAGATATCTTCTTTTCAACTATCTTATCCTTACTTGAAGAGTATTCCCTATTTGGCTTGGAGCTTAAAGGATATCTCCTTGGTGTTGAAGGAGGGTGTAGACACCCAAAATTGTCATGTCTAATTAAATAAATATTTTATTTATTTAATTTTCTAAGCTTAATTCTTCTATTAATTAAATAAATCTTTATTTATTTAATTAATTCATTTATCCTCTTCTAGCCTTATTTCTCATTTAAATAAATACATTTATTTATTTAAATTATCCTTTTCCTAAATTAAATAAATATCTTATTTATTTAATTATCCCACTTCTTCTATTAATTAAATAAATATTTATTTATTTAATTAATTCATTAGCCTTTTCTACCCATGACACATGTCATTCATCTCTTAATTCCTACACTACCTACCCCTTTCATTATTTTATTATTTCTTCTACCTACCCTCTAATCATAGCCGACCTCCTTTTACACCTCTCAATCTTATCCCTCCATTTCATATAGTGTCTTCTATATAAGGAGATGCTTCCCTCATTATCAAACCCTAATCGTTCTATGCATTCTAACTAATCATTTTATGCAATTTGACTACACTACGATCCAACTTACAACCACATTCCGTTCTTTGTTGAGCTCTTGTGCACATGAAATCTGAGAGCAAATATATCAAGTAAGATCAATGGAGATAGGAAGAATGGAGATCAAAACCCTATTGGATATGTGATGGTATAATCTTTGTGATTTCATTTGATTTGCATTGTCTTAGGTAATCTTCATATGTTATGGTGGATCTTTGTTGTTGTTAGGCTAGGGTTTTGTGGTTGAATTCATTTAGCCTTTCAATATCGTTATTATTGTTATCCATTTTCACCATATACATTTTGGCATGCTTGGTGGGACTCTTGTCCCTTTTGCATTTAACATTTTTGTTGCAGATCTTGTGTTTTGAAGTTTCAAATCTGACATTTTCTGTAGCATTTTGATATTCCCGCGTTTGCGCACTTTCGGATCGCGTTTTTGTTTTTTTGGCGCATCTGCACTTCTAGAATCGCGTCTATGTTACTGGCAGTATTTTATTTTGCAGGTTCTAGGAAAGCGCGTTTGTGTTATTAAGTCACGTCTGCGGTGCTTTTAGCCGCGTCTGTGTCCAGAAGTCGCGTCTGCATTCTGTAGCTGCGTCTGTGTCACCAAGTCACGTCTGTGTTGGGGGTAATCGCGTTTGTGTTCACCAGTTTCAAATTTTGGGTTTATTGATTCAGTTTTGGGATTTTGCATCTAGGGTTTCAGATATGGTTTATTTTGAGCTAACATTTTCAGATCTGGCTAACGAAATTGGTGCAGCTTGTCTTGAAAGCAAAATCGTTTGGTTGAAGGCCCCTATTTTCACAAAGTCTTTTGGATTTAAAATTTACCTAACTTGTGTGCTTGCAGGAAGGGGTGATCATTTGAAACAATCCAAACTAATAACAACTCTTTGTTGTAGGTCCTTGGCAAGGGTTTTTGGATTTTTATTGTGTGCCTTGTTTTTATAGACTAGCAAACACTTCAATTGGTGCACTAAAATCGAATCATTGTCTTTTGTGTCTTGAGCAATAGACTCTTTTTGTTTAATCTTTAGAGGGCCTGTCTTCCTGTGTGGTCATTAGGACTACTAGTGAGAAGAGAATGACCCAAGTGGTAGTGAGGAAAACCCACCTCTTCTGAACCACTATAAACAAATGTATTCATGGTGAAAACTATGGATAACGTGTACTGATTAGTTCATACCGACACTATGTCTCTCCATAAACCTGTTTGATCAAATTTATTTGATCATTTGTAGGGCGTAACCCCTACCGGCTGGGAGCCTTTTGTATTTACAGAGCTGAAAGTGCCGCATGTATGGCCACACGAGCGGATGCCCTTACTAGCACCTTTTTGTTTTAGAAGCCCAAATCCTTCTAGTTGTTGGGGCAGGAGGTTGGACCTCTGGTAGCGGCCCACACACATACGGTTCTCAGTAGAGATACAAAGTTCACCACGGGGAGTTTTCATGGGGACTGATGCTTGGCTGACCCAAGAAGTGAGTGCCGAGGGTGGAGCCAATGAGGTCAAGCATATAAGTATCCGCTCTAAATAGCGTAGCCTTGAGGGTAAAACCCCATGTGGGATCAACAACTATTGTCTTGGCCAGCCATAAGAATTGTGCTTGACTTATTTTAAACATTCAAAACATTCAAGACCAAACAACAAAACATTGTGTCTTTTGTGTCTTCAAGTGTATGCAAAACATTTTTACATCAAACAACACACTTTTATTGGAGTCATTTGAGTCTAGACACTTGCAAACATTGGGTCTTCATCAACACTGTGTCCTCTTGTCACGAAAAACAGTCAAACAGTTAGATTTGGTCACAACAAAACAACTTCACAGACTGGAAAAAATTGCACAAATTTTGTAGAAACACGTTTGTGTCTGACATAATAGCGTCTGTGTTGTATAACCGCGTCTGTGAAGGACAGAAATGCGTATGTGTTCCCAGAGTCAACATCACACTTTGCAAAAATCTCAGGGACGCGTCTGTGTTGAACAGAGCCACGTCTGTGTCAGGAAACCGCGTCTGTGAAGTATATAGGCACGTCTGTGTTCAGAATTGAAAAACTGTTACAGTCCAGCAAACAAACACAGTCAGTTTCAGAATTCTTGAGCTTCCTAGGTCATTTCTCCAGGGTTTCATTTAGCAGTCAACCTATCCTTGGGTCTCACAAAGTCCATCATTACTTCACATCTCACTTTACATTCACAATTGTCTAAACTTGAGTCAAAAGGTCACTTGCTTGTCCTCATCATACTTTGTCAACACACTACATACAACAACACTTTGCTAAGTGGTCCCTCATCAAGGTTTCTTACCTTTGGGTATCATTTGGTCTTACTTAGAGTCAAGGTCAACTTACCTCATCAAGAGAAACTATCCTCTCTTTGGAAGTCACACCTACTCTACTACATACATACTTGGTCTTACACTTTGGACATTGCAAGTACACCTCAGATTCATTTACATTCCATCCAACCCTTGGTCTTCCATACTTTTTTTCATTTTCATCCAGTCTCACACATCTTGGTCAAGACCTAGTTCATGGTTGAAACCCGTCTTCAAAAATCTAGGAGAGAAACTAAAGAGGCTCAAGAGTCCAGAAACATGAGTTCTTATGAGTTTGAGAATGATATCTTTTTCAATTCTGATCATACCACATTACCTGACATGGATGCCTATAGAAACATTCCAAATGTTGAGAACATGGACACTACAAACAACAATGCTACACACAATGACAATATGGACAACTTTTCCGTGCATTCAGCAGATGTGGAAGAATCCATTATGAATCCCCATTTCAATCGATTGGTTGAGGAAATAATGAGGAGGGATAAACAATACTTCTTACAAATGATGGCACAAAGTGGAGCCAAGATACCTCATGATTTTGACATGTCTCAAATAATGGAAAATTGACCTTTGCAACAAACTCACTCCAACATGGATCAAGGAAGGCCTAATAGTGGAGGCAATAGAGGACCACATATGGTACATGAATCACCATCATCTCTATTTCAAAAAACAGAGGTCCCATACACACATGGTCAAGCATATGATACTCACCTTCGCAGACCATTATGGAGGTCTTATGCAGACAGATATGCTCAATCACATACCAATGCTAAGGATCAACCACCAAAACAATTGGATATTCAAAGGCATGCTCAAAATTTGGACACAAGGAAACCCCGTGTCAAATTTGGGGGCAACACATTAGAACATGACATGCCTGTAGAGTATGGTATACATGCACAAAATAGATATGGTGTTCCTCAACATGAATCTATACCAAGTGGACCATATACGCAGCATCACTATAGACCTCCTCCATATGAACATGTGTATGATCAATATCATCCATATATGCAACATGCTCCTCCTCCAATTGGTGCCTCAAACATGGGGTATGGTCCAAGAAGTCGATCTCCACCTAAGAGCAATTTGGAACAACAAATCAGGGACTTACAAAAGAAAATGGAAGACATAAATACACCGAAGCCAACATACACAATGAGAGACATATGTCCTTATCCATTTGACAAGAGCATTCCAATGCCTCCTTTTCCTACACACTTTGTGACGCCTAAATTTGATAAGTATAGAGGAAAAGGGGATCCTAAGGCACACATAAGACAATTTTTCACAACTTGCATTGAGGTAGCAACAGAAGAGACATATTTGATGAGACTATTCCCACAAAGTCTAGGTGATCAAGCTATGGAATGGTTCTCCCAACTTCCACCTGGTATTAAGTCATGGGGTGATCTAGTAGAGGCATTTATTCAACATTTCTCATACAACATAGAGACAGACATATCAGTCACTACCTTGTGCAACACCAAACAAAAGGATGGAGAATCTTTTTCATCATTTTTACAAAGATGGAGAAATCTAGCCAGCAGATGCTCTTGTGAAATTCCACAAAAACAAATGGTAGAAATGTTCACCCAAAATGTTAACAAAGAGATTGGTTATGACTTAAGGAAATCTTGTTTGTCCACCTTCAAGGACGTCATTGAAAAAGGCTTAGCAACAGAAAAGGTCCTAATTGAACAAGGAGTCATTAAGATATTCAAGGAAAACAAAGATGACTTTAACGGAAAAGACAAGCCAAGATTTTGGAATAAAAACAAGAACACAGTCAATGATGGTGTTGTTGATGCCAACACAGTGCGACCCAAATTCATCTTTTCGGGATCAAGTTCTACAAACAATCAAGTGAATACTCAAACAACTTCCAGATCATGAAGGAAGTACACCCCATTGGGAGAACCACTTGAGTCAGTCTTCAAGAAGCTAGTGGCAAACAAGGTAATCACAGTTCCAGATTTTCCTCCATATGAACCAAAGGTCAAACCAAATTGGTGGAACGATGATGAGTATTGTGAATTTCATAAGAGCAAGGGTCATAAGACAGGAAATTGTCATCGACTGAAGAACATCATACAAGATCTCATTGATAGGGGTGACATTGAGATTGAAGGGCACTCATCCAATCAAGAACATGAGATGTTTAAGGAACCATTCCCAAAGCATGACAAGGGAAAAGCTAAAGCCACAGATGACCAAACCAACTATACCAGAACATCCTACAATTATGATTCAACCATCAATCACATCTCGATGGACAATTATGTCTCTACCATTATCATCAAGGACAAAATGTCTGAGAATTCTACCCAGAGACCTAGAATTGTCCTAAAAGGTGTTGGATCTTCCTCCGAACCTACCTCTGAATGTCATGTTACAACCCACCGAGGTAAAATCACTTTACAAGGTGCTCCAACTAAAAACACCGCTTCCTCATCAACCAAACCTGAGTATGAACATGTAGAACAGTTAGGGAAGACACCCGCGCTCATCTCCATCCTTGAGCTATTACACATATCCCCCGCTCATAAAGCCATTCTTGACAAAATCTTGAGAGACACTGCCATTCCTACTGATCTGAACGTGGACCAGTTTCAAGCCATGGTGGGATACCTTTCCGTTCCACACTCCCTTACATTCACAGAAGCCGATGACGCCTCTGTAAGTCAGCCACATAATGCACCGCTACACATTGAAGCCTTCATACACAAACATAGAATAAAACAAGTCCTGATAGATGGAGGAGCAGGTCTAAACATTTGCACATTGAGCACTATTAAACAATTGGGATATTCTAATAAAGCTATGAATTCTACAAATCAAATCACCATCAAGGCATATGATGATGAAGAACGTTCATCCAAGGGCACAGTCACCTTGCCTCTCAAAGTTGGGCCAGTTACAAAGGATGTGGTTTGTCAAGTCTTGGATCTAGATCTCACTTATAACATATTGCTAGGACGTCCTTGGATTCATGAAATGAGGGCAGTCCCATCTACATATCATCAATGCATTAAGTTTCCTCACAATGGATTGGACGTAACCGTTAACGGTGATCCTAATCCGTTCATATACTGCAATAACCTGCGATCAAAGATTGAGACCATCATTCCCAGTAATCGTGAAGTTGTTCCTTCCTCGGCATACATTGATCCTGAGTCATTAAAACCTTCGACATCAAAACAAGGTGAGCTTAAAGGCAAGTTTCAAGACAAAGGCATGGGGGAATACACTTTAAATCAGACCATGTACTTACGACAAGTAATGAGTTCCCAAAAAGAATATGGAAGACCACATCCTAACAAGCAAGTGTCCATCATGATACTCAAATGGGACCCTATTACCTTTCAAAGATGGGGTGAACTAGAAGAGGAAGATTTATACAAAATGCTTTACAGAGACAATGAAGATGACACACAAGATCACATTAGTCTACCATGTGAGAAATATGGCAAAGGCTTCAAAATTCTACAAAAATTCGGGTATGATGGAAAAACCCCTCTTGGGTTACGAAAGGAAGGCATCATTGAACCTTTACAACCTAAATTGACTTTCAAAAAGGAACGCTCGAAAGGACTTGGTTTAGTAACTTCCAAGGTCCACACCCAAAGGACAGAATAAGCCTTACAAATCAAAGCTGGCAAAATTCAACAAGAGGATCGCTATTCCACAGACTCCAATGAATGGGAATGGGGTTCAGACAAGTCCTCCAGAGAACTACGAGCTCACCAAGATATTCGGAGAGCCAGATGAACCAACAGAAGAAGAGGAATTTTATAACAAGTTTAGAGTTGGTCAAGAAACAACCCATGAGGATTCCATGCAGTCCTTGTCTCAAAGTTCTAGGTTGAAATCACATAGGATGAGAACACCTCTCCCAGAATGCGCTACTAGTGATGATAATTTGGATTCATTCGCGATCAAGACTGAGAAGGAGAGTGCCATCGATGACCTCGATAATTACCTTGACATACCCGAATATAATTGCATCTTCACTCTTAGCCCCGTTAACTTCGAAGACATTAACGGCCTTCCCCTTGTTCATCACCAACTCATTGACTGGGATCATGAAGGACCTGCACAGTTTGACACATTCCAAAATGATGAAGCTTTTATTGACTATCTGGGCATACGAGATGATCTTCCTCCTGGGGACCATAAAGCGGGATACACTATAGAACTCAACAACGTGGCATATTTTGGTGAGGGTGTCAGACCTTCTAGTCGCAAAAATGTGAAAATAAGAACAAACAAAGGGTCTTATGGCGAAAACCACACTGTGGCGCTGTTTGACCCCAAAAAAGTAAAAAGAAAGGACGTATCTGAGGGCGAAAACCTCTCTGAGGCACCCGAAGATGGAAGGCTCGACATTCTCCCAGCATCATATGAGGAAAAATCATCCATGTTGGTAGAGGAGACTATCAAAACAAACATTGGTACAGAAGAGGTTCCACACAACATATTCCTGGCTCAATCGTTGACAGAGTCAGAAAGGTCAAAATTCATAAGTTTCTTCAAAGAACGACAAATCAACTTTGCATGGTCATACGCTGATATGCCTGGATTAGATCCGGATTTCGTAATGCATCATTTGACAGTTAAACCGGGGGCCAAACCAGCGAAACAAAAATTAAGAAAGATGCATCCACAAGTCGCATTATTGGTCAAAGTAGAGCGTGAAAAATTATTGGACGTCGGATTCATACGCCCAATTGATTATCCTGAATGGATCTCCAACTTAGTGCCTGTCAGTAAACCAGATCGCAGCATCAGAATATGTACAGATTTCAGAGACATCAACAAAGCTTGTCCAAAGGATGACTTCCCATTACCAAATATTGACTTGATTGTTGATCTCACTGCAGGTCATGAAATGTTATCATTGATGGATGGATTCTCTAGTTATAATCAAATAAGGATCGCGCCCGAGGATCAACATCATTCACTTGTCCGTGGGGAACTTTCTGCTGGAATGTCATGCCCTTCGGGCTAAAGAATGCAGGTGCTACATATCAAAGAGCCATGACTACTATCTTTCATGATCTCATGCACGTCACCATGGAAGATTATGTCGACGACCTCTTGGGCAAATCAATAGATAGAAATACACATTTGGACATTCTTTCAGTCGTCTTTGATCGGTTGGAAAAATACAAAGTAAGATTAAACCCCAAGAAATGTGTCTTTGGAGTAACCTCCGGAAAGCTCCTAGGATTCATTGTATCCAAAAGAGGAATCGAAGCTGATCCAGCAAAAGTCAAAGCCATCTTGGAGATGCAACCACCAAGAAATATTAGTCAACTTCAGTCTTTACAAGGCAGACTCCAGTCCATACGAAGATTCATAGCACAACTTGCAGATAAGTGTAATCCTTTTCAGCACTTGCTACATAAAAACATCAAATTCAAATGGGATGATAACTATCAACAGGTTTTCCAGATGCTCAAAGATTATCTTCTAAATCTGCCAGTTATGATGCCACCAGTTCTAGATCAACCACTGTTACTATACATATCAGCTACTCCAACAACACTGGGGGCACTCTTAGCACAACAAATGGCTGAGGGCAAAGAAAAAGCAGTATACTATATTAGTCGCACATTGGTAGGATATGAGCTAAACTACACACCAATTGAGCGTGCATGTCTCACCATGGTCTTTTCTTCATAGAAATTATGACATTACATGCTCACTCATAAGACTAAGTTGGTTGCAAGGATAGACCCATTGAAATACCTTCTGAATAAAACAACACTTACTGGGCGACTAGCCAAATGGGTAATGATCTTGAGTGAATTCGACATCGAGTATGTGGACAGAAAAGCAATTAAAAGACAAGACATCGCGGATCAATTAGCAGATGCTCCCATGATAGATGATGTTCCTCTAAGTTCTGAATTTTCGGATGAATCTATCTTGACAATGTCACATGCAAAGCCATGGCAACTGTACTTCGACGACTCATACACACAGCATGGGGCAGGAGCTGGCATCCTCTTTATAACACCTCAAGGGGATTCTATACCAAAATCATACCGCTTATCATTTCCTTGCACTAACAATATTGTGGAATATGAGGCATTAACAACAGGATTACGAATTGTCGTTCAGTGGAAGATTCAGGAACTTCGTGTTTTTGGGGACTCCCAGCTGGTCATCCGTCAAGAAACTGATGATTACCAAATAAAGGATGAAAAATTAATGTCTTATAAATGAATGGTGGATGACCTGAAACAACACTTCACAAAGATAGACTTTGAATAGATACCAAGAGAGCAGAATCGCGTCACAGATGCCATGGCTACAATTGCTTCCCTGATTGATTTACCTCCAAACGAGACCTGCTATGAGTTCTTGGTGGATAACCTTTTGGTTCCTTCATATGAGATCATGCCTACTGTGATGATATGTGTCGTCGGTCTCGAGTCCCAGTTATATGGTTCCATTTTCACATACCTTTGTGATAATACTCTACCTCCTGATCTATCAAATAACCAACGTCGCACTTTCATTCGCCAATCCTCTCGATATGTCATTTTAGCTGATATCCTATACCGACGAGGTCTAGATGGCACTCTTCTTAGATGTTTAGAAAGTGACGAAGCTCAGATTGCGTTACATGAAGTCCATGAAGGAATATGTGGTCCACATGCTAGTGGTCCTACCTTGGCCAAGAAACTCATCAGGACTGGATATTACTGGCCCAATATGGAAAAAGACTCATATCAGTTTGTCAAGAAATGTAAGCAATGCCAAATTCATGGCAACCTCATACATGCACCAGCATAAGAACTTCAACCAATTGCGTCTCCTTGTCCCTTTTGTCAGTGGGGACTCGATCTCATAGGCAAGATTCACCCTCCTTCTTCCAATGGTCATAAATTCATTATCACTGCCACAGAGTATTTTACAAAATGGATTGAAGTCGTGCCTCTCACACAAGTCACTGGAAAACAGATTGCTACATTTATCCTCAACTATATCATTTGCCGATACAGTATTCCTGTTTCCATTATCACTGATAACGGGCGTCCCTTCAAAAATTAGGACGTTTGTGAACTCTACGATCGCTTCCATATTTCCCATTGTTTATCCACACCATATTATCCCCAAGGTAATGGCCAAGCTGAGGCATCTAATAAAACAATCCTTAAAATCCTAAAGAAGACAGTCGACGATGCTGGCCGTAATTGGCATATCCAACTTAATCCTGCACTTTGGGCCTACCACACAAGTGTCCGCACACCTACAGGAGCTACACCCTATTCACTTGTCTACGGCGCTGAAGCCATTTTGCCTATTGAGGTCGAGCTACCCTCTTTACGGGTCTCTTTGCAAAACATCATCAGTGATGAAGCCTATAGGGTCTCTCGCTTACAAGAGCTTGAATTACTGGATGAACGAAGACAAACTGCTTTTAATCATCTCAAGGCTTACCAGCAACGAATGAGTCGCAGCTACAATCACAAGGTCAAGCCTCGCATATTTGAGGTAGGTGATTTGGTTCTTAGAGAAAATCCCAAAAATTAGCAAGACAGAGAGAAGAAGGGCAAGTTTGAACCAAATTGGCTTGGTCCTTACATCATTACAGTAGCATATAGATCTGGGGCATATCAGCTCTCAACTACAGAAGGTGAACCTTTGGAGGATCCTATCAACAGTATGCACCTTCGCAGGTTTTACACATAGCTCTTCAAAATACCCTAATTCAAAAATACAAAAAAATTATAAAACAAAAAAACCGTTACTTGGTGAAAACCTGGCAAACAGGCGCCTTGTGACACAAAAAACATTGAAATATTGAAAAAAGTAAAGAGAAATAATTTCATCCAACAGTGAAAACCACTTTGGTGGCGCCCTGGGCAAGTACCATGGTGAAAACTGGGTCACCAGCGCCATGCGTAGAGACATTGCTCCTCCCTCCTTCAAGATTCACTTTCATCCTTTCACTTTGCACACACTCACAACCTATTCATCCATAATAAACTTACCCATTCCCATCATGGCTTGTTATTGATCTACCTAAGGTTGGTTAGCCATTCATAATAAACCTCCCTTTCTATCCATAATAAATCAGATCTTATTTGTGGCTAAGGCAAATCCTACGTCTAGTGGTGGGTGTGAAACTGAGAGCATCACACGTTCTGAGGAGTACAGTTTCTTCCAGCTTTCTTCGGTCTATTCGCGCACAATCCACAATAAAGCAACATTTGCATCACAGGTCCACAACAAAGTTTCATCTTCTTCGCAATAAAGTATCAGTTTCAGATGAGACACAGCAGCAACAATGGGCTTCAACAAATCAAATCTTTCAACAGACTTAGACAACATATGGTTCAGTGCTATCTATCCTTTCTATGAAAGTAAACATTGTGACCACAATCAAATAAGACTTATACAAGTGACAAGAGACACTAAATTTGAGGACTACAGTGGATGTTGGTGTCGAGTCTTGGTTTTCTTTTGATTTTATCTTTTGGTGACATGTCTTTTAGCTTTTCCAGGATGTCTCTGACTAGAGATTCTATCTCCAGGATGTCTTTGACTAGAAAGACGAGGATGGGGTATCGTCACCTATTTTCTTTTGTTGTCTGTGGATTGTCTTTTAGTAATGCTATGACTTGTCCAAGGATATGAGGACACTGTGAGTCTAGTATGAACTGGGGCATTCTTTGTTTGTGACTGTCTTATCTCCATGCAAACAGGTACAATGACTTTCTGGGTCAAACACATGCCTCGATTGTCATAACCTACGTGCCATAATAAAGTTCAATGATGATAACGCACAAGAAGCTCTTTCACTTTCATATCTTCTGTCTTTCATCCCCCTTTCTTGATTGACTTTCATCGTCCTTCTCGAGTCCGCATAGCCTACTATCACATGACTGAGTATAATGACACACCAAAAACATTTGCATTTCATGTAGTTGCACCTGCATTACCACATATAAGCATTTCATACAAACATATAGATATCACAATTGTATCACATCCTGCACACAACTCATATTAGCACAATTTACATTTGCATTATCATAATCATCTGCATTTCATATATTCACATTTACATATACATATACATATAAAACATAAAAGAGCAAAAAAATATTGCATTGCATCATATACATATTTGCATCCACATCATAAACATCACATAAGAACATCTCATCATATAGGTACACATGCATATAGCTGCCACAAAGATAAATCATCTCATATATATAATCATAAAATGTCATGATACAATGATGTTAAAATCATATGGCTACAAAAGCACCCGCAGGTGTCTACATCATCATACAAAAATGGTACAATACTAATACATAGGGAGCCCTCTACGGCTATGATGAACTCCCTCCCTCGGAGCTGCCTGGCCTCGACGAAATCTGAGCCCCTGAAGGACCCACCCTAGGATCATCCCTCCTGTCTCCTCTATCTAGTGGTGGTGGAGGACCCATAACCCCACCACTCAATGCTTGTCTCCTTCGGCTCCCTCCCATAGCTATTGTTGGACGCGACGGTCTATGGAAGCTCCTCGCCCGCTGATCCGCTGGCACTGCACCATAATAGAGATCCCGCCAGTAGGAAATCTCCTCCCCTGCCCGCAGGACATAAGCATATCTGGCCTTTGTGTCCTCCGCTGCCTGTCTCCCCGCCCTCAATGTTGTCTCAGCCTTTATATAACGCTGAATAGCCTGATCCCGCTCCCGATCAGTATCTGTGAGCCTCCTCCTGAGCCGATCCCTCTCCCTCTCCAACTTTTGGATCTTATCTACCTGTCCTTGGTAGACCTCCCTCAGCTCTATCAGCTCATCCTCCTCTGCGTCAGCCCCCTCCGCCTCTGCCTGTGGCTCCCCCTGTATGGGTGCCTGCCCCTGTGCCTATGCCTATACCTGTACTGGTGCCTGTACTGGTACCTGTCCCTGTATCTGTCCCTATCCCTGTACCGATACCTGTCTGGGACCCTGTGCTACTGGCACCTGTAGCGGCAATCCACCGCAACCCCTCACCACCCAAGCCTGTCTCTCCTCTCCACCCTCCCTCCGTGGTGCAACCCTCCTCTCTCCAACTTCTCCCCTCCTCCTCTGTCGGCCTCTGCCCCCATCACCTCCCTCTACCCCCATCACCTCCACCATCATCATCATCCCCACCCCCATCTCTATCCAATGGCTCTCCCAAATCCGTCGGGCGTGGGAATGGATGCTTTGCCCAGTATGCTGTGTACTCGGCATCCATGTCGGCATCCTCAATCTCTGGCCACATGTCCCAGGGTAGGGGCATCATCTCTACCAGCTGCGTAACTACCTGATCATATAACAACAGGGGTCCAAACTATGCCTGATCTCTCACAGTCCGTGCATACATGCCTGAGCCCCGTGGCATCCTCTGGATCCTGCCAAACTGCCTGCCAACCCTGTCCACTAGCTGCCTCTCCAGCACATAGGGCGTCCGCCCAATCAAGTACCTGCTCCGGAAGGTGTAGGGCAGCTCAACTGCATCATCCTCCCACTGCTCGCATCCCAGGTATGGTCTCCATATGAACATATCAATGTCATCTATCACTCACCGTCAATGCTCTAACCTGCCAATCCGTGTCTGTGACGTGATCATATCATATAGGTGCACAAAACTGCATCCATGACCCCTGCCTCTGAAGTGTATCGACCTCGTCACTAGCAGACGCTCATAGGCCCACACCTACAACAATGTCACCCCGCAGCCCAATCCCACTGATCCGTGGTACACAAACTGATGCAATTCATAGTACAGGTGTGCCAGCACACACGGTCCCCAGGCATATCTAGTGTGTTGTGTCACCAGTGTCTCCAGTGCTCCTCCCCAGCCTACAGCCAACCCCCATGTCGCCCTATCCGGACACAGGAACCCACTGATCGCTCCTCCTACTACTGCTGCCAGTGCTAGCCCTGTGGCTGTCATAGTGTCCCACGCCACATGTCCTACCCTCATCTCCAGTCCTGGATCCTGGAACACTTGTCTCAGGGCCTCCCTATCTCCACCTCAATCGTATGGGATCAGCTCCCCATCAATCGGTATCCTCAGAATCCTGTATACATCCTCAAGGGTGACTGTCATCTCACCCATTGGCAAATGGAAAGTACATGTCTCGGAGTGTCATCTCTCCGCCAGCGCAGTCAACAGTCCCATGTTCGCCCGAAACTCAGGCACATATAGAACGTGTCTCAATCCCATCGCCTCAATAGCCGCTTGGTCCTCAAAGGTCAGCTCAGGTCACAACCTCTGAGTCGACGGGAATCTCTCCCGTGACTCCAACATCGACAAATACTCCTACAGTCAAGCAAATCAATCATGTCAGTCATAGTGACATTCCCTGTTTATCACAAAATGCTACTTTTTATCTAAATGCATATGGCTATCTATCCTAGTGACACTCGCTGTTCATCACAAAGTGTTGTTCTTATCCTAGTAGTACTCACTGTTCATCACAAAGTACTACGTGTGTGACACTCACTGTTCATCACAAAGTGTTACTCACATTTGCACTCATTGTTCATCACAAAGTGCTGCTAACATTAGTACTCCCTGTTCATCACAAAGTACTCTATCTTGGTACTCACTGTTCATCACAAAGTGCCTTGATCTATCCTAGTCTTCCTAGAGGACCTGCTTGAGTGTATCCTCTCAGCAGCTTATCCAATCGATAGCATATGTTCATCACAGAACTACCGATTTGACCTAGAAGACAAAACTTCACACTTTTTTAAACACAAACACGCTTACCTGACATAAACGTGCTCAAAGACTGCATAGACGCGCCTGAAAAACATAGACGCGTCTGACCAACACAGGCGTGCCTATGCTCTGCACAGATGCGCCTGGGCGAAACAGACGTGCCTTCTTGGCACAAACACGCCTGACCATCACAAATGCGGCCGCATTTGACACATATGTGGTTTCAAACGTAGACGCGCCTGACACAAACACAAGCGCGCCTCGCAAGCACAGACGCGCCTAGCACCAACGCAGACACGCTTAAACGTTTTTGACATTTTTTGGGGGACGCTATTCTAAGCACATTTATTGCTCTACCTACCATGCATTAATGACAATATTAAATGCGTCAAAGTACGAGGAGGTCTGGCGGTACTTATCGGCTCTCCTGCCTCTGCTGGCCTCTGAAATCGGTGAACGCGGTTGAATCTGTGAATGAAGGCCATTGCTGCTGACTGTTGCTGCTCTATTTTCGCTCTGCACTCTGCTCTCGTGGATGTGTAGATGACAATGAGGATGTATTTCCCCCATGGTCTATCTTATAGCCTACCCTAGCCCTCACCCTCATTTCCCGAGTCAGTCTTCATTATCCCGTGACTCTGTCACTTTATCTGGTTAATCCATTCTAGCCTCTCTTTCTTATCGAGAGATTGTCTACAATCTTTTCAGAAATTTTCATCCAATCTCTCGAGGGGGCATATCATTCCCATCTTGGGGCAACTCTGTATCAGTTCATCTTATCTTCTTTGAAACAATGCATCATCTTATCTTCTTTGAAACAATGCGACAAGCCGCATTGTCTCAAAGAGGGGCAAAATGTAGACACCCAAAATTGTCATGTCTAATTAAATAAATATTTTATTTATTTAATTTTCTAAGCTTAATTCTTCTATTAATTAAATAAATCTTTATTTATTTAATTAA
Source organism: Cryptomeria japonica (assembly GCF_030272615.1). Classification (NCBI taxonomy): domain Eukaryota; kingdom Viridiplantae; phylum Streptophyta; class Pinopsida; order Cupressales; family Cupressaceae; genus Cryptomeria; species Cryptomeria japonica. The sequence continues at coordinate 73,968,373 of NC_081405.1, forward strand.
TTCATTTATCCTCTTCTAGCCTTATTTCTCATTTAAATAAATACATTTATTTATTTAAATTATCCGTTTCCTAAATTAAATAAATATCTTATTTATTTAATTATCCCACTTCTTCTATTAATTAAATAAATCTTTATTTATTTAATTAATTCATTAGCCTTTTCTACCCATGACACATGTCATTCATCTCTTAATTCCTACACTACCTACCCCTTTCATTATTTTATTATTTCTTCTACCTACCCTCTAATCATAGCCGACCTCCTTTTACACCTCTCAATCTTATCCCTCCATTTCATATAGTATCTTCTATATAAGGAGATGCTTCCCTCATTATCAAACCCTAATCGTTCTATGCATTCTAACTAATCATTTTATGCAATTTGACTACACTACGATTCTACTTACAACCACATTCCATTCTTTGTTGAGCTCTTGTGCACATGAAATCTGAGAGCAAATATATCAAGCAAGATCAATGGAGATAGGAAGAATGGAGATCAAAACCCTATTGGACATGTGATGGTATAATCTTTGTGATTTCATTTGATTTGCATTGTCCTAGGTAATCTTCATATGTTATGGTGGATCTTTGTTGTTGTTAGGCTAGGGTTTTGTGGTTGAATTCATTTAGCCTTTCAATATCATTATTATTGTTATCCATTTTCACCATATACAGAGGGTATCCTTGTTTCTTTCTTCCTTAAGACATCAACATAGGGCTATATTGATATCTTAAGGAGGGTGGGGGGAGGGGCGGGGGTGTGGAGCTCCCTTTGGACCATATTGTACCATATATTTGCATGTCTTAAATGGGGTGTTCATCCTTGGAACCAAAGGAAACAAAATCTTAGAGTGAGATGCTTCACGCCCAAAACTAGACACAACATTGATATATGTCTTAAGCGGGGCTATACATCATCGAAACCAGAGAAAACAAACTCTTACATGAGATTTCCTCAAAAAAAGGCATATATCTATCTCAATCGGGGTTACACATTCTCGGAACCAGAGGAAACTCTTAGAGCAAGATGTTCCCGAAGCCATACATTTGCCTCTTGGCATTTACACAATCGCCTCTTGGCATTTACATAGTCGCCTCTTGGCATTTGCATTTACATTACATGTCTTAAACAAGTTGATGCATGCTTGAAACCATAGGAAAAAAACTCTTATATGGGGTTCTATATACTTGAAACCAAGTATCACTTGTACACATGCACGAGGATGAGTGGAACTAGCAGAATATGACTAGATTATTCCTACTATCCTCCCCAACATGGATCACCTAGAAAAACACATGTAGGGGAAAAGTATCGATGTTCTTTCTCATCATTCTTCTCATGGATCATGTAGAAAAACATATAAAGTTTGTATTTGTGCTCTCTCTTTCCTTCTTCTCATGAGCTCATAGCTTTGCTATTGATGGTTCATGGATGATGAATGCTTTTCTCTTTTATGTGACCACTTGTGTTATTGAGATGGCATTTTTTCAAGAATGATAATAGTGGTTGAGACGTTTTGATATCAAGGTCTCTCTGGCTAGTTGACATGAGGTCTTATTTTTTTGTCTTTAGTTTTTGTGTTATGTGTCTTTTTGCCTTTTTGTTTGTCTTCTTTGTTTTTGTGTTCTCTTGCATATGTTTGAGCTAGTTAAGATCCTAAGATTGGGGGCTTGGTTCTTCAAAATTAGTGATGTCTTATGCTCCTTGTGATTTTGCTCCTCCTCTTCTTCATCTATCTTTCGTCTACTTTACCGTGAGTATTTGCATAGGATCATACTCCTGCTAAAGTGGGGGATAAATGTAGTGTCCTAAATGACACTCCTTTATAATTTAGTCCACATTTGGGACCCTCACCATAGTGTTGGCACCCCAATGCTTAATTAAGATATAATTATGCTTACATCATGCAAATATGACCTTATTTTCACTCCATACACTGCATGGCCCCTTAGTTCCGACCCTAAAGTGGGGTAGGACCAGGGTGTGGCGCCTTGGTCCTCATTGGGACCATGGTGCCACACCTTGGTCCTCCCTATTTGGGCCCCCCTTTGAACCCCTTGAGAATTTCCAAATATGAGCAGGAAACCTAGCCCTATGTCAGCCTATGTCAGAAAATTAACATGTTTTTCGACGAACAAGTATATAAGGAGGCTTTCCCCTCTCATTTCGATATATAAACATATAGGGATAGAAGGGAAAAATTATAATCACAAGGCATCAAGAATTCAAGCATTGAAGTATTCATTATCAAGAATTTGTAGAGGTCTTCAAAGTTGCATTCTTCATTAATCAATTGTGGAGCAACATTACATTTTTCATATGCCAGTATGTGTGTGTGATTAGAGTTTTTTAATGTTCATACCATTTCATACAACATATATGATTACATTCAAGAATCAAAGCATCATTATTAGTCCTTACAGATCTGAGGTATATCCTTCCATTATTTATTTCAATATTTGCAATATTTCAATCAAGGTTAATTCCTAAACCAGGGTTTGACTTAGGAAAACCCCTAGTCCCAAAATTTTTCCCCCTTCTTTCTATGTGCAGGAAATAGGTACAAAGTTGTGATCTTCAGAATAAGCATTATTTACAGTGACAAATCGATCCCCTTTTGGTGTGCAAAAAGTTCGGAGGACCAAGGCGATGGGAACCATGATATTGACATCTTAGGAGTTCCTTTAAGGATCAAATTTGAATGTGCTTATATTTCTCAGATCCAGGTGTGTGGCTCAATTTGATGACTCTAGCTCACTGTTTTTGCGTTTTCATTCTCATTTCCAACACTTCACCCTAATTTCAACAATTTAACTCACAAAAGAAGGCAAACCAATTCAAACCTTGAATCCAATCAGTATTTTCAGTCCTTATCCTTGTTGGTTTGTAACTAAATCTATTAGATTCAACTACCTCTTTTGAATGTAAAGGTCCCCAAGCAAAAAATAGTGGTTTTCATCCTTCTTGTGGTGGAAACCCTAATTTTTTACCCTTTACACTTTTGTATACGTAATTAGTTTTTCAATTTCAAATATGCGTTGGAGAGAATGTTTAGACTACTACACAATGGTGCTATTATTTTATCAAATTGATGAGTATGGAAAGTTGTGTATTTGTTTGGTCACTTGTAGATGTTTTAGATTTTAGGTGTGATTGTTTGAGCATTCAGACGAGTCAAGAGGCTAAACCTCGAGGGAGTGCATATTTTTATGAGATACCTATAATGTTACAACTAATTATCAGATTTGGTGCTTCTTGGTATAGGTTTACAGGTATTTTTCAAAGTTTTACTTTGATGGTGATAGGTACACAAGTTGTCTTTAGTTTGAGGACATGTTTGGACATGGTTTGAGACTCAGAGTCTCATATGGGTGATAATTGAGTATTGGTGATGATTATGGTGTCATGTTTATGCAGAGAGACTCTTTGCATTGACACAACATGATCACACTTGTTGTGGTGATTTGGTTTGATGTTAGGAGGTTGTTTCTTATCTCTTTGATACTTATTTAGTTTCTTAGCTATGGTACTTGGTTATGGACACGTTTGACAAATCAGATCAGATGTTGATTTGTTTTTTGAGTCATGTAGCATATAGGATTATTCTCTTTAATATCTTAGTTTGTAATTTAGTAATGTGATGATGAATTTGCATGTTCAGTGTTTGAATATACAAGTTATGTGATTGGTAGATTCTAAAGCCTTTTTTATTTTAGTAGGATGACTCAGATGTGGACTATCTATATCCTTTAGGTTTAATTCAATGGTTTTGCAGACTTTGTTAGTTAGCCTTGTTTGTAGTTATTAGTGCATCAGTATATTTGCTTTGGGATGAGAGGATGGATGATTAAAGTATCTAGATAATTGATTTTGGGACTTGTAGCATGTAAATTATCACAATGTCATGATAGGTTGTTTACTTTTTGTTGGTTACACTTTTTAGTGGGAGCTTTGATAATGATGATTTAACAATGTAGGATTGATTCCTGATTGGTGGTTTGTTGACTTTTATATCTTCTTGGCTTGGATATTATGGTTACTACATGTTAATATTCTTTCAGAGTGGTTCGTGTACGACATTTTGGTAAAATTTCATCCCCTTCCTTTAATTTTTGCTCGCTCTCCTGATCGCTCGCGCATGTGCCAAGTGGTGTCTTGACATTGCTCTAAGCGGCTCACTTTTTTGTCTGGTGTTCAGAGAATGCAGAGCTGTCACGTGGCACGTGTCTTTTTTCCTCCGTGTATGTTTCCTGGCCCCAACGTCTTCCGTATGCTGGCAATGACATTTGGTGCCTCCGCGTTGCATGTTCTGGTTCCCTATTTGTGTTCAACTTCGAGTCTCCCTTGAGTTGTTGCATGTCTTCTTTGGTGGTTCGTGAACCAGAATGTTGTTTGCACCACGATTTTCTTGTTTGGCAGGTGTAGGGGTTGCCATGGCATAGTTGGAGTAACAACATTAAGGGTCATTTTCAATTGCATGCCTCTCTATGAGCACCACGCAGGGAGATTCCTGATCGAGAGCAGTTGCTAGGATTTTTCTGATGCTTTCTTACTGTTTGTTGAAGGTCAAAGGCTATTTATAGGCCTTCTTTCTACTTTTTTAGAGGTTCAAACTTCTAACAATTTATTAGACTTTGGCTCATTGAAGAAGCCTTTATGTTAATTAAATTTTGTGAAGGACAAACATATCAGATTGTGCCTACGACCTTTATGGTTGTTTTGTTTGAAGCTTAATAGACTAACTTCTGTGCTATATTCAAATTCAGTAACTTCTATGATATATGTTGTGAGACTACGGATTAAATTATGTTTTAGGACTTGTTATCTATTGGATGAATGGTGAATGTCATATTATGTTGAATGAGTTTGGTTTAATTATCTTCTCAAATGGTGCCGAACATGTATATTATTGAATAGGCCTTAAAACTACATGTATCTGGGTAATCTGTGCTACTAATATCCTAAAAATATTTTGGCGTATTGCTTAAGTAGTGTAGTTTTTTAAGTTTTCTTCTCCCCCTTTTCTCCCCCAATTGTATGAAGAGCTGACTTCTCAAACTCGGAGGTTATTCAATGAATCTCGCATAAAAGGTCCCCCATCACTGAATTTCCCATAAGGTTGTTAGCGTTTAATGCAAAATTAGTAGTCAACAATTCTTTTTTGGCACTCCCAGTGGGAGCTAATTTTGAACAAGCCTAAGCAAGTTTATGAGCCATAGACCTGTTACAAGGAGTCAAACAACGTTAAATTCCAATTTGCTTCTACCACCCCTGGTAAATGTCTATTTGTCCACAACTAATTCTTCTCAGAATCCACCTGTTACCATTGCGGTACCTGTTCTCGTAGTCATGGCTCAAGTTTCTCGTAGAATTTTTGTGACTTAGAAAAGTGGTAGTCCTCTCATTTCTCCCATTCCACCTATAGTATGGGGAACAATTCCCACCTCCGCGCTAAAAGTTGTCCCTAAATTCACCAGAGAATGTTCCAAGATGTCGAGAGAACACCTACACGATGTGGTCGATGTTTGCACCATCCATAACATTACAAAGCAAAATGTAGCTTTGAGATTTCTTGTAGCTTCATTTAAAGGAAGAGCTTTAGATTGGTATAGATCTCTTGCTCCAAACGCTATAACTGGTTGGGACCAGCTGGTGACTGCTTCTTTGAGAGATTTTCAGACAAGGTTGGTAGATCATCTTCAGAGGACCTAGCAGAGGATACTATTGTCAACTCATCCTCTCGCAGATATGGCATTTGTTTTTTATCTGAAGGCCTTCAATTTGAATATATCTGTGATGATTCAATCTCTCATAGGAAATACTCTCCCGGAAGCATATAACTTGGCAGTCTGAGCATAAAACAATTTAATTGATGTTGGAAAGCTTGCACCTCGATTGCTCATGTCGCTCTTCACTAAATTATCAAATCAAATTCCTAAGCCAGTTGTGCCTAGAACATCAGCAACCCAATCTATGTATGTGTATCCCGGATCCCAACAAGCGAGTACGTCTTCCTCTTCATCTCTCGCTACAAAAGTCAACGATATGAAAAATTGTTGAGATCTTTCTCAAATGAAATCATTAATTTAAAAAGATCCCAAATCCCCCCTGCTAGACCCCCCTTCCAGCAAAATCTCCAAGGGAAAAGACTCCCATATCAGCAAAACCAATATGCAAATAACCGAGCTTCCTCAAGTCAGTCAAATGGCCAGATAGTTCCAGTGCCCAATCCTTTGCAAACTGTCTATCCTGGCACCAATAAAGAGTTGACTGTAGGACAGAATAATCTATTGGATGATGCCAATTCTTGGTGTTTCCCATGTAAAAATGCCCACGCCCCAAGAAACTGTCCAAAAGGCAATTTGCAATAAAAAATTGTAGATCAATGAAGTCAAGGTACTACCTTAGATGATTTAGTTTATGCTTCCCCTAGCATGGACAATGCAACTTTCATCGCTCAGATGCAAGGTATGTCAATAGAGCAAGAAACAAAGATAGCTCTGGACCATGCTTTATTCTCTTGGATGGAAGATGAGGATGTCGTACTCATAAACGATGCAATTGCATCAAGCTCGAGAGCTCCCCAAGTGCAGTAGAACTACAACCTCTGGTCAAAAAGATAGTTCACGGGAGAGCATGTAGGCACGCAAGGGAGGTTCATCTTGGATAAAGTTCTTGAACAACTTGCAGTTGTTGCCACATATCAAAGGAAGAAGTTTATCCCCTATAAGCTGAGAGAAGCAAAAGCATCGGTGCCATCAATATTGGATGTGGTGGAGCAGCTAAAGAAAGCCCCAAGTAACGTCTCTTTATGGGATCCCCTCAGCATCCCAGAGCAAAACAATCAATTAAAAGAAGCTCTGCTAGAGGTGGAGAGACCTATTGATAGGAATGTTGCTAGTTCTTCCCGAGCCAATGAGGAAAGATTTGCGACCCCCGCAACACAGTCTCACTTGCTATTCGTGTTGATAAATGAGGTCGCACCACCTAGATCCTAAGTGGAAGGTAAGCCTAAACCAAACCCATTCTATTTGACCCTCATAGTAGGGGACAAGATATTACATAATTCTATGATAGATTTTGGTGCTAGCACTATCGTCATGCCTATGCAAATTGTTGAGGTTTTCAACATCAAATATGAGCCTCTAAGTAGGGGCGTTATGCAACTAGATGGAAATAAAGTTTAGATCATGGGTCTTATTAAAATTCTTCCACTGACATTGTTCACATGTCTTAGTGTCACCATGTCCCAAGACATAGTAGTTATTGATATCCCACCCATTTTCGACCTTTGCCTCTCCTGAGACTTTACCACCAAGATAGGAGGTTACTTATCTTTAGATTGGTCCCACCTCATCCTCTGGACCCAACATGGTTCTTGGCACAAAATTCTTTCAGAGCCCCTACACACTGAGCATGCAACTGATCAGGCTATGCTCAACTTTGAGCCTACCCATACCTCCATCTCTAATGAGGAGAGAAGAACTGTAGAACTTCTAGAGGATGAAGAAGTGACTAGGGATATTACACCAAAGCAAGAGGTTTTCCTCAATGAATTCATAAATTCTGATCTATATTCCAATTACCATGCTATGGGTCTTGGTACATATTGTATTTTTGATGAGGATCAGATTATCCCAAAATTGACCAAGGAGCCCCTAACTAAGGAGGAGTTGTCTTCCACACTCTAGACCTTGCACTTTGATGGTGTGAGATGCAAGGTAGGTTCAGGCACTGAAATTTGTCTTACTTTGACTTTCGGTGAACAAGTCCTGAGGTCTTTCCACCTACAGTTTGCTTGCTCCAACAATGAAGCGGAATATGAGGGGCTAATCCAAGGCCTAACTTTAGCAGAACAGATGGGAATAAAACAACAGAAAGTTTTGGGAGATTTTGTACTAATAGTGCACCAGTTCCAAGGAATCTCAAGTGCCAAGCACATCCGCATGAAGTCTTATCGCCATAGGACATGGAATTTGATTGAAAGCTTTGATGCCAGAGGTTTCCTTGAAAGGAAAATGCAGTCGCTGATCGGATGACCACTATTGGGTCGCAATTTGATCTTGCTATAGATTTTCTTACCAACCCTTAGGCGGTTTGCGTGGTCGTTCAATTAGCTATTCCAAACAATGACACCCACTGTCAAGTTTTTGAGAGTGATGAGAAAATTGCTCTATTCATTCAAAACTCCAGAGAGTTTGCTGATCAAATGTAGTCTAAAGTAAAGAAGGCTTACGGGGATCAAATTATTCAATTGAAATCCAATAAGCTCACAAATGGATTGATCACCCTAGAGAATTTATTTGATGATGATGATGCTAAAAATGAGAAACAAAAATTCACAACCGATAAGGGTGACTACACCAAAATGTCAGTAGAAAATGGGAGAACACTTAAGGTTGGAAAGGGAGTTTCCCCAGAAGACTAAGAAAGGTTGGCTCAATATTGTGATGAATACATGGGTGTGATAGCATGGTCGAATGAGGATTTGAAGGGTCACAACTCTAGCATCATTCAACACACCATTGAGCTTGCCGATGGGCCAAGTTGGTCTGACAAAAGTAGAGACCTATCAATCCAAAGATTGAGACTCTTATGGCACAAGAGTTGAGGAAATTAATAGAGTCCAAGATTGTCTACCCCATCAAGCATAGAACATGGGAATCAAATTTTGTACCAGTCAAAAAGAAGAATGGGGATATCCGGCTCTGTGTGGACTTCCCTGACTTGAACCAAGCTTCTCTAAAAGACCATTACCCTTTGCCACCAATGGAACAATTATTAAGCATCATGGTTGGTTCTAAGATGTCTTTGATGCTGGATGGATTCTCGGGTTATAACCAAGTGTTGGTAAAGCCAGAAGACCAACATAAGACCACTTTCACAACCAAATGGGGAACATTTTCTTACCAGAAAATGTCGTTTGGATTGTCAAATGCAGGTGCCACTTTTTAGATGGATATGGATCTAGCTTTTAAGGAGATAATAAATAAAACTACCCTCATGTACTTGGATGACTTGATGGTGTTTTCAAAGCATAAAGAAGATCATTTCGATCATCTCAAGCTACTTTTCCAGACATGTTTGGAATTTGGCATTTCATTGAACCCAAAGAAATGCATCTTTGGGTCTCGCAAGGGAAATTATTGGGACACGTAGTGTCAAAAGAAGGAGTCTCAATTGATCTAGATCAAGTGACGGCAATAAAAGAGCTTCCTCTTGTAGTCTACAAGAAGGGCGTTTAGTCCTTCCTAGGCAAGGTCAACTTTGTTAGCCGTTTCATCTCAGACTTTGCTGGAATGGTGAGGTCTATCACTCTAATGCTTAAAAGGGACATACATTTTAAATGGACTCCTGAAGCAAAAGAGGCATTTGAGAAAATCAAAGACGCCATATCTTCCACTCCAATACTCTCAAACTCTGATATGTCTAGAGATTTCATAATGTATGTTTTCTCTAGCAACTATAGCATTGTCGTGGTGCTAACCAAAAAAGATGCAGACAAAAAGGCTGAGCATCCAATAGCCTTTTATTCCAAAACTTTAAAGGAGTATGAGGCTAAATACAACTTTGTTGAAAAGCAATCACTGGCCATTGTCAAAGGCCTCAAAAAGTTTAGGCATTTCATTGCCTGCAATAAGACTACTGTGTATGTCGCTCACCCTTCAGTTAGGGAATATATAATGGAGAGTGACATTACAAAGAAAAGGGAAAACTAGATTACCAAGATCTTAGAATATGGCATCGATGTCAAGCCTACTAAGGTAATCCATATAATAGGCCTTTGTGAATATATAGCCCAAGAGTTTGGCCCTCAAGAAGCCAAGACTACTACGAAGGAAGTTGTGATGTTTGCCTCTGAGAAAACGGAAGCATGTTGGATCAAGAACCAAAAACATTTCATGGAGACTGGAATCTTCCCAGCTAACCTCTCTCCTAAAAGATAAGAGATTCTACAGGCTGCAAAATAGTGGCTTTCTCCTTGTTGAAGGATTGCTTTTTAGAAAGGAATTTTGACAGGATCCTACTCCGCTATGTAGACCAAGACCAAGCCCGTAAGATCTTACATGGATTCCATCATGGGCTCTCAGGGAGCCATTATTCAACACAAACCACCATCATCAAGATTACTCATGCTGGGTATTTTTGGCCCTCGATATTTAAAGACACACATGCTCTAGGAAGATAATGCAAGGAGTGTCAATACTGCAGTGGTAGGTTCATAAAGGCAGCAATGCCACTCAGACCAATAATGATGGAAGAGCCCTTTGCTCAATGGGGTATGGATTTCATAGGGATGGCTAATCCGCCAAGCTCAGTCGAACACAAGTGGATCCTTAATGCCACTGACTACTTCACCAGATGGTCTGAAGTTGTACCCCTAAGGAATTCATTAGTAATAAAATTACTAGCATTTTTGGAGGAGCTAGTATAGCGGTATAGTCTGCTAAAGACCCTAATATCAGACAATGCACGAGCATTCATGGGTTCTCGTGTAACCCAATTTTCTCTTAGCCAAGGTATATATCCGAAGACTTCCTCGAATTATTATCCTCAAGGAAATGGCCTAGCTGAGTCTACCAATAAGAACCTCATAAGACTCATTAAAAGAATGGGGTTTGAACATAAAAGGGAGTGGTATCACCACTTGAGAAGCGCATTATGGGCGGACCGGATCACGCCTAAGCAAGTTTTAAAGAACTCTCCATAAAAGTTGGTCTATGACGAGGATGCTTTGTTCCTTGTATCTTTGGAGATCCCCACTTTGCAGCTCCTCAAGTCCATTGAGGTGGCCAAAATTGAGCCCGTGGAGGTAAGGTTGGCAGAATTAATGGGGTTAGAAGAATTAAGGGAAGCAGCATTTGAATCACTTCAGAACCGCCAACAGACCGTCAAGAGGTGGTTTGATAACAAGAAGAGTTCTGACCTGGAGCTCAAACATGGTGATCTTGTTTTAAAATATAATGAGAGGGCGGCCAAGCCGGCCAAGCCGGGTCAACATGCCAAGTTTGATGGTTTGTGGGAGGGACCCTTCGACATCATGAATTGCAAGGGGATTAATGCATTCGACCTCGAGAACATGCAAGGGGAGTCTCTTGAAATCCCGGTTAACGGGTTTCATCTTAAACCTTTATATTAAAGCTTAGCATTTCTAATGCAAATAATGTATTTTTAGTGTTCCTTATTCATTTAATTATGATTCTTCATGCATTGTAAGAAAAATAAGTAAATCATAAGATACGTCATGAGAAAGAAAAAAGAGTCATTATATTATCTATAACAATATTTTTGTACAATGCATAATAAAGGCTTGTAGCCTACAACTTTTAAGTAGCAAGGTGGCAGATATTTGTAGCAGGGTGATAGTCTTTCAATTGTCTTCTTCGTCCTCATCCTCGTCCATGAGAAATTCTGAGTCATCATCTTCTCCCATCCACTCATGGCGAGAGTCACTGTCGGATTCCTGGGATATTGACACAAGCACCAGGTTTGGAGGAATATGAGGCGTTTGGATCCATGGGAAGATTTAGTCTCAGAACTCAGTATACCATGTTGTGTCGGTCAAAGTGGGCACTATTAGATGGACTCTAAGGAGGAACTTTGTAGCGTGCTCTACGCGTAGGTGATGAGCGGACAATGACATACTCTTTAAGCCTCCTATAAGAGAATACCAGGTCACCTCCTCTCCAAGGGTGATGAAGCGCTGCAAGTTTGAAACCAAGGGCAGACCTCTGAAGGGGATGAAGTATTCCACAACATCCTTAAGGCCGCCCAGATACTTTGATGGGAAGGGTGTCTTAGTCAACTCCATTGTCAAATAGTCCTTCATCCAGCATCCAACATTGAAGCCACGAAGCGGGAGCAGATATCTGTGTTGACATAATATCTCTCAATGTTGTGGATAAAATCTTCCCTTAGCACCCATTTAATTGCAACAGTGATCAACATAATTTTTTGTCGCATCATTCCTTGCAACCTCAGTCTTCAAATGTTGCCAAGGAAAGCGACTTGTGTTTGCTATTGGTAAGCCTAACGGGAGTATCCATAACTCAAGAAACTCCATCGTTGAGCCATCTTTTGTGCAAAGGAATGTCTGAAAAGACATATTTATAGCTGATTTCCAGCTCTGAGTAATAAATAAAATTAAGAGCCAACACCCTCGATCTTCGATGCGGTTGTCTTTTCTCATTACTCTCACAAGTAAATGGAGTCGAGCCTGAAGGTTACGTATTAACTGTCTAGAGCCTCGAAAAGAAAAACATTGTACTCAGACGCCACACGTAATTTCAAGTACGTCGTGCCTTAACCTAGTAGTCCACAGGTTTGTTTTGGCTCATGCGAGCTTTACTGGCTGTGTATTTTCTCTTTAACAAGGAAATATGTTTGGATAGGCAGATCATCTCTAGTGGATTGGAATGACAACGTAGTGGGTTGACATCTTTTCAAAAATGCAAATGGTGGCACTTCTTCCCATTCTAGCATTAATGTTGCTTGGAAAATGAGGTGGCATACATGTCAGCATATGCCTATCATAAATGCCTCCTTTTCATGCACAAATCTAGGCATGCGATACATTTGAGGAAGAGACCTCCAAAAGTGCATGTCATATTTTTAGTTTGCATTCCCAGTGCCAAAGCCTTTCAAAAGTGTCAGAAAAAGATCGCCTACAAAAAATAGAGATAGAAGCAACAACCTCAAATCCTTTCCAGGGTAAAATGTGGATGGACATATACGAGAAAATTTCATATGCGTCCCACGCCATGCCCCCAAGCCAGAATATCCTAGAACCAAACCCAAATCAAAGATAGTCACTCGTGATTCCATGGCGGTGATTGATTCATTAGAAGAGGTCATTGAGACCAAACTATGCAGAGAGCCGAGAGATCTCAGGGAGGTTGCATGCGGAAGAATGCTAAATCACATAAATGAGCCACAATCTATGGCGTTCAAATTCTAGAATTCCAACACTCCTCAATTTGTGGTCCCTATGGTTCCATATTGTCCAGAATTTGTGAATGCATGCGTAAGCAAGTTCATCCCAGACTCTCTTTCAATACAGAGCTCCTCTTTACGGGTCGTCATAACCCCAAAAGCTATTCGGGACATGTTGTGTTGTCCTATAATTGATATCACAGAGGTGTTTGATAAAGACGCTATGGAAGACTTTTGGCACTCTAGGCGGGACATTGTCCCATTTTGTCAAGCTAATGTGAACCGGAGTTCTATGGTCAAGCCTCCAAAGCTCCCTATCCCCTATAGTGATTTAAGGCAAGATGATCTCAAAGATATCGGCTCTACCATTGTGTTTCTATGCGGTCATGACAATGACCGAGAGATCACCACTTCCGTGATGGGTTTCTTGTTCAAATGTCGAAAGCAGAAGGAGTGATTCCATTTTGATTTCTCTGTGTTGATAGCTAGAGAAATGGTGAGGCAGTTGGTCGAATTAGAACAATCACGGTGGTTCAGGTTTGCCTCATTCCTAGTTCATTTATTTGTGCACCAAAATGTCATTATCTTTAGTCAATTCATGCAATAGGCTACTCATGATGAGTTAGGAAACAGAATGCCTGTGTCCGCCTGGACCTCCATACTATTAGCCACCTATGATGTATACAAGTTTTTAGACTGTTTATTGGCTCCCATCCTTCATGATTTCGATGTCATCCCTAAGGAGCCTCTTGCTCATTTTTCTCAAATCCAAATAAATTGGATGAGTAATGAATGCCCCTCCTGTGACTAGTTCTTGGGTAAGGATTTCTCTTTTGTTCGAGTGCATGGCTTCTCTGAGGTGCTCTTCCACCTTCCTACCCACGTTACTGAGAGAATCCTAGCTCTTGAGATGTTCCGGCAGCTAGTGGAGGTTGAAAAAGCTATAGGGTCGAGAAAACACGATACATCCATTATTGAGGACCACAAAGTTATTGGCCCCATCATTCTTGAGTGAAGAAGCATCACCAAGAGGATCCTGACCTCCAAGATAATGTAACTAGGCTTGGTAGCGTTTGATGATGTATGGAGCTATGACCCAAACGACTGTATGTCCAGTACATAGGAAAAATTCTATTAAACATGTGTCGTGGAGCTCATGGGAGGGACACATCTTCCTGCTGATGAATGACCCAAGACTTTATATGGGTCCTAGTGACTTTCCTGTCATTCAACACCCCCCATGGTTGGATTTTTACCCTATCTTTAAAAGGCACAATCTGGCTAAGCCTATTCCTTGGAACATGTTGCAAGCCATGAAAATTGATTTTTGGCTAAGGAAGAAGAGGGACGATTTATGGATCTATTGCCAAGAGACTAATCAGCCTAGGGCTAATCTAGGGAACACCCCTCCTGATGAGCGTTTTGAGGAAGAATAGCGTAAGCACAACAAATTAGAAGAAGAGAAAAGTGATGAGTCCTCACGTGATGACTCATCCCCCAAGGAGGTCCGACCTCAAGAGATAGAGGTTATAAATGTAGAAGAGAAAGGTACCGAAGTTGACATTTCAATTCATCTCGTTAGCTTAGTTCGAAGGCCCCATTCCCAATCCGCCAAGAGATCAGTTGAAAAGAAGACACTCGATTCCCCTTCCAAGAAGAAACAATATTTGGGTTCAGCAAAGAAGGGTTCATCTTCTCAAGTCCCTGTGGTTCCTCCAGCCCCTCAGCAACCGGTGAATTCCACAGTTCAGGTACGCTCTACTCTTCCCTTCCTCTCTACTCAATCTGTGGTTTCCTCTGCACCCCAAGTTGCATCTATGTATGCTCAGGTCCCTACTAATCTTACATTAGCCCCCACCAGAACACCGATTGAGCCCCAAGTTGCGTCATTGCAGGTCGCTTCTTTGCTCCCTGCCCCTGATGTCGTATTTCCTGCAATGTTTTTCCCTCATATTTCTGCTGCGGTCGCTGTTTCATGCAGGCTTGGTTTCAAAGAGTCCACTCCTCCCACAAATGTCGGTACAGTATCCACTGATCCAACTTTTTCAGAATCCTCTCCCTTTGTACTGTTTTTCTCCCCAACCATGCTAGCACAATCCATTCAAACCACTTTTGGCGACCCTGTTTCCCATTTCCCCTATGCCATCCCTCCTGGTGCAGTATTTGCAGGTCAAGCTATTTCGGCCCCAGATACTTATTATGAGCAAGTTAGTTACTCCAAACCTACGTGAATTAGTTGGGTATATAAGAGAAAGGAGAAGGATGGTGCCAAGACTGCCTGACCGCATGTGCAAACACAATTCAACGAGAAAAATAATAGTCTCCACTTTGCAATCATGTTCCCAAAGGTCAACAAGTCGAAAGACCAAATGAGACCCAATGGTACACCCTACATGTTGTCAGGATTAATCTCTCAAATGCTACAACAATGGATAAATTAGAAATGATGGAAGAAACTTCAAAGGTTGTTTCTTCATATTTCATCAAGAAAATTCGTCGGCTGGACAAGATGCAAGCAGAGCTCATCCACCTCAGAGAATCTTTGGATAATCAAAGGATAGTGGACAAAACTAGAAGTACTGAAATAAACTGTTTGCAGGGATTTTTAATTCAAGCCAATTCTTAAAAAGGGAAGTTCCAATCCGCCCTGAACAACGTGAGTTCTCAATTGAAAGGGAAAGAGGCGACGAAGAATGTGCCTCATAAGCTACCTCTAAACAAGCTGAGTGAAATTCTCAGACATGATCTCTAAGGTCTCCTCTGCCCCTATACTTTTCATAATTACATGTTTCAAACCCTCGTAGAAAAGGTGGCATATGCATGTTCCTATCAAAAGGATAGGGACAAATATCGTTAAGTGAAAACTGAGTAGTCTTCACACCACTATTGAGTTGTTAAGCGATATTTTCTACCTGTTGTCTCAACATATCTATTTCTATAGGAGGAGGAGGCGAGGGATTCCCTTGATGATTAAGACCATATTGGAAGTAATCTCTACCTCTTCCACCATCGTTATGGCTATGTTGTTCTGATGTCTTTCGTATCTGTGCAGTATCAAAATCAGAGGGTAGTTTAGCACCCTCTTGAGCAAGTCTTAGAAAATGAGCATCTGCGATGTTTCTAAGGATTTCATCAAAAAGTCTATTGAACCTGGGATTGTGTTGTGCTCTTTCTATAGCTTCAGGAGTTGGAGTGCTAGGATCTTCATCATTTGTGCCTCCTCCAATGGCCTCATGGAAATCGTTGAGGTTTTCTTCCTCCTCTTCAATCTCTAGTTGTCTAGTTTTTGATCTAGTGTGAGCCATTTTGTTTTGAAAGTTTTGAGGTTTTGGTGATTTATGAGGGATGGTGATGAAATATTCTGATGAGAGATAAGTGTTTTGTGAAATTTTTAGAAGATGGATCTCTAACACTAAAGGTTGGATGTTACCAAATTTCTTTGTGAATTGCTCGTGTTTTCAACAATTTTGATGTGATAAGGTATAGCAAGGTTTGAGATGTGTTACAAACCAAGCTACCTAGCAATGAGAGGATGCACTCATAAACTATTTTTAACTTGCGTAGAAATGCCTCTTAGGATGATTGATCCTAGATGTAGAGACACCCTAAAAGTGATTTATTGGTTTGATTTAAGCAATATTTAAAAGACTTAGGACAAGACCTTTTTGTGTTTTGATAGTTGAATGGTTTTGTGATGTTGTGAAAGTGAAAGTGAATGTGGAATATGGACCTCAATAAAAACTTTCTATCACAAAGGGGGTTTCTATTTCTTCCTCTCTCTCAGGAGTTGGTGGTTCCCCTCGAGCTACGTTGTAGGTGATACAGGTTTTTGGAAAGAAATCAGGGTTGATCTTGCCCCCTTTGTTTTTGTGATAACTCAAGGCTCTATATTGAGTAAATGCTCTATTTTTCAAAGGCTCTTTGTTGAATTCGTTGGATTTTCCTTGAAGCTATAAATGCATATGACCCAAGAAGGCTCTGTGTGAGAGAAAAAAATGTCTATTGATATAGAAAAACTTCCTTCTTTTGATAAGAGCTTTTGAACTCAATGATCTCTTTTTCAATGTAGTCTTTTGATGAAGACTCCTTTTTCTCAAAATGTGAGTGATGGTCATACAAATTGATACTTTGTTTGATGTTTGTTTTTGTTGGTCAATGTTGATGTAAAATTGTGTTGGATGAATACTTGGTTTAAATTTGTTTTGAGTTTCTTTGACAAGAAAACAGAGCAAGCACACAAGCACAATAATCTTGCCTCAAAAGGCACAATAGGTGTGGGTCTAAATCAATCCAATCAAGAACTTTATTGATCCTTTTCAAATGTTTTATATGTTTTTTCCAAAAGCTTGAAGTCGGCTCAAATTGTTACTGGTATGACACAAGACGAAGACAATTCAAACACACTTTATCCCTAAGGTCAATGGCTAGTTGCGATATTTTCAGCCCACATCTTAATATTTCTTCGACTTTGGTACTACATACCTTATGAATCCCACCATGGCAGGTAAGGATGTGATATACTAAGTCTTGCACGAGCATAACAAATAGATTATCCCTATGATGGGGGAGTCACCACTTTTATCAAGCTACAAGTAGCCTTTCAAAAAGCCTTGTTTCTACTCAAGGAAATATGTATGGTGAGTATCTTGAGAGCAAAACCATCTATGCTCTTGCACTGAACTTTTCACAAATATCCTCAATCAATAGAATGGGTGGGCTTCTATAATAAAAGGTGTCTAGTAATGTTCGATGTTTTTGGACATAAGTTCATTCTGCAGTGACTCACTTAAGAGCCTTGTAACTTGTGGTGGGGCCCATATGTCCTTTCGGCAAGTTACACTGTAGGAACAATTATACCCAAGGCTACAACTTTTTCTCTCACTTGATTTCTATAGCGGCTCGAAGGATTTACCGCACGAGGTCATTCCCAAGAGTGATGTGTCTCTTGGCAGGCCTCTCTTAAAAATAAAAATTTTGAGCATTACTAACACTTTTCTCTTGCGCCTAGGACCACGAAAGCCAAGGGAGAGGATAGTGTGTGTTAGAAGTAGGACCACTCTACAAAGTTTTTTGCACAAGTGTGTCAAACACTGAAAACACTTGTTCTTTTTAATTGATTTATTGCAATGTGATCTATATGCTATTTGGAGATTTTGCTCCAACAACCATGGTGTTCTTTTTAACTTCAAGGAAATTTGTTGTCTAACTAGGAAAGTGAAAATCCTGGTCAACCAAATTAAAGCACATTTTTGCTTGAAGTAAAATTGAGTTTGTAACAAAAAGGGACAAGTTGTTTGTTCTTTTTAACTTGCAAAAAAGTGAAGTTTTGATTGTGAATTTTAGCCTCTTTTTTTTTTGCAAGAAAATGAAAGTTGTTTTGTTTAGTTTAAGCCCAAGTGAAAATTTGTCCTAACTTGCAAGAAAACAAAGTTGTTTTGTTTGAGTTTGTGGTTCTTTTTAATTTTGCAATATGAAGTGCTTTTTAAAGCCCAAACTGAAAATTTGTGTTAATTTTATAACCCAAAATGAAAAGTGAAGTTTATTTTAGTTCAAAAGGGAAAGTGAATTCTTTTTATCCAACTTTTAAAACAAAGTTAGAAAGCAAAAAATAAATAAAAAATCCCTAAATTTAAACTCCTTGAATCTTGCAACACAAAGGCTTAGCAAAACTTGTACAAAAATAAAACAATTAGTGAAGTGAAATTTTTGGTGGGCTTCTACAAGCCTAAAATTTTGGATTTTTTCGGTTATATATTTTTTTTCAACTCTCTGTTACAATAGCGCTACTCTGTGTAAACACAAAAGCGCCACTTTAATGCAAAAGTGCTAAAACAATTACAAAGGCGCTAAAAGAATGCCAAAACTGCTATAAGCTGGACAAAAGCGTTAAATTAAACTGTCAAACAAAAAGCGCAAAAGCGCTAAAACAGTTACAATAGCGCTATTACTTGGACAAACGCACTAATTTAAAGACAAACGTGCCATAATGCAGACAAAAGCGCTAGTTCAAAAGTTGTCGAAAACGCTAAAACACGTTTGATGACACTAAAGCGCAACCTGTGTGTCAATTTCAACAATTTTTAAAAAAAATTAGTAGTTTGATCAGAAGGTTGCATGTTCAATTCACGTCGGGTTCACCAAATGATGCATTGCAAAAATGATGTTAGGAAACACAAACACAAGAATCAAGAATCAAACGTTAGTGTTAGTATCATAAATGAAATACGATCCTAAGCAAGCATATCAAGAGAGAAATCAAATATTTACTGGAAAACATGCAAAAACAAAAGAAAGACACTAGACCCTTCCAAATGCTTGCCAACATGTTCATAGTTGCTCCTCCCTTGTGCCTCTCCTCTCCAAGTTCCACATGTGTGTAGCCCTCAGCTTTTTGCACTACTACGAAAGTCTTATGGAGATTCAAGATTTATGAAAATGATCAAAAGATTATGCAAATGCAAGCTAAATATGAGAAAGCCTAATTAAGCTATTTTGATTTTAACCAAAATAACAATGTAAATTAGATGGCTCTTAAAATGCTCTCTTAAATTTCACTATAGATTAGATGCATAAAAGATTTTTGGATCTAGATTATGAAGGAATGGGTTTTATTTATAGGAAAAATAGAGAAATGGATGGTTGAGATTGAGTAATCTCAACAAGGGACATGATTGATGGGTTTATGATCCATGTGAAATCTTTCTACCCAATCCCAGGATGACAAATGTCAACATGAGATGGCTTGAGAGGAGAGGGAAGAAACATTAAACACTTAAGATGACATGAAGGTTAGCTTGGGAGGTAAGGTTAGTGTTGAGTTGAATGAATAAAGACATTATCCAATAAATAATGCTTTTATCCAATGGATAAACTCTTGTGCAAGAGTTAGTGGGGATAACCATGGTCAAAGCAATAAATGCTTGAAGAGACCCATGAATTAAATGGAGGTTGAGTTAGAAGGAAAGTCTCTAACCATGTGGATGAGTTGAGTTAACCATTAATGGTTATGTAAGAGCCATTAATGGTTTGGAAGACTTTAGGGGTTAACTTGTTGGAGACATAAAGCATTTAATGTTTTTCATAGACTTTGAGGCTTTGTGAAGTGACTTCAAGTTGCTTAGGAATGTGACAATATTTAAGAAATGGATTAGGCTAATTAGGAATGGTTTAGAAGAATCTAGAATGGGTTTAGGATGCAAGTGGGTTTGGTGGGTGAGGGAAAATAGGATTTTAATTAAAATAAAATTACTTTATTTCAACAAAATAGGTGCAACTTGCATTTGTAGGAGAATGCAAGTGGGGGGGGTAGTTTAGGGATTTAAATAAATGTTTTATTATTTATTTAAAAGAGGAAAGGGGGTTAAATTAAATAAATATGTTTTATTCATTTGATTGATTTTGAGTGTGGCTTAATGAATTAATTTAAATAAATTGAATAATTTATTTAATTAATAGAAGGGGTTGAGGATGAATTAATTAAATATTAATTTAATTAAGTGATTATTGATGGTTAAATAATCAAATAAATAGTAAATATTCATTTAATTAAGTGGATAGATTTATGTGACTACAGAAAGAACTGTAGGAGAAGGGGCAATAGATACAGTAGCTTAAATCAGCTTCTAGTGATGCTACCCAGATTAAAGCTCAACTGCGGGAAGAGGTCCACCTGAAGGAATAATACGCTCGACAGCTGAGTGAGGTGCAGGCCACGCTTCCTGAGATAAGACCAAAGTTTGAAACAAAAGTGTGCGAGATGTAGAGTAACCCATAATAGACTGAGAAGAAATTCCAAGATACAAAGGGATTGTTACAACAAGAGCAGGATTGTGTAGCACAGCTTCAGGAATCTTTTCAAGATGGAGGTACCAAGATCCTCGCTTTAGAACATCAGGTGGACCATGAGGAGGACAAATGCAAAAATCTCCAAAATAAGATAAGAGTGAAGGAAGATGAAATCGTGTGCTTATCTCATCTTCCTCCCCCTCTAGAATTCCCTCAAGATCTCTCCCTGCTCGTGGAAGAATTATATGTTTCTAATTGGGAGAAGATTAAGTAGTATTGCCCTTTACTGTAGCGCATGTTGAGGTTCCTAGGTGAAGCAAAATCTCTCTGTGCTGGAGCAGGCGCTCTTATCGACAACATTACGATTTTAATTAGCTCTAAGCTCCTCATGGCCTAGAGTTTGATTCAACTATTATATGCTGCTTCAGATGAGGAATTAAGAGAAAAAGGGGTTGCAGATCGCAAACAATTGATCAAGAAGGCCAATATTTTCATTAATCAGCACAGGGTAACCGTGCAAGCATCAACAACACTTGAGTCCTTGATGATTTATGTTCTAGACATCAAGCAGTGTGTAGAGAAGTTTGTGTTCATGGGTCTGCCTTCACCTTTTCCCATAGATGGCTCAGTGCTAGGGATTGAACAACTTATGAACCAAGTCGCATAGTTGCAGCAAGATCAGACTTTCCTATAATGCCTTAGCAGTCCTATTTTGGTGGAGGAAGGTGAACGACTCTTGCACTAGCTAACCCAGCTCTACGCACTCTTGAAGATGGTCCATGATGAACCAACGAGCTTGCCATTTGATGAAGTGATATGTTTGGACCCGAATTGCCAGAATCTCAAAGCTTAGGTGTTACCCTCTGAGAATGATTGGTTTCTATTGTAGCAGGTCTTTGATTTGCTTTTTCCTGTTCAAGCATAAAGTCTGGTCTCCGAACCAGCAATTTTGGGTCCTAACATTTCGCAGACAAAATTCCCCATTTAGTCGCCAAGAAATGTTAATATTCTTTCGAACTGGTTTGTGTGCGACATTTTGGTAAAGTTTCAACCCCTTCCTTTAAATTTTGGCCCACTTTCCCAATCGCTTGCGCGTGTGCCAAGTGGTGTCTCGACATTTCTCTAATCGGCTCACTTTTCTCGCCCGATGTTGAGAAAACGCAGAGCTGCCACGTGGCGCAGGTCTTTTCCTCGGCGTATGTTTTCTGTATGCTGGCAACAACACTTGGCGCCTCCACATAGCATGTTCCAGTTCCCTTTTTGTGTTCTACTTCGGGTCTCCCTCGAGTTGTCGCGTGTCTTCTTTGATGGTTTGTGAACCAGAATGTTGTTTGCACCACGATTTTCTTGTTTGGCAGGTGCAGGGGTCGCCATGGTGTATTGGAGTAACAACATTAAGGGTTGTTTTCACTTGCATGCATCTCTGTGAGTGCCACGCGGGGAGATTCTTGATCGGGAACGGTTGCTAGGATTTTTCTGATGCTTTCTTGTTGTTTGTTGAAGGCCGAAGGCTATTTATAAGCTTTCTTTCTGCTTTTTTAGAGGTTCAGACTTATGAGAATTTATTAGACTTTGGCTCATTGAAGAAGTCTTTATGTTAATTAAATTATGTGAAGGACAAACATACCAGATTGTGCCTACGACCTTTATGGTTGTTTTGTTTGAAGCTTAATAGACTAACTTATGTGCTATATTCAAATTCAGTAACTTCTATGATATATGTTGTGAGACTCTACGGATTAAACTATGTTTTAGGACTTATTATTTGCTGGATGAATGTTGAATATCATATTATGTTGAATGAGTTTGGTTAATTATCTTCTCAAATGGTTTTGAGCATTTAGATTGTTGAACGGGCCTTAAAATTGTGCTACTAATATCCTAAAAATATTTTGGCGTATCGCCTAAGTAGTGTAGTTTTTTAAGTTTTCTTCTCCCCCAATCGTATGAAGAGTCATCTTCTCAAACTTGGAGGTTATTCAGTGAATCTCGCGTAAAAGTCCCCCATAACTGAATTTCCCATAAGGTTGTTAGCATTTAATGCATAATTAGTAGTCAACACTGTAGTGTCGTAAATTATACACCTTTATTAGCGTGTCCAATTTCACACTCTCCTAGCAATCATTTCAATACTTCTCATTACTCTATGCATTATAGAACCTTTATTGTAATTAATTAACATTTAATTCAATATTATGAGTCTTATTCCACTTTATTACATCATCGCACTCTTATTTGGGTCGTTAAATCTAGGTGTGCCCTTTATCTTTTATTATTTCAATGTATTCTTAATCCTACCCCAATTGTAACTTCTAAAACACATTCAATATATCTATACATCATGGTTTGAGCCATCGGGTAGGATTTAGTATTAGAACCTCATTATCTTGCATCCTTATAAAGTCGAGATAAAGCTATTGTGACCAGGATGAGCTTCTCGCCTCAGTCCCAATAATTTTTACCTGAATTTTGGTAGGATAATTTGGCAGTCCTAATCAATTGAAATCTAGCTCTGTATAAAAATACACCAAATATAAGTCGACCTAAATGTTATTTTAATTATGAAATCCTTATATAAGGCATCATTATTAGTTCATTTTTAACATCACATCTTATGCTAGCATTATCATCCAATTCAAGAGCAATTCATCTTCTTGAAGAATAGATCTGATTCAAGGATCAACAAACTATTTTAACACATATTCGTATTATGTTTCAACTATGATTTTATGATGGATTTTATGTGATATATCATGTTATTGCATCAACGCATGGAAGAATTATCGTAAGAGCATTGCATCACCTATTGAAGGTATAATCATCTACATTCATGCATTTCAATTTTAGATATAGTCTTACCATCAAAAGGCAAACTTTTCCAATTCAATTGAAGTTCAATTTCTATTTCAATTCTAGGGTTAATTCTAAACTTCAGGTTTGGCCTAGGCAAAACCCTATCCACAACATCCTTTCTCTCTTTTTGTGTGTAGGTATAGGTTGCCAACAAAGACACACAGTTCAGGAGACCTTCAACAGATTGATATAGACCTATTCTCATAATTTAGACCTAGTTTTTTGGGACTTGGGCACTTGGGGTGCCCCTATCCAGACCAAGGCACTGGGGGTGCCCTTGTCTGAACCAAGGCACTGGGGGTGCCCTTGTCTGAACCAGGGCACTTGGGGTGCCCTTGTCCAGACCAGGGCACTAGGGGTGCCTCTATCTTTAGAGTTCCCCCCAAAAAACAATTGCACGTAGTTCATTTGTAGCCTCAAAAAATATATTTCCAAAAACCAGCTATACGACATAAGACCAAGGTGTTCTGGGCACCCCAGGCCCACAAATTCAGCTCCAGATCCCTTTTACAGGTGCACGGTCAAATTTCCTACCCATTTTTGTACTTGTTGTGAAGTTTTTGTTTCAATATCAATTAGTGCAATTAGTCTAAGTTGTTAGTTCATGCATACACTTCCTAGCCTACTTCTTTACACTCAATTCGCATCCTTTCAATTGATTATTTTGAACTCAAACAAAAGGGAACCGAATCTAACTAGCATCCAACCCTCTTCTTAATATAATTGAGGTTGGATCTCTTTAGTTGATTCTCCCTTTTAATGAATTATTTGCAAAATAGGTCATTTCCTAGTTTACTTAGCTTAACTGGTGAAACCTTATTTTTATCCATTACAGTTACACTTTATGTTATTAAATTTTCAATTGTATGTGTGTAGACCTGGATGATCTTCATTTAGGATATGGTTACCATGATGCCATATGTGACTCAATATCATAGTTCAATGGGAGTTTTTGGTATTGATGTAGATTCACCATTTGATAGTTAATGATATTATTTAGTGTTGCAAATGTTTGGAAGAGTCCTTAGATCCTATTGCTACAAAAGGGTTTTTCACATTTTTAGGTTCACTAGTAGGAGATGGTTATCCTCATTTTGATTAGAGATGTTGACATCTTGGATCCATGAAGAAATATTGGAGTCTTTAGTTGAGTTGTGGTTTATTCTTTTTCATTTCACATGTCAACCTTGCTTTGATAGGATGTTTTCTCAATTATGCAATGGTACACTCTTGATTACTTGTTTAGAGTTTTAGCATGATATAGCTAGTTGATATGTTCATATGGATCATGTCATCCGTTAGGAGAAAATGGTTAGATCATGTAGTCATGTTAATGTTCTTGATTCCTAAGTTGGATATGTGGCATTAATCTTGTTGGTTCTCTTTGTATCGAGTACATGATTATTTCCTTAATTACTTCATGTTTGTGATATTTTGCATTTGGAATTTAGCATGGATTGATTGGTTACAAATGCTCATGGATATATGGAGACATGGATGATGTTAGTGTTCTCTTGTGATTAGAGACATGTGTTGAGATGGTTGATGGTTTCAACAAGAAGATCGAGGAACTTTCACGTGGTATGGACTTGAGAGAAGATTGTTCTTAGAGCGAGTCATAATGACTTGAATATCTTGATGAGCATTCTCATTCCCTATTCTTGGTCTACTCAATGGTATACTACTTGTGAGGTATTGTCCATTGCTCCTTTCAAGTGCATTATGTTTGCGCTTATCTTTCATAGACATTGATCTTGAGCTATGGATAAATAGTTAATTTTGGAGGATTCATCTAAGAGATGGATAACATGGTTATCTCCTTGTGCACATGTTGTTATTATGATATTATTATGATGATGTTAGAGATGATTTATAGGGAATGGTTATTATGATTTAGATCTTCTCAATTATGAGAGGCTTACATCCATGTTGGCATTACAAAATATATATGTTTGTTTGGTCTAGTAGATTAAATGGGTTTGGGTGTTGCTACATCTTTTTACTTGAGGTGTTTTAGAGGAAATCATTCTTAACACAACATTGCTTCTTCGAGGTGTTGGTAGAAGGACATGTTTTGGTTTATAGGTTTTCTCTCTTTTTTTTATGGTTTCCTCCATGAGATTCATGTTTATATTATTTGGGAGCATGGTGACACATTGTGAGAAAAGTATTCAACTATTTAAGTTGAATGTGTGGATCATTGTGATTGTTATTGGTAATCCATGTTTTGATTTGCTTATCACACCTTGATATGAGGATTGATTGGTAGACTTGACATGCCTTGAACTTATTTTTAGATTTGGTACTACCCATACAACGAGAGTTCGAAGATATGCATGTACTTCTTTGACAATTTTAATGTGGAGAGTTTGATTATGGTTTATGGATTAATATGATGTTGATACAAGTTTATTGATGTTGGTTATACTTATGAGGTATAGATGGATGGATGTATTGAATTTGTTGTGGATGTCATTTCCAATCATGTGGGTTTTTTATTTATGATAGTAGTTTGGAGCCTTTGTTATCACATTGGATTTGATGCTTGTTCTTAGAATCGTGGATATTCACCCTGGCAAGTGTTCTTTTTCTTCCATAGGTGGCATGTTCGAGGGTGAGAAGAGTTCTTGCTTGAGATGGTGGTCACTTGGTTTTATTGTAGGTATCTTTATGGAGCATGAGAACATACTAGAGATTCATGTGGTTACATGTATGCATATGTTGATGTATTTCATTGAGACTCTTATGAAACGTATACAACAAGTGGAGAATGTTGATATAAGGTGTTGTACACCTTGCATAGTGCTTATAATGTACTACTTTATTATTTTGTGTGTTGCACCCAGGGGAGCCTAGATGGACATGTATGAGTAGGAGTTAACATTATTGGGGTCACTTTATCTATAGTATTATAACATTGGGATTATATTTAATGTAGGTGTCATGTTGAGATATCATATTGTATTTATTTAATATTGGGGAAATAAATTTAATAAAGTAAAAACTTAGTACCCAATATTAAATTAGGGGTCAATGGTACAACATTCACATGGTTTTACTTTACCACTAGTATTTTGTGTGAACTTGTTTCTTTAAAAGCAAACACATGTTAGTGGTTTAGGTTGGCTAGTTAAGTGGACTATCATTATTGAGTCTTTATGAGGAGTGCATATGTGAAGCATGGCATGGGATGTGTGGGGATTCATGATAGAGGCTTTATGTTTTAGGAGTATTCATTGCAACTATATAAGTGATTTCTATTGCTATATGGTTGAATAATATGCGGAGCATGGATGCTTTTGGAGGCTAGGTTTTTTCCTCATGAGGATTTTCCCAAGGTATATGTTGTGTTATCTTATGGCTTGTCTATTTGATCAATGCATAATGGTTATTCCATAAGCTTGCATGAATGCTTTTCTATCGTAGGTTATGTAGGAAATAAACTAAATATAAATAGGTATTGTATACAATGAAAAGTGATGATAAACTATTGTAAAACTCTGAAGATCCAACCAAAAACAATCTAAGTCCTACACTGAAACTATTGTAAAACTCTAAAGATCCAACCAAAAAAAATCTAATTCCTACAATGAAACATCCACCATACACCAATGAAGATACCTAAGATCATGTAAATTGATAAAATAAACAATATTACCATTCACATGTCAAGTAGGGTTTCAATCTCCATTGTCAGCTATCTCCATTGATCTTGTTTGATATATTTGCTCTCAAATTTTATGTGTGCACAAGAGCTCAACAAAGAACGGATTGTGGTTGATAGCTTGATCACAAGAAGGCTTGATTGCATATGAGTGTTTAGACACATTGATTAGCTAGCTGGATTGATTAGGGTTTATAATGAAGGAGAGCATCCTCTTATATAGAGAACACTGTAGGAAATGGAGGGATAAGATTAAGAAGTGAAGAGGATAAATGGTCGGCTAGGATTAAAAGGATAGGTAAAGAAAATAAGAAAATAATGAGAGGGTAGGTGGTGTAGGAATTAATAGATGAATGACATGTGCCATGGGTAGAAAAAGGTAGTGAATCAATTAATTAAATAAAGATCTATTTAATTAATATAAGAAGTGGGATTAATTAAATAAATAAAATATTTATTTAATTTAGGAAAATGATGATTTAAATAAATAAAAGTATTTATTTAAATTAGAAAAGGGCTAGAAGAGGATTAATTAATTAATTAAATATATAAGAATTTATTTAATTAATAGAAGACTTATGATAAAATAATTAAATAAATAAAATATTTATTTAATTAGACAAGACAATTTTAGGTGTCTACATTTTGCCCCTCTTTGAGACAATGCAGCTTGTGGTGCTGGCTCAAAGAAGAAAAACTAATTCAAAGTTTCCCCAAGATGGGAATGATATGCCCCCTCGAGAGATTGGATGAAAATATTTGAAAATATCATAGACAATCTCTCGATAAGAAAGAAAGGCTAGAAATCACTGAAGAGATAGGGTGACAATGGCATGCAAGAAAAAGACTAACTCAAGAGGACTCAACAAAATCATGTCTATGTCTTAAAAGGCCAAAATTATGCTATCAATTAGATAAGTTGTTGAGAGGATTGACTCAAATAGGTGCCCCAGAAAAGACAAACTAGAAAGAAGGCTAGAATTAGAAATCATGAAATAAATATGCATTGCCAATTGGATAAGTTGTTGAGAGGATTCACTCAACAGGTGCCCTAGAGAAGACAACTGAAAACAAGGCTAGAATTGACAATTCTGTGATAAACATATGTTGCCAATTGTATAAGTTGTTGAGAGGATTCACTCAACAGGTGCCCTAAAACAGGTAGGTTTGATAAGCTGAGGATAGGATAAGTCGTCAAATAGATAAAATTCAGCAAGTGCTCTAGCAAGATAGGATATAGTGCAATGTGATAAGCATATACACTAGGATGCAACGCCATGTGATAGACATAAGCACTAGGATAGAAGTAGCACTATGTCATAAACATGAGTACCACTAGGCTAGGATAAGATAAGATAAGATCAGATAAGCAACACTATGTGATGAACATGAGTACCACTACACGATTGATTTTATTGGATGGAGGAGTACTTACCCTAGATTGAGTCTAGAGAGCGATTCCATATGACAATGGTTATGAACATATTTGACTGCTGAGGACCACACCATGATCAAGGTGATGGGATTGAGACACAATATGTATATGCTTGAGATTTGGGAAAACACAAGACTATTGTCTGCTTTGGTGAAAAGATAGTCTCGCAGGGTCTATAGGAGGGGACAAACGGGATGATTCAAGGGCTAGTCCTTTGGGAGCTCAAATTTCATTGAGGTTAGCTGACTCTGAGGGAAGGTCTTCATCATAGCTCTCTTGGATCCCATTTTGCATCAGTTTTATATGATGATATAGACACCTTTGGGTGATTTTGTAGCCATATGAGATTTTGACATCATTGTATCATGACATTTATTATTTTTTGATATATATATATATGAGATGATCCATCCCTTGCGGCGGCTATATGCATGTGTTCTATATGATTTATGTGATATTCTTACATGATGTATGCAACTATTATAATGATGCAATCTTATGTATGTATGAAATAAGATGTACTAACATATGATGATGCAAGTGCAAACTACATGAAATGCAGATATTTTTGGTGTGTCATTATACTTAGTCATGTAATAGCGGGATACACAGACTCAAGAAAGGACAATTGAAAAAGGGGATGAAAGGTAGAAGATATGGAAGTGAAAGAGATTCTTGTGCTTTATCATCATTGAGATTTATTATGACAAATAGGTTATGACCATCGAGGTATAGGTTTGACCCAGAAAGTTATTGTATCCATTTGCTTGGAGATAAAAAAATCAGAAACAAGGAATGCCCTAGTTCACACTAGACTCACAGTGTCCTCATATCCTTGGACAAGTCATGGCATTACTAAGAGACAATCCACATACAACAAAACAATAGGTGAACATATCCCATCCTCGTCTTTCTAGTCAAAGACATCCTCGAGATATAATCTCTAGTCAAAGACATCCTTGAGATATAATCTCTAGTCAAAGACATCCTGGAAAAGCTAAAAGACATGTCACCAAAAGATAAAATCAAGAGAAAACCAAGACTTGACACCAACACACAATGAAATCCTGAAGTTAGTTGTGTTTCTTGCCACATATGTTAACATGTTTGATTTGGTCACAATGTTGTTATCCTGATAAAGGACAAATTATGCTAAAAGCCCTATTGTTGCCAAAGTCTGCTAAAAGATTTGATTTGTTGAAAGTCCACTGCTGCTTGCGTCTCATCTGAAACTGACTAAATCCATGAAACTAATACCTTTATTATGGATTGACGATACGAGTGATCTTTTATTACAGATTGTGCATGAAAAGGAGGAATGAAAAGATGATGCTCCTCAAAACATGCGATGCTCAGGGTACCACTTCCATCACTAGATTTAGGATTTTGCCCCAATTGTAGATTGGACCTGATTTATTCTAGGAGAGGGTGAAAAGGGAGGTTTATTATGAATGGCTAACCAATCTTAGGTAGATCAATAACAATCCATGATGGGAATGGAATAAACTTATTATTGAGAAGTAGGTTGTGAGTGTGTGCAAAGTGAAAGGATGAGATTGAATCCTGAAGGAGGGAGGAGAAATGTCTCTACGAATGGCGTTGGTAACCCGATTTTCACCATGGTACTTGTCCAGTGCACCATCGAAGCGGTTTTCACCATTCGATAGATTTATTTCTCTTTACTTTCTTTTTATTTTTTAATTTTTTTTTTGTCACAAGGCACCTGTTTGCCTGGTTTTCACCAAGTAACAATTTTTCTATTTTTTATGATTTTTTATTTTTGATATTTTTTGAATTTTTTTTGTATTTTTGACAATGGGATATTTTGAAAAAGTATGTGTAAAATCTGTAAAGGTGCACGTTGTTGATAGGATCCTCCAAAGGTTCTCCATCTGGTGTTGAGAGTTGATATGCACTTGATCCATATATTGTTGTGATGATGTAAGGACTAAACCAATTTGGTTAGAACTTTCCCTTCTTCTCTCTGTCTTGTTGATTTTTAGGATTTTCTCTAAGAACTAAGTCACCCACCTCAAATGTGCGAGGCTTTACCTTATGATTGTAGTTGCGTTGTTCCTTGACTGAATGATATGTTTCTCCCTTGATTGTCTTCCTCGATGAGGAAACTAAGCTATAACTACTAGTGTGTGGACTACGTTCGCCCATATGAATGTCACCTAAAGAAGTTTGGGCATCCCTGATAACAAATTCCCTCAATAAAGTTCCATTAAAGGTCCATTGATGTGATGTATCACCAAAAAAGGATGGATGTGTGGAACAACTGGATGAGGAACGAAGGCTTATGATTGTAAAAAGAAGTGAAGGTAGGATGGCATGATGGAGATTTAGGTCAAAAAGTTTTTTTTTTACTTGAAATTTTAAAATTTTTGCCCCCCAGTTATTTTGGTATGAGGGGAGATCATCTCTTGTTCTTTTTCCTTCATAGGATTTTTATCCTTGACTTTGATTTTTAGAGAATCCAATAGCTTTTGATTTTGATTTGGACTAAAGGACTTTTCTTCTTTATTTTTGAATTTAGATTTTTCTTTTCAAAGCTTGATTTTTGATCCCCAATGAGTAAGGGCTTTTGTGATTCATGTTGATTCAAGTCTAGGGGAGGAGTGGAAATGGAATGAGTGGATGAAATGGTAAGGCTATATGATTTCTCAAGAGGGCCAGTGATATATTCCATAGATTCTTCGTTGGCACCACTCTTAGGACTGTTGATATCAAGAGCTGCTTGCACCACTAGAGGAGATTTGCATTCAGACTTAGTAGCCAGAACACTAGGTGGTTCACACCCAACTCCTTGATATTGTAAATTGTTTCTAGGATATTCTTGTCGACTAAATGTCTTAGTAGATAGTGGGAGTTGATCAGCATGAAAGATATACTCACCACATCCCATGTCTATAACCTTAGATTTTTCTTTGATCTCTCCTTGTTTTGATGTAGAAGTTTTCAATGATTTGGGATCAACATATGTTGATGAAGGAATTGCTTCTCTATCAATTGGAATTATTATTTTTGATCTTGGTCGCAGGTTATTACAATATATAAATAGATTTGGATCACCTTTTATTGTTACTTCAACTCCATTGTGAGGGAACTTTATACATTGATGATATGTTGATGGTACTGCTCTCATTTCATGTATCCATGGACATCCCATGAGTATGTTATATGTGAGATCTATAACAAGGACTTGACAAACCACATCCTTCTTGATTGGACCAATTTCTTAGAGGTAAGATGACTATTCCCTTGGATGAGCATTCTTCGTCATCATATGCTTTAATGGTGATCTTGTTCTTTGAATTCACGGTTTGTTCAAAATATCCCAATTGTTTAATAGTGTTCAGTGTACTAATGTTAAGACCCACTCCTCCATCTATCAAGACTCATTTGATATGTTTTTTATGGAGAAAGGCTTCAATGTAGAGGGGTGCATTACGTGGTTGGCATATGGAAACATCATTGGCTTCTATGAATGTAAGGCAATGTGGAGTGGAAAGGTATCCCACCATGGCTTGAAATTGGTCAATGTTCAGATCAATGGGTATGGAGGTTTCTCTAAATACTTTGTCAATAATGGCCTTATGTGAAGGGGATATACGCAAGAGCTCAAGGATAGAAGTGAGGGCGGGTGTCTTCCCTAACTGATCTACAAGGTCATACTCATTTTTGGTAGATGATGAGGTTGTGGTCTTGGATAGAAAACCTTGCAAGGTGACTTTACTTTGACGGGTTGTGACATTACATTTAGAGGTTTTGTCTTTGGAGGATGAGGAAGATGGTCCAATGCCTTTTAAAACAACCTTACTCCTTTGGGTAGAACCTTCAGAAGTTTTATTCTTTATGATAATGGTAGAAACATAATTGTCCATTGAAATGTGATTAACTATTGAGTTATAATCATAGGGAATCTTAGTATAGTTGGCTTGATTATATGCTTTGGCTTTTCCTTTGTCATGTTTATGAAATGGCTCCTTAAACATCACATTTTCTCCATTGGAGGTATTACCATCAACTTCTATGTCACCCTTGTAAATAATATCTTGCATAACATCCTTCAATCTATGACAATTGCCAGTTATGTGTCCTTTACTCCTGTGATACTCTCAATACTCATCATCATTCCACTTCGCAGGTTTTAGTTTTGGTTCATAAGGTGGATTATCTGGTAGTGTTATGAGCTTGTTTACAACCAATTTATTGAATGTTGTCTCAAGTGGCTCTCCCAATGGAGTGTATTTTCTTCAAGGCTTTGATGGTCTTTGAGTGTTCACTTGATGCATTGCATGAACTTGCACTAGGGAAAGTTACTTTTGGTTTTGCAACATTTGCATCTACTACCCCATCGTTGATTGTGTTCTTATTCTTGTTCCAAAAGTAGAGATTGTCTTTTCCATTTGAGTCCTCTTTGTTTTCTTTGAATAACTTTATAACACCTTGTTCAATAAGGACTTTCTCAGTTGCTAATCCTTTCGCTGTGACTTCTTAGAAGGTAGACAAACAAGCTTTTCTTAGTTCATATCCAATATCCTTTGTAGACACCTAAAATTAATTAAATTTATATTTAATTAATTTAAGCCTCTCCACATAATTAATTAATTAAATTGCGTGAGTCCCTTTCTTCTTAAAATTAATTAAATCAAATTTAATTAATTTTATCACTGTAATACAATAATTAATTTATCAAAATTAATTATTCCTCGTTCTTCTAAAGTCATCTCAATCATTTATTCTTCTAAATTTCTCCTATTTAATTAATTCTAATTAATTAACTTAAGTCATTTGATTCCTACAAAATCACTTCTTCTAATCCTCACTTAGCCTAATTAATTCTTCTAGAAGCATGACTGTCATTATTCATCAATTTTAAATTCATCCACTCATTCTCTCTCCTCATGTCACATCCTACTAACTTTCCCACTTGCACTCTAATCCCTCATTAAGCCACCTAATCAATCCCCATAATCATTTGCACATCCCTAATCACCTTGATTAGGGATGGGTCAACCTTGATCCTTTCAAAGAAATTCAAATTCTTTGAATCTCCCCATGCATCCTCTTCCCAAGGAAATTTTAATTCCTTTATCCATTTAGTCTCCCCACACATCCTCTTATTTTGGAATTTTTAATTCCTCTCCCCTTTCTCCAAGGAATTTTTAATTCCTTTTTCTCTTCCCAATGTACTTGGGAGCTCTTCCCCATGTACCTTGAGAGGTGTGGAGATAAGAAATACCTTTATGGCATATCTCTTGAATCCCACACCTTTTTCTCTCAATCCATGTGCTCCCTCTCAAATCGATCTCAACCCTTCATCCCAAAATCAATCTTGGCCCTTCATTTTGGCCTCCTCCAATCTATAAATTGGAGTCTCCTCTCCTCACAAATCATCCACTTTTCATACATTCTTATGATTTCTATTTCATCCCTTGATCCACTTCTCATCTAATCTTATGTTGTTGATTTGAAATCCAAAATCATCCATCACGCCATCATAATGCCCAAATATTCTCTCATCTAATTCATATCCATCATCATTCAAATCCAACCAATCTTGTTGTGTGTGGAGAGCAATCCACTTCCCAATCAAAGAGATAATCCAAACAAGTTAAGGAGGGGCACATCCTTGGCTTCACCAATATCTCTATTAGAGGAAAAAGAGAGGACTCTCTCTTGCAAGCTATAAGAAGATTGGCTTATGCTTTATTTTGGTTTTTAATGTTTATTTGAGTTTAAACTAACCATCTAACCTTGCATGTGTTTTCCCTTGCTTCATCCTTGTTGACATTTTGAGTGAACATTTCTACCATTTATTTTTGTGGTATATCACAAGAGCATCGACTAGCAAGACCTCTCCATCGCTGTAAAAATGAAGAGAAAGATTCCCCTTTTTTCTTCTTAGTATTGCATAAGGTGGTCACTGACACATCTATTTCAATGTTGTATGAGAAGGGAGTGAGATCTAATGAAGGAAAACCCAACCTTGCAGCTAAACACATAATCCAAGCAACACATATCAGTAATCGGTAACAAGATGCCCAAAACAGTAGAAAGAACAACCGGTAACAAGATAGAACACATAACCAATAAATAATATGAATGAATCTTATTACAATTTGAAGAGTTACACATGCCACATGTTGGATCATAGTCCAGGATACAAATAATGCTTATAACACAAATATAAGATCCGCAAATCATCTAAACATCAATTCGGCTTCCGGGAACAGTCTGTCAGTTGTACCCTTATCCAGACCTCAGCCTTACGGCCTCAATCCTACTGGATCAGAATCTCATTGGATCTACATCTTCACTCGATCTCAAAAATTTGTCCTCAATCTTCTAACTTCTATATCCTCAAATGATTCACAAACCTCCATATATATATCATCCGTAAATAATTACAACTCAATCAAGTCGGCCCAAAGACAAACCGGTTCATGAAACGTGCAACGGTAACATGTGGGCTCAAATCACTAAGAATAATCTCCAAAACATAAATCAATGTGCGGACCTCCGAGAATACTGACCAACTCCCAAAGAAGCATCTCCAACGATCTACAAGTCACGAAGATCAACCATAGCCCGACTCCATTTTTCTCAACACACTACCAAACTAACCGATAAGAACCTATTTTTTTGCTTGGCTCTATTGGACAACAAAACTGCTAAGTTGCAGTATACCGATAAGCAGGAACAGTGCGATGATCAAGACACTGGTATGGACGATTGGTGAAGAGTTAGATGTTGTGGTGTAGAATATATGTTTGTGACATTGGCATGAGTCTTTGATTGCAACCGGATCATAAAATTCAGTATATTGAGTGAGTTGTGATTTACTGTCATAAACTCTGTGAAGAAGAATGTATACCGGTAACAGATCTTTTGACCGGTAATGATTTTTGGTTTGGCGATGAATATTATCATGTTCATAACTTAGTGATGACGTGTCAGAAATCATGTGCAATGGTAAGATGGTATTTAAGAGCGTACAAGGATCAAATTTCTAGGGAAACAACGAAGTGCTTAGCAGAATGTGACAAGGGTTTGATTGCTTATCAAATCGATGTGCGGTGATGAGCGGTGATCATTCAATAGTAAAAATTATCTTGAAATTTGTTGTAATGATCTATAAATGATTTGTAATGATCTATAATGATTTGAAATATAAATTCATTGTATCTTGTTGATGAGTTAGGGTTATGTAACCGACCTAGTTGAAAAGAGTATTTAGGTCAAGTTTGAGAAGAGATTTTGTGTCGGTGATTTGAGAAGTAGAGTGTGTCGAACTAGATTGAAGAGTCTGCATGTGAGAAGCCGAGTTGAGCTGAAAAGGATCTATACTAGCAAGAAAGGAAGTGTTGTGATCAAATCATTTACCCTGTTGTTCCCTAATAGTTATAGCAGTTTGAAATCCTTTTACAGGATAGATCCTAACAGGTCTTATTTGCAAAATCCCTTGATTGGGTGGCTCATTAACTTCAGTTCTAAAATCCTCTAACAAGGTTACTCCTAATAGGGTAGAGCTCCTAACAGGGATAAGGTGAAATCCCTTAACTGAGTGACTCCTAACAGGGTCTTCTCTTCACCGGGCATATTGTAAACCTCCTAACCGGGCTAGGCCTTTAAGCGGGCGCATTCTGAAAGAGTGCAGATATTTTGTGGGTGCTAATTCCCACTGTGGTTTTTCCCATTTGGGTTTCCATGTGAAAAATCTTTATGTTCATGTGGTGATGCATTGTTTATGTGTGGATTTGATATCTTTACTTTATTTGCATGTTGATGAACACTTGAATAATGGTTTGGTAAATTTGCTAACCGGTATGTTTGAGTAGTTACCGGTACTAGTTTTTGAAGCGTGTTTGAAGTACTGTAGATTTTTTAACTACTCATTCACCCCCCTCCCTCTCAGTAGTTACCGGATCCTCATAATAACAATCGGTAACAGAGCACTAGGTCCTCTTTGTGCAGAAGCTTAACCGCTTGAGGTAAAGATCCGAGCCTAATTCCCTTAAAGGCTTAATCACTTGGGAAGGATCTCTAAGGCTGACATGGGAGAAGGTTCAATGAGTAAACAAGAGCTTTGAAACAAGCTTGCAAAATCCGAAGAAGCCTATGATGAACTAAAGGTCAAATACAAAGCTTCACTAGCTAAGAGAAAAGAGTTGGGTGAACAATTGTTGGAACTCAGTGAAAGCAGTTCATTTGATGAAGCAAACATTGATGCCTTGGTTAATGAGGTAGAAAAGTTGAATGATGATAAGATAAATCTAAGGGGAGAGCTGGAAGCCCTTACCATCATGATGAGCCAAGAGTTGGAAGCCAGAAGGATAGTTGAAGACACAATAAGAGATAAGGAGCATGAGATCTTTAAGCTGAAATGAGAGATTAGTACCTTGCATGTACATCTTCAAGAGGAAAAAGAAGAGAAAGAGTAAATACAAGCTGGTCTCGACATGGCTATGTCTCTTAGAGAAAGTCTTACAAAGAAGAATGAGGAACTTACTAAGGAGTTGGCTGATGCAAATGAGTTACTAGCTAAATTCAACAAGAGTATCGTTATGCTTGATGAGCAGATTCAGTCACAAAGGCTGAACGAAGATAAACATGGCTTGGGCTACACAACCTTTGAACAAGGAGACCCCTCTGGTACCAAGGACACCATGTATGAAGCCAAATCTACACCAAAGACAAAAAAGAAGAACATCAGTAAGAGATCCTACAAACTAATATGTTTTAACTGTCATAAGGTAGGTCATACTGCAAATGTTTGTAAGTAGATCTAGTACTTTTGATGGATATAGACCTAATACATATGAAGGATATAAGCCTAATACTTTTAATGGATATTGCTTTAATTGAAACAAGTATGTGCATAGAGTTGTTGAGTGAAGGTCAAGAGTGAACAATCAGAGATCTTACATGGGTTAGAGGTCTAATGGAGAATGGAAGAGAACTTACAATGACCAGAGAAACCCTACTTGGCAGAAATATTACAATGACTAGAGGAACCCTACTTGGTAGAGACCTTATGTGAACTAGTCTAGTCCATATGAAATGGAGAATAAATGGAATGTGACACGTTCAATCTGTCACAACTATGGACATGTTGCTATGAATTGCCAGAGAAGAACTGGTAGAGGCAATGCTGGACCCTGGAGCGCATCTGGAATGGCATATTTCTATTGTCACAAACCAAGACACCTTGCAAAGTTTTGCAAACTCAGAATTAACAAACCAGTTAATTAGTTTGTTGACCAAAAAGGAAAAAAGAAGGTAGATGTGGAAGAAACCAGAAGTGAGATGATAGGATATGGAAGAAGAAAAGTGAGGAGAAACCATCAAAGGACTCCAATTCTTCACCTAGTGTGGAGAATCCTTCACCGGTAAACTATGTTATGTATGAAGCTTAGGGGGGAAATATTGTCAGATCCATTTTAGGACCCCCCAATTGGTGTGTGGTAAGTCAAATCTACATGTTTTGATGCAATATGATGTTATGAAGTGATTTTGAGATGAAACCGGTAAATTGGATGTGATATGTGTGTCAATATCATGTTTTAGAGTTGAACAGTGATTAGGGTATGTTCAATCGGTTTAGTAAAAGGCAATAGAAAGGAGTTTTACAGTCTCATTTTTTAGAACATGTCTGGAGAAACATACAAGAGCTTTTAATTTATACTTTGGTGAACTTGATAGTGGATTGTGGAGATTTGTGGAAAAGTGAATCAGTGGAAGAGCATTCAAACCGAAAATCCTAGTTGCAAAGAAATCTGATGATACCAACAAATCTGATGCGGTTGAGGAATAAAAGCTAATGATTATTGAACCAGAAGGTCAAAATGATGCTAAGCAGAACAGTGTGGAGGATACTGCTCAACTGGTAGATGAAGATGAAGATGAAGAACAAGAACAAGAAGAGACTTGTATATCGGAACTGGTTATACTTGGATGTGTAAAGTTGAATCACTCAGCAGATCAAATAATTGGAAACAAGAATGTTGGAGTACCAACAAGAAGAAAGATCAAAGAAAGTGCTTGTTCGATTTCCACAGTTGAACCTAAGACAATGAGAGAAGCTCTCAAGGATGATGATTGGATAGAGGCTATGAATGAAGAGATTTATCAAATAGAGAAGAACAACACTTGGTCACTTGTCCCTAGACCAGCTGATAAAAATGTGATTGGTACTAAGTGGGTGTTTAGAAACAAATTGAATGAAGATGGTGAAGTGATTAGGAACAAGGATACACTAGTTTGCAAAGGATATGCACAAGAAGAAGGTGAGGATTATGTAGAAACCTTTGCATCAGTTGCTAGACTTGAAGGAGTTAGAATGCTACTTGCATTTGCAGCATTTAAAAGATTCAAAGTTTACCAAATGGATGTAAAGTCTACATTTTTGAATGGGATTTTGGAAGAGGTTTATATTAAACAACCGGATGGGTTTGCATTGACTGAAGACAAGGACATGGTGTGCAAACTGCATAAAGCTTTATATGGATTAAATCAAGCTCTGAGGGAATGGTATGAGAGACTCCATTCACACCTGATAAAGATTGGATTTCAAAGAACCAATGAGGACAACAATATCTACTTGAAGACAAAAGGAGATATGTTATTGATTACAAAAGTATTTGTTGATGATATCA
Organism: Cryptomeria japonica; assembly: GCF_030272615.1. Taxonomy (NCBI): domain Eukaryota; kingdom Viridiplantae; phylum Streptophyta; class Pinopsida; order Cupressales; family Cupressaceae; genus Cryptomeria; species Cryptomeria japonica. Next base: position 74,007,712 of record NC_081405.1, read on the forward strand.
TATTTGGAGGAAATCATGATATGAGTCTAAATTTTGCAAAAGAGATGAAAAAGGAATTTGAAATGTCTCTAATAGGTGAGATCAAAATTTTCATTGGTTTGCAGGTCCAACAGATGAAAGGAGGCATCTTTATCAGTTAGTCCAAGTATGTGAAGGAGGTATTGAAAACTTTTGGAATGGAAGATTGTAAACTAGTTGGAACCCCTATGATTAATGGTTGCAGATTATCAAAGGAAGATGACTCAGATCTAGTAAATAAAACTATTTATAGATCCATGATTGGAAAACTACACTATGTTGTTCATAAAAGACTAGATATTGCTCATGCAGTTGGTATAGTGGCTAGATTTCAGGATAATCCTAAAGATACTCATATCATTGCAATGAAGAGAAGTTTCAGGTATCTTAAAGGAACTATTGATTATGGATTATGGTATCCATACAAAGGCACTTTCTCTTTGAAGGTATTCACAGATGTTGATTGGGTAGGAAATATTGATGACTGAAAGAGCACAACCGGTGGCCCATTATTTCTAGGAGGAAGACTGGTATCTTGGACTAGTAATAAACAGAGTTGTATTTCTCAGTCTGCAACAGAAGCAGAGTATGTGGCTGCATCCATGAACTGTACACAAGCTATATGTATGAGACATGTATTGGAAGGATTCAAGGAGACTATGACATAATTGATGATCATATATTGTGATAATACAAGTGCAATAAGTATTTCAAAGAATCTTGTATTGTATGCTAGAACAAAGTATATTGAATTGAAGTATCATTTTCTAAGAGAGAGAGTGCAGGAAAAGACAGCCAGGATGGAACATGTGTCTAGTAAGGAGTTGTTGGCTGATATATTCACTAAGCCATTTCCTAAGGCTACCTTTGAATATATCAGAGGCAGGCTAGGGGTTATACCCCTATTGAAGGTCAACTAAGATGCTATTGAGGCATCAATCTAGTGGACTAATTGAAGATATTTCACTGTGGATTGATGAGAAGTGGGATACTCCTCAGGGGGAGCAGCATGTTGGAATCCAAGAACATTGAGAGGGGGGGTGAATCATTGTTCTACCGACAAGATCAATTTTAACCTTATTAACAATGCAATTTAGTAATGGTAACCATAAAAGAATATAACAACAAATAGAAATGAAGCAACCACGAGAGCGTACACCATAACACAGAGATTTATACATGGAAAACCTCAAAGAGGAAAAACCATGGTGGGATTGGTGACCCACAATATCTATCCACAGACTAAATGAATAAATATTACAATAGAGACCTACACATGCAGGAAGGCCAACAACCTAGATCACACTACTCATCACAAAAGGAGCATCACTGACTACAAACACCAAATATGGAGTTACAAACAAAATTCTGAACTCTGAAAGTGCATCTACTATGTTGGATGAGTTCTGGTTAAAGCATAGTTTGTATCAGTTTTAACTGTGTCCTCCCTTACCGATATCTTGCTTTGCTTCCCAAACCTCTAAACCAATATCCAAGACCGACTAAATAATATTACATTCGCATTTTGTCAATCAAGATCCCTCGCACAATATCACATCACTATATTACATTAACTTTTTATTTTCTTGCCAAAATAACCTAACCAAAACGACTTAAATACCCTTCCCAAACACAAACATAAATGCCCTATGTGGACTTACAATGATATTACAATTTATTTACATGTTGGCCTAAGCAAAAGTAAATTCATTAAACTTTGAGACCGATGCCTTTGTTCGTTGCCATGTAGACCTACCGGATAAATCTGCCATGTCGACCTCATATACCAGTTCCTAGTTTGCCAGTTTCCTTTTCCTACCAATTGTCGGAGTCCCTGACTTGTCGATTCACTGAATGAAAAATGTTTGTGTTCAAAGCATGAATACTGGTGAGTGTCGGTAAAGTGACCAACCTAAAATGGTGTGTGTTTCCATCAATGACAACACAACTAAACCAGATGAGTGTCAATTGCCAACAATCTCCCCCTTTGGCATTGATGGCAACACTCATGTGAAAAATGGATCGCTGAAGTGTTGTTCTGGTTCCCTAACAAAAACTACAAAACTGATCCCAAAAACTATTGGAAGACTGCTCCCCCTAAGCTATACATTACTTCTTATGTCCCAATCATTTTTCACATCAGTCTCTTCCCCTTTGACATCAATGACAAAGTCGGGGCAAATGAATGAAATAATGAGAGCAAAACTGTGATTATCGGATCTAAATGTACTTGAAAATATCTGAGTAAGCATTGTTCAAAAATTCTACGTATGTATCCCAACATGTCTTCAATATGCTTAAAATGGAAACAAAACCATTAAGAATATATGCATGAAGCTCTTATTTTGATAGGTTTGCTGGAGTAGGATTATTCATTAACTCTATGCTTTCCCTCTTGTGAAGTAATAGAGTGTTCAATTGGGGACTCACCAAACCTCTTAATTCCCTTACACACCGGATTAGCCTATCCATGTCCTTCTCTAATGCAGAAATCTCATATTCTGTTATCAAAATCTAACCATCAATGGTACTGGTCAGTGTCTGAGTACCATCAAAACTGTTAGCCAGACGTTCTAACCGGGCCTTTTTCACCTTCAATTTGACCTCAAGATCTATTGTTAGTTTTTCTGTGTTAGTACATGACCTATATAATGCTACTCTCATTTAGAGCCTCATAAATATTTGTTATCTCATCTGTCATCTTAGCCTTGTTAGATGAAATCATGTTGTCACAAGTTACCTTCCGGGCTGCATTATACTGCTCAACCAATTGTCGATTTGATACTTGTTAAAGAGTTTTAAACTCTTTGGAAATATGCTCTGTCAAACCTTTCAATTTGCTGGATGGGCTTCCAATCTGATCTACCTTATATTCTGGTGCAAGTTGCTGCAAAATCGGAATGGCCTACTCCATAACCTGCTTATCTTTAGTCCCTTCCTTCCTTAACTTCTGAGCTGCAACATATATCAATTCAAAACTGCTCAGCTACTCAATATTCTTCTATGCAAAATTAACTTGACCGGATGAGTCAAGTACCAACAATGAATGACTATCCAAAATCTTCCCGGAGGATTCAACCTTATGACTTGCACCGGTGGCTTCGCCACTTGGTGCAGTAACCTATTCAGCCTTAACCTCTTCAGGATGTACATTTAGTGTCGGAGGTTCAATATCCTCAACTTGTTTATTTTCTATATCCACATCGATAACCTCTATATTCAGAATGATTTGTTCCAGTGTATCCTACTTATCCTGTACAATTTCAATATTATCTACAAGTTTCTCTATATTTTGTACAGGTGGTTCTATCGGAGGAATATCCTCTATTAGTTTCTGTTCAAAAACTGGTGGATCCATGTCCAATATACCTTTCCCCTTATCATCTAGCGGGATGTCTGGAGTGTTAGACTTTTGAGGGACTTTCGATGATGTAAAGAATCTAGGTTTATCTACAAAAAAATTTACCCAAGCCTCATGAGTCTCCTTAACTATCTCATTTACTCTACCTACCATGAGACTCACATGTCGGTGTTTACTCTGAAAAATTGTTTTATTTGCAAAATCTAGACACCGCTTCATCTCCTCATAAGTTATAGCTCCACAAATAGTTAACAACTCCTGTATCTTTATATGCCTATCCTCTTCAACTTCAAATAATCTCCTAGCATCTAGTTTATTGTACAAGTCTGTCGATATCTGTTTTTCAATCTCTAAAAGTGTTTTCTTATATATATCTAAGTATAACAAAATTGCTTCCTCAATTTCCATTTGCTCCTTATCATCTATATGTACATAGTAATGTTGTATATTACTCAAAATTCCATCTTCAGTTATTTGATCAATCAACTCAGCAATTGAGAGAGGAGGAATGACTTCAATACTCTTATCGGATTTCAAAGCTATATCTACATCTGATTTCTTCTTCTTGTCGAGAGTAGAAGTAGACTCCTTTACCGGTTTCCTCTTCTCTGTGGGCTTCCTCTCCCTTGAAATTTTCTTTGGGGGTGCTGGAGGGGTGACCTTCACTCTATGCTTATTTAGTTCCTCACCCTTCTTCCTTGGTATCCTGATGAAAGTCTTGGGAATCTGTGAGGGCACAACATCAGTATCAGAACCGGATGTAACATGGGCAATATAAGTCTTCGGTTTCTTCCTCTTTACTGCACCCTTGCTGGTTGTTGCTGTCGGAGAAGATCCTTCAACTAGTCCAATAATCTGTTTGATTTCATAATACATCTTTTGTATAGCTTCCCCAACCTTCTTGATCTTTCCTTCCCTTTTCTTTTTGTTGAATCCAATTTCAACTTCAGTTTATTTTTGCTTTGTTTTAAGTAAAAACATGTTTTTGAAAGGAACCCGAACCTTTTACATATCAAGAAATAGATAAAGCATTAAAGCAGAAAAAAACCGTGCCTGATCACCCAAACAAAAAATAGTTCCCATCCAAACCAAAAAGGGAACTCAAAACACATAGAGCCGCTCAAAGACAACAAAAGGATAGCAGAAGGACAACACAAAGACAAAGACAAAGACCGAGACAACTAAATATTTTTCATAATATCTTCTACATGAACCACCATCTGCTTCATGTTGTCTGCAAAGGTCTTCAATTCATCCAGCTCTTGTCCCTTGATATCACCTTGATTCCTGGTGTTGGCCCTAGTTCTCTTCTCATGACCTTTTTTCTCCATCTGGTCCTTGTTGCCCTCTTTGTCTTTAATGTTATCAAATCTGTTAATCAGAATATTCATATTATCCACAGAGGCCTTAAGAATCTAGAAATTATGTTCAACAATCCTCTTCACAGTTAATTCCATCTTGACTCTATTGATCAGGTTGTTCATGGTAGTTTCCAGCCCATTCGCCTCTCTATTCCCTTCCATTTCCTTAACCTTCTTTTCTATTTCAAGAATTTTACCGATCATGGCCTCAATAGCTTTAGCATTGATCGCAACCACTAATTCTTTAACATTTTCAGAAAGAGGCTTCTTGCCTATCGTAGCATTTTTTATAACATTAATATCATTCTTCAGGTTGCTGATATCTTTCACAATTTTATTGATAGTATCACAAAATCCCTTAATAATATCATTATCCCCATGACAGTCACTAGTATTTCCCCTTTTATTCTCTTGGCCCTCATTCTACAATCCTTGAGTAATCATATCCTCACCACGACCCACATTCAGAATCTCATCCTCCTCCTTACCCTTCATATTGTCATTTTTTTCCTCCTTTGCATCCTCATCAGAAGCTATCAAAATTTGTTTTTAGCCTTGTTAGCTCCCCTACTGGTATTCTTGTTCCTTTGGTTTTTTTTCCCATTCCCTTTCCTTTCTTGCTTTTGATAAATTTCTCCTCAAAGGACTCATCCTCAAAGTCTGAGAGATCATAATCAACCACAATCCTCTTTCTTTTCCCCTTATTCCTCCCCTTTTTGCTAAGATCCTTTGACTCACCTTCAGTTTCTGAGTCAAAGTTGAAACCACTATACTCACTTTCCATGTCATCATCCTTGGTATTTTTTACCTCTAATTGGTTTCTCTATGGATTTCCCTTTCAACAGTTTGTAAACTAAAACCATAAGACCTTGATGAAGAGCATGGTCCCCCTGAGGGTCTTTCTACATTTCTTTAATGGTGTGATCCATGGAACAAGCTAGATAATAGGGCAGGCTTACCTTTTCACCATGGCGAAAGTGGTTGAGCAGCACGAAGTGGTGCCCGTAAGCCCTCATGAATATTCCATCCAAAGTAATGTAGGTTATGGTAGCAAACAACACGAACCTCCATGGCCTACAGATACACTTGGGAGAGTAGCAGTTGTCCACCTTCACCATTTTCTTCTTTTCGCCATCCGTGATAGGAAATCTATCTGTTGCCTTATCAAAGACACTTCAATCTCTATAGAACTTAATACCATCTTTCACCATCCCCGTAGCTTCTGCAATGATATCTTCATCCACCATCATCATCTGGGTGCCCACCAGAACTTTTCCATTCTTCCAATTCTTTATAAAATTCTTGGTAACTGTTGGGTCTTTACCACAGAGCCTCTCCATGAAAACACTTAAGCCCCCCTCTTGTAGAATTTCTCATACCTCTTTGTTCTTCTTACAATCCGAACATGAGGTTGGTTCAAACCTCTTTTTGTTACCTCCCATTTTTCCCTCAAAATCATTGGAATTCCTAATCTTTGCTCTGATATTTCCTCTCTGGTTTCTATTATTGCTCTGAAAAAACAACCCAGAATCCATGCCCTGTTAATATGATAAAACTATTAAATAAATACTCATCACCACCATTGTAAACCTTCATCGAAAAAAGGGGGGAAAGCATTAGGAATTATGATTAATGATGCCACATTGCCTCATCTGGATACGGTCCAGTTCGAACAAGGATTTCACCTCACACGCAAGTTTACTCTCCCCATTAATGGTAATGATTTTCTCAGATCGGCAGGCCAGGTTGGTTGCCCAATCAGCACATGAGTTAGCTTCCCTGTAAACATTCGTGAAAACACACATATCGAAGGTATCACTTATTTCCTTCGCAGCTTTAATAGCATTGTTTATAGACAAAGAGGGTGGGAACACCGTATTCAAATAGTTTATGATATTCAAAGAGTCACCTTCACACCATACTCTGGTACAATTAGCTTCCTTTGCTAGAACTATCCCATGATAAGCAGCCATGGCCTCAGCAACATGATTAGTTTGACTACCAATAGGGATACATTTAATGGTTTTGCATTTTCCCCATTCATCCCTTAAAACCACACCACACCCCGCTTTGCCAGGGTTACCCTTTGAAGCACCATCAAAGTTGATTTTCATCCAGCCATGAGGAGGGCTTTCCCATTTTACACCTTCTCTAGGATTAGCCTGAAAGATGTCACTTCCCTTTAATCTCCAATTCTTGAAAATAATATGATCATCCTGATCTTTGGGGTTGGCTATTCCACCCATGATGTTGATATTCTCCACTATATTTTGTTTGATTTTCTCAAAAATTATTTGAGCCTTAGATGCTTTCTCTCTGAACACTCTTTCATTTCTCTCTTTCCATATTCCCCAGCAAATATGAGGTAAATCCAATCTCCATAGCAAAATTATAGACTTATTCCTTGAGGGGTGATGCCATGAATTAAAAACCTCTTGGACAGATTTCGGAAAGACCCAACTAATATTGAAGTAATCCAGACATCTAGCCCAGATGTCAGCACATAAGGGACAATGGAAGAACAAATGGTTAATGGTTTCCTCATTCTGCATACAAAGAAGACAAACTTTAGGCATATAAAATCTTCTAATTTTGAGGTTATCAATAGTCAAAATTTTATTTTAAAGGACAGTCCAGAAAAAAAAATATTAATTTTGGGAATTAGGCCTTTCACCCAAGCCTTTCCCTAACAAGGACTCTCCAAATTAAAAAAATGCTAATTATAGAGAGAGGCAACAAAAAAATTTACCATTTGTTGTAAGTTTCTAGATTAGTTGGTCATCATCATCCACCACCACCATGGAATTCATAATTTTGTTTAGATTATCAAGGGAGGGATCAACTAGGGATAATTCCTTCCACTGTCCATCATTCCAGTAGTCACCCACCATAGTGCCATATTTTTCCTTACACTAATCTTGAAATTTGCCCCTAATCAGGGCTATCACTCAATGGGATGTCAAGCAACCAAGAGTCTTCCTAGAATTTAATGAAATTACCTTTCCCCAGCTTCCATTTCACACCTTTGGCAATTAGATCTCTAGTTCTTGTAACATTTTTCCAAATATTAGAGCCAATTGGGGTATCTTCAACATTGAGGAAACTTTGAAGGGTATGAAATTGTCTTTTATACTTGTTGTCCCATATCGATTTCCATTCTCCCTGAGTGTTATAACCTCTCCATATCTGCTTAGCCGTGAGAAACTCATTCATGTCTCTGATTCTTCTAAGGCTAAGACCTCCCTTTCTTATAGGTTTACAAACCTTATCCCACACAATCAGATTCATTCTCTTCTTTTCCTCAACCCCTATCCACAGAAAAGTTCTTTGAATTTTTTCAATAGCCTCCACAAACTTGATTGGAATTCTAAAAAGGTTGATGGCATAAAGTGGAATACTCTGAAGAGTAGATTTCAAATGTTGGATCTTACCAGCTTGGCTGAGCAGAGAGCCTTTCCATCCAGCTAACTTCCTATGAAATTTATCCACAAGAGCACCCCAAAAAGTATCAGGTGGGACTTGACATAAAGGGAGCCCAAGATAGGAAGTAGGAAGATTCCCCAATTGACATCCCAAAATGTTACTAATTTTTATATGTCTTCTTTTCGGAGTGTTGATGAAATAGACAAAACTTTTAGACCAATTTATCAATTGACCAGTAGTTGTCCCATAACTGTCCAATGTTTTCTTTAAGCTTCTAGAATCTTTCACTTAAGCATTCCCCATAATAATAGAGTCATCCATAAATTGTTGATGGGAGCAAACTTGGTCAGCTGAAGAAGGTTTCAACCCACAAAACTCTCCCTTCTCAACAAGTTTACCAATAAATCTTCCCAAACATTCCGCCATGATAATGAAAAGAACTAGGGATAAAGGATCCCCCTGTCTGAGACCCCTTGAGGATTTGAAAAAGGGGGAAGGAGACCCATTGATTAAAATAGAAAAAGAAGCAGAGGATACCAATTGCAAAATAAGACAGATATTTCTAGAGAAAAAACCAAAAGCAGAGAGAACGTCCGTCATATATCCCCAGTCCACTCTATCACAGGCTTTAGTTTAGCACTAGAGAGAGTGAATATTTTCATGGACTATTACCAGGGACAAAGCCACTTTGTTGGGGAGAAATGATAGAGGGGAGTAGAGTCAAGATTCTAGAGGTGAAAACCTTAGTGATGATCTTGTACAAAGAGTTGCATAGGCTGATAGGTCTAAAAAGATCCATGGAATCAACACCCATCTTTTTGGGAATGAGGGCAATGAAAGTGCCATTCAGTTCTTTCAAAATTCTTCTCGCACCAAATAATTCTTTCACAACACTGGAAACATCACCTCCAACAATATGCCAATACATTTGAAAAAAGAACATAGGGAAACCATCCGGGTTGGGGGCCTTGTTACCTTCAAAGGAATTGATAACTTTCAGAATCTCATCATTGGATGGAATAGCAGTGAGATATGAATTTTGATCCACATCCAAGATAGAAGGGATACAGTCTATAAGGTTCTTTTGAGCCTGCAAGTCCAAGTTTTGTTCCTTGGTCAAGAGGCTAGAGAAGAACTCCAGGGATGTCTTCCACATAGACTCTTCATCTTCAACAGTTTTACCATTGACTTTAAGCCGAGATATCCTATTGATGGCCTTGTGTTTCAAAGTGGACATATGAAAGTATTTGGTATTTTTATCCCCTTCCTTCAACCAAATATTTCTTGATCTCTATTTCCAGAAAGTTTCTTCTTTTGCTATCATGTCATGATATTTCATGAGAATCTCATCTTCAACCTCTCTAGAGACCTTGGTATAGCCATTATTCTGAATCTCATCCTGGATATCTTTCAAATCTAAGAGAATGGTAGCCTTGGAAACAAACATGTTCCCAAAGGACTCCTTATTCCATCTTTTAACATTATCTTTCACAAACTTCAACTTTTTGACCACCTTATACATAGCATTTCCTTCAATTCTAACCTGCCACCATTCCTTGATTTTGCTTTCCATATCCGAGTGTTTTGTCCACATTCTCTCAAATCTATAAGGGAAGTGTCGTCTTCCCTTCTTGGCATCAGCCGTAAGGGATATAGGATAATGATCTGACCCGGCCCTGATATGAGTTGATAAAGAACATAAATGAGAATTAAACCAATCTAGAGAAATTAAAGCTCTGTCGAGCTTGACTTGAATTAAGTCTTCACCACTCCTTCTATTGGTCCAAGTATATTTAACCCCTTGCAAATCTATATCATGGAGAGCTTGATTATGGATGAACTCCATCAAATCCAATCTGTTGTTCAGATTGGTTTGGCTCCCTCCCTTTTTCTCATTTTCCCTCAAAGGGGTATTGAAATCCCCCATAATAATCCAACTATCTTCAGCAAACTTACTTCTAAACGAGGATAAGCTTTTCCAAAAATCACTTCTACCAGTCTTGATGTTTGGGGCATACACATTAGTCAAAACCCATGAAGTACCCTATTTCAAATGCTTAAATCTAATGCAAGCCAAATTGTTGTCTTGAATCAACACTTCTCCTTTTACATTATTTTAATTCCAGAAAGTAGCAATACCTCATGATGCCCCTTCTGAACTACCACCACTAACTCCTCCATTACTAAACATTTTCAAACATTCAACCTTATCCTTGGGCATTTTGGTTTCCTGAATAAAAAAAATATCCGGGTTTTTGTCTCTAATCATACTTTTTATTAAATCATGTTTGTGAGGTTTATTCAATCCTCGAATGTTCCAAGAGATACTCTTCATGACTTTTTAGAAATACCTGCCTCAAAGATGGTTCTTTGAGTCTCGTCTTCTAGATTCTTGCTTGTTTCCATGGTCCTCTTCCTTGCATTTGAATATCTTCCAGGTGATGTATGTTGAGCTCCCACATCCCCTGGTCTGCTTCTGGTACTTCTGGTGGTTGTTTTATTGTTATTGCTATTATTATTCTTTTTTTGTTCTTGTTCTTTCTTTTATCCTCCATTACTTCTTCTTCCTCTTGCTTTGTCCCACTCTTTCCCAAAGCCTTTTTTATATCTTCTTCATCTCCCCATCTTGGTTCATTTTCCTTTGGGTAAGTCAATTTGACCTAGGTCGGGGAGGCTAATGATATCTCTGAGAGCCCTTGCTCAAAGATATTGTCAGGTTGAGCATCTTGGATCTAGCTTGCTCCATTTTCTGACTCGAAAAATTTTCCTACTCAGTTAAAATTTTCTCCCTCTTCCTTGTTATCTTTGGATTGACTATCTCCCTTATCCATCTTACTACTATCCCGTTTCTCACTCTGAGCTAAATTTTGTTCTGTCATATCCTTTTGATTGTTTTGACTACTAACTTGTGACTTTCTTTCTCCATTGTTAGAATCCTTTCCACTATTCTCCTGCTCCTTTTCTTGCTGGGAGATTTTATCATGCTCTCCTTTCTTCATTTCATTTCTTAATTCCCTAACTAATACCTCCTTGGTCCTTCCTACTTGGGTTTGTTTCTCCTGATCTGAACCATCAGAAGGAGAGACTTTCAAAGAATTATCCACCTTTTTCCAAACTTTAGTTTGGGTTTGAGTTTTGGCCACATTGCTTGGGAATTTTTTAGCCCAATGCCCTACTCTCTTACAGTAAAAACAAGCAAAAGGGATTGATTCATAAACAATATTCTGCATCCATTTGCCTAGTAATGATTCTATCTCTATTTCCTCTGGCATATCTGTCTGAGGCCCAACCCTTACACAGATTCTAGCATAAATAAGTCTTATTCTAGATGTTGTGACCAGGTCAATGGCGAGAAGCTCCCCAAAAACACTGGCTATCCCAACAAACACATCTTCCTCCCAATATTCCATAGGAAGCCCAGGTAGCTTTATCCAGACGGGAACTTGGACCACAAACTTATCATCCATACCCGCATTAGGGTACCATTTTTGGATATACATTAAATATTTACCTATCGACTAGGTACCATTGCAAGGATTTGTCTACGATCCTCCTCACATGAAAAAGAAAAGAAAATACATCCTTTATTCGTAGTGACCACATCAACCCGTCCTTTCAAATTCCATTTTCTCTTGATAAATCCACGAACAACCTCAATGTTAGGTCTCGCCCCAAAGAATTTGCCTATCAGGGTAGTTTCCATCTGAGCAATATTTTGATCTATAATTTGATCTGAAATGGAAATGGCAAACCTTCCCTGAGAAACATTTGATGTATTTTTAACCAGAGGCAAGGATGACTTACCTTTGGGTTTGATACCAAATAGTGAGGACCATTTACGAATGGGTCCATTCGATTTGGGGCCCCCATCTAGATCCCCTAAATTCAAAGGGGTCTTGAGATCCTTCCCATTAGATTTTATTCCCTTCGCAGGGCCCCCTGAACCGCTTGCCACCTGTTGTCCTGATACTGCTTCAGGTTTGCCACCCCCCAAGTTTGAATTTTGAACCTGACCATTCACCTTGTTTGCTACAATCTGCTCCACACGTGATCTGGGACCCCCACCTGGGTCCCTCGAATCCAAATGGGCATCGAGTTCCTTACCATCTAAACTCTCCCCCTCCAAAGGGCTCCCTGAATCTCCTGCTACATGTTGTCCTGCTGCTGAACCAGTTCTCCTGCCCAAAAAAAATGAATTTTGGGCCCGACCATTCGACTTCTCCTCTTCGCTCCTCTCCATCAGCAGCTTTTGCAAAAATGTTTCTTTTTGCTTTGTTGTCCCAAAGGTTTTCTCCTGTTCATCTACCGAGGCATCAATAAGAGTCTTGGCATACAAGTCCAAGATTTATGCATCTACCTCATAGCCCATCTCTGTGATCCAGATCTTCCATGGTTGTACTGCCTCCATCAGTATTTCATCCTTCTTCACCATAAAGTAGATTTCAGTTGAATATTTGTCAACTATATGCTTTGGAACTCTTTCTCTCCTCTTCATTGCTTTCTGGAATGATTTGAAATAACCCCAAAGAATGGAGTCCCTATCCTGTCCCATATTCTTTATAGCATCTTTGATTTGTTTTGCTACCGGTTGTAGTGTCATAAAATTGTGACCCCTGCAATTTTAACCATATTTGGGGTCCTTACCTTGGCGACGACATCCCCTTCCTTAACCAGGACCTATTTCTGCATTTCCAACCTTTCTCCCTTCCTCCTTCATGTCTTGTAATTGCTCTATACCCTGTCTGGGCCCCGAAATAGGGTAGAACAGGGGTGTGGTGCCCCTGTCCCCCTTAGGATAGGGGTGTGACATCCTTGTCTCCCTAGGACAGTGGCGTGGCATGGCGCTCTTGTCCCCACCTCCTAGGGTGGTCCTATGTGTGGGTTGCTCGATCTCCTATGAATTCTTGTCTTCGGGGTTTGTTATTCCTCTTTGTTTTCCTTCGGTGGCTGAAAGTTAATCCTTGAGGCATGTACAAAAGGGAATTCAATACCCTCATTCAAGGATGGATGGATAGCGCATAGATGAATAACAGAGGATAAGAGACATTACAACATTCATTTGCAAGCATGTGTGTGTGTTAGGGCTTTGTCATGTTACATGCCATTTCATACAACATTTGTGGTTACATTCAAAAAGCAAAGCAATCATCATCAACAAGTTGCAGATCTACAAGGTATATTGTTCGCATTCTACACTCAGATGAGAATAGTTGATGTTGTCATTGATGGAAACCAATTGGTAACAGGGTTCTACAGGATTCTATTGATTATACTGGCAACAGACTTTGCATACCGGCATCGACAGCTACACAAAGTTCATTCACACCATCATCTAGTTTACACCGGCAATGAATCATACCGGCACTCAGGCCGAGATAAGATAAAGTTTTGTTTATGCGAATTATATTGTATTGTAATTATATTGTATAACCGACATGATGTATTGTAAATATTCATATATGCATGAGATCTTATAGGTCATTTTGAAAGCGACATAGGTATGTAAAAAGTCTGATAGGTATACAAAGGTAATTAATGCAAGTGGATTATGAGAGCGAATATCTGTATATGCATTTTGCTGAAGGAATAAGAGCAGAGCAAAGCGAAGAAAGGTTTATGGAAGAGGTATTTGACAGAGCTTAAACTGGTACTGAATCAAGCATTGTAGATGCTATTTTGAGCAGTACATTGTCATTGGATTTAATCATCCAATTTTGTAGTCAGTGTGACTCCTTTTTGTGATTGAGCAGTGAGCTATAGGTTGTTGTCCTTCCTGCATGTTCAAGCCCCTATTGTATCAGTAATAATTATTCATATTGCCAGTGAGTAAATATTGTGGGTCACAAATCCCATCGAGGTTTTTCACCTACTGGGTTTCCTCGCCAAAATATATTGTGTTATGGTGTGCATTGATGTTGTCTCTCTTATTTCTCTTTATTGCTTTATTGCTTGTTTATCGGTACATTAATTTGGGTTATAAAGTTGCAAAAAAGTTTAAATATTTAATTTATCGGTTAGACACTGATTCACCTCCCCCCCCCCCCCCACCTCTCAGTGTCTTTGGGACTGATCAAGTATCTAACAATTGGAATCAGAGCCTAGTCCTCTATTTGCAAAAGCCTAACAGCTTGAGGAAGATTTTGAAACCGGTACTGATGGAAAGTTTGAGATAACAATTGGAAGGAGCTCCTAAAGATTTTGATGCAGAAAAATTAAGAATATCAAACTAGAAGATGAACTCAGAACTGCTCAAGAATTTATCAAAACACTTCAAGGTAACCTGGTTATAGAAAAGAATAAGAGAAAAGAATTATATGTGCAATTGCAAAATCAAGATGATGAAGAAAAAGAAACTCTTAGGGATATTGCAGACAAATTGAGACAAGAGAACAATAACATCAAGAATGAAATACAAGATTTAACCATGAGACTATGCAAAGATATTGAAGATAGGAAGAGGAATGAAGAAGATTTGGCTAGAAGACTTAATGAAAGATCAGATGAATCTCAAAGGCTTAGTTATGAAAATGATATGCTTAAAACTGATTTGATCCACATGCAACATGACAAAGATGAACTTTTGAGACAGGTTAGCACTTTGGAAAGTGAGTTGGTCACTGCAAATGAATACAAAGACAAATTCAAGAAAAGTTTAGATAATCTTGATGATATGCTGAAAAGTCAGAAACCTGATGGAAAAATAGTTGGACTTGGATTTGAACATGGAGAAAGCTCTGAGACTACAAACAATCATGATCACAGCAAACCGGTAAGGCAACCTAATGCTTATAAATTTAATGGGAAATGTTTTAATTGCAAAAAAATTGGTCATAGAGCAAATTAGTGCAGATTTAGAAATAATCTAAATACAAACTCACCCACCGGTCAATGTTCCAAATGCAATAAAAATGGTCATAACTCAGACAATTGCAGAATGAATGTAAAGTTCTATGTTTGTGGTTGATTTGGACATTTATCTAATCAATGCAGAACTCAAACCGGTCAAGGTTATGGAAAGGCTATTCAGAGAAATAATGTAACTTGTTATGCATGTAACAAGATTGGGCATATTGCAAAATTTTGTAGAAGCAAGACTATATCGGCGAACAACAAAGGATCCAATAACAAAGGCAAAGTAAAGGTGACTGAAATCAAGCATGAATTTTCAAAACAATGGATTAGGAAGAGAGATCAAAAAGGTGATGAATCTGTCACTGCACCGACAGAACAGGGTAATCCTGCACCGGCAAGAGATTCTTCATCCAACTAAGGAATAATCTTTAGGGGTAAGACAACAAATTGAAAACCATGCATTTACCCTTGGTTGATGGTAAGAAGTTATATTTCTTCTTTACCGACATATATGTGGAGTTTTTTTACTTCACCGACGAGCATTTATTGCGGTTGTAAGTCAAAATTTTGGTTATAAAGGCATTGTAACCTTTCATTTCAACTCACCAAGCATCCAAGCATTCGAAGAGAGAGAAATTGAGCAAAGGCATTCTAAAGGCGAAGCAACAAAGATCTTTTTCAGGGCATCCAAGGATTTCATAGTTAAGAGGTATTTATCTTTCGCAATGGCATCTTCGTCTTCTGTTCCTGAATTCATAGCAAACCCTACCATTGTGGAAAAAATTAAGTGACTTAGACCAGTTTTCAAGATCATTTCCAAGATAGAAAAACAAGATGATTCTATTGGTGCATTTTCCAAAATCCCGAAGGGAGTTGCGTTCACTCAAGACCCTAGGGCATACATACATTGCAACATAGAAAGTTTAGGATCTGAAGATGTGATGAACATGTACATGAATGAAATTACTGACAAGGATGGGATAGTGAAACCAAAACATAAGGTAGTTGAGGATTTATATTTCATAGACATCCTCCATATGCCAGAATTCTCAAATGAAGTCGTCCGCTACGTCCTTAGCAGAGTTCACAGAGAATTTATGTGGTTGGACTCGGTATTCAAGATTACCAAGGAAGCTATCAAAGTTGTTATTGGTTTACCGTCCACCGGTTCTAGACCTACCAAGAAGAATAAAATCCCTAACAAGGAAGTTATGAGCTTAACTGGAGCTACATATGACAATCGGTCACTTAGGGTTAATGACATAAAGGATAAAAATGTTAAATTTGCTAGCATGATAATTGGATATAAAGTTGGTCACACAAATAGATTGAATTTTGTGTCAAGTTCATGCATTCACAATGCACATGAGATGATTGTAAACAATGCAAAGATTGATATTTGTGAATGGTTGAAGGATGAATTGCTAGAAAATTTGGATAAGATAAAAGGTGACAAGAAAGGAACATTCAAATTTGGAAATCTGTCGGTATGTTTAATGCTTTACTTTTCTAAGGATATCCCCGGCATAGGTCATAAGGATTTTGCCTATGATATTTTTGTTGGAAAATAGATAAAGGAGGAAATCACCGGTATGGGAGCTAATAGTGATGAGTTGGTCAAAGATTACTTCAAGAATTTTCAAACAAGAATGAAACAAAGAGAAAGGATTTCCCAAAGCATCGTAGACAAATATGATAAACAAATGTGCTTTGTAGTAAAGAGAGATGAAATATGGATGGAAGCAGTTAGACCCAGAACAATATGGATTACTAAAATGAGATATGAGGTGGACTCTCACATATTGGAATCATATGCAAAAATACTCCTAGATGCTCCACCAGAACCATTAGAGAAAACATTTGGTAGTGCTGAAACAATTGAAAGTGATGTAGCCATGATGAAGGAAAGAAAGAAAAGAAACAAATTCAATAAATATGATTCCAAAATGGTAAAAGAAGTTACAAAAGGGTTAATGAGTCTTGGTGGTATTGCTGCTAAAGTAAAAAGTCAGTCAGAGCAGACACCGATAGCTCATGTTTCCCCGATTGTTACTTCTTCTGAGATAGAAAGTGATAAAGTAGTTGAATTTAAAAGAGTTGAAAGGAAGAAAAGAAAACCTTCACTGGCACCTGCCCCATCTCCAAAGAAGTCAAGAACACAAAGAAAGAAGCAACAGGCTGTAAGAGAGCCCAGTGGTCCCAAGAAGAAGGTAATTCCTAAGAAGAAATCAGAACGTAAGGCACCAGACACTCTTGCACCGGAGGAACTGATAAATGAAATCACACAAGAAGGTAACCTTAGCAATGTAAATAAACTCTATCATTCTTTCAAGGATGCAGATAAAAACAGTATAGAGGAAAGCATTATATTACATCTAGATGTCTACAAGAAATTTCTCATTGAGGTTGTAGATGATCTGCCTAATGATTTGTATTTGAGGTTAGAAGCTAAAAGGATGTCCGTTATGGAATTGGATAAGAAATTAAAAGTTGAAGCATTGTTGTCAGTTCACCCTGTTAACTCCAAACAAGAGATTGATGAATTGATTGTAGAAGCCAACCGGTCAGTTTTTGTAAGTGGTCATCAGCAGGTTAGCCTTATGGCAGGCCGAGTTAAGGAAATTGCAGATAAAACAACAGACAAGTGGGACATATTCTTTGTGGAAAGAGAAAAGAAAGAGGAAAAGGATAGATGGAAAATGGATGTCTTTTACAAAGTTATATCAAAAGGATAAAGGTAAAGGTAAAATTGGTAGTGTACCTAATATAACGGTCAAGGATAACCTTCCCCCACCGGCATAGGACACCCCGCCAATAATTGCAGAGACACCGGTACAAAATGACAGTCAACAAGAAGAGAAGGGAGAGGAAATAACAAGAGATGACACCAATCTAGAATCTAAAGTTCTTTTTACCATGAATGTGGACACACAAGACTTCAACATTTTCATGGACAAAGAGACTGCAGAGGTAAAGCAAACTGATGCTACAAATATTGAGATCTCTGAGTCACCGATCAACACTGTTGACTCTCAGAACATTGAGATACCAACACAAGTTGAGAAACCTGATACCATCCCAGATGCTACTTAGCCTAACATTGAGAAATCGATAGAAGCATAAGCAGAAGAAGAGGTAAAAACACAAACTAAACCTACAAATGTTGACAATCAGCAAAAGGTAGAGAAACCGATAGAGAAAGAACTGTAATAGAGCATAGCTGAACCGGTAGTCAGCAAGACAGAGAATAAGGATGACAGTAAGATTGAAAGCAAAATTGAAACACAGAATGAGCAAAAGGCAAAAACAGTGAATAAAGAAGAGGTCAATGATGGAAATAAGGAAGAAGTGGTTAAGGCAATTGGACAAGTATCTGAAGAAAAGAAAGTTATAACCGAGCCTATAACTTCCACCATGAATTTCAGGCCTAAAAATGTGATCGATGTACTTTTGGATTCAATTAAGAGGATCACAGATTGCAACACCTTAGAATTCAAGGCCATTGATGACACATTACCTATATTGAAGATGATTTCACCGACTTGTAAGATAGATCACATTGATGGATCTTTAGGTAAATTGGACACATTGTCCAAATTTATTGCTTCAAATATGCTAACTGTAGATAAGATTAATGAGGATATTATTAAGGAAAGAGTGAATAAGGAGAAAAATGAATTCTTTAATAAAACTATCAAGGATTGTACTGAGCACATTGATTCCTTATTACCGGTACTTAATTCCACCATTCTGGAATATAAAAAATTGTGTAACAAAGCATGCAAGCCTCACAACTTGACAAAAGATATTGAGGAAGAGATAAAGAAGACACAAAAAGAGATTGATGATATAGCAGACAAAATGATAGGTTCTTCAGAACTTACATCAGTTTTTTATCAAGAAATGACAGTTTTTGAGGAAAAGATTGATAAACTAGAAAAAGAAAAAGCAAGGATAAGAATGAAGGCACGTGAGATGAAAAAAAAACTTGGTCCTAGATTGGAAAACCTTATAACTCAGTGGATTGAGATGTTTAAAGCAACAACTCAAGGAGAAAGATCATCGAAGCAACAGATGCATTATCTGACCGGTATGATCCAGCAGACTGAAACCATTATCTCTGACAGTACCAAATTCATGCAGAGTCTTAATCTGATTTTCGCGGATATCTTTCAAATTGTACATAACCGGATACAGTCTATGAGGTAGAATTTTGAATTCTTTGATTCTTTTTGACATCCTTTGTCATTGATGTCAAAGGGGGAGTAGAAGTATGGAGAAAAATGTACATATGAGATCATTTGCTCAGGGGGAGCACTCCTATCTTTTGAAAAAAAATTGGACTTCATTTTTGGATATCAGTTTTTGGATTTTTCTCATGAATGTTGCCATCAATGCCAAAGGGGGAGACTGTTGGCATTCTACACTCAAATGAGAATAGTTGATGTTGTCATTGATGGCAACCAATTGGTAACAGGGTTCTACAGGATTCTATTGATTATAACGGCAACAGACTTCACATACCGGCACCGACAGCTACACAAAGTTCATTCACACTGGCATCCAGTTTACACTGGTAATGAATCATATCGGCACTCAGGTCGACATAAGATAAAGTTTTGTTTATGCGAATTATATTGTATTGTAATTATATTGTATAGCCAACATGATGTATTGTAAAGACTCATATATGTATGAGATCTTATAGGTCATTTTGAAAGCGACATAGGTATGTAAAAAGTGTGATAGGTATACATAGGTAATTAATGCAAGTGGATTATGAGAGCAAATATCTGTATATGCATTTTGATGTAATACTTTTGATGAGCGAATAAGAGCAGAGCAGAGCGAAGAAAGGTTTATGGCAGAGGTATTTGACAGAGCTTAAACCAGTACTGAATCAAGCATTGTAGATGCTATTTTTAGCAATACATTGTCATTGGATTTAATCATCCAATTTTGTAGTCAGTGTGACTCCTTTTTGTGATTGAGCAGTGAGCTCTAGGTTGTTGGCCTTCCTGCATGTGTAGGCCCCTATTGTATTAATAATAATTATTCATATTGGCCAGTGAGTAAATATTGTGGGTCACAAATCCCACCAAGGTTTTTCCCCTACTGAGTTTCCTCGCCAAAATATCTTGTGTTATGGTGTGCATTAATGTTGTCTCTCTTATTTCTCTTTATTACTTTATTGCTTGTTTACCGATACATTAATTTGGGTTATAAAGTTGCAAACACATTTAAATAATTCATTTATTGGTTAGACACTAATTCACCTCCCCTCTCAGTGTCTTTGGGACTGATTAAGTATCTAACATATACATCTCCATTGTTTACAATCAAGCATTTGCAATTACTTTCTTTCTAGGTTGAATCCTCAACCGGGGTTTGACTAAGGCAAACCCCTATCCACAACCCCCCTTTTTTCTCTTTTCTGTGTGTAGGTTATAGGTGCACAACTGTAATTGCAGGTTTGGGCTTCATTTGTAGAGATGGAAGAACCCTTTTCATTTTGCAGATTTTGTGGCGGACCATGTACATTCCCACCACAGTCCCGAGAACTTTTCTCCAAATTGGCAGGGCAGATCCGTGTTAGTTTAATTAGCTCAGATCCTAAGTTACAACGCGATCCTGAACTGGTAGCACCTCATTTCACTCATTTTCTCTCTTTTCCACATAGTCAACAAGTCAACTTTCTCATTTACAAAAGAGGGTAAATCACACATCAACCACTTGTAATCCACTTAGTATTCAGATCCTTGTCTCTCTTGGATTTGGATCTAGTGGATTCAACCCCTCTTTTGAATGTAAAGTTCCTCCCAAGTGAAAATCATCCTAATGGCTTCCTTTCTTTCTCCTAGGTGGGGAGTCACTAGGATCCAATTTTCCAGTACTTTACATCGGTATATCAAATGCCCATTGGGTCTTACCAGTTTCAGGTAACTCATTCAAAAAGAAAAGCATTAAATAGACAACAATGTTGTCATATCAGAAAATATCCTTTTTCTCACCCTTAATCTTCCCTAAGTTTATAATTAACTCATCACACATCCATTGACATAGATCTAGCTTTTCATCCTCCTTAATCATTTTGTGAGCACAGTAAATGCATGAACTGGAAACAGAGTTCAATTGGTTTGATTAAGTTACCTTGTAACAAATGATCATGCTTGCAAATTGAACTGCTTTGTCTCTGATAGGGCTTATCCTCATTGATCATTTGTCAGATGTTGCACCAGTTAACTTCTCCACCTCATTGTTAGATATCTTCATCTTTTGAAGGGTCGGACCGGTCTAGGGTAAACCGGTGATTGCATGAATAACCTCCTTGGTGATCTTGTAAGGCCGGTCTAGCCATATGAATTCTCCATGGACTCGGCTCAGTGCATACCAAATCAATTCATCTTCAAATTCTGGCATCTCCAAAATGTCGGTAAAACCCTAATCCTTCAGAATTTGAAATTCTGGTTTCATCGACCCATCCTGGTTCAGCAAGGTACCAATATACATGTTCTTGATCTCAGTAGAACCCAAATCCTCTGAAGTGCAGTGAATATATGCACGAACAACTTCAACATACAAAACTCCTTTAGGAACCCTATAAAATGCGTCGATTGAATCATTAACCTTCGCAATTCGAGGGCATTGCTTGAAAAAAGGGTGTGGATGATCCTTAATGTCAATAATAATAGGGGTAGCCACACCTACCAAAGCGGAGGTCGATCCAGAAGCCATTACAAATAAAAGATAGGTCGAAAACTGATAAAATACCTCACAACCTTCGTTGGTGAAAGCTCTTGAAAATCCGCTCTAAATGAACTAGAATTCTCTTGAAATGCTTTTGATCACCTTAAAATGCCTTGAACTCGCTCTACTTCGCTCTTGATGCTGTGTGATTGAATATGAACCAACATTTCCCTTTTATTCAGTGACAAACCCTAATTTCCTATTGACATTAATGCATGTCAGCATATCATACCGGATTCAAAATCCATTATCTCAGAGTCGGTGAATCTCCAGACTATCTTCACCAAGATCTGAAACAAGCTTTTAAACCTCTACTAGGGGCAATGCAGGATCTGTCATTAATTTTGCCCCCTAAGGCTAATGCCTTAGTTACCGGATGAGTTTCCTGTGGATACAGGAACAATCTGCTCTGTCGGTTGAGTTACTAGAGAATTTACCTCTGTCGATTGATCTTTAGACTTCCTAATACTAGATCTCATCAACCTTTTGCTTTCCTTTCTCATTTGATGTGTCATTTCCTTCTGATGTATTCTTGCTTCTGCAATATTTGGCAATATGTCCTATTTTGTTGCATGCAGAGCAGGTAACATTGTTTTTTTCTGAATTGCCTCGTTGAGTCCTTGATCATTATTTGACCTACATTGATTATCCATATGTCCAAACTTTCCACATGCATGAAATCTCATGTTCATTCTACAATCTTTTGTCTTATGACCATACTTATTACACTTTGAACACTGACCGAGAACAACATTATTATGTCGATTTACTCTATTTCTGCATTGACTTGCTCTATGACCAAACTTAGTACAAACAAAGCATCTGCCATTAAATTTATGTGCATTGGGTTGCCTTACTGGTGATTTTTTATTCCGGTTATCTAATGCATTCACCTAATTTGCAGTACCAGAGCTTTCTCCATGCTCAAATCCAAGACCTCTAGTGTCTCTAGTGTCTCTTTGATCATTCAATAATTCATCAAGCCTTGCAAAACTAACCCTAAACTTTTCTTGTATTCATTTGCAACATCTAGATCACTTCTTAGGATTGGCATCATTCTTTCCAATTATTGCTCATTGTTCTATGATTGCACCAACTTAGTTCTCAACACATCATTCTCATGCGCCAACCTAATGCATTCCTCAGATCTGCCAAGATTTTCTTTATTCTTCTTCGAGTCTTCAATCTCCTTGGACATCCTTATAGTCATGGCTTGCATTTCATTCTTCATGACACCATTCTCCTTACTCAGCTTCTAACATTGTTCCTTAAGGGCATCCTTCTCTTTGTCATCCGGATTTGTAAAATTTCCTTCCTTTTAGCTTGAACAGATGACAACCTCTCCTATAGGGTAAGAATGAATTCCTTTGCAGAGTTCAATTCATCTTGCAACTTCAAGTTCTTAATCCTTTCAACATCATAGTCCTCAAGTGCTACTTCAAATTCCTCCTGTAGACTCATCTCCATGGATTCCAAATTCAGGATCTTCCTTAAGCTGTTAGACTTACTCCAAGGCACTAGGCTCTAATACCAATTGTTGGAATCCAAGAACAGTGAGAGGGGGGGTGAATCAACGTTCTACCGATAAGATCAATTTTAACCTTATTAACAATGCAATTCAGTAACCAATAACCATAAAAGAATATAACAACAAATAGAAATGAAGCAACCACAAGAGAATACACCATAACATAAAGATTTATACGTGGAAAACTTTAAAGAGAAAAAACCGCGGTGGGATTGGTTACCCACAATATCCATCCACTGGCCAAATGAATAAATATTAAAATAGGGGCCTGCACATGCAAGAAGGCCAACAACCTAGAGCACACTGCTCGTCACAAAAGGAGCCTCACTGATTACAAACACCAAATATGAAGTTACAAATAAAATTATGAACTTTGAAAGTGCATCTGCTATACTAGATGAGTTTCAGTTAAAGGACAGTCTGTACCAGTTTTAATTGTGTCCTCCCTTACCGGTATCTTGCTTCACTTCCCAAACCTCTAAACCAATATAAGACCGGCTACAGAATATTACATTCACATTCTGTCGATCAAGATCGCTTGAACAATATCACTTCACTATATTACATTACCTTTTTATTTCCTTGCCAAAATAACCTAACTGGACTGACTTAATACCCTTCCCAAACACAAACATAAATGCCTTATGTCGGCTTACAATGATATTACAATTTATTTACATGTCATCCTAAGAAAAAGTAAATTCAGTAAACTTCGAGATCGATGCCTTTGATCGTTTCCGTGTAGACCTATCAGATCAATCTCCCATGTCGGCCTCATATACTGGTTCCTAGTTTGTCGGTTTCCTTTTCCTACCAGTTGTCGGAGTCCTTGAATTGCCAATTCATTGAATGCAAAATACCTGTGTCTGAACCATGAATACCGGTGAGTGTCGGTAAAGTGACCAATCCAAAATGGTGTGTGTTGCCATTAATGACAACACAACTAAATCGGATGAGTGTCAATTGCCAACACAACAAAGATGAAGAGAACAATAGCAACAAAAGGTGAATTTGACACTTTGCACCTTTGGAATTTTTGTCAAAGGGGGAGAGAAAAGTGATAGGGGGAGAAGTAAAGCAAAGAAGGAGAAGAGCAGAGAAGATCCAGTACAACAGTCATAACTAGAATTCTTACAGTTATGTATGGTGAGCGTTCATTTTTGCATGATGAGATTTTGATATTGCTATTTTGGTATTGCCATTTTGGTGTTGCCATCAATGCCAAAGGGGGAGATTATTGACATATTGTTGGTATATCTAATGAAGACAATAATGGAGATATTATTGGCATATGGAGATGATGATGAGATGAGAAGATAACCGGTAAAGTTATTGTTGGTAAAGTTGATGGAGATTGTTGGATAGATGATGTAAGTTATTTGATGACTTTATTTGTGTTGTCATTGATGGAAACCATGTTTTTTGAGTCATCTAAGTCATCTAGGCCTACCGGTAGAGGAATGTGTTAGACAACAAAACTGCTAAGTTCTAGTATACTGGTAAGCAGGAACAATTATGCAATGATCAAGACACTCGTATGGAAGATTGGTGAAGAGTTAGATGTTGCAGTGTGGAATATATGTTTGTGACATTGACATGAGTCTGTGATTGCAAACGCATCAGTAAATTCAGTATATTGAGCGAGTTATGATTTACTGTCATAAACTCTATGAAGAGGAATGTATATCAGTAACAAATCTTTTGGCCGGTAATGATATTTGGTTTGGCGGTGAATCTTATCATGTTCATAACTTAGTGATGACATGTCAGAAATCGTGTGTAATAATAAGATGGTGTTTAAGCGAGTACAAGGATCAGATTTCTTGGGAAACAATGAAGTGCTTAGCAGAATGTGACAAGAGTTTGATTGCTTATCAAATCAATGTGTGGTGATGAGCAGTGATCTTTCAACGATATAAATTGTCTTGAATTTGTTGTAATGATCTGTAATGATCTGAAATGTAAATTCATTGTATCTTGTTGATGAGTTAGGGTTATGTAACCAACCTAGTTGAAAAGAGTATTTAGGTCGAGTTTGAGAAGATATTTTGTATCGATGATTTGAGAAGTAGAGTGTGCCAAACCAGATTGAAGAGTCTGCATGTGAGAAGCATAGTTGAGCTAAAAAGAATATGTACTAGCAAGCAAGCAAGTGCTATGATCAGATCAATTGTGTTGTTGTTCCCTAACAGTTACAACAGTTTGAAATCCCTTAACCAAATAGATCCTAACAGGTCTTATTTGTAAAATCCCTTGACCAGGTGGCCCATTAACTTGAGTTATAAAATCCTCTAACAAGGTTACTCTTAAAAGGGTAGAGCTCCTAACAGGGCTAAGGTGAAATACCTTGACGGGGTGACTACTAACAGGGTCTTCTCTTAACCAGGCATATTGTAAAGCTCCTAACTGGGCTAGGCCTTTAACCGGTCACATTTTGAAAGAGTGCAAATATTTTGTGGGTGCTAATTCCCACCAGAGTTTTTCCCATTTAGTTTTCCACGTGAAAAATCTATGTTCATGTGGTGATGCATTGGTTATGTGTGGATTTGATATCTTTACTTTATTTGCATGTTGATGAACACTTGAGTAAATGGTTTGGTAAATCTGCTAACTGGTATGTTTGAGTAGTTATCGATACTGGTTTTTGAAGTGTGTTTGAAGTACTGCAGATTTGTTTAACTACTGATTCACCCCCCCCCCTCTCAGTAGTTACTGGATCCTAATAATAACAAGTCTGTCCACCTAAACTTTGTGGAAACAACCTCATCAAGTATGTTTCTTGTCCTTCTACCTTAATGCAAGCTATGAAAAATTCTCTTATGTGTGCCTTAAGGATCACCTTTGCCTCTATACTTATGAAATTTTAGTGTCACAAAATGTGCAGGAAATAGAGGCATTTGAATGCTTCTATCAAAGGGGTAAGGACATATTTATTTCATTGTATATTGTTGCTTTGGTGTATCCATGTCTGCCATTTGCTTTTGCAAATCCTTGATTTGTTGTTGCAAGTCATTCTTGGGTGGTGTCTTTTCTCTTTGAGCTAGTCTTATGCCTAAGCCATCGGGTGGAGGAGGAGGGATATTGTTGGTGTAATTATTTATTCATGTTGGATATAATTATACTTTAGTTAGGTACATGCATAACATTGTAGTTTTCATATTAGACACTTAGGGAGAGGTGCATACATTGGGAGTGTGTATGTAGGAGAATTTAAACCTTTTATAGTGTGATCTTATTATTATTTTATTATATCCACTTGTTGTGGAGTGATAATTCCACCTTCAGTGGGTGATCCACCTCATGTGGAATATTTTACTATTTCTCCTACCTACCCCTACCTACCCTTGCATCTCATTGAGCCATATGTCATCATTGTGTACTCTCTTGTCTCATAGCCTTGCCTTTATAAGCAGGCTCATCTACATTGTATGTAATTCTTGATGATCCAGTTGATCTCTTTTGCATCTTGACACTTGTCATATTTTTATCTCTCTTGTCATTGTGTTATCTTTTGGTCTCTTTGATCTTGGTTGCTTCAAGAATAATCTCACATGGTATCAAAGTGGTTGGAGCACCATTGCATAGCCTTTGAAGAGATTTTATTGCGTCTTTGAAGGAGGTCAGGAGGCAGATCTGAGGAGCAACAATTTTTAGAGGCATCCTAGACCAGATTCGACCTCACCATTGCATCTATGTGACCATTTCCATAAAATTTTTAGTATAAATTCGACCTATTTTGATGAAAGTGCAATTTTGGGATTGATGGAAAATTTTGCCCAATTGGGCGAATATGGTACAGATTTATTAAAAAAAAAATTATAGTTTTTTTTTCAAAAATCTAATTTCTTTTTCTGTAGTTTTTATATTTGTATTGAAAAGTTTTATTTAAATTAAAAAGTCAAAAAATATATATTACGGGGGGGGCCTCCCCCCACTGCCACCGTATCGTGCTCCGTGCAAATCTTTTTCTCTAAGTCATGACCACCTCCACTTCTGATAGCCCAACTATTTTTGACCTCTCCCTCTGATCCCAGCTCCTGGACACCGTACTACTGCCATTATTCTCTGCAAGTGTTGTGTTTTATTAGTAGCGTCGTACTTACCTTTTTCAGCACCTGCTTCCATTGTCGACTGCTCACCTCCTATCGACTTTCAATTTTTCGCTGACCATTTTGTCTCCCACCGGCGTCTATACTCCCCGCCGACATCCACTTCAACTCCCGACAAGTGATATAGACAACTGGTTTTTTTTCTTGTCAGCCCCCCGACTTGTTTCTCCCACCCTGCTCTATTCTGGCAGCCACATCTGATGCCTGCTCCGACAGTTTCAGAGGGTTTCGCATCCGCCATTGGCCCACAGAAAAAACACGCATTGACACATGTCATCATTTGATTCATTAACATTCTCTTAGTCAGCATGGCACATCGGTAGACTGTACTGTCACATAAGTGCCCAATCATCTGTACGGTGCCACGTCAAATGGCACACAGACTGCCACATCATCGTCTGTACGCCCAGTCAGCGATTCAATCAACAACCACGTCATTTGTTGACATCATCATCTGTACAGTCAGACAAGTGGGTTTGATGGTTTGATGATGACCAAATGACCATCAAATTTAACCTCGTGAAGTGATGATGTTAGCACATTTTTGAAAATTTATCAGCCCCTCTATATTGAGCAGTTTTGGATTTTGGCCCAACTTTGAAGGCCTATATTGCTCATTTTGGCTCCTTTTTTAATGCATTTTTTTTCATTTAAACTATTTTTTTGTGTACTTTCATGTGGTGGTGTTATTTTCTGATTTGGGTGGACATATTTTTCATAAAATTCAGTTTTTGGTGACTATACCTGTCCAATCCCCATTTCTGCGACTTCCGGGACTCCATTCGGGCTCATACGAACTCCTTTTCAGGTGCCATTTTTTTTAAAGTGCATTATTTTTTGTCTACTTTCATAATCAACTATCAGTTTGCAGTTATTTTGAGTATAAATTGTACTTTCAACATATGGCCCTTTTTGGCCAATTTGACACTTGTATTGCATAGATCTACAGTTTTGGTCTTTTGCATTGTAGTTCTAAGCCTATTGGGGCAAGTTGTAAAACAAAATTAGAAGTCCACTTTGTCATTTTTTGCAAGTGGCCTATTGTACACGCACTACATATAAAGTGCCAAAATCATCATTTAAAAAAAAAAAATTATAATTTGTGGGGGGGGGTACTTTGATTGAGTGAATCTAGAGGGGGGTGTCTCTTGTGCTCTTGTGTTATTTCATTTTGCTTCTATGGGTTCTCCTAAGTTTCCTCTTTTAGCTCCAAATAATTATGCTACTTGAAAAATTGATGCATGGAGTAAACTAATAAAAAAAAGATTAACTCATTACATTGATGGAACTATTGTTGCTCCCGCTGATCCTAATGTTGATCCCAATGGTCACTTGGATTGGCTCACTAAGAAAATAATGGAAATTGGTACCTTAATAAATTATGTATTAAAGGAATTATCTTTCATATTGAAAAATATACTTTAATTAAGGATGCTTGGAAAAAGTTTCATGACTTGTAAGGTCAAGTTGATGAGATTAGGGAATATCAAATTGAGAGTGATCTCACCATGTTAGATCCCAATAACTTTGATACAATACAAGATTATGTCACTAAGGCAATGAGTTGAGGGCACAACTCAAGGATTGTGGCATAGATAAAACGGATACTCAATTGATCTACAATTTGATGGGCAAGCTTCCACAAGAATGTGCAACATTTGTTTTTAGTTTCCATACCCATAGGATGACAATGGGTTCAAGCTACAAAATGCCTACATTTGATGTTTTCACAGACATGTTGATGATGGAGAAAATGAAGTTGATAAGCATGGGCATTCTTAAGGCTTCTAAATCTTAAGAATATGTGGCAACTCAAGGGAACAAAGGAAATCAAAGAAAGGACAACTCCAACAAGAAGAAATGGCAATCAAATCCTAAGGACAAAGCACCACCTTCTCCACAAAAAGGATATTCATCCTCTTCCAAGAAAGACAATTCACCAAAGAAGGAGAGACCTACTTGTGCCTATTGTAAAAAGGTTGGTCATGAGGAGCGTCATTTCCATTCTAAGAATATTGATGAGCTCCTCTATATCCTCAAAAAGAACAACATCAATTTTCCTAATGCCTACAAGAAGGAGGATTCATCACCTTCCACTTCCTCACAATCAAAGGGGAAAGGACAAAAATTTATGGCAGCAACAAGTGGGGAGACTCACTCTTTTGGGACAAGAAAAGGACAAGCTCTTGTGCTACTACAAGTCATGATTCAAGGAGATGGCTTCTAGATTCAAGGGATTCTTATCATATGGCATCTTTGTAGTCTATGTTCTCTTCATTTGAGCCTTGCACCATGACACAAATTTTGATGGGCAATCATACATACATGGATGTGATTGGGAAAGGATCTATTACCATTATGGATAACTCCTTCAATGATGTGTTATGTGTACCCCATTTTACAAACAATCTTCTTTCCATCTATCAAGTCACACATGGAGCAACAAAGAAAACAGTGGAGTTCACACTTGAGTCAATTATCGTTGGAGACTTGGAGAGTAGAGCTATCATTGCGACTGGGCTTGTGGATCATGCATCTCATTTATATTCCTTTGCAGATTTTGTTCCTATTTATGAGGATGATTTCACATACGATGATCATACTTCTTGTGATGATTAAGATTTTGAGGAAAACTTTGGGTACTTGAACTTGGGGATTCTCACATGTGACCCCGTTCTTGAGCCTTGCATTTCATCTCCTCCTATTGATATCACATTACCTCTTGCACCTAATGATGCAGATAATGCAACAATTTTGCCTTCTTGTGATTCAATGCAGCAGGATATATCTTGTCTTCCAGCTTTAGTTCATTGGGATAACTACTTGACAAACATTGCAAGTTTGTTTGTGGAGTCCTACATTGCAGATTTGGGAGACATCATTAATGATATTCATCTTCTCTTTGATGAAGATGATCCTTCTTAGATTGTTGCAAGGGAAAACTCTGACCCTCTTGTTCATTCTCTACATGATTGTGGATTCTTATGTACATCAGTTGGAGGAGGTCTCTTTATCCTTAGAGGAGACATGTGAGTCTTTGGATCATGTTCTACATTCATCTCCACTAGATCTTGGAGTGCCTTTTTCAACAGTGTGGATTAGTACACCACCTTTGAAGGGGATAACTTTCAGTATCGACATGGGGACACTTGAGCAGTTTTCAAAGACTTCATACATCATGATTTTTTTCTTATATCTTCCCTTCATGATTGGGGAGACTTCATGGATACACCTTTGGTTTTATTTCTTCCCAAGGGGCGGAACGTTGTTCGACGATCATGGAACAGTTTAGAGCTTCTACCATTGGTGCAAATTCTACAATGAGGGGGGGCTACCTAGTCTCTCTTCTTCTCTCATATGGGGGGGACTTTTTCCTCACATGGTTGGTGCAAATTCTACATTGAGGGGGGGCTACCCAGTCTCTCTTCTTCTCTCATATAGGGGGGACTTTTTCCTCACATGGGGTTTTGTCCTTCACATGCTTCTTTGAGAGTTCTTTGTACACTTTTCATCTTTTTTTTCTTTTTTTTTTGGGATGGAGGGGGGTGCGGTTACCCATTGGGTTTTTCTCTCTTTCCCCACTTTATGGGAGATTGCATTTGCATTCGTACATGGGTACCTAGCATGGCCTTGTAGTCGGAACCCATCTTGCATTGCTTAGTTGCATTGTAGACTTAAGTGCATTCCCTTAAGTTGCACATAAGGGGGCGTGTTGGTGTAATTAATTTATTCATTTTAGATATAATTACACTTTACTTAAGTTCACTTAGGTACATGCACACCATTTTAGTTTGTGTATATGGTGAAAATGGATAACAATAATAACGATATTGAAAGGCTAAATGAATTCAACCACAAAACCCTAGCCTAACAACAACAAAGATCCACCATAACATATGAAGATTACCTAAGACAATGCAAATCAAACGAAATCACAAAGATTATACCATCACATGTCCAATAGGGTTTGTATCTCCATTGATCTTGCTTGATGTATTTGCTCTCAGATTTTATGTGCACAAGAGCTCAACAAAGAACGGAATGTGGTTGCAAGTAGGATCGTAGTGTAGTCAAGTCATTAAGATGATTAGAATACATAGAACGATTAGGGTTTGATAATGAAGGAAGCATCTCCTTATATAGAAGACACAACAAGAAATGGAGGGATAAGATTGAGAGGTGTAAAAGGAGGTCGGCTATGATTAGAGGGTAGGTAAAAGAAATAATAAAATAATGAAAGGGTAGGTAGTGTATGAATTAAGAGATGAATGACATGTGTCACGAGTAGAAAAGGTTAATGAATTAATTAAATAAATAAAGATTTATTTAATTAATAGAAGAAATGAGATCAATTAAATAAATAAGATATTTATTTAATTTTAGGAAAAAGGATAATTTAAATAAATAAATGTATTTATTTAAATGAGAAATAAGGCTAGAAGAGGATAAATGAATTAATTAAATAAATAAAGATTTATTTAATTAATAGACGAATTAGGCTTAGATAATTAAATAAATAAAAATATTTATTTAATTAGACAGGTACAGGTATAGAGACAGGTACCAGTACAGGCACCCATACAGGTACAGGCATAGGCATAGGGGTAGGCACTCGTACAGGGGGAGCCACAGGCAGAGGCGAAGGGGGCTGATGCAGAGGAGGATGAGCTGATAGAGCCGAGGGAGATCTGTCAGGGACAGGCAGATGAGATCCAGGAGTTGGAGAGGGAGAGGGATCAACTCAGGAGGAGGCTCAGAGATACTGAGCGGGAGCAGGATCAGGCTATTCAGCGTTATATAGAGGCTGAGACAACACTGAGGGCTGGGAGACAAGCAGCGGAGGACACAGGGGCCGGATATGCCTATGTCCTGCGGGCAGGGGAGGAGACAGGCATCGAGTGGTGGGGTTATGGGTCCTCCACCACCACCAGATAGAGGGGACAGGAGGGATGATCCTGGGGTGGGTCCTTCAGGGGCTCAGATTCCATCAAGGCCAGGCGGCTCCGAGGGAGGGAGTTCATCATAGCCATAGAGGGCTCCCTATGTATCAATATTGTACCATTTTTGTATGATGATGTAGACACCTGCGGGTGCTTTGTAGCCATATGATTTTTGATATCATTGTATCATGACACTTTATGATTATATATATGAGATGATTCATTTTTGTGGCAGCTATATGTATGTGTACCTATATGATGAGATGTTCTTATGTGATGTTTGTTTTATGTTTATGGATGCAAATATGTATATGATGCAATGCAATATTTTTTTGGTTCTTTTATATGTGTATGCATGATGCAAATGTGAATGTATGTAATGCAGATGAATATGATAATGCAAATAATTATTTACATGATGAGAATATAAAATGTGCTAACAGGTGTTGTGTGCAGGATGTGATGCAATTGTGATATCTTTATGTATGTATGAAATGCTTATATGTGGTAATGCAGGTGCAACTACATGAAATGCAAATGTTTTTTGGTGTGTCATTATACTCAGTCATGTGATAGCAGGCTACATGGACTCAAGAAGGACGATGGAAGTCAATCAAGAAAGGGGGATGAAAGATAGAAGATATGAAAGTGAAAGAGCTTCTTGTGCGTTATCATCATTGAGCTTTATTATGGCAAATAGGTTATGACAATCAAGGCATATGTTTGACCCAGAAAGTCATTGTACCTATTTGCATGGAGATAAGACAGTCACAAACAAGGAATGCCCCAATTCACACTAGACTCACAGTGTCCTCATATCCTTAGACAAGTCATAGCATTACTAAGAGACAATCCACAGACAACAAATACAAATAGGTGACGATACCCCATCCTCGCTTTTCTAGTCAAAGACATCCTAGAGATAGAATCTCTAGTCTTCCCAAAAAAGCTAAAAGACATGTCACCAAAAAAAAGAAGATGAAATCAAAAGAAAACCAAAACTCGACACCAACATCCACTGTAGTCCTCAAGTTTAGTGTCTCTTGTCACTTGTATAAGTCGTATTTGATTGTGGTCACAATGTTTACTTTCACAAAATGGATAGATAGCACTGAACCATAATGTTGTCTAAGTCTGTTGAAAGATTTGATTTGTTGAAGTCCATTGTTGCTGCTGTGTCTCATCTGAAACTGACTGAATCCATGAAACTGATACTTTATTGCGAAGAAGACAGAACTTTATTGCGGATTGGCGATGCAGATGTTGCTTTATTGCGGATTGTGCATGGATAGACTGAAGGAAGCTGGAAGAAACTGTACTCCTCGAAACATGTGATGTTCTCAGTTCCACACCCATCACTAGACGTATGATTTGTCTTAGCCACAGATAGGATCTGATTTATTATGGATAGAAAGGGAGGTTTATTATGAATGGCTAACCAATCTTGGGTAGATCAATAACAAGCCATGATGGGAATGGGTAAGTTTATTATGGATGAATTGGTCGTGAGTGTGTGCAAAGTGAAGGATGAAAATGAATCCTAAAGGAGGGAGGAGCAATGTCTCTACGCATGGCGCTGGTGACCCAGTTTTCACCATGGTACTTGCCCAGGGCGCCACTGAAGTGGTTTTCACCATTGGACGAAATGTTTTTTTTTTTTTTTTTTTTTTTTCAATGTTTTTTGTGTCACAAAGCCCCTGTTTGCCAGGTTTTCACCAAGTAACGATTTTTATATTTTTGAATTTTTTTGATTTTTTGGTATTTTTGAATTAGGATACTTTGAAGAGCTATGTGTAAAACTTGCGAAGGTGCATGTTGTTGTAGGATCCTCCAAAGGTTCACCTTCTGTAGTTGAGAGCTGATATGCACCAGATCCATATGCTGCTGTAATAATGTAAGGACCAAGCCAATTTGGTTCGAACTTACCCTTCTTCTCTCTGTCTTACTGATTTTTGGGGTTTTCTCTGAGAACCTAATCACCTACTTCAAATGTGCGAGGTTTGACCTTGTGATTGTAGCTGCGACTCATTTGTTGTTGGTAAGCTTTGAGATGATTAAAAGTCGTTTGTCTTCGTTCATCCAGTAGTTCCAACTCTTGTAAGTGAGAGACCCTATAGTCTTCATCACTGATGATGTTTTGCAAAGAGACCCGTAAAGAGGTAGCTCGACCTCAATAAGAAAGATAGCTTCAGTGTCGTAGACAAGTGAATAGGGTGTAGCTCCTGTAGGTGTGCGGACACTCGTGCGATAGGCCCAAAGTGCAGGATTAAGTTGGATATGCCAATTACGGCCAGCGTCATCAACTGTCTTCTTTAGGATTTTAAGGATTATTTTATTAGACGCCTCAGCTTGACCATTACCTTGGGGGTAATATGGTGTGGAGAAACGATGTGAAATATGGAAACGGTCACAGAGTTCACGAGCATCCTGATTTTTGAAGGGATGCCCGTAATCAGTGATAATGGAAAAAGGAATACCGTATCGGCAAATGATATAGTTGAGGATAAATGTAGCAATTTGTTTTCTTGTGACTTGTGTGAGAGGCACGACTTCAATCCATTTTGTAAAATACTCTGTGGCAGTGATAATGAATTTATGACCATTGGAAGAAGGAGGGTGAATCTTGCCTATGAGATCGAGTCCCCATTGACAAAAGGGCCAAGGAGACGCAAGTGGTTGAAGTTCTTGTGCTGGTGCATGTATGAGGTCTCCATGAATTTGGCATTGCTTACATTTCTTGACAAACTGATATGAGTCTTTTTCCATATTGGGCCAGTAATATCCAGTCCTGATGAGTTTCTTGGCCAAGGTAGGACCACTAGCATGTGGACCACATATCCCTTCATGTACTTCACATAACGCAATTTGAGCTTCGTCGCTTTCTAAGCATCTAAGAAGAGTACCATCTAGACCTCGCCAGTATAGGATATTAGCTAAAATGACATATCAAGAGGATTGGCGAATGAAAGTGCGACGTTGGTTATTTGATAAATCAGGAGGTATGATATTGTCATGAAGGTATGTGAAAATGGAACCATATAACTAGGGCTCGGGACCGACAACACATATCATCTCAGTAGGCATGATCTCATATGAAGGAACCAAAAGGTTATCCACCAAGAACTCATAGCGGGTCTCGTTTGGAGGTAGATCAATCAGTGAAGCAATTGTAGCCATGGCATCTGCGGCACGATTCTACTCTCTTGGTATCTGCTCAAAGTCTATCTTTGTGAAGTGTTGTTTCAGGTCATCCACCATTTGTTTATAAGGCATTAATTTTTCATCTTTTGTTTGGTAATCATTAGTTTCTCGACGGATGACAAGTTGGGAGTCCCCAAAAACACGAAGGTCCTGGATCTTCCATTGAACTGCAATCCGTAATCCTGTTGTTAATGCCTCATATTCTGCTATATTGTTAGTGCAAGGAAATGATAAGCGGTATGATTTTGGTATAGAATCCCCTTGAGGAGTTATAAAGAGGATACCAGCTCCTGCCCCATGCTATGTGTATGAGCCGTCGAAGTACAGTTGCCATGGCTTTGCATGTGACATTGTCAAAATAGATTCATCTGGAAATTCTGAACTTAGAGGAACATCATCTATCATGGGAGCATCTGCTAATTGATCTGCGATGGCTTGTCCTTTTATTGCTTTTCTGTCCACATACTCGATGTCGAATTCACTCAGGATCATTACCCATTTGGCCAGTCACCCAGTAAGTGTTGCTTTATTGAGAAGATATTTCAATGGGTCTATCCTTGCAACTAACTTAGTCTTATGAGTGAGCATGTAATGTCGTAATTTCTGTGAAGCAAAGACCACAGCGAGACATGCATGCTCAATTGGTGTGTATTTTAGCTCATATCCTACCAATGTACGACTGATATAGTATACTGCTTTTTCTTTGCCCTCAGTAATTTGTTGTGCTAAGAGCGCCCCCAGTGCTGTTGAAATAGCTGAGATGTATAGTAATAGAGGTTGATCTGGAACTGGTGGCATCAGAACTGGTGGATTTAGAAGATAATCTTTGAGCGTCTGGAAATCCTGTTCACAGTTATCATCCCATTTGAATTTGATGTTTTTATGTAGCAGGTGCTGAAAAGGATTACACTTATCTGCAAGTTGTGCTATGAATCTTCGGATGGACTGGAGTCTGCCTTGTAAGGATCGAAGTTGACTGATATTTCTTGGTGGTTGCATCTCCAAGATGGCCTTGAATTTTGCTGGATCAGCTTCAATTCCTCTTTTGGATACAATAAATCCTAGGAGCTTCCCAGAGGTTACTCCAAAGACACATTTCTTGGGGTTTAATCTTACTTTGTATTTTTCCAACCGATCAAAAATGACTGAAAGTATGTCTAAATGTGTATTTTTGTCTATTGATTTGCCCAAGAGGTCGTCGACATAATCTTCCACAGTTATGTGCATGAGATCATGAAAGATAGTAGTCATGGCTCTTTGATATGTAGCACCTGCATTCTTTAGCCCGAAGGGCATGACATTCCAGCAGAAAGTTCCCCAAGGACAAGTGAATGATGTTTTGTGTTGATCCTCGGGCATGATCCTTATTTGATTATAACCAGAGAATCCATCCATTAATGATAACATTTCATGACTTGCTGTGAGATCAACAATCAAGTCAATATTTGGTAATGGGAAGTCATCCTTTGGACAAGCTTTGTTGATGTCTCTGAAATCTGTACAAATTCTGATGCTAAGATCTGGTTTACTGACAGACACTAAGTTGGAGATCCATTCAGGATAATCAATTCGGCGTATGAATCTAACATCCAATAATTTCTCAAGTTTTGCTTTGACTAGTAATGCCATTTGTGGATGCATTTTTCTTAATTTCTGTTTCACTGGTTTTGCCCCCGGTTTAACTGTCAAATGATGCATTACCAAATCCGGATCTAATCCAGGCATATCAGCGTATGACCAGGCAAAGTTGATTTGTCGTTCTTTGAAGAAACTTATGAATTTTGACCTTTGTGACTCTGTCAACGATTGAGCCAGGAATATGTTGTGTGGAACCTCTTCTGTACCTGTAGACGTATAAAAATGACCACATTCCTAAATGAATATTTTATGTTCATTTTTCTATTTGATTAAATCCAATTTAATTAAATTATCCACATTCTTCTATTTAATTAAATAAATTATTCAATTTATTTAAATTAAATTCACTATACCATTTAATGAATAAATCATTTTATTCAATTAAATCCCCCTAGCCACTTTTAATTAAAATTCAAATTTAATTAAATAGTTATCCTAAATTGAATAAATCATATTTATTTAATTTCTCCAAATTGCAACCAAATTGAATGAAAATCAAATAAATTCAATTAAATCCTATTATCCCCTCATCCACTTGCAAAATCCCAAACCCCTTCCTAACCCCTTCTAGAATCTTCTAATCGATTCTAATTAACCTAACCCTCCTCTAAACTTTGTCACATCCCTAAGCAAAGGGAGGTCACTTCTCAAATGGCCCAAAGTCTTGGATAACCATTGAAGGTTTTCAACCTTCAACCACTAAAACCTTAAAGTCTTTGAAAACCATTGAAAGCTTCCAACCTTCAACCACTTAATCCACAAAGTCTCCAATAACCATTAATGGTTATTTCAAACCCTCCCACATGGTTAAAACATTTGTTTTGACTCAACCTCTATCCAACCCAAGGGTCTCATCAGGTTATTAATGCTTTGACCATGATTATCTCTTAATCATTTGCACAAAGGTTTATCCTTGGATTAGATCCTAATTCAGTGGGTAAACCTAACTTAGACTTGACCCTTAGCCTTTAGATAACCATGAGGTCTCCTCAGGCCTTTAATGCCTCCAACCTCTTCTTTCAACCCAATCTGGTGTGGACATTTGTCACCATTTCATTGGTGCCAATTGTGCACATGGATCCTCAACTTTCAAACCTGGCCCTTGATTAAACCTTTTAATCCTAACCATCCATTGCCCTGTTTGTGCTATAAATAGAGCTCTCATTCCTCCATTCTTAACAATGATCTTTCAAATTTGAAGCATCACACTTATGCTCAAATTGTTTCAAGCTTTCATATCATCTTATGCTCTTCATTTAGCCTCTTTTAGATCATAAATTAGACTAAATATGCATGTTTAGAATAAGTTATTTATCATTTTAGTTCAATCATAGAGTAAATATAGTATGCTAGGATAGTATTCATACTAACTTTGTCATCTTATCATTTAGTTTGTTGCATTTCTAGCATCTCATCTAGCTTATAACACATCTCATATTAAAAACAGTTAAAATCTCTCTCGTTCTCATATTTGCCATCCCTAAACCATTTTGCTCAGTAATCTGAGAGCAAAACATTGGTTTGAGGGACATTGTGAGATAGAGAACCATGGGACCCTCCTTGGGAAGCTGAGTAACGCATCGTTACTCCATAGCTTGCATCAAGAAGTC
The DNA here is from genome assembly GCF_030272615.1 of Cryptomeria japonica. NCBI lineage: Eukaryota > Viridiplantae > Streptophyta > Pinopsida > Cupressales > Cupressaceae > Cryptomeria > Cryptomeria japonica. Next base: position 74,046,500 of record NC_081405.1, read on the forward strand.
CTGTGTGTGTGTGTGGATTGGTATTTTATGTATTTTTCACATTTTAAATTCTAACAACACCACTTTTCCCACATACAGTACCAATGTTTGTTTTGATAGTCTCCTCTACCAACATGGATGACTTTTCCTCATATGATGCTGCGAGAATGTCGAGCCTTCCATCTTCGGGTGCCTCAGAGAGGTTTTCGCCCTCAGATACGTCCTTTCTTTTTACTTTTTTGGGGTCAGACAGCGCCACAGTGTGGTTTTCGCCATAAGACCCTTGATTTGTTCTTATTTTCACATTTTTGCGACTGGAAGGTCCAACACCCTCACCAAAATATGCTACACTGTTGAGTTCTATAGTGTATCCCGCCTTATGGTCCCCAGGAGGAAGATCATCTCGTATGCCAAGATAGTCAATAAAAGATTCATCATTTTCGAATATGCCAAACTGTGCAGGTCCTTCATGATCCCAGTCAATGAGTTGGTGGTGAACAAGGGGAAGGTCGTTAATGTCTTCAAAGTTAGCGGGGCTAAGAGTGAAGATGCAGTTATATTCGGGTATGTCAAGGTAATTATCGAGGTCATCGATGGCACTCTCCTCATTAGTCTCGATCGCGAACGAATCCAAATTATCACCACTAGTAGTGCATTCTAGGACAGGTGTTCTCATCTTATATGATTTCAACCTAGAACCTTGAGGCAAGGACTGTGTGGAATCCTCATGGGTTGTTTCTTGATCGACTTTGAACTTGTTATAAAATTCCTCTTCTTCTGTTGGTTCATCTGGCTCTCTAAATATCTCGATGAGCTCGTAGTCACTGGAGGACCTGTTTGAACCCCATTCCCATTCGTTGGAATCAGTGGAATAGCAATCCTCTTGTTGAATTTTGGTAGCTTTGATTTGTAAGGCTTCTTCTATCCTTTGAGTGTGGACCTTGGAAGTCAGGAAACCAAGTCCTTTCGAGCGTTCCTTTTTTAAAGTCAATTCAGGTTGTAAAGGTTCAATGATGCCTTCCTTTCGTAACCCAAGAGGGCTTTTCCCATCATACCCGAATTTTTGTAGAATTTTGAAGCCTTTGCTATATTTCTCACATGGTAAACTGATGTGATCTTGTGTGTCCTCTTCATTGTCTTTGTAAAGCATTTTGTATAAATCTTCCTCTTCCAGTTCACCCCATCTCTGAAAGGTAGTAGGGTCCCATTTTAGTATCATGATGGATACTTGCTTGTTAGGATGTGGTCTTCCATATTCTTTTGGGGAACTCATGACTTGTCGTAAGTACATGGTCTGATTTAAAGTGTATTCCCCCATGCCTTTGTCTTGAAACTTGCCTTTAAGCTCACCTTGTTTTGATGTCGAGGGTTTTAATGACTCAGGATCAATGTATGCCGAGGAAGGAACAGCTTCACGATTACTGGGAATGATGGTCTCAGTCTTTGATCTCGGGTTATTGCAGTATATGAACGGATTAGGATCGTCGTTAACTGTTACTTCCACTCCATTGTGAGGAAATTTAATGCATTGGTGATATGTGGATGGGACTGCCCTCATTTCATGAATCCAAGGACGTCCTAGTAATATGTTATAAGTGAGATCTAGATCCAAGACTTGACAAACCACATCCTTTGTAACTGGCCCAACTCTGAGAGGCAAGGCGACTGTGCCCTTGGATGAGCACTCTTCATCATCATATGCCTTGATGGTGATTTGATTTGTAGAATTCACAGCTTTGTCACAATATCCCAATTGTTTAATAGTGCTCAACGTGCAAATGTTTAGACCTGCTCCTCCATCTATCGGGACTCATTTTATTTGATGTTTGTGTATGAAGGCTTCAACGTGTAGTGGTGCATTATGTGGCTAAATTACGGAGGCGTCATCGGCTTCTGTGAATGTAAGTGAGTGTGGAATGGAAAGGTATCCCACCATGGCTCGAAACTGGTCCACATTCAGATCAGTAGGAACGACAGTATCTCTCAAGATTTTGTCAAGAATGGCTTTATGAGCGGGAGATATGCGTAATAGCTTAAGAATGGCGATGAGCGTGAGTGTTTTCCCTAACTGTTCTACAAGGTCATACTCAGGTTTGGTTGATGAGGAAGTAGTGTTTTTAGTTAGAGCACCTTACAAAATGATTTTACCTCGACGAGTTGTAACATGACATTCAGAGGTAGGTTCGGAAGAAGATCCAACACCTTTCAGAATGATCTTGGGTCTCTGGGTAGAATTCTTAGAGTTTTTGTCCTTGATGATAATGGTAGAAACATAGTTGTCCATCGAGATGTGATTGATAGTTGAATCATAGTTATAGGTTGCTTTGGTATAGTTGGTCTAGTCATCTGTGGCTTTAGCTTTTCCCTTGTCATGTTTTGGGAATGGTTCCTTAAACATCTCATGTTCTTGATTAGATGAGTGTCCCTCAATCTCAATGTCAACTCTATCAATGAGATCTTATATGATGTTCTTCAGTCGATGACAATTTCCTGTCTTATGACCCTTGCTCTTATGAAATTCACAATACTCATCATCATTCCACCAATTTGGTTTGACCTTTGGTTCATATGGAGGAAAATCTGGAACTGTGATTACTTTGTTTGCCACTAGCTTCTTGAAGACTAACTCAAGTGGCTCTCCCAATGGAGTGTACTTCCTTCATGATCTAGAAGTTGTTTGAGTATTCACTTGATTGTTTGTAGAACTTGATCCCGAAAAGATGAATTTGGGTCGCACTGTGTTGGCATCAACAACACCATCATTGACTGTGTTCTTGTTTTTATTCCAAAATCTCGGCTTGTCTTTTCCCTTAAAATCATCTTTGTTTTCTTTGAATATCTTAATGACTCCTTGTTCAATTAGGACCTTTTCTATCGCTAAGCCCTTTTCAATAACGTCCTTGAAGGTGGACAAACAAGCTTTCCTTAAGTCATAACCAATCTCTTTGTTAACATTCTGGGTGAACATTTCTACCATTTGTTTTTGTGGAATTTCACAAGAGCATTTGCTGGCTAGATTTCTCCATCTTTGTAAGAATGATGCAAAAGATTCTCCCTCTTTTTGCTTGGTGTTGCACAAAGTAGTGACTGATATGTCTGTCTCTATGTTGTAGGAGAAATGTTGGATAAATGCCTCTGCTAAGTCACCCCATGACTTAATACCAGGTGGAAGTTGGGAGAACCATTCCATAGCTTGATCACCTAGGCTTTGTGGGAATAATCTCATCAAATATGTCTCTTCTGTTGCTACCTCAATGCAAGCTGTAAAAAACTGTCTTATGTGTGCCTTAGGATCCCCTTTTCCTCTATACTTATCAAATTTAGGCGTCACAAAGTGTGTAGGAAATGGAGGCATTGGAATGCTCTTGTCAAATTAATAAGGACATATGTCTCTCATTGTGTATGTTGGCTTTGGTGTATTTATGTCCTCCATTTTCTTTTGTAAGTCCCTGATTTGTTGCTCCAAATTGCTCTTAGGTGGAGATCGACTTCTTGGACCATATCCCATGCTCGAGGCACCAATTGGAGGAGGAGCATGTTGCATATATGGATGATATTGATCATACACATGTTCATATGGAGGAGGTCTATAGTGATGTTGCATAGATGGACCACTTGGTATAGATTCATGTTGAGGAACACCATATCTATTTTGTGCATGTATACCATACTCTACAGGCATGTCATGTTCTAATGTGTTGCCCCCAAATTTGACACGGGGTTTCCTTGTGTCCAAATTTTGAGCATGCCTTTGAATATCCAATTGCTTTGGTGGTTGATCCTTAACATTGGTATGTGATTGAACATATCTGTCTGCATAAGACTTCCATAATGGTCTGCGAAGGTGAGTATCATATGCTTGACCATGTGTATATGGGACCTCTGGTTTTTGAAACAAAGATGATGGTGATTCAGGTACAAGATGTGGTCCTCTATTGCCTCCACTATTAGGCCTCCTTTGATCCATGTTGGAGTGAGTTTGTTGCAAAGGTCGATTTTCCATTATTTGAGACATGTCAAAATCATGAGGTATCTTGGCTCCACTTTGTGCCATCATTTGTAAGAAGTATTGTCTATCCCTCCTCATTATTTCCTCAACCAATCGATTGAAATGGGGATTCATAATGGATTCTTCCACATCTGCTGAATGTATGGAAAAGTTGTCCATATTGTCATTGTGTGTAGCATTGTTGTTTGTAGTGCCCATGTTCTCAACATTTGGAATGTTTCTATAGGCATCCATGTCAGGTAATGTAGTATGATCAGAATTGAAAAAGATATCATTGTCATACTCATAAGAACTCATGTTTGCGGACTCTTGAGCCTCTTTAGCTTCTCTCCTAGATTTTTGAAGATGGGTTTCAACCATGAACTAGGTATTGACCGAGATGTGTGAGACTAGATGAAAATGGAAAAAGTATGGAAGACCAAGAGTTGGATGGAATGTAAATGAATCTAAGGTGTACTTGCAATGTCCAAAGTGTAAGACCAAGTATGTATGTAGTAGAGTAGGTGTGGCTTCCAAAGAGAGGATGGTTTCTCTTGAAGAGGTAAGTTAACCTTGACTCTAAGTAAGACCAAATGAGACCGAAAGGTAAGAAACCTTGGTGAGGGACCACTCAGCAAAGTGTTGTTGTGTGTAGTGTATTGACAAAGTATGATGAGGACAAGCAAGTGACCTTTTGACTCAAGTTTAGACAAATGTGAATGTAATGTAAGGTGTAAAGCAATGATGGACTTTGTGAGACCCAAAGACAGGTTGAATGCTAAATGAAACCCTGGAGAAATGACCTAGGAAGCTCAAGAATTTTGAAATTGAGTGTGTTTGTTTGCTGGACTGTAACAGTTTTTTAATTCTGAACACAGACGCGCTTGTATACTTCACAAACACGGTTTCCTGACACAGGCGTGGCTCTGTTTAACACAGATGTGTTTCTGAGATTTTGTGCAAATTGCAATGTTGATTCTGGGAACACAAACGTGTTTCTACCCTTCACAGACGCGGTTATACAACACAGATGCTATTATGTCCGACACAGACACGTTTCTATAAAATTTGTGCAATTTTTTCCAATTTGTGAAGTCATTTTTTTTTTTTGTGACCAAATCTGACTGTTTGACTGTTTTTCATGACAAGAGGACACAGTGTTGATGAAGACCCAATGTTTGCAAGTGTCTAGACTCAAAATGACTTTAAGAAAAGTATGTTGTTTGATGTAAAATTGTTTTGCATACACTTGAAGACACAAAAGACACAATGTTTTTTTGTTTGGTCTTGGATGTTTTGAATGTTTAAAATAAGTTAAGAACAATTATTATGGCTAGCCAAGACAATAGTTGTTGATCCCACATGGGGTTTTACCCCCGAGGCTATGCTATTCAGAGCGGATACTTAGAGGCTTGACCTCACTGGCTCCACCCTCGGCACTCACTTCTCGAGTAAACCAAGCATCAGTCCCCATGAAAACTCCCCGTGGCGAACTGTGTATCTCTACTAAGAACCATATGTGTGTGGGCCGCTACCAGAGGTCCAACCTCCTGCCCCAACAACTAGAAGGATTTGGGCTTCTAAAACAAAAAGGTGCTAGTAATGGCATCCGCTCGTGTGGCCATACATGCGACACTTTCAGCTTTGTAAATATAGAAGGCTCCCAACCGGTAGGGGTTACGCCCTACAAATGATCAAATAAATTTGATCAAACGGGTTTATGGGGAGACATAGTGTCGGTATGAAATAATCAACACACGTTATCCATAGTTTTCACCATGAATACAGTTGTTTATAGTGGTTCAGAAGAGGTGGGTTTTCCTCGCTACCACTTGGGTCGTTCTCTTCTCACTAGTAGTCCTAATGACCACACGGGAAGACAGGCCCTCTAAAGATTAAACAAAAAAGAGCCTATTGTTCAAGACACAAAAGACAATGATTCAATTTTAGTGCACCAATTGAAGTGTTTGCTAGTCTATGAAAACAAGGCACACAATAAAATTCCAAAAACCCTTGCCAAGGACCTGCAGCAAAGAGTTGTTAGTAGTTTGGATTGTTTCAAATAATCACCCCTTCCTGCAAGCACACAAGTTAGGTAGATTTTAAACCCAAAAGACTTTGTGACAATAGGGGCCTTCAACCAAACGATTTTGCTTTCAAGACAAGCTGCACCAATTTCATTAGCTAGATCTGAAAATGTTAGCTCAAAATAAACCAGATCTGAAACCCTAAATGCAAAATCCCAAAACTGAATCAATAAAACCCAAAATTTGAAACTAGTGAACACAGACGCGATTACCCTCAACACAGACACGACTTCGGGACACAGACGCGGTTCTGTGAGGCACATACGTGACTACAGAACGCAGACGCGACTTATGGGCACAGACGCGACTAAAAACACCGCAGACACGACTTAATAACACAAACACGCTTCCCCAGAACCTACAAAATAAAATACTGCCAGTAACACAGACGTGATTCCAGATGTCATAGACGCGCTAGAAAAACAAAAACGCGATCTGAAAGTGCGCAAACGCGGGAATATCAAAATGCTGTCGAAAACGTCAGATCTGCAACTTCAAAATACAAAATCTACAACAAGGATGTTAAATGTAAAAGGGACAAGAGTCCCATCGGGCGTGCCAAAATGTATATGGTGAAAATGGATAACAATAATAACGATATTGAAAGGCTAAATGAATTCAACCACAAAACCCTAGCCTAACAACAACAAAGATCCACCATAACATATGAAGATTACCTAAGACAATGCAAATCAAACGAAATCACAAAGATTATACCATCACATGTCCAATAGGGTTTGGATCTCCATTCTTTCTATCTCCATTGATCTTGCTTGATGTATTTGCTCTCAGATTTTATGTGCACAAGAGCTCAACAAAGAACAGAATGTGGTTGCAAGTAGGATCGTAGTGTAGTCAAGTCATTAAGATGATTATAATGCATAGAACGATTAGGGTTTGATAATGAAGGAAGCATCTCCTTATATAGAAGACACAATAAGAAATGGAGGGATAAGATTGAGAGGTGTAAAAGGAGGTCGGCTATGATTAGAGGGTAGGTAAAAGAAATAATAAAATAATGAAAGGGTAGGTAGTGTATGAATTAAGAGATGAATGACATGTGTCACGGGTAGAAAAGGTTAATGAATTAATTAAATAAATAAAGTTTTATTTAATTAATAGAAGAAATGAGATCAATTAAATAAATAAGATATTTATTTAATTTTAGGAAAAAGGATAATTTAAATAAATAAATGTATTTATTTAAATGAGAAATAAGGCTAGAAGAGGATAAATGAATTAATTAAATAAATAAAGATTTATTTAATTAATAGAAGAATTAGGCTTAGATAATTAAATAAATAAAAATATTTATTTAATTAGACATGACAATTTTAGGTGTCTACAGTTTGCATATGAGACACTTAGGGAGATGTGCATATATTGGGAGTGTGTATGTACAAGAATTTACACCTTTTATGGTGTGATCTTATTTTAACTTTATCATATCCACTTATTATGGAGTGATAATTCCACCTTCGGTGGGTGATCCATCTCATGTGGAATATTTTACTATTTCTCCTACCTACCCTTGCATCTCATTGAGCCACATGTCATCATTGTGTGCTTTCTTGTCTCTTAGCCTTGCCTTTATAAGCAGGCTCATCTACACTGTATGTAATTCTTGATGATACATTCGATCTCTTTTGCATCTCGATAGGAATACAACTTATTCTTGTCATATTTTATATCTCTTGTCATTGTGTTATCTTTTGGTCTCTTTGATCTTGGTTGCTTCAAGCATAATATCATAGATAGAACACATGTATGGATGGTATTGATCATAGATGTGTTCATATGGAGGAGGAATATATTTATAGCTTGGATATGGACCACTTGGTATGGTATTGTAATGAGGAGCACTAGGTCTAGGTTGATATATTTCATGACCATGAGGATAGGAGGTATCATAAGAATGATCTTGGATATTTCCCCCAAATCTGACACGAGGTTTCCTTGTGTCATGATTTTGAATATTTGCTAGTGTAATTGTATGCATTGGTATGATCTTGGGTATTATCATGAGCATGTGTAGTGGTAGTACTCCTCCATTGGAAAGGATGACTACGGGTTTGTTCATGAGAGTTCTTAGTAAAATTGACCTGAGCATAGGTATTGGGAACTTTTGGTTTTTGAAATAAGGATGAAGGTGACTCAGGCACAAAATGCTCTCTCCTATTACCACCATTATGTCCTCTAGGATTTGCCTTTGTTTGATTCCCTTGATTTGCGTCCTCCTCTGTAATTTGTGACATATCAAAATCATGAGGTAGTTTCATTCCACTTTGCGCCATGACTTGAAAGAAGTATCGTGTATCTCTTCTCATGATTTCTTCAACCAATCTATTGAACCTTGGGTTTGTGATATTTTCTTCAATGTCTATGGAAGTGATAGATGCATTTTCATTATCATTGTTGTTGTCATTTTTATTGTTTGGTATATTACTGCATTTGTCAAATGGATTGTAAAATTTGTCTCCATCAAAATCATAGTAACTCATGTTGAGATATCTCAGAGCTTCTTTAGATTCTCTTCTAGACCTTTGGGAACGAGTTTCAACCATGAACTTGACCTTGGCTAAAATGAAAGATGGAAGGAAATGTGAAAACTATGGAAGACGAAGAAAGGATATGAGATGGAATAAGAATCTAAGGTTGTCTTGCAATGTCCAGAAAGTAGGTTCAAGAAACGTGTGATCTAAAGTAAGGTGCAACTTCCAAAGAGATGATAGATCTCCTGATGGGGTAAGTTGACCTTGACTAAAGATGAGCAAATGGGACCCTAAGATGATAGATCTGATGCGAGAACCACTTAATGATATGTTGTAGCAAGTTTGCAAGATATGATGAGGACAACAAAGAAACCTTTTGACTCTAGTTTGGAAAATATGTACGAGGGATTGCAAATGAAGGGAAATAACGAACAAATATGTGACCAAGATTGGTTGAATGAAAATGATGGAGCTCGATAGGAAATGCCTTAAATCTCTTTAAATCTCAAAACTTTAGCTTGTTTTTCTCTTTTCAAATTTTGCAAAATGTTGTTCTAAAACGGAGACGCGAAACTGTCTCGCATAAATGTGTTTTCACAACTCAGACACAGTTTTAGGTGACACGGACACAATTTCAATTGTTGAACTAATAATGTTTTTCTTTCTGACAAAAACACGATTCTACCCTATGCAGACACGATTTCCCAACCCAGACGTGGTTTAAACTGACACAAACACGATTTTGAAAAATATTTTGTAATTTTGTCCAATTGTTAAGTTGTTGAATGTGACCAAATCTTAATGTTGAGTGTTTTTGCGGCAAGAAGACACAACAAACAATGAAGACACAATGTCTGAAAGTGTGTTTGTCTGATTTGAATAAAAACATGCAAGCACAAATCCTAAGGTTGGCCAGGACAATAGTTGTTGGATATTACTTGGTATCCCAACTACGCTTATTCAAAGAGGATACTTAGATGCTTGACCCCACTGGCTCCACTCCATGACACTCACTTCTCCGAGGCAGCCAAGCACCAGTCCCCATGAAAAATCCCCATGGTGAACTTTGTATCTCTACTAAGAACTGTAAGAATGTGAGACGACATTAGAGGTCCGACCTCCTGTACCAACAACTAGAAGGTTTTTGGCTTAGGACCAATCTCCATGAAAAATCCCCATGGTGAACTTTGTATCTCTACTAAGAACTGTAAGAATGTGAGATGACATCAGAGGTCCGACCTCCTGTACCAACAACTAGAAGGTCTTTGGCTTCTAAAACAAGGGGTTTTCAGTAAGGGCTTCTGTTTGAGTGGCCATAATCAGCAACGTGTTATGCTTTGTTAAGGAAGGCCTCCCAATCTTGTAGAGGTTGCACTCCATGAGGTTTTACGTGTCACGTAGACACCGAGGAAGTCGTAACGTCGTTATGGTAGTATGTAACACTCGTTGCTTACAACTTTCATCACAAACATTTTTATTTATAGCGGTTCAGAAGATCTTGGCTTTAGCCTATTACTAATTGGGTTGTTACCTCTCACTTGGCCTTATGGGCTACTCGGGAGGCAAGCCCTCCTACCTAAATAGAAGATGATAACAATTTCTCTTACACCCAAGGTCCAATGGAAGGCGAGGGGAGAGGATACTTTTGTTATCAACTATAGGGTTATAAACATAAAATGTGCAAAGAGCACCAAACACTTCAAACAAGTTCTTTAACCCCAAATAATAAAGATATATGACCCTCATTAGACTAAAAATACAAAGACACACACCTAGATTACCCCTCCAACAAATGATTAGTAGTTTTGATAGAGTACCCCCACTTGCAAGCACACTAGTTAGGTAAATTTAGAAAATCCAAATCCAAATGTGAAAAAGGGGCCTTCGACAATACGTTTTTTGATAAATCCAAAGATCTGATTTTCTACAAATTCTTTTGCATCAAAATTAAAATCACAAAGAACAGATCACCTGTAGAATTTCAAGACATTTCCATAAATGTAAGAAAATACAAAAAATTCGCTAATTTACTCCCAAAATTAATAAAAAATTCAAAATTGATCCCAAAAATCTGAATTTTATATTGGAAACTCCTAATACCATTCCCAACCTACAAAAACAATTCTTGCAAAAATTCCAAGGAGTTTGTGACATATGATTAAATCATTCTAAAGCCCTTATTTTTAAAGATCTATTTTTTCACAAATTATTTTGCACAAAAATTAAAATTATAAAAAACAGAGCCCCTGTAAAATTCTGAGAAATTTCCAGGAATGTAAGAAAAACCAAAAATTTCGCTAATTTGCTCCCAAAATTAATTTTTTTATGAAAAATCATAAAAAAATCATAGAAATTTCAAATATGCTCCAAAAAATCTAAATTTTGGATTGAGCACTCCTGATACTATTCCCAACCTACATAAAGAATTTGATGCAAAATCCCAAGTTGTTTGTGAGATCTGATCAAATCATTGCAAAACCCTAATTTTTAAAGATTTGATTTTTCACGAATTATTTTGCACCCAAATTAAAATCACAAAATAGACCCTTTATAGAATTTTGATAGTTTTCCAGCAATGTAAGAAAATCTGAAAAATTCGCTAATTTGCTCCCAAAATTTACTTATTTTAATCAAAAATCATAAAAAAATCATAGAAAACTCAAATATGCTCTAAAAAATCTAAATCTTGGATTAAGCACTCTTGATACTGTCCCCACCCTACAAAAAAAATTTGATGCAAAAATTACAAGCCGTTTGTGATAACTGATCAAATCTCTCCAAAATCTTAATCTTGTGTCCAAAACCCTAGCTGCACAAGGTTGTTCTCCAAATTGTTTTACAAAACAACAATATAGGGTTAGAAAAACCTGCAAAAAAACATAGATCTAACAAAAATTCATTTCCCACTGGGTGTGCCAAAATGTATACGGTAAAAAGTGATGATGAACTATTGTAAAACTCTAAAGATCCAACCACAAACAATTTAAGTCCTACAATGAAACATCCACCATACACCAATGAAGATACCTAAGATCATGTAAATTGATAAAATAAATAATATTACCATTCACATGCCAAGTAGGGTTTCAATCTCCATTGTCTCCTATCTCCCTTGGTTTTGTTTGATATATTTGCTCTCAGATTTTATGAGTGCACAAGAGCTCAACAAAGAACAGATTGTGGTTGATAGCTTGATCGCAAGAAAGCTTGATTGCATATGAGTGTTTAGACACATTGATTATCTAGCTAGATTGATTAGGGTTTATAATGAAGGAGAGTATTCTCTTATATAGAGAACACTGCAGGAAATGGAGGGATACGATTAAGAAGTGAAGAGGATAAATGGTCGACTAGGATTAAAAAGGTAAGTAGAGAAAATAAGAAAATAATGAGAGGGTAGGTGGTGAAGAAATTAAGAGATGAATGACATGTGTCATGGGTAGAAAAAGGTAGTGAAATAATTAAAAATATAAAGATCTATTTAACTAATAGAAGAAGTGGGATTAATTAAATGAATAAAATATTTATTTAATTTAAGAAAATGATGATTTAAAAAAATGAAAGTATTTATTTAAATTATAATAGGGCAAGAAGAGGATTAATGAATGAATTAAATAAATAAGAATTTATTTAATTAATAGAAGACTTAGGATAAAATAATTAAATTATTTATAAAATATTTATTTAATTAGAGAGGACAATTTTAGGCATCTACAGGTATGAAGCATTATTTCCTAATAGGCTAAACCAACAAGATGCAAATAAATAAACATATATTGGTCTATATCTAATAGATGATACATAGGGTTGAATATTTGAACAATTTAAAGGCCAAGATAGAAAATCAAGTGAAAAGTAGGGTGATACTTTGCTTTATGATTGACGAGTCTCTACAAATAATGAAGATTTAGATATCACTTGAATGTTGTCCAGGAAATAGGATTTTTACATGAAAAGGATGCCTTAGAACTTACATTAGTTTTGTGCTCTATTAGAGGACTTGCTCATAGGTTTAAGAGAGGTTCGTGGTTGCAGATGAATCATCTAAGTCCGTATGTGTCCTTGCATATAGTGGAATTTCATTCTTTTGATTGCTTGATAGGTCTTTGTTTGCTCTACTACTTTTGTTGACTTGAGAATTGGTGATATTTCAAAATATCTTGCAAGGATAGTAATTTTATCACAAGGAGATAAGTTCTCATGGATCAACCCCCATAAATGTGTACAAAAATTTGAAGGAAATAAGGACTGATGGACACCTAAAATTGACCACTATAGTTTGGTCAATTTTAGTCACTTTCGTTAATCCATCCTATGTCAATCCCTCTAAGGCAATTAATTCAATTAATTTTCCTTACCCTTACCTTTTATCTATTTGATTAAAATATTACCCCTTGTTGGTGTAATTAAGTTGTTGCACCTTGATTATTCTTCACCCAGGTCCTAATTACATGCCACTTAATCTTACTTAAAGACCACATAGGAGCTTTTAGGAGCATCTACACTTTAGGTGGTGTTATCATGTTATCACATTCCACCTTATGTGGTGTCTCCACCTTTAGTGGTCTTATCATGTTATCACCTATCCACCTTAGGTGGATCTTCCACCTTTAGTGGTTTTATCATGTGATTACTTTTCCACCTTTGGCGGGTGATCCACCTTTAGTGGATGTATCACATTATCACTTGTCCACTTTAGGTGGGATGACAACTTATCCTTTTTTGTCTCGTGGCATATTATTATGACATGCATCATAATATTGTGCACTCTTTATGTCTCACCTTGGCCTATTTAACCAAGGGCTCTCCTATGTACTTTCATCCATTGTTATTCAATCCAGTTGTTTGATGCTATTTGCATTATTGATAGGAATACAATGTATTCTTGTCATATTATTTGTCTCTTATTATTGTGCTTTCCATTAGGCCTCTAGATCTCAGGTGGCTACCTTCATAGCCAAATCTTACATGGTATCAAATATTTTAGAGTGCCTTTGGATAGTCATTTTTGAGAGATTTTTGGTACATTTTGGGGTTTTGTTTTTGTGGCTTTGTATTGCTAGTGAAAATCAGAGCTTGTTGGGTCAAATAAGAGGTCACCATTGGGTTTAGAAGGTTTTATAAAGTCAACATTGCCTTTTGTTTTATCCAAATCAAACTTCAGAGGTCAGATTTATAGGCATTTGAAGTTTGGAAGTGTCACGACAATATATGCAACATAATTACACAAGTGATTTTCAAACAACAATATCTTAGTCATCCTAGTTCCTTTTTGCGATTTATTTTATTTTATTTGTGGTATAATTTCGTGCTCTTTGTAGTGGTGCAGGTGTTTTCTATTTTTCATACATTGATTTTTTAGAAAATTGCAAAATCCCTATTTTTGCAACTTTTAGGGCCTCATTTGGCTCATATGGACTCCTTTTTAGTTGCAACTATTTTTTTGAAAGTGCATAATTTTTCCTATATTTCATAGTGGTGCTATCAATTTGTAGTCATTGTGATAAGAAATTCCACTTTCAAAACATGGCCTTATTTGTCTTATTTTTGGCAAATGTAATGTATAAATTAGAATTTGGTCTTTTGCATATTGAATTGAGTCTAATATAGCCTAGTTGTTGCTGTTGTAAACATCAAAATCAGAATTCCACTTTACTTTTGTTTTGAAAGTGGCCATTGTAAATGCACTGAGTATAAAGTGACAAATCATTTTCTTTGCAGGGTTATTTGATTTAGTGAATCTAGAGGGTAATCTTGTGGTGGTTGATTGCATTCTTTTGCATGTTTTTTGTCTTCTACTGATGGGAAATTTCAATTTCAACTCCTAACATCACATAATTATGCATCATGGAATATATCATATGGAATTATCTCATGGGAAAGGATCCAACAAGAAACATAAGTAATCAAAGCCTAAGCCAAACAAAGATATAGCACAATCTTCCTCTCCTCAACAAAGAAATTCTACACCCTCTCTTAAGGGGGAATCATCTATGAAGGAGAAGCCTACTTGTGCATATTGCAAGAAACCAGTCCATGATGAACACCAATATCATCTAAAACAAATTGATGAGTTGAAGCATCTTTTTAAGAAGATTCAAATCAAATTTCCTTCAACAATGTTAAGGGGCTTATCATATTCTTCTTCATCATCATCTACGCTAGAGAAACATAAGGGGCAAGCACTTGTTGCAATTTCTGATTCCAATTCAAATTGGTGGATACTTGATTCGAGAGCTTCGCATCACAGGGATTCTTCAAAGAGTATGTTCTCTTCATTTGAGTCTTGTTCGCCACCACACATCCTGATGGATAAAAACACACACAAATGCATGTTTGTGGGAAGGGATTAATTGACATGGATGGAAAAGCATTCTATGATATTTTATGTGTGGCTTCATTGTCAACCAATATCCTTTCCATCTATCAAATCACTCATGTTGGAGCAGGAAAGAGTGTTGAGTTCACACTAGATTTTTTCATCATTCGAGACTTGGAGAGTGGAGATATCATTTCTACTAGGGTGGTGGCTCATGCATCTTGGTTGTACTCCTTTTTAGACTTTGTTCCTATTGATGACTTTGATTTTTCAGATGATGATCACACTTCTAGTGTGGATTCAAATATTGAGGATAAATTTGGCTACTTGAACTTGGATATTCTCACATGTGATCTAGTTCTTGAGCCTTGCATTCCATCTCCTCCTGTTGATATCACATCTACTATTGCTCTTGATGATGCTTGTGTTGCTACAGTTTTGGCTTCTTGTGATTTAGTGTAGGAGGATATAAATTGTCTTCCAAATATAGTTCCTTGGGATGATTACTTGATAGACATTGTAGGTTTGTTTATGGAGTCATACATTGCATATTTGGGAGACATCATTGATGATTTTCATCTTCTCTTTGATGGAGATGATCCTTCTTTAGTTGTTGTGAGGGAGCGCTCTGACCCTCTTGTTCATTTTCTACATGATCATTCTTTCGAGGTTGACATGACTATGGATACTTATGTACAAAATTTGGAGGAGGTATCTTTATCTTTAGAGGAGATAATTGAGTCTTTGGATCATGCTCTACATTCATCTTCACTAGATCCTAGATTGTTTTTCTCTGTAATGTGGCCTAGTACACTTGATTTAGAAGGGGCAACTCAACATCAACATGGAGACACTTGAGCAACTTTTAGAGACTCCATACATCTTGAGTTTTCTTCCTACATATTCCATTTAGGAATGAGAAGACTTCATACATACAACTTTGGTTTTGTTTCTTCCTAAGGGGATAAACATTGTTCAACAATCATGGACCATCTTCTACATCCAGTTTCGAGCTACCACCATTGGTGCACATTCTGCATTGAGGGGGGGATACATGGTATCTCTTCTCTCTTATCGGGGAGACTTTTTCCTCAAATGAGGTTTTGTTATTCTCATTCACCATTATCTCTCTTTTGGGGAGGATTTTTGTCCCACTGGGTTTTCTCCTTTTCTCTGTTTGTAAGGGATTGTGTTACATCTGTACATGGGTACCTAACATAGCCTATGAGTTGGGACCCATATTTCATTGTTAGCTTTTGTGTACATTCTCGCTAAGTTGCACTTAAAGGGGGGTGTTGGTGTAATTAAGGTGTTGTACCTTGTAAATTATTCACCTAAGTCCTAAGTACACATCACTTGAGCTTACTCAGGGACCACATAAGAGCTTTTAGGAACATCTCCACTTTAGGTGGTGTTATCATGTTATTGCATCTCACTTTATGTGGTGTCTCCACTTTTACTAGTCTTATCATACTATCATCTATCCACCTTAGGTGGATCTTGTACCTTATCATGTGATTACTTTTTCACCTTTGGTGGGTGATCCACCTTTAGTGGATGTATCACACTATCACTTTTCCACTTTAGGTGAGATAATAACTTATCCTTTTCTGTCTCATGTCATAAGAATATGCCACTTGTCATAATATTATGCATGCTAATGTCTCACCTTGGCCTATTTAACCAAGGTCTCTCTTATGTACTTTCACCCATTATTATTCAATCTAGTTGATTGATTCTATTTGCATTATTGACATGAATACAATTTATTCTTGTCATATTATTTCTCTCCTATCATTGTACTTTTCATTAGGCTTCTAGATCTTGGGTGGTTACCTTCGTAGCCAAATCTTACACCCCTTTTATTTAACTAAATTCCCCAAATCTCCATCACCCCCTTTTTCCTACAAAAAAAAGTATTAAATTAACTAATCTAATTCCTTTTTTTTTTCTCTCCAAATGTCAAATATTCCAACTTTTCCCACTTGTCCCCTAATCATCTCCTAATCTCCACTTAAATTTTTTCCAAGCATTTGCATAGGGGTTAACTCCTTGCCATAAATGGCCATCCACTTTGTCCCCTCAACCTTAAATGCTTTCTCCTTTTGAGAGAAAGTACACATGGGCCCTCTTTCAAAAGGTCATATCAAATGATTCTCCTACCTTTGGAGTGTGAGGACAAGAAATGCCTTTATTGCAAGATCTTTCTTACACTTCATGGGTATAATATCCCTCTCAAACTTTCCCATGTTTCCACTTGGCAACATTTCATGGCTTGAGAGGACAAAATCATCCTCCTTCATTGATTCTCATAATTGCATCTTCGCCTTCCATTCCTTTCTCCCCTAATTCATACTATTAAACTTTTAGCCATTTTTTACAATCATCTACCATCTTGCATTGAAAAATCCATTGAGCACTGCTATGTTATCAAAATTTTGCAAGCACACATCAAAATGGACTGCATTGGGCAAATCTACACAACAAGGAGATCAACATACTCAATTTGCAATGAATTTCGTTACGTTTGCAATTTCGATCAATTTAGGAATCACATTTCATTCCACATCTAGAGAGAGAGAGAGAGAGAGAGAGAGAGAGAGAGAGAGAGAGAGAGAGAGAGAGAGAGAGAGAGAGAGAGAGAGAGAGAGAGAGAGAGAGAGAGAGAGATTCTTTGATCCTTTTAAATCACCAAATTGAAGTGTATCACTATTGATTACTCCTTTAATGCTCTAGAATGAGAGATAATACTTGGGAGATTGTGGATGTGAAATGAAAGCAATTAAATGTCTTTAAACACAGACACATAACATCAAATTTATGCCAAACACACATTTAGTTAGCTCAAGGCGAGCAAGCAAATGGGGTCAATTGACCATATTTTGAATTTGAATTTTTCTTAAAAAAAAAAAAAACCAATCCAAGAGGATGAGAATCTCATAAGATGAACAAACAATTGGATCCAAGTAGTAACTATACAAAAATATATTCATAAATGAATATGATGAATATACATATGAAATGAATTGTAAAAATGTTTGTAAAGATATAAATCAGAACAAGTATACGAGAATATGTGTATATAGATGAAAAAAACTTAAAAAACATAAAAATAATTTTACCATTACAAATATACTCTTTGAAATTGTAATAAAAAAGGGGCTTCCATGTGTGATTTCTATGTCCTTGATACATATGACTAGTATCTAGCTCACTAAGCTCACTAATTAAGCCGAAGGTGTATTATACTCACACATGGATGCAAAAACGTCCGTTAATAAAAAACTAGAAACATTTTATTTGACGTATTTGTGACCCTTAAATGCATAAAAAAAAAAAAAAATTATTATTACTTTCAAATTTAATTTAATTTATTTTCTCTTCCCATACACTAAATTAACTATTTTTTAATTATTTAATGTCAAATATATCTTCATTCCACCTCTTTCATCTACCACTCAATTTGAATTTAACTTATGCATTTATTTAACTTCATAATTATTCCGGTCTAATATTATTAATTATGAGGATTGAAATTGTCCCTACATAAAATTTATTTTTTCAAGAATAACAATAAAATAGAATATAAAATAAAAATATTATATATATATTTATATATAATAATTTAATATTAATTATAATATCATAATATAATAATAATTTTATATATTAATTATAATAAATAATATAATAAATTTTTAAATATATCATATATTCCTCTAAAATATAGCTATGCTAGTATATACTTCCTAAATTCTAGTGTGATTCTCTACGTAAAGTCCCAAGTTATATTTATAGAAAAATGGCCGTCAAATGTCCAGTCCGTCAAGAATGTTCGCCACCCTCGCCAATGAAAAGGACACTTTTTACATTGAAAAAGGCTTGACGTCACCGTCAACAAAGTATATCCGTAGAATTTCGAGCGCGTCAAGTGAAACCTTTAGTGAGATTTTGTGCAGTCGCTTTGATAATGAACCATATAACAACATTATCAGTAACTTCGAAAAAATAAAAACCATTATCAGTAACTTAAGAAAAACAGAAAAGAAAAGACTATGATAAAGGGTTTAAGCCAAAGCAGAGTAGGCAAGCCCGATAGTAAAGAAATCTAAAAACTATGATAGCAAATACTGGTTTAGTATGCATTAATTCCACTGTATTAAACCCCAATAGCTTATCCCCACTCTTTCACCATGTGAACGCCTGCCCAGGGGCTTTGCAGGGCCATCATCACGTCCGGGGTTCGATTCCCGGGAAGAATGTGGCCAGCATGTGCTGCTCGGCTCCTCCTTCGGCGACAGCTGTCGTTGCTGCCGACTCAGACCAGCGCCTCGTTGCCGACGTGGAGGATGGTAATGCTGATGTGGATGGCGATGGCGATGGCTCGTCTAAAGCGGGAGCGGCGAGTGGTGAATCGGAGGGCGGGAGATTGCGATGGAACATGCTGCTGAGCACCGAGGCCCTGGGAGATGCTCACTTGTTAAGGGCGGGTAGTGTGACGGATGCTCATGTGCTGAGAAGGAAGGGGCGGTTGAAGGAACAGGATGGACTTATTGAGTTTGTTGTTTCTATGCACAACACACATTCGCCCTCTGAGGTTTTTCATCTTTTCATCTCACCAGACATTTGTAATGTTTTCTTTGGAAATATATACAATTTTAGGTTTATTTTGTTATATTTTAATGAAGTAGATTATATTTACATTTAAAAAAAAAATAAAAAAATCTATCTTCAAAAAATAGTGTATGCAATGAAATTATGTTCTAAACCCACACACATAAGACAAGAGAATGAAGAATAGTATAGAATAACTTTTAACATCTATGAGATAAAAAATAGTCTATGGGACAGCCAACCAGACCAATCAAGCCTTCTACCTTTCATTTCTTCTCCTTTTCAAAGTGATAATGCAATCTGAAAAACGAAACAACCATCCAAAGCTTCGCTCCATTCCCCTAACCTCCTCCCACCCCTAAAAACAGTTGATCATGGTAACATAATGTCATGATCAACATGATAGCAAGGGGAAAAAACTGCAAGAACTATAAAGCCTATAGATGGAAACAGGTCCCTGTAATCAGGGTGACCCCAGCTTCTGTCAGACGAGTACTTTTCATCACCTATTCCCTCCCAGCAAGGGAGATCCTTTTCCAAGTACTTTTCGTCATTCTTGTTCCCCAACTAGTGAGAGCATTTTCTTCGTTTCCTTCTGGCTGAGTAGCAGGGACTTAAGCATCTTGATTGCCATCATTTTGAATATTCCAGCATTGAGATGAGATAACTAGATTTAACTAGGAAATTTGTCCTACCCTTGGGGCAGAGTGCACCTGCATTGCAGAGAGGATATTGAGGAGGAATGGCCACTTTTTGGCGGCTCTGGCAGTAGTGCTAGGAGAAGCTAAAGCAGCCATGCCTTTGGTCCTGTTAGGTTGACACATTGCAAGGGCATAGCTAGAGTTGAATGTACCACAGTACATGGGGCATTATGTGCCACCTTTAGGGCCACTTTGTTGGCCTAGAATTGGATTTGCATTAATACATTGGAAATCACCGAAGTCTTGGTGTGATAGAGAAGTTGATATCACAGAATTTTGATTAAAAATAGCTGAATTCCTATCTTTGCAAATGTAAAAATAATATCTCAAAGTTTGAAAGTATGCCAAGTTGAGCAAATTTATTAGAGAAATGAGCTCCATCCCCTAGCAGAACATTACACCAAGTAAAAGGTTTGGTCTACAGGGTTAGAAAAAATCATGAATTCAAGACCAAATAACTTTTTCACAGGTCAAAAACCAAAACAACTGCTCAATAATTGTTCATTCTCAAATTAACTGTTAAACATATTTGGCATAAACCATCCATGGATGAAGCCAATAAAGAATCATCTTAGGGGGTAGAAATTGTGATACTCTTAGAGGCTTCGTATCTTGGATAAATTATCAATGGATGAAGGCAATAAATATAAATCTTGGTTTTAGAGTTTACAGTATTTTTAAGACTTGAAACTTTGGATGAAGTTGAATATTGAACTTGCACGAAATGGTTTACTACTGAAATCCAAATTTAGACGTACTTTGCTAAACTCCTTTAACTTGAACTTACCAAAAAAATTAATTGAAGCTTGGGAAATCTTATTGCATTTTTACTTTAATATATCGAGGAATTCTTTATAACATTATCATTATGTAAATTACCTTATTCCATCTTTTGAAACTAGCCCTATAATTTGATTCCATTTTTAAATTGTCTTGCTCCAAAGTATTTTTGTATCGAAAGAATCAACTATCAAAATAATATTCTTGTTGTTTCAAACGATATGTAATGACCCCTTTTGTAAATGCCCTAGTTTTTGCCCTAAAATCACAATTCCAAGTAAAGCAAGAAATGAAATAGAGTTAGTGATATCATTTACCAATTTAAATTGTTGAACAAGGGAGATTGTAGGGTCAGGAACATTAGTTTAGTCATATGATATATCTAATTCATTATCAGAGTTCAATCATAGGGGAGTTAGGATAAGAGGCATGATAGGGTGCCTGAAGCGATCCTCTACCCTAGGCCCAAGAACGGATATACCATCCCTCTTGGCCTTATGTGGCTCTTTTGCTATCCATATGAGGGGGTGTACCTAGTGAGGTGTCCTATAGAGGCTCCCCCTCTTCTTTGCCCCCCTTATTCTCCTCCCTATGACGTGGGTTCCTCAATCCAATAGTCAACCATAGTAGAGGTTTGAGGCAAAACTACAATAGGGTGTCCAGAACATCCTTCCCTTCTAAGCCCAAGGGTGGGGCACTCCTTGCATCTCCTTGGCCTCATGGGACCATTGGTAATCCACCATGAGGTCGCGTGCTTAGAAGAGGACCTCATAACTATTTCCCCTCCTTGTGTTCCCTCCCTATCCCTATCATGGTTGTTTGCAGCATTTAAACAAATATATGAGCAATCCATATTATTATCTAAATCCTATATACAAGAGATCATATAATTCTAAAGTCATTCAAATCTGCTGAAGCATACCAAATACTAATTATTGCATAAATCTGCTGACGGCTTTATATAAGTCTGATTTGCTGATATACGCAGGTATATATCAGAATTCGTTCATCCTTTCCAATGAAGTGATTCTCCATATATATATACCCCGAGAAGGGATGAAGAGTCACCACTTTCTCAAGGTATGCCTCTTTGGAAGAGTCACAACTCTTCCTCTTAATTGCTGGCTTAAACTTAGTTATTATTTTAATTATCTCTTTCTTAAATGAAATTGCTGCCCTTTTAGATTAATCATAATCACTACTTATACTAATTGCTGCCTTTGTGAATTCGCTGCTCTTCTGAATATGACATCTGCTTAGTAACCAGAGGCTGCTCTCTCTAATAATTATTTTCTTCTTTTAATCTTAATGCTTCCCCCATCCTTATCTTACCTTCCTTTTATACCCCATCGTACCTCTCGTTGAAGGGAGGCAATCTTTCAAGAAGTCGGCCTTCATAAGATTGTTAATTTCCAATATTAAAACTTGGGTGCTAATCAGAAAGTCGGCCAAGAGTAAAAATGGATTAATTCTGTTTTCAATATAGTGGATCACACCTGAAGGAGAGAGAGGTCGGCCCTTGCTATTAGTTTGTTTTAATTATTATCATTTTTCTTTATCTTGGTTGGGCTTCAACAGGTAATTACTGCTTTCCTTATTTATAATCCCCTTATTGCCCCTAAGTCTGCCTCTCAGAAGAATATCGCTCAAGCATTATTTATATGAACACATTTTCTGATTTATTCTCAGTTCAGGGGCATGACACGATATCCATCATTGGCTGATCTCCTCACTTGAATAGGATTTTGTTACCACTTGATTTTGTTGCCAAATTACTATTGTTTTTATTGCTTCATCAATATGTATATAAGTAGATGTATAGCCATGCATAATGTATATACGTGTACGTACATGTATATGAAAATTTTGGCAACTTAAATATGTGTATAAAATAATTGACCAAGAGGGTAACAATCTAGACATAGGTTAAACCAATTTACGCTAGGTCTAGGTCTAATCACAAGGGTTGACATAGGTCACCGACACTTACTTGAAGTGACACAAGATGAAACAAGCCTTACTTGACCACAAGACTACTTGATGTACGTGTGACAATCTAGACGGCAACGCTTTCCTGTTCCCATGTTTGTATTCCTCTCTTCAGTGATGCTCTCCCTCTCTTTTGGGAGGGCGGGGTGGATTGTCCTACATCCAACTTAGAACCACGACTCTAGTTAGCCCATAACATATAATCATCTTCGATACATTGAAGACAAAAAATAAATCCCATGCCAATAATCATTAAAGATGAGCATTTCATTCACTTAAGCTCCTTTAAAATCAACCATCTGTACATAGATTCATCACAAAATACCATGCAAATAAAAAGCATCAATAGTATCATAAGGACTGTTAAGGAGGAATGTAACAACACTACATTGGTGAAGTAAAACTCATGGGACAAAATAAGCCACTGGCAATCATGACCATATAATATGGGCATATTCACCAAGTATTTGAGTGCTTGGTGGTTAGTAAAGAAAATGGATGGGGTGGCCAACTGGTATTACCTAAACTCTTGCAAGGCATATACTATTGTTCTTGTCTCACGATCTATGTTGGTATGGTTTTGTTTTGTTGTGTTCAACTTCCTGCACCCAAAATAAATTGGGTGATCCAAATTATCCTTTCTAGGTTGCACAAGCACCACTGTAATTGCAGCCTAGAGGCATCGTCACATGAAATTGGGTTGACCAATCTAGAAATTGCAGGCAATGGGTAATTGCTGATTTCTCCTCTGAGTTCTTTGATGATATGTTTTTTATGCACTTCAAATACAGAATAAAATACTTTCAGGTAAACAAATTGTGGTAAACTCGGTCATATGAAGAAGTTATGCAGAAAGTGGTTGGCTGATCACAAATCCAACCAGGGAGGATCTCACCAACAAGTTCATGTCTTAGAGCATTTAGAGGAGAAGGGGGTGGCCTTCCATGCATTTATGGTGAAATGACCTGCAGATTATGTCAAGTCTTTTGTAGGGTAGTGTTGACGTGTATTTTATACACAATCATACACAGAATAAAATATCAATAGGCATCTTATCCTCTCTTGAGAAAATAGTCTCTAACTGCTGAAGATCTGCAAAAAGGATCAGTTAGGTAGACTCCAAGGTTCTTTTAGTAGGGTCTCTACGTGTGGACAAGCTTTTTTAGTGGTATGATGTGATTTGCTGTTTCCTCCAAGGGGTCTTACGCATTCTAAAGCTCGAAGATTTTACTAAACTAAAAAAGGAACTTTCAAAAAAAAAACAAAAGAATAGGGTTTAAAGAGGTCTAATCTAGCCTAACCCTATGAATGACTTAGTATGGACGAGATTTGGCAAGACTCAACCAACTTCAATTTTGCCATAAGATAACAACTCAATTGAAATTAGTGCGATCTTCTAAGGTAATATAATGGTATTCAATGCATCAAAGATCAAGGACACTACTACGAAGGTACATATCCAAGACACAATGATAATTGAAGATTAAGGACTCAAAGTATTCTCCAGTCGACCACGCAAGGCGTTCCTACAATCAGCAAGAAGCTAGTGGTTTGGATTACGAATCCTACCAAATATCAAATCTCACACTTAGTCTTTCAAATTAACAAACTACTTCGATTGAGCACGATTCAAGTGTATCAAACAACCATGAAGATAACTCAAGAAATTTGCAACAAAACACCATAACTTCAATATTTTATTGATTTCCAAGTCATCATGTACAACAATTGCTTGAATTTCTCTCTTCAAGACTCAATCTTGCTACAAAATAAAATTGCTTCTAACTCTAATCTCTCTTACATCAACTATTGACTATTATCTGACTATTACTCTATTATCTATTATCCATTGAAATGAAAAATGGGGGTATAAATAGCATCCCCAGTTACAATGAAAGGTCCAGATTGAAAGTAAATCAACGGACAAGATCATGACACCTAAACCCTAATTAGGGTTTGTTACAAATGACCTCCTTTTTACTGAACAATATTGAATACATAGCCAAATATTAAATTTGGCACAAAAACCTAGGAGGTATCAACCAATGAGAAATAAGATGTCATGTCATCTGTAACAACCTTTCATCTAGAATCTTATTCCCTTTCCAATTCTCTTTCTTAGCATATGCAATGAATTTTGTCACGATTCCTTCGATTTCTGTGATTGGAATCTCGGGAAGATTCTTGATACTCTCTTCTAAGTGGATGACCTGATCGAATGCATCTAGAAGAGCTGCGTCCCAAGTAGGTTCAAGTTCCTTCGTTCTATCAATCAGGAGCATGGTGGCATACATCTGATCATACTGTTCATCTGTAACATCTGCGTCCTTGCAAAAGATGATCTTGATTCTATCCTTAAATTCCTGCATATCCACATCTGTCTCGACCTCGATCCTTCTGCCAAGAATGGTACGAAGTACCTCAAATACTCTGTCCTGGATCGGATTGATCACCTCCTCAACTTGACCACATCTAACACTGATGTCCTCGAAGAGAACACTCTTTATATGGAGTAAGGTTGACCACTGAAATAAACTGTGAGAATCACCTTCCAAGATCCTCTCCTGCGCTAAAATTCTTCTGGATGTATGTCTTATTACTTTCAAGACAGGGATGATAACGTCCTTGGTATGGGCAAATGCAGCTACTGTTACCATCAATCTGTGGATTATCTCAAGAACTTGGATAGCCTGATGAATAATCTTCGTCATCCTTGTAACAAACTCTATGGCCACTGTATGAGATCTATCCATCCAACTACATGTACACTGGACCAGGTTCCTGAATCTTTCTGCTTCATTGATCGATTGAAGGGGTAATGCCTGCACTGGTGATCTAACTGGATCCTGACGTCCCAAAGGTTCATTGATGTGACTGAAATATGTCCTCCATGCACCGACCTCTCTCTCAAGCTTTCTATTCTTTTCCACTTCTTCTCTAAGCTTGTCCTTTAATGCCTCAAATGTGTCGGTAGCATCATCCATTGTCTGCTCTGCTGTGGATGGCCCTAACTCAATAGTCTGTATATCATAATCCTCTGCTGGGATCTCACCCTCATATTTGTCTGCTGCCGGTGTAGCTATCTGCAGTTTTCTGGATCCAGTCTCATCTCGAATCATCTTGGACATCTTTGCAGCCTTCTTCTTCTCTGTTATCACATGTGAACGTCCAACAAGGCTCTCTAAATCAATTGCACTGTCCTCGTCCTCTACTACGATCACCTTGGTTAATCTTTCCTTCAACCAATCTGGAATATTCGATCTTGTCTCTTGAACTTGAATTTCTTTATGTACTATTTCTTCTTCTCTAGGAGGAGATGTCATTTCATTATCTTCATCTAAATCATAGTCTTGGAGAGATCCATCTGATGAAACATGCTGTGCCTGTCCTTCCTCCTGCCTGTCATTCTGTACCATAGACTCCATGGACTCTTCTATTCGAATTGTTCTATTCTCTGGTCTGGAAGAAGTACCTGGTGTTTGATCTTTGTTGGCACCTTGCTTTTTCTGGGAAGGCTCTTTCTTTTCTGATCTTTCCTTCCTCTTCGAACTTCTCGGATGGAGATTGCCCTCACTGGCACATCGAAGGTTACCTTCACCTGAATTCCTAGGATTAGGATTGCCTTCACTCACACTTGCTCCACCTTCGGCTGGTTTCTCTTCCAAAGTAAAAGACATAGCTATGCCTTGTTCTCTCAACTTCTGATGCTGAACGTCTACCCATCTGCGAGTACAAGACAAGACTGGTGCCATCAAAGCATCTAAATCCACGACCTCAGGCTCATTCCAATTCAAACTCATTGTTTTGCTTTCTCTATCATAGGAAGATTGGATGTGCCTGCCATTGTCCTGAGCTTGGTCGGCCACTCTGTAAATCCTGCATTTCCTGATGAAATCCAAAGGCAATCTAGAATGTATCTTTCGTTTCACTTCAAGATCATCTAGGAGGTTCATCATAAAATCTTCAATTTGGTGCTCATGTTTAAATCTTCTACCGACCGTCTCCTCTAAATGTCCATGTGGATCAAAACTATTTCTCCAAGCAAAAGATGAAAAAGAATACAAGGCTAACTCCTTCTCTGCGTCATCCATGGCTAAGACATTAGGACATACCTCAACTGAATTACCCAAAATAATAGGTACCTGAACTCCATTCTGATGTCTGTGTCTGAATGCCTTCACATATGCTGCCAACTGCCTTGTTACCTCAAGTAACACAATTCTGTCTGTCGGATACCTCGGCAACATGTATGGAGGTAAAGGACATCCATGCACTCTAATGTAAGTGAACTTGGGAAACTGAATGAACCAAGCACCGTACCTCTTGATGAATTCCTGGGCATCCTGAGATAATCTATTGTGAATCCCTCCTTGCAACGTCCTTGTGATGTTCATCGTGAAAGTATCATTAACTAACTTATAGTTTTTCCCTGGCGGATGATGCAAGTAGGCATAGGATTCACAAGCTCTGACCTCACCGGGTCCTCTTCCAATCACTCCTCTGTGAGGTAGTCCTGCGTACTCAACACTCCTGATCAAAGCATAGATGACATATGAACTCATGTGGAAGGACTTAGTAGCCCTGAGTCTCCTCAACTGTACGTCTAAGCAATGGCTAATTATCCTAGCCCAATGTATCGTACCCTTTCCTTGAACAATCACCTGGATGAAGTAAAACATCCACTTCTCGAAATAGAAGGCATGAGGGGCTCCTGTAACTCGGTTGAGCATAGTAATCAAATCTCTGTACTCCTCCTGGAAATCAATCCGGTGCGGTGTGTTCGGTACCTTGCTTAGACGGGGACGACTCTTGAGTAGCCAGTTCTTGTTGATTATGCTTAAGCAAGCATCTGGATCATCATCGTACACTGATCTGGCTCCTTCAATGCTCTTGTATATCATGTCCCTGTGCTCTGGAAGATGGAAAGCTTCACCTATAGCTTCCTCTGAAAGGTACGCCAAAGTGTTTCCCTCATTGGACACAATTGTCCTGGACTGTGGATTGTAGTGACGGGCACACTCGATCATCAACTCGTGGCACTGAATAGCTGGAGGAAAACCGGCCGCCTTGATGATGCCACTCTCTATTATTCTCCGGGCGACAGGTGATGGCTTGCCAATGTAAGGGACCTCTCGAAACTTCTTCGTGCTGAAGTTCCCCAAGTTTGTATCTCCAATGTTGCTCCACTTCGACACGATCTTGGTCTCCACTTCTTCGGTCTTCTGATCTTCTTTCATGAGAGCTGAGCGGCTGGTGGATGCTCCCGCCTTCGGGGTCGCCATACCTACACAACATTTCATTATAAGGACTAGATTTTGCAATAAATAACATAGATTAGAGAGAGAATTTTTTAGGAAACGTCATGATAAGTCTCTAGAGTTATCATTTCCTAAAAAACTACGACGATTGAGCTAAGAGATTCAAAATTCAAAACCTCAAAATTTAAAATATGACGATCAACAAATAAAGCAATAAAATCAAATCGCCATACCTCAATAGAGAGCTAGCTCTAGAATGCAAAAAGACAAAAGATCGCCTAGGCAAAATTGATGTATAAATGATCTTCAAAGTTATCTCCTCAAAAGATCAACTTCGCCACCTTTGGATTGAACGTGATCTTCAAATATCGCCTCTGGTGTGGTCTTCCAATTCGCTCAAATGAAGTATCGCACCACCTTTGATGTAATAGCGCCACCTTGGATTTGAATGGAATTCGCACCCCACACTTCGCACTTCCTTCCTTCTCCTTAATTCGCATGTAGAGGGATAAAAATAATGATGTGAAAACAATAGTTTTCACCCTCCATATATAGCGCTTGCACCTCTCCATGCCCTTAGGCCGACTTGGAGATAAAACAATTTTTAAAATGATTTTTAAATTAAATAGCAAGGCCGACCTCCATATATGAGCGCTCCAATTCGATTTTTTATTAATTAATTAATGATTAATTAAATGCCTTTCGTTTTAATTTATAAATTTCGATTTTTAATAAAGGCAAAATAATTAATAAATGACCAACGCCATACTAAATGCTAATTTAAATAGGATTTTCAATTTTATCGAACTTAGCATTTAAGGAAAATTTGAAATGTTTATTTGGCGCCAAAATTATGAAAACGAAAGGGACGTACCTCATCGCCCTGGTCCCTTGGAGAGGGACAGGAGCGATCCATGATTTTGTCATGTTTTCAACGTTCATCTCCTTCCTTTCCACGTTCAATATCGATCATTTTGATGGGTCCTTCGAATTTGATTGCCTTGCATGTGCGCATAAGTGCCTTTGGGTGTTCATCGCCCTGGTCCTTGTCTAAAGGACAGGAGCGACCTCCATGTTTTCACGTAGACCTCGCATTTTTGATCTTCGATCCTTCATTGTAGAGCGAATAACATCTTTGTTCGTTCCTTCTATGCTCGTTCCATTTGTTTGCATGTGGTGTTTGGACATTTAGAGGGATCATCGCCCTTGTCCCTTGGAGAGGGACAGGAGCGATCCATGTCTTTCTCCATAATCTTAGCAACTTTAAACTTCAATCTTCGTTGTGATGTCTTCCAAACGCCGTCCTTTACCTTGTTCATCCTCGCCTTGCCTTGACTGTGAAGGATTATGAGTGCTTTTGATGGGATCGCCTTGGTCCTTGTCCAAAGGACAGGAGCGATGTGAGCTTTTTAGCATGTTTGACGATGTTTGGACGTTCAAGACTCTTGCATGTGATCTTCAAACGATGTCTCGAACCTTGTATGATCTTGTGGAGTATTTGACTTGGCATGAACTCGAAACAAAACGAAGAGTCCAAGGCAAATCGCCCTGGTCCCTAGGAGAGGGACAAGAGCGATATGGCCCCTATGTACACCTTGGTGATCATTTTACGTTCAAAATCTTTGTGTATCACCTTCAAAAGGCACCATGGACCCTCTAAGACCTTGCAAACCCTTGATCTTACGTAAATCTTGCATGAAATGGCCAATATATCCAACATCGCCTTGGTCCCTTCCTGAGGGACAGGAGCGATCTAGGTCTTAGGGTGCAAATTTCTTCATTGTGATGACCTTTAAGTGCTTGTGCTCGATGAAGATGCCTTAAGATGTTCTTGCCATCCTTCGTCTTGACTTAGATCGATTTCAAACTTAAGTAAAAGGCAATATAACCATTGTATCGCCCTGGTCCCTTGGAGAGGGACAGGAGCGATCCATCCCTTGTGGCCTTCATTTCATTTCGTCACGCTCCAAATTTATATTCAACGGATTCGTCATGCTCTACTCCATTCATCCATGCCTTGATATCGTCTGCAACTTGGCAAGAAAATTAATTATAACAAAAATCGCTCTGGTCCCTTCCTGAGGGACAGGAGCGAACTGGGCATTTTGGGACCCTTGTGGACGTTTAAAAATCTTCAATTTGTATTCAATGAATTCATCTCACGCTCTTCCTTGCCTTTGGACGTAAACTTGTCTTGATTTTTACCTGGATTTTGCTCAATGAAGGACATCGCTCTGGTCCCTGGGAGAGGGACGGGAGCTATAAGGTACTTCGCCCTGGTCCCTTCCTGAGGGACAGGAGCGAAGTTTGCATTCTGGACCATTCTCCTTTGTGTTAGCACTTCAAATTATATTCATTTGGTAAAGCATCTTCCTTTGGACCTCTTCAAATCATCAAGTCAACGAAATCTCGCAAGGACAAGGCAAAATTTGATTTGTAGCTCCGGTCCTTCACTGAGGGACAGGAGCGATTTTCCTCCTGGAGGCGTTTCGGTGCTCATGAAAATCTTCAATTTATATTCAATGGAAAGATCTCGCCGTTCTCCATCACTTCCAATTTGAAATTCGTCTTGACTCTGCAGGAATAGTGAGATATTTGAAAATGAGCTCCCGTCCTTCACTGAGGGACAGGAGCGATTTTGCTCCTACAGGCCAAAATAACATGATTTTTCACATTTTAACACTTCACAAGGCAAAAACAAATCATTTCCAATGCCCAGGATCAAAAATCAAAAAGGTCAAAATTTAGTCAAAATATTCAATCGGACAAAAATTCACACTTCACTCTCAACACTTAGACAAATTTAAGCTCTGCATCAACATTCCAATTGAACATTAGACCATTCTGGCGAATTCATTGCATTCAAAATTTGCATCCTAGAAAAGGAAGCTCAAAAGCTCTCAAAAAACGACTGGATTTTGGCCTGAAAAGACAAAAATAAAAACCCTAAGGCTTGACCCTAAATCCAGACAACTAACTGACTAACAAAATCCTAAAAACGAAAGCGAAAACGAACGAAAAACAAGCAAAAGAGAGGGGGTCCCCATTTGCGATGGGGCGATGTGTGAAATGGTCACAACAGGTAATTAGTAGAATTACCATTAAGGGAGGGTATTAATGTAATATCGTAATATTGCTATAATGGTCATCTTAGTCGTTTAGTATCTTTTTAGAATGTTTCCTTTCTTGTTTCTGTTTTCGATCATTTCCATTATGGAAAGATCCTCTTGTAATTTTCTATATAAGGAGTGTTCCTCTCCTTTGTTAATTGAACAATCAATTGTTATTTCAGGTAAACCACTTCTTGATCTCATTTGTGTGATTTTCCATGACAAATGGAAATAATATGTTATAAATAAAAATGTTATTGGATCTCCTTTCAATGATTTTTGAAGCCACTTTCATGATTTAATCAATATTTTTAATTTCCATATTATCAAGAGTTCAATCTTTTAAAAGTACGTTTCCTTGTCCATTGCAACATGAACTCTCTTCTTTTACCGTGTCTCCAAATTTTGGGGATGGGGGGATGGCTTTAGTGAATGGCGTTTTTTTTTGAATTTGAGGATGCAAAGAGACGGTAAGGTTGACTTTTAAATAATATATTAAATTAATAATTGAAATTTGGGAATATAAATAGATTAGAAACACTTAACAAAACAGAGGAAGCTGAAATTCTAAAAAGTACAACAACAATTCATTGATTCCATGATCTATCTAATAGCCAATGATTATAGACATCATATGGAACATTATTTGTATTGAGAGATGCTAAAACAAATGTTGCAGCATACATGCTAGTAGGTACATTGAATAACAAGATAAAAATTGGGAGTCATCATCCAATTGATACCTCAAAAAGTGCTCCTCGTCCTCTTCTTCTCTTTTCATCTTTGCCTCCATTCTTTTGGTGAATGCAAAGCAACAATGGGCATGGATTTTAAGTTTTTCTGGCTTGGGAGGCCTTGGTGGGCTCCTTTTCTAATGTGATATTTGTTTTAGAATATTTTTTATTTATTTTTTATGTTTCTGGGGATACCTTGAAGTTTTGGGGATGGCCAATAGACATTGGGATGCCCAAATGATGGCTAGGGTATGCCGAGAAGTCCCCAAAAAGATCTTGTTGTGACCTTTTCACACATCGCTCCACTGCAAATGGGTACCCCCTCTTTCTTGCTTTCGGGTCTTGTGAGTTTAGGGTTTTGGCAGTCAAGTGCCAATTTTGAGCTTCAAATGTCCAAGTATAGTCTTTGGATATGGTTGAGTTTCCAAGTCTTCATGATATGCAAACAATGATAAATCATTAGGTTTTGAAGTCAATAGGATCAAAATGCTGAAAAAGATGTTAAAAATATAGAAAATGTTTTTTAAGTGTCAAGTTGCCTTAGCATGTTAATTTATCTTGCTATGTGTTGAATTTCAATTTGCCTTAGAATTTGAGGGAAAAATGATGGAAAACATTTTTACACTAAGCAATTAAGTGAAAATTCGTAAAGTCCCGATGGAGGACGTTTTTCCAGTCCATTTTGAGCATCAAAGTACCAATCTAATGTTAAGGACAAGTAAAGTCTTGATGGAGGTTGAATTTCCACTCGAGGACTAAGTTTACAAGCAAATGAAGGTGTTAATTGGGAAAGTTTCGATGACTGAAGAATTTCCACTTAGGACAAAACAAAGGAAATCAAGTGTCCCGATGGAGGTTGTTTTTCCACTGGGCTTGCAAGGTAAAAATGTATAAGGAAAATGAAAGTCCTGATGACCCACGTTTTTCCACTTGAAGGAAAAATGACCAAAGTGAAGTGAATTAAGCAAAAATCATGAGTGCTGATGAGGATCGATTTTCCACTTGAGAATAAATGATCAAATGATCCAAAAAAAACATGAATATTGTGTCCTGATGGAAGTCCATTTTCCACTTGGGGCTGATTTACAAACATTTGACCAAATTTAGTTGTCCAAATGAGCATTGATTTCCCCCCAAGGGGCTGGAGATCAAAATTACATAAGATTTTCAAAGACAATCAGTCCTGATGCAAGGCGGATTTCCACTCAAAAGGGAATATCAGAATATGTAATGAAGAGTGAATTAATGATGAAAAACTAAGTCCCAATGACTATCGATTTTCTCCCCCCCTTGCAAAATTGAATGAGTTTTTAAGGCAAAATGAATGCAATCTGAGGAGAATATAGTCCTGATGGAAATCGATTTTCCACCATTTCATTTGGTGGACGAAATAAAGAGAAATGTGGCTTAGTTTTGATGTTCCAATGCATATCGTTTTTCCTCACCTGGCTGATTTAACATGTTATTTGTCCCACATTTGCTGTGTGGTGTAAACAAGAGGTGAAACGCTGAATAAACCACGTCCCAGCATTAAAATAATCATTAAGTTTGCTGATTCGGTTTCAAGTCAGCTAGAAGGAGAAAGGGATCGAGATCACCTAAGATATTAGAAGAGATTGCGCCACCATTAAAGACATATTGCAGCCCAGCTGAAGACGCCATTGCCAGCTGAGGGCACCATTTCCATATCATTTCAAGGGAAATCGCATCCTTTCCAGCCCATGTAAACACAGATTGCATCAGCAATATGAATCGCACAAGTAGAAGAGCAATATACAGCTTATAAATAATGTTTTTCAGACTTTTACACTCAGAAATCAGATTCAAGACAGCGAATTTGATTGCAATATCACTTTAATTTTCTGAGTTGAAGGACATTTTCAGACTTGCAAATCAAAATTGGACCTTTCATAAGTCTGAAAATTAGGTTTCCTTAAGGCAAAATTTCCAGATTTTAATCAAACCCTTTGTATTTTCCAGAATCAGCATTGCATAAGTTTAATTTTCTGATTTTAGAAAGCTAATAAGTCTGAAAATCAATTGAAATAAGAACTTGGGTTAATTCTGGAAAATTATTTGTTCAAGTATGTTGATTTCTAGCTTCATATAGGTACCATGTCAAAAGCAGGGGTAGCTACAAGGAAGACTTGATTGAAGAAAGTATTTAAGGGATATAATCTGAAATCTTAGATATCTTCCAAATGGAAGAAGGTTGGAGACACAGGAAAAAGATGAAATGAAGGATGTATGAAACGAAGAACCAACTGCCTTCTCCCTTAGCAATCAACATAATGAGGAGTGAAATCTACCACGTAGCTGGATTCCCATCAACAATACAATGCAATGAGCTCATGGTTGAGTGTGCCATGCACTACGACCCACAGCCAAGAACAATCCGAACACGAAAGGGGTTGGTGCTTGCATACCTCACCAAGGATTCAGTTAGAGAGGCGTTTGGGATTCCCAATCACCAGGCCATGCAAACAAGAACTATGGAGCATGCCCAAGCTATGTTTGAGTAAGGACCAAATGCATGTATGACGCTCATCAACAATGAGTGGGTTCTTGAAACAAGGCGTCACCATTCCAAGCTACCAAAGAAATTCCCAAGTTCAGATTTCAAAGAAGAATATAGTGACATGATATTTCTACTCAATAGGATCATGGGAGCACCTCAAGGAGCTTTATTTGAGACATGGATATTTTATTTCATTGAGGAGATATCAGCTGGAATAGTAATGATAAATTGGGCCAAGATCATAAGTGATAACTTAGATGTCTACTTGAGGAATTTGGAGAGAACGAAGTCTTTCTACATGACTTCTTACTTAGTCTACATGCTAGCAAGACACATCAAGTACAAATGACTAATATGCAAGGGTGACCTCGGGAACAAGCAAGGACAACATAAGGTGTATGAATGCTATCCGCAACTCCACCTACATGAGAAAGAACAATATAGAAGGGTGAATGATACATTCACCATGTACCTCACACGATTGCTACAAGGTGGAGTACATAAGAGGTTGTCCAAGGAGGCAATGTCATTAGTAGAAAAATATGGATCATGGTTTATTCAATTCCCTACCTTCACATGCCTAAGGATCCAAGGATTTACTTCCGAACCTTATATGTTTCCCAGGTATCCGATTGACAAGATGGTGTTGCTCGAGGTGGTGAGGCAGTTATAAGAGTTTGATTGCATTCAGAAAGAGAATCATAGGCAAGGTATAACCTTTCCTATCACTGTTGGGAAAATGATGGAGATATGCCCCACTGCAACAGCAACAGATATAGCTAATGAAGAATTAGAATTTTTCCATCTCGGAATATACAAGGCAAGGAACCGTTTTGATCCATTCAAGAAGATTTTAATAGCTAAAGGAGAAAAGTTTACACACAAGGTTGACATTGAGGATTACTGGGCAAATATTATAGATGAGTTTGGAGTTAGGAGAAAGATGTGGTCTCGAATGTTAGTGGACTTCATGAGGAAGTGTAACTTCTTCTCAATTCCCGATCAAGTAAAAGATGATGGTAATCATATTCATCCTCAATATGTGAAGGAGAAAGACAAGCTGGTTCCATCACCTGATTGGTCATAGCTTGAAGTAGTAGATTTGAACATTTTGATGAGGGAAGTGAATGATTGCTCTAGAGAATGGGTAGACAAACAAATCAACAAGCTAAGGAGGCAGATTACCACTTTGACCTATGAGAAAATGAAAAGCGAGGAGTCTTCTCTTAATGATGATGAGAGAACTATAAGTGATGTAAGAACAAACAATGATGAAGATGGTCAAGCTCCTAAGAGAAGGAAGGGTATAGATGTGTTGTGACATATTCACACATCGCCCCATTGCAAATGGGGACCCCTACTTTTTTGCTTTCTGGGGTTTGCTTTCTAGGTTTTTTAGGGTTTGTCTGTTAGCCTTTGCTTTTCGAGTGTCGCCAAGGGGATCACTAGGATGGCAGGCTCTGCTTGAGCCAGGGTGAGTCCACGGGGCCCCAGAATTAGGGTTTCTTTGAGAGTCTTCCTTAGGGCCTGGTTTTGCTCTTGTTGCTAATTGTGTCTTGCTTGGTGAGTGAGTATCATCCTTGAAGGTCTGAGCTAGGTCAAGTTGGTGAGTGATGAAGTCTGGAATGTCATCCTGATCTTCAAATGCCCTGAAATTTGGTTGTCTGGAATGTCTTCCTGATCCTGAAATTTGACGAAGTCTGGAAAACTGAAGAATCCTCCAAAAACTAGATTTTGCATTATAACTCCTGGAGGTCCGAAACAACTCTCAAACATCCTGACAGTATATATGGAATATAACTTAAAGTATAAGAAAGATTATACTTAAATGTTATATTCCATACATGAATCCTGACGGAGAGACCAAAATGTCAAATTTCACTCCTGACCCTTCCAAAGGGTCCAAAGCGAATTTCGCTCCTGACCCTTCCAAAGGGTCCAGAGCGAAATTCTCCATAAGACATTCTACATTACCCAAAGTCATGAACTAGCTCATTCCCAGGCATTTGTGAAGGCAAAACACTTATTTGGAGTGAAGAAATGTGAAAATGAAGTCAGGATTTGAGCCCAAGGATGATTTTCGCTCCTGACCCTTCCAAAGGGTCCAGAGCGAAAATCCTTATAAACCTCATTTTCTCCCTTTTTTAGACCAACATTCTAGTTTTGAAGTGATGGAATGTGAAAATGTGAAGGATTTTGGCCTAGAACATGATTTTCGCTTCTGACCCTTCCAAAGGGTCCAGAGCGAAAATCCTTGTAAACCTCATTTTCTTCCTTGGTTTGGTTAACTTTTGGTGTTGTTGCCTTGAAAGGTGGTTGGACGCATGAAAAAATGAAGATTTTTTGCCTAAAGGATGAATTTCGCTCCTGACCCTTCCAAAGGGTCGAGAGTGAAATCCTTATTTTGACCCTCTATTTTGCCTTGAGCACTAGAAGGACCTTGTTTTGAGCTTATTTGGTGGTGGATTGCCTTGATTATGGTGAAAGGAGGTTGGATAAATAAATCAAGTTTGAAGGAGAATTGAGACAATGGAATGTGAAATCAACCTAAATTGGAAATTTCGCTTCTGACCCTTCCAAAGGGTCCAGAGTGAAATTCCTAGATGGCACCCATTTCTTCCTTGTTTAGACCAGGATCTTAGTTTCTAAGGCATATTGTGAAAGTTTGGACATGTTCTTGCCTAAGGAAGTGATTGAAAGCATTGAAATGTGAGGGTTTTTGTCCAAGAATGAAATTTCGCTCCTGACCCTTCCAAAGGGTCTAGAGCGAAATTCTTTATTAACCTTATTTTTTACCTTGTTTGGGCTTAAAACCTTGTTCCTTGGTCTTGGAGGTGAATTGGAGTTGAAAGAATGAAGGAATATGCTAAAAACAAGAATTTCGCTCTTGACCCTTCCAGAGGGTCCAAAGCGAAATTCCTAAAATCCACCTTTTCCTTTCATTTTGTGTCAAGCTAAGCATGGATAAAGATGAATAGAGCTTAGAAGGATCCCTAGGCATGCCTTGGAGTTGATTTTTTGCCATCAACAATGATGATTTTGAGCTAGGATATGAATTTCGCTCCTGACCCTTCCAAAGGGTCCAGAGCGAAATCCAAATGGGTCCTGTCCTTGGCCATGGTCTTGAGCGAATTTCTCCTTTCAGGCCTTCTTGGGGGTCAAACAAGTGTTGTCTTCATGAGGAAGGAGTCCAAAGGTGAGAATCATGGCATAGCAAGCGAAGAAGGAGATGGAATTGTGTCCTAATCTTGAATTTCGCTCTTGACCCTTTTAGAGGGTCCAAAGCGAAATTCCCCAAAACCACCCTTTTTTTCTCAATTTTATGCTAAGTCAAGTGTGGGTCAGGATGGGATAAGATTGGAGAAGTCCTTGAGCAAAACTTTGAGTTGCTAGTGATCTGTGAACATGAAGGAATTGAGCCAAATCAAGAATTTCGCTCGACCCTTCCAAAGGGTCCAGAGCGAAATTCCTAGGATCACCTATTTTCCTTGCAAATCAAGTTAAGTTTTTTGGTTTTTATGGCCTAGATAGGAGTGAGGCGATGTATCCTTGGTCTTGGAGGTGGATTGGAGTTGAGAGAATGAGAAAATAAGCTCAAATCATGAATTTCGCTCCTGACCCTTCCAAAGGGTCCAGAGCAAAATTCCTAAAAACCACCTATTCCTTTCATATTTGTGCCAAGCCAGGCCTAGACCAAGGTGATAGAAGCCCTTGAGATTGCCCTTGAATGGATTGTTGTCTCCAAAAATGATGATTTTGGGCTAGAGGAAGAAATTCGCTCTTGACCCTTCCAAAGGGTCCAGGGCGAAATTCTTATAGGGCTTGTCCTTGGGAAGGATTTTGAGCGAACTTTATTTTAAAGTCTTCTTGTTGATGATTTAAGGTGGAAAATGCTTTGTTGAAATGAACATGTCATATGTACTTAATCACCTTTTGGTTTATTTGGCAGATGGAGAAAACCAGGCCAGGGCAAGGACGACCAATTCCAGTCCATCATCGTCAAGGACGTTCCACAGGCAAAAGGGAAGACTCAAGGTGTTCAAGGAATTGCCAGCTACCTCCAGAACCTTCACTTTGCCACACTAAGGAACCACAGGATGACAATGAAAGGCGTTGCTAGCATTTCAAGGAAAGGTACACCACCCATCCATCACATGAGACAGAGGAGAATCAAATAAGGTCAGTGCAAGGGTTCGTTGAAGAGTTAATCAAAGTTAGCTTCTCAGCATCATCAAATTCAACATCAACCAAGTTACAAGTGTTAGACAAGGTGGCATCCCAGTCATCATTCCTCTAGCTGGATTGGTCCACCTCAGCGTGTCCAGATTCAATGTACTTGACTCATCGGGGACAACACAAACTTCGAGGAACCTACCCTTGCTTCTTATTGGTCCTCGCCCTTGGAATGTAATTTTCTAATTGGCTAAGGAAGTTTGTTGTAACAAACCCTAATTAGGGTTTCCATCTTGCAATCCTAGCCATTGGCTCTAAGTCAATCAGAGTCGTCAATTTGTAAAGGGCTCTCTATTTAAAGCCCTGGCTCCTCTTTTGTAAAGGTTAATAGTTAATAGTGGGTGAATAGTTAGAAATAGTGAATAGTCAGCTGATAGAATAGCAATTAGAGTAGATTAGGAAGACAAGGCAAGAAATTGTTGCCATTGATTGTAAATAAACTCCATTTACATTGAAGTTATGGTGAAGTGTGTTGTTTCTTTGCAATATGCATGGTCTCTTGTTGAATCCTCATTTTAGATGATAGGTAATTAAATTGAATGAAAGAAGTTATTGAATGCACTCGCATGGAATCCACCTAGTCCAAACCACTAGCCTTTTGCTGACTGTAAGAGCGCCTTGCGTGGTCAACTGGCATAGAATGAGCTTAATCGCGAGTCATAGCACCTCTGTTGTTCACACATTATCTTGAATGGTGATCAGTATTTGATGGTGTACGATTTGGACATATTTGAAACATCCCTTAGAAGATCGCACTGAGTTGGTGTTGAATTGTTCAACCTGATGGTGAGACCCAGCCTAGTAGGATTCCACCTAGTCATTCATCCATCTTCTCGCATTTTAGGTCTTAGAGTAGACTTCCTGAACCTTGTATCTTTTTCCATTTCTTTATCTTCCAGTTAGTAAATAGGACTTGTGATTCTAGCAAATCAGACGTTCAGGTCGTCAAAAGTAAGTCGCCTTGTGATTCTAGCAAAATCACATCGTATCGCAAGAGCTTATCCACACGTAGAGAACCTACATATCAGAGCCTTGGAGTTACTCCGATTGATCCTTCGGCGAGATCTTCAGCAGTCGGGAAACTTTGTTCAAGAGAGGATAAGGTACCTTTAGGTATTTTATTCTGTGTTTGGTCGTGTACAAAAGACACATCAACAAGATGGAGCTTGGAGGAGCACAAGCAAAGGGCATGGAGATTGCTAGTCAAGAATCCAGATACAAGAAGCACAAATTCGATACTCCTTAGTCTACCATGAGTTCCTCATCCATTAAAGAGAATGATGTACCAGAAGAAGACAATGAATCCGAACAAGGTTCCGATACGGAGATCCTACTAGATAATGATCAGGATGAGCATGCATCAACTCCATCAGCACCACATGAAGATGAATACAGCAACCAAGATCCCCAACCTTTCAGCATGAGGTCCATTTTAGGAGATGATGTGGAAGAACTCAGTAAGAAGAGAGCAAAAGAGGAGGTAATTTCTGCCTTGAGAGGACTTGATGATGATCATCAGCTCAAGGATGGAATGGAATTTTCTACAATTCCTAATTGCTTGATGAACAGTATAGAAAAGAAGAAATTTGAAGTGCAGCCCATTGAAGATATAGGCAACTTCTTAGCCCAAAGTGGTAAGGCTAAAGAAAAGAAGGTGAAGAAGTTCTCTAAAATTACTAGAGATGATTCAAGATCTCACATTTTGCAGGTGGCTGTCCTAGGAGTTGACAAGCCTAGAGATGAGATCACTCCCATGGACTATTGGGTTACAACAATTGATATTGGACCATCCACAAAGCAACAAGAGTTTGAGGAGCTGAATGATTCCGCCAAAGCTATTGAGGCACAATTAAACAGAGTTGAAGAAAAGAAGGAAATGTTAGAAATAGAGAACAAGAAACTCAAGGAATACATTGGGGGCTTGTTGAATCCCCTAAGGTGTGAGGATCCTACATTCGTTTCACCCATCGCTATTGCTCAAGGGTCACTTAATGATCACGAGGCAATGAGGATTACATGCTAGGAAGTTGGAAAATGAATAAAAGATATTTTGAAGCAAGCAGAGGACTTCCTAGTCCAATTTTTCGATTCCTACGATAGGACGACGTTACTCATAAACAGGATACAATGCTTGGAGGGAGTATGGGAAGAATTTCAACTAGTCCAAGACAAGACGATTCTTTGCTTGAAACCGTTGAAGCAGATTTCTACATCAACATTGATCCATGAGGGAGTAATTCAGGAGGGGAATATGTATGATTTCCATGGATGGTATTGTTCTTTGGCAATGAAGAAATCAGTGTTCGATCATGTGAAGGATGAGTGCATGGAAATGAAAGGATTAATCTTATAGATACAATTAAAGATCCTCACTTCAATTGAAGAATTATTGGGACAAGATGTCCACACTACTAGCAGCTTGAATTTGGAAGGATTGAAACAAAAGATGAAGTTTGTTTACTTTCAAGGGCTAGAGTCTATCAGGAGGAATCAGCTCCTTATGATCTTCATCAGCAACTTGCTAAAGCATACAGCAGATTGGGAGAACATCTTGGATGCTTGTTTAGATGCCTTGGATGTGATCAAATTGCAGTAGGATGGCTTGCCAAGTGTCACAATGGAAGAGCTCAATTTAGTTATGTCCAGATTCGTTGAATATGCAGCCAAAGAGATGGATAGAGGAAGGATCTTCTAGAAGACTGCCTGCTTGATGACTAGGCAACATCTCATTGGATCTCATTCCTTAAGTTTTCTGATATGGATAAGATTCCATTTTTTGCTAGAAAACCTAATTAGGGCTGTGTTGGCATGATTGTGACCCTTGATTCTAAATGAATTTTGGCCATTCATTTCATTTGAGACTCTATATTGAGAATTGTTACTTAGAAATGCTGCTAAAATTGAATTGAATCATTGAACTTGGGTGATTTTTTATGAAATCTTGGATTATTGTGTGGTTCTTTAATCCTCAATTCAGTTTAGAATTTTTCTTCAAGTATTTTAGTTAAATGAATCTATATGAAATTC
The DNA here is from genome assembly GCF_030272615.1 of Cryptomeria japonica. Lineage (NCBI taxonomy): Eukaryota > Viridiplantae > Streptophyta > Pinopsida > Cupressales > Cupressaceae > Cryptomeria > Cryptomeria japonica. Next base: position 74,088,329 of record NC_081405.1, read on the forward strand.
GTTTATCCATACCACTAGCTATTTTCTGATTGTGAATTTGCCTTGTGTGGTCAACTAGGATTTGATCTAAGCTTAACTTCGATGTCTATTTGCTCATTGATATGCATCGAATGGATGGTGTTAGTGTTGTGAGTATGAATCTGAATATCTATTGATTACCTTAGATGATTGCACTAAGCTTTGGAGAGTTGTTCGTTGTATGACAAAACTAAGCCTAGTAGAATTTCATTGAGTCATTCACTATCTCTTGCATTCTAGGATTAGAATAGGACTAGAATAGAATTCCTCAACCCTTTCCTTTTGCATTTTATTTCAAAATCTTTGTTAGAGTTAGAATCAAGTGCTCATCTTGTTAAATCATAAGTTATTTCAAGACTTGATATTAGTAACCTTGGAGTCGTCTTGGTTGATCATACATTTAGCATCCGATGTGATTTTAATCAAGAGTGTAAAATACTTTGGTATTTTATTTTGTGTTAGAGGTGTCTAAAAAACACATCAACAGATCCCAAATAGGGAACACTCCCCTTTTTAAGGGTTTGTGTTGGGGACGTACCCTACGTCCCAAGTCCCTAGGACATTTGAGACATTCCTCAGAACTAGGGGACATGTGCTTGTGGAACACTTTTTCATAGATTCTGAACTTTACCATTCCTATCTCATTTTTTTGTTATCCTTCTCCTCTTGGGGACATCGCTTGGCACTAGAGGATGTGCTTGTGGAACATTTTTTTTATAGCATCTCAACTTTACCATTCCTATCTCATTTTTATGTTATTCTTCTCCTCAAAACATTGCCTTGATGCATCTATTGAACTTTAACAACCTTTGACTTAGTAGTTCCTTTTGTGACCACGTTGATTTAGTAAGGGCTCCATTCTATGTAAAGCTTAATCTCTTTCACATAGCTCGAATCTATAACCTTGTACTGATAGATGTGATGTTTTATTGTGTAATGAGGGTACATTTTTATTAGTTCTATTATGGTATATTCCTAGAAATACAATGATGAATTGACAAAGTGATAATTTAGGCTAATTTCAAAGCATTCTATAGACTTCAGCTAAGTACCTAGATTTGCAATGAGTGTTTTTCCTCAACCAATGCTGAAAATGTACTCTCTCCATGGTCTATTGTAATATATTCTAAGTTATAGTCCTTTGTTGTAGTTTGATAGGCTAAATACTTGGTGTCAATTCTAGGACTTATTCAAATTATAAAAAATGGAAACTCAAGGAAACACTTTTATGTTACTGCTGATTTGAGATCACAATGAGTATTCTAATGGACATATGGTTCCACATGGGTTTACTGCCACACTCCAATTTTCAGTTTTTTCATGAAGCTTGGAATTCAACATGTTGCAGACCATTTTAGTGCACCATAAAGAGTTTAGTGCATCATCATTAGTTATCTCTAGGATTTTATATGAATTTATAATTGTCAATTGTCTAGGTTTTAGTACATCATTAATTACCTATGAAGGTCAATGATTGTGAACTAGGCTTGTCCTTCTCTTGGTTAGGTTATTTTCATCTCATTATAAATGGGATAACATTATTGATTTGTAGATTCCCAACATAATCCAAAGTATATCTATCGTCAATAAGAACAATAGGCCTAGAATTACACATCGAATCTTCTCAATCCTATCATATTCAAGAAGTAACCCTAGAGTATTACACTACAAACTACTATGCATTTATGAATATGCATAATACACATGCAACAAGTTATGCACGTGGGTGTTTTTGTGTGCATGCACTCACACGCCTTGTATGTACACACACACGCACACTCAAGTGCCATTCTTGGAGATCATAGAGGCCTAGAGATGTATTATGAGTTTTCAGAAAGGCAACATGGTACACAATATTCAAAATGCTGTTGCAAACTTATAAAATATATTTACCATATGATAAATAAATTACGCTACACAAGAACACACACATCCGAATATTAGAATACCATCTTGGAGATCATAGATTCCTAGGCTTGCATTGCTAGGTTTTAGAACACAACATGATATGCAATAATTAAAATCTAGTTGCAAAGTTATATCACTCACACGCCTTGTACGTACACACACACGCACACTCAAGTGTCATTCTTGGAGATCATAGAGGCCTAGAGATGTATTATGAGTTTTCAGAAAGGCAACATGGTACACAATATTCAAAATGCTGTTGCAAACTTATAAAATATATTTACCATATGATAAATAAATTACGCTACACAAGAACACACATCCGAATATTAGAATACCATCTTGGAGATCATAGATTCCTAGGCTTGCATTGCTAGGTTTTAGAACACAACATGATATGCAATAATCAAAATCTAGTTGCAAAGTTATACACACTGATCTGAAAAACAGCCTCCAAGTTGTTGGTATCCCATTCTAATGTGTCTCATTTCTCTGTGCTTTGTTCTCATTTGTGCATTTGATCCCATCTCACCCACCATTGATTACCGATTTGAGAAATCTATTGTTGGGTCCTTTGTGTTGGAATGTTGTCTAACGATGTTCATTTGGAAGTGTTATTTAAAACTTTTCTAGTAAAATTTGTTAATGGGGTGCTTTGTGGTCAATGCTTAGTAATTTGGCCTTTCCTTGGGATAAATTTGGCTTTTAGGGTTTTCGAAGTTTTTAGGGACATTGGAACATATCCCTAGTTCCTTTGTTCCCACATCCCCATAAAAGTGAAATTATGCAAGGTCTTGAGTTTGTGGTTGTTGGGAGATCATAATATAACTTATTTTTCAAATTATTCATCATTGAGTTCCAATGAAATGCCAAGGATGCCTTTTCTTTGGTGGGTTCTCATACCTTTGGAGGTCTTATGAACCTTGGCAATTTATCCCTAAGTCCTCATTCCATCCAATCTCCCTCGGACTTCTTTCGTTATTCTTTTTGTCCTCTAAAACATGTCCCTAGGTTCCAAGTCCTCTAGAACTCCCTACTTCTATTTTTCTCAAACCTTGGAACCCAGAGAGGACTTGGAGCCTTGGCACTGTGGATGTGTGTTTTATGCACTATTGAAATAAAGTATTGAATACTCTATCCTCTCTTGAACAAATACTTCTCAAATGCTGAACATGAGGATCACTTGACTTGACTCCAAGGTTTACAATGTCAGGTCTTGATGTGTTGGATAGCTTCAATGGTTTGATGTGTTTGCTACTCCTCCAAAGGGACTTACGTAATTGTTCTTCAAAGAGATGAAACTTCTTAATCACAAGGAATGCTGTTTTTATGAATGATTTTGTAATGGAGCTCTTTCCTACTACTACTAATGATCTTTTGATAAAAAAAGGTAAAAAGAGGTAAGGGCTTATAAATGCTATGCTAACACTAAGAATGCAAGAGCAACGAACAACTTCAAGTGAGCTCAACTAAGCTTTGCTTCGACATGCAACAAACATCTCCACAAGGCTGGTGCGATCTTCTATGGATAGCTAATTTTCAAATCACTACCACAAACATAGATATACCATTATGAAGCATATCAATGGAGTAATAATTGAAGTTAAGCTTTACTAAACCGAGTTCAGTTGATTACACAAGATACTTCATCATCGATGAAATATTAGTAGTATGAACAATGAGAGCTTCACTATCAATCATACACATGAGTCTTTCATTCATCTAAATACTTGTTGTGACCATTTCACACATCGCCCCATCGCAAATGGGGACCCCCTCTTTTTGCTTGTCTTTCGCTCGCTTTTGCTTTCGTTTTTAAGTTTTTGTTAGTCAGTTGGTCGTCTGGATTTAGGGTCAAGCTTTAGGGTTCTAAATTTTGTCTTTTCAGGCCAAAATCCAGTCGTTTTTGAGAGTTTTTTAAGCTTCCTTTTCTAGGATGCAAATTTTGAATGCAATGAATTCGCCAAAATGGTCTAATTCTCAATTGGAATGTTGATGCAGAGCTTAAATTTGTCTAAGTATTGAAAGTGAAATGTGAATTTTTGTCCGATTGAATATTTTGACCAAATTTTGACCTTTTTGATTTTTGATCTTGGGCATTGGAATTGATTTGTTTTCGCCTCGTGAAGTGTTAAAATGTGAAAAAATCATGTTATCTTGGCCTGTAGGAGCAAAATCGCTCCTGTCCCTCAGTGAAGGACGGGAGCTCATTTTCAAATATCTCATCATCCCTGCAGAGTCCAGACAAATTTCAAGTTGGAAGTAATGGAGAACGGCGATATCTTTCCATTGAATATAAATTGAAGATTTTCATGAGCACAGAAATGCCTCCAGGAGGAAAATCGCTCCTGTCCCTCAGTGAAGGACCGGAGCTACAAATCAAATTTCGCCTTGTCCTTGCAAGATTTCGATGACTTAATGATTTGAGGACGTCCAAAGGAAGATGCTTTGCCAAATGAATATAATTTGAGATGCAAAAACGAAGGAGAATGACCTATATTGACTAAATCGCTCCTGTCCCTCTCCAAGGGACCAGGGCGAGGTACCTTTTAGCTCTCGTCCCTCTCCCAGGGACCAGAGCGATTTCCTTCATTATGCAAAATCCAGACAAAGGTCAAGGCAAGTTTACGTTCAAAAACAAGGAAAAACATGAGATAAATGCGTTGAATATAAATTGAAGATTTTTGGGACGTCCATAACAGTGCTAAATGCCTAGTTCGCTCCTGTCCCTCAGGAAGGGACCAGAGCGATTTTTGATATAAATGATTTTCTTGCAAAATTACAGATGATGTCAAGGCATGGACGAATGGAGTGAAGAAGGATGAGTTCGTTGAATATAAACGTGGAACCTGGCAAGGTGAGATAAAGGCTACAAAAGGAGGATCGCTCCTGTCCCTCTCCAAGGGACCAGGGCGATACAATGGTGATGTTACTTCCTATGCAAGTTCAAGACGATCCAAGTTAAGTCAAGGTGGCGAGGGACACTTCAAGACCTTTTTTAGCAAGCACAAACATTCAAAGGTCGTCACAATGATGAAATTCGCACCCTATAGCCTAGATCGCTCCTGTCCCTCAGGAAGGGACCAGGGCGATGTTGAATGCATTAGTCATTTCGTGCAAAATTTACGCAAGGACAAGATGATGCAATGTTTTAGAGGGTCCATGGTATGATAAAAAGATGATATACAAGGGTTTTGAACGTAAAATGATCATCATTTTGAGCATGGAGACTATATCGCTCCTGTCCCTCTCCAAGGGACCAGGGCGATTTGCTTTGGATTCCTCGTTTTGCTTCAAGTTCAAGCTAAGTCAGGACGTCATAAGATAGCATATGGTCTAAGGCATCGTTTGAAGATAATTCGCAAGAGTGTTGAACGTCCAAACATTGCCAATCAAGGTAAAAGCTCACATCGCTCCTGTCCTTTGGACAAGGACCAAGGCGATACTATCAAAAACACTCACGTTCCTTCAAGATCAAAGCGAAGCGAGGTTAGGAAGAGTGAAGGACGGCGTCTAGAGGACATTGCAAAGGAGATCAAAGTGTAAAGTTGCCAAGGTCAAGGAAAAGAACGTGGATCGCTCCTGTCCCTCTCCAAGGGACAAGGGCGATGGTCCCTTTAATACGTCCAAACACATAATGAAGACAAATGGAATAAGCGCAAAAGGAATGAGCATAGATGTTATTCGCTAACAATGAAAGATCGAGGAACAAAGATGCATATTGAACGTGGAAATTTGGAGATCGCTCCTGTCCCTCTCCAAGGGACAAAGGCGATGAACACTCAAAAGGCATTTAAGTACGCATGCAAGATGATCAAATTCGAAGGACTCATCATGATGATCGATTTTCAACGCGAAGATGAAGGAGTTGGACGTAAGAAATGTAAAATCAAGACCAAAATCATGGATCGCTCCTGTCCCTCTCCAAGGGACCAGAGCGATAAGGTACGTCCCTTCCTTTTTCCAATTTTGGCGCCAAGTAAGCAATTCGAATTTTCCTCAAATGCTAAATCAATTTAAAAAAATTGAATATCCATTTTATTTAGCATTTAATATGGCGTTATCTTTTATTAATTATTTTTTGCCTTTATTTAAAAATCGAAATTCACATTTAAAAAAACGCAAGGCATTAATAATTAATTATATAATTAATATAAAAATCGATTTGAAGCGCCCAATTAAGCAAGTCGGCCTTGTTATTTTATTGCAAATCATTTAAAAAATGGTTTTATTAAGCAAGTCGGCCTAAGGGGTGAAAGGATGAGCGCGCTATATATGAAGGGTGAGAGATTTCATTTTCACATAATCATTTTTACCTTTCTTCATGCGAATTAAGAAGAGGCGAATATAGTGCGAAGTGTGTTCAAAGGTGGTGCGAATTCAAACCAAGGGTGGCGCTTAGTTATCAAGGGTGGTGCGAATTTGAAGACCACATCAAATGCGAACTTGAGGATACATTAAGGCGAATTTGCTAAGGACTTGGAGGATTTGTTTGAGTGATTTGTCAAGGATAAATTTGAAGATCATTTAAGACCACGTCTAAGGCGATACTTGAAGATCACGTTCACTCCAAAGGTGGCAAAATCAATTTTGAGGAGATCATATTGAAGATTATTTTATACCTCAATTTTGCCTAGGCGAATTTTGTTTTTGCATTCTAGAGTTAGCTCTCTATTGAGGTATGGCGATTTAATTATTATTGCTTTATTCATTCATCGTTGTATTTCAAGTTTTGAAATTTTGATTTTTGAATTTCTCTTAGCTCAATCGTTGTTTTTAGGAAATTATAACTCTAGAGACTTATCATGATGTTTCCTAAAAAATTTGTCTCTCTTATTTACGTTATTTATTGCAAAATCTATTTCTTATAATGAAATGTTGTGTAGGTATGGCGACCCCGAAGGCGGGAGCATCCACCAGCCGCTCGGCTCTCATGAAAGAAGATCAGAAGACCGAAGAAGTGGAGACCAAGATCGTGTCTAAATGGAGCAACATTGGAGATACCAACTTGGGGAACTTTAGCACGAAGAAGTTTCGAGAAGTCCCTTATATTGGCAAGCCATCACCTGTCGCCCGGAGAATAATAGAGAGTGGCATCATCAAGGCGGCCGGTTTTCCTCCAGCTATTCAGTGCCACGAGTTGATGATCGAGTGTGCCCGTCACTACAATCCACAGTCCAGGACAATTGTGTCCAATGAGGGAAACACTTTGGCGTACCTTTCAGAGGAAGCCATAAGTGAAGCCTTCCATCTTCCAGAGCACAGGGACATGATATATAAGAGCATTGAAGGAGCCAGATCAGTGTACGATGATGATCCAGATGCTTGCCTAAGCATAATCAACAAGAACTGGCTACTTAAGAGTCGTCCCCGTCTAAGCAAGGTACCGAACACACCGCACCGGATTGATTTCCAGGAGGAATACAGAGATTTGATTACCATGCTCAACAGAGTTACAGGAGCACCTCATGCCTTCTATTTTGAGAAATGGATGTTTTACTTCATCCAGGTGATTGTTCAAGGAAAGGGTACAATACATTGGGCTAGGATAATTAGCCATTGCTTAGACGTACAGTTGAGAAGACTCAGGGCTACTAAGTCCTTCCACATGAGTTCATACGTCATCTATGCCTTAATCAGGAGCGTTGAGTACGCAGGACTACCTCACAGAGGAGTGATTGGAAGAGGACCCGGCGAGGTCAGAGCTTGTGAATCCTATACCTACTTGCATCATCCGCCAGGGAAAAACTACAAGTTAGTCAATGATACTTTCACGATGAACATCACGAGGACGTTGCAAGGTGGAATTCACAACAGATTATCTCAAGATGCCCAGGAGTTCATCAAGAGGTACGGTGCTTGGTTCATTCAGTTTCCCAAGTTCACTTACATTAGAGTGCATGGATGTCCTTTACCCCCATACATGTTGCCGAGGTACCCGACAGACAGAATTGTGTTACTTGAAGTAACAAGGCAATTCGCAGCATATGTGAAGGCATTCAGACACAGACACCAGAATGGAGTTCAGGTACCTATTATTTTGGGTAATTCAGTTGAGGTATGTCCTAATGTCTTAGCCATGGATGACACAGAGAAGGAGTTAGCCTTGTATTCTTTTTCATCTTTTGCTTGGAGGAATAGTTTTGATCCCCATGGACATTTAGAGGAGACGGTCGGTAGAAGATTTAGACATGAGCACCAAATTGAAGATTTTATGATGAATCTCCTAGATGATCTCGAAGTGAAACGAAAGATACATTCTAGATTGCCTTTGGATTTCATCAGGAAATGCAGGATTTACAGAGTGGCCGACCAAGCTCAGGACAACGGCAGGCACATCCAGTCTTCATATGATAGAGAAAGCAAAACAATAAGTTTGAATTGGAATGAGCCCGAGGTCGTGGATTTAGATGATTTGATGGCACCAATCTTGTCTTGTACTCGCAGATGGGTAGACGTTCAGCATCAGAAGTTGAGAGAACAGGGCGTAGCTATGTCTTTTACTTTGGAAGAGAAACCAGCCGAGGGTGGAGCAAGTGTTAGTGAAGGCAATCCTAATCCTAGGAATTCAGGTGAAGGTAACCTTCGATGTGCCAGTGAGGGCAATCTCCATTCGAGAGGTTCAAAGAGAAAGGAAAGATCAGAAAAGAAAGAGTCTTCCAAGAAAAAGCAAGGTGCCAACAAAGATCAAGCACCAGGTACTTCTTCTAGACCAGAGAATAGAACAATTCGAGTAGAAGAGTCCATGGAGTCGATGGTACAAAATGACAGGCAGGAGGAAGGACAGGCACAGCATGTTTCGTCAGATGGATCTCTCCAAGACTATGATTTAGAAGAAGATAATGAAGTAACATCTCCTCCCAGACAAGAAGAAATAGTACATAAAGAAATTCAAGTTCAAGAGACAAGATCGAATATCCCAGATTGGTTGAAGGAAAGATTGACTAAGGTGATCGTAATTGAGGACGAGGACAATGCAATTGATTTAGAGAGCCTTGTTGGGCGTTCACATATGACAACAGAGAAGAAGAAGGCTACAAAGATGTCCAAGATGATTCGAGATGAGACTGGATCCCGAAAACTGCAGATAGCTACACCGGCAGCAGATAAATATGAGGGTGAGATCCTAGCAGAGGATTATGATGTACAGACTTTTGAGTTAGGACCATCCACAACAGAGCAGACTTTAGATGATGCAACCGACACATTTGAGGCATTGAAGGACAAGTTTAGAGAAGAGGTGGAAAAGAATAGAAAGCTTGAGAGGGAGGTCGGTGCATGGAGGACATATTTTAGTCACATCAATGAACCTTTGGGACGTCAGGATCCAGTTAGATCACCAGTGCAGGCATTGCCCCTTCAATCGATCAATGAAGCAGAAAGATTCAGGAACCTGGTCCAGCGTACATGTAGTTGGATGGATAGATCTCATACAGTGGCCATAGAATTTGTTACAAGGATGTTGAAGATCATTCATCAGGCTATCCAAGTTCTTGAGATAATCCACAGATTGATGGCAACAGTAGCTGCATTTGCCCATACCAAGGACGTTGTCATCCCTGTCTTGAAAGTTATAAGACACACATCCAGAAGAATTTTAGCGCAGGAGAGGATCTTAGAAGGTGATTCTCACAGTTTGTTTCAGTGGTCAACCTTACTCCATATAAAGAGTGTTCTCTTCGAGGACATCAGTGTTAGATGTGGTCAAGTTGAGGAGGTGATCAATCCAATCCAGGACAGAGTATTTGAGGTACTTCGTACCATTCTTGGCAGAAGGATCGAGGTCGAGACAGATGTGGATATACAAGAATTTGAGGATAAAATCAAGATCATCTTTCGCAAGGACGCAGATGTTACAGATGAGCAGTATGATCAGATGTATGCCACCATGCTCCTGATTGATAGAACTAAGGAACTTGAACCTACTTGGGACGCAGCTCTTCTAGATGCATTCGATCAGGTCATCCACTTAGAAGAGAGTATCAAGAATCTTCCCGAGATTCCAATCGCAGAAATCGAAGGAATCGTGACAAAATTCATTGCATATGCTAAGAAAGAGAATTGGAAAGGGAATAAGATTCTAGATGAAAGGTTGTTACAGATGACATGACATCTTATTTCTCATTGGTTGATACCTCCTAGATTTTTGTGCCGAATTTAATATTTGGCTATGTATTTAATATTGTTCAGTAAAAAGGAGGTCATTTGTAACAAACCCTAATTAGGGTTTAGGTGTCATGATCTTGTCCGTTGATTTACTTTCAATCTGGACCTTTCATTGTAACTGGGGATGCTATTTATACCCCCATTTTTCATTTCATTTGGTAATAGTTAATAGTCGAATAGTCAGATAAGAGTGAAATAGAGAGATTAGAGTTGTAAGCAATTTCATTTTGTAGCAAGATTGAGTCTTGAAGAGAGAGAAATTCAAGCAATTGTTGTATATGATGACTTGGAAATCAATAAAATATTGAAGTTATGGTGTTTTGTTGCAAATTTCTTAAGTTATCTTCATGGTTGTTGGATGTACTTGAATCACGCTCAATCAAAGTAGTTTGTTAATTTGAAAGACTAAGTGTGAGATTTGATATTTGGTAGGATTCGCAACCCAAACCACTAGCTTCTTGCTGATTGTAGGAACGCCCTGCGTGGTCAACTGGAGAACATTTTGAGTCCTTAACCTTCAAGCATTTTCGTATCTAGGATATGTACCTTCGTAGTAGTGTCCTTGGTCTTTGATGCATTGAACATCATTATTACCTTAGAAGATCGCACTAATTTCAATTGAGTTGTTATCTTATGGCAAAATTGAAGTTGGTTGAGTCTTGCCAAATCTCATTCATGCTAAGTCGTTCATAGGGTTAGGCTAGATTAGACCTCTTAAACCCTATCCTTTTGCTATTTTTTTTGAAAGTTCCTTTTAGATTAGTAGAATCTTCGAGCCTTTGGAATCCGTAAGACGCCTTGGAGGAAACAGCAAATCACATCATACCACTAAAAAGCTTGTCCACACGTGGAGACCCCACTAAAAGAACCTTGGAGTCCATCTAACTGATCCTTTTTGCAGATCTTCAGCAGTTAGAGACTATTTTCTCAAGAGAGGATAAGATGCCTGTCGGTATTTTATTCTGTGTATGATTGTGTATAAAATACACGTCAACAATACTTAAGCAAATTCTATTCTATCTTTTCTTTTTTTGTCTTTTTAAATATTAAATTCCCTCATAAAAGGATGAAGAAACAAGCAAATGCTCCAAAACACAATAATTCATCCACACTTCAATGATTTTATTATTTCTGGCAGCATTAAAGCAACAATTCTTCAAAACTCTTTAATCTATCATTTACAAATGAATTGAGTGGGGCTTAAATAGTGCTCCCAAATACAATGAATGGCCAAGATTAAAGAAGAATCAAGGGCCAAGATCTTGCCACCTAAACTAATTATGGTTTGTTACAACAAAACCTAATTTTATTGCAAATTATTAAATATCAGCCAATGGGAACGCGACATCCATTTGGCACAAACTCTGAGGAAAAATCCTTCAATGAGAAAAAAGATGCCACATAGGATCATAACAAACTATCTTCTAGAAGTTTGTTTCCCTTATCCTTTTCTTTTGTTGCATATTCAACGAATTTGTACACTATGAACTCAATTTCGGTTATTGGAGCAGCAAGAACGTTCTTCAACTGATCTTCCATGAAGCTCACCTCGTCTAAGGCAGAGGCAAAGGTTTTCTCCCATCCTGGCTCATAATCTTTAGTCTTGCTAGCAAGTACCATGAATGAGTGTATGTCTTCCAGTTGCTTCTTCAAAGGTGATCCAGCTGTCCCAAAGAATATGACTTTCATTCTCTCAATCAATTGATTGACATCTACATGAATTCCTTCATTCATCTCCTTCTCAAGTATGATTTCGGCTACTTCCACCATCTTATCATGTATCATGTTTATTGCATTGTCTACTTGAGGGCAACCACTACTGACATCCTTGAAGTTGGCCTTCCTCATTCGGAGCAAGTTATACCACTGCTGGAAATCAGGTGATTGTCCTTCTTTCAATACTTCATTCACCAAATTCTACTTAGGTAAATCCGTCATTGCTCACAATCTCGGCATAGTGTGATCTTTGGTGAAAGTGAAAACATCATAGGCTGCCATGAGGATTTGAGTTCTTTCAAGAACAATTGAGACTTTATCAAGTATCCTTACTAGTTCCTTCACAAATGCATTTGCTCTCTTGAAAGACTTATTTATCCAACTTTCCATCAGATGAGCCAAAGTCCTCATCTCTAAATTATCAACTGAGTCTAGAGTAAGCAGTGGTGGAGGTGCGCTTGAAGGATCATTTTGCCTTAGCTGCTCTTTGAACTGCTGTAGGTAGCTTCTCAACACACTCACTTCTCTCTCTGGTTTCTTGTTCTTCTCTACTTCCAGCTTCAACATATCCTGGACTGTTTTCACAGTATCATTCAAATCTTCCATTGCATGCTCAGTGGTGGGAGGACCTAAGTCAATAGTCTCCAAATCATACTCTTCTGTTGTGATCTCATTGTCGGGCTTATCTACTCTTGGAGTGGCAATTTGTATCACTCGAAATCTTGTACTATCCTTCGTTATCGTTGACATCTTAGTGGCCTTATTCTTTTCAACTGTTTCTTGAGCTTTGCTTAGGAAATTGTCTAAATCATCTAGAGGTTCTTCTTCTACTACTATGACTTCCTTTGCTAATCTCTCCTTAAGTCATGTTGGGATAGTAGATCTTTCTTCTCCCACTTGCACCTCCTTGAGTTGTTGATCTTCTCGGGGTGTAGAGGCTACTTCTTCATCCTCATTCTCTATATCCACATATACATCTTCACTTGCTTTGCTATTAGCATGTGTAACTGAATTGTCTTGCATTTGGGGTTGTTTCCCTTTGTCTGTCTTTTCACATCTGCTATTCTGGATTTTAGACTCCAAGGATTCGTTCATTCCATGATCTATACTCCCTCTAGGTTTTTGACTCTCCCTACTAGCTACTTGATTCATCTCTACATCATGTATGGAAGAAGTACTAGTAGAAGGATGACCTGAATTTGATTTATGCTTCTTATGTGATGTTCCTTCCCTCTGATTTTCTTTCCTCTTTGAACCTACAGAGTGAACTGACTAGGTGGCACTTCCACTCACGTTCATGCTTTTTTGTCTCTTTATTAGATGAGACTGTCTCTCCCATCAAATTGAATGTTGGCTCTTCAACTTTTGAGTTTGGATGTCTACCCATCGTCGTGTGTATGCTAAGACTGGCTTCATCAAGTCTTTCAAATTGGTGATCTTTAAATCAATCGAATTGACTTCTACCTTCTTGTCTTTCTCTTGTTTGTATATTGGCTGGAGGCATTTTCCACTATCTTGTGCCTTACACATTTTGACGATGTCAATTGGTAGCCTTGAACACATTTTCCTTCTTATTTCTAGATCATCTTGGGTGTTCATCCAATAGTCTTCCAGTTGTAGCTTGTGCTTATGTCTTCTTCTGTTAGCTCTTGTCATGTTGCTGTAAGGATCAAGTTTTTCTCTAGAGAAGTATGGGATAAGGAAGTGGGATCTCAACTCTTCTTTTGATTTCTCAGCTGCTTGCAAGGATGGACACACCTCTATTGATTGCTTAACTGAGATGGGAAAAGCAATCCCTATCTTATGTCTATTCTTTTGCACTTTATCAGACGTGGTCAACTATCTTACTAATTCCAGCAATACTATCTTGTCATTGGAGTAGTGTGGTAGCATGTAGGGTGGAGAAGAGCATCCTTGAATTCTTATATAGGTGAACTTGGGAAACTGAATATACCAAGCACCAAATTTCTTTACTAACTCTTTTGCTTGCAGGGATAGTCTTTGATGGATGCCGCCTTGCAACGTTCTTGTCAAGTGCATGGTCAAAGCATCGTTCACCCTCCTGTAATGTGCTTTGCCATGGTAGTGTAGTTGTGTATAGGATTCACATGCTCTCATTTCTCCAGCTCCCATTCTAACTGGACCTAGAACATCTAGTTCTCAAATTGAAATGCTTGAGGACTTCTTGTAACTTTGTTGAGTAGAGTGATCAAATCACCAAACTCTTCCTTGAAATCAATTCTGTGCAACTTGCTAGGTACCTTTGATATGCCGGGTCTGTTTTTCAATACCCAGTACTTGTTGATTATGCCTAGGTATCTGTTGGGATCATCATCATAGATTGCTCGCATTCCTTCTTTACTTTTGTAGACCTTGTCTTTGTGATCCTGGATGTGAAAGGTTTCACCGATGGTTGTCTCGGATAGGTAGGCAAGTACTCTACCATTAGGTGCCACTACTGTTCTAGTGCTGGCATCGTAGTGTTTGGCACACTCAACTATCAATTTATTGCATTGGATGGCTGGAAGGAAACCTACTGCATTTACTATCTCACTCTCGATCATCTTCTTTGAGAATCCGGATGGCTTGTTTGTGTATAAGGGACCTTGGAACTCCATGTCAATTTGACCAAGATTGGTGTCTCCTACATTGCTCCAAAATGATGTGATTTTTGATTCGGGTATCACTCTGTTGGCGTGTCTAAAGTCACGGAACTATGACTTCATCCGGCCAACGCAGAATAGAAATGCTAAGAATCCTATCCTCTCTTGAGATAAGGAAATCCTTAATGCTGTGTGAATTTGATCAATGGGGATGACCTCAATGTTTTGGTTGTCAGGTCTTGATTGCAGGATAGCTTAGTAGTTGATGTGTTTTGCTGGAAACACAAAGGGGACTTACGGTTAGACAGAATTGGCTTCGTATAGGTTCCTTAAAGTTTTACAGTCCTATATCATCTGATTTGCTTCTAATTGATGTTATTTCAGCTTGACTGGAGGGTTTCTTTAATGAAAAGGAAAAAGGAGGGATAAGGATAAAGAGTGAATAAGAACAACTAACTAATTTTAAGTAGGACAACATATTTCAACACATAGACGAAAGTCTCAAAATAACTAGAAATTACTTTGCTAGCCAATTAGCACAACTAGGTAAAAACCAGTGCAATCATCTAAGGATTTTTGAATTTTCAAGTTTATCAGATACGAACAATGGACTCTTACACCCATTCATCCAATTCTAATAACCGAACTTAGCACAAAAGGGGGCTCAGACTAACCATGCAGAGGAAACAATAATCAACTATTTCCTAATGGTATGAACCAAGATCTTCCATCAAATACATGCATAAATAACTGTCTGAAATTAAATACAGTTGCAAAAATATGAAATAAATGGAAAAGAGGACCATGCACTCAAAGTAAAACAAACACAGCTTTAACATCCATTAAATTCTGTATATATTTCGCTAGAGTTTTGGCAACAATCTGTTTTTTCTCTCTTACAAAGGAGGAACTAACTCGTTTATATAGAATTCCAAAAATGGATGAATGGCCAAGATTAAACTTAAACAAGTGGGCCAGATTCATCCTCTATCAAAACTGCCCATACCCATAAATGGGAGGCAAAATATTAGCAACAACAAAAGGAGAAACAATAACTACCAAAAAGGGTAATCAATAACTACCCAAAGAGCTGCTCCAAAAAGTGCACATGCACGGAGCTCAAGATTTACAACTGTTTTTGGTAGTTAGAAATGAACTTTATGTCTGAAAAGTGCTTTTTAAGATTTAAAAAAAAAGAAGAAACTTGTACTTTAGGAAAGCACTTTCTCCTTTCTTGTTGTGGACTCCTTTGTAATAAATTCGACCTCGTCGTGCAAGTACTCTCCCCAGATATCCCGATTGGTTGCACGCTCTACCCGAATGTAGTCCTGGAATCTTAGACACAACTTGAACAGTTTGATTGTCAGAGGCATAGGAGGATTAAATATTTTATAATGAATACCCTGAAGGAGGCTATCTACATTCGCTAGCTCTTCCCTCCAGTATGATTTATGATTTTCAAAGCATGATATGTCCGCCTGAAGCCCACTAGCAAAATCTAGGTCCTCCATGGAGTAGGTGACCCTGGTTTTAAGCTTGTCCTTCCACTGTGGTTGCACCTCATTATCTATCATACTACTTTGCCAACCGAGAACCATTGATCTGAGGATCTTTTCACCAAGATCCTTCACATTTGACAAAGTGTCATCGCACTTATCTTGCATTTAATTGATATTATCCTTCATGTCGTTCTTCATGCTGAGAATCCCATACCATTCCTTGAAGGTATTGACATTATAAGGATCTAGGATAATATCAATAGTGGGGATTTGAGAGCAGGTCCAAAATAGAGCCCTTATGAGGGGCAATGCCTTGGCAATCACCTCATGAGTGTTATAACATTCTTTCCTTAGCTTACACATTTTGATAAGAGTAGATTCCCTATGGAGAGCCATTTCACGCAGGTCTTTGAAGATTTGCTCTCCCCTTCCCTTAATGCCTTGAATCCATTCTCTTATGGCTTTGGCGGTATCATGTACTCCTTCAAACTTGGTTGTAGTCCTTTGTGCCAATGCCAATGGGGGAACATGGGATTCGGCGGCATGTTGCAATGGTTTTAGCAGGTGATCAATATATCCCTCAGCTTGCTCAGCACGAACTAGGTACATGTTTCTCTTAGCAGTCATTTCGTTGAGTTGTCTGAGCATATTCTGCACGAAATCCTTGAACTCTTCCCTTTCTTGCTCTTTGGTGGCTCGCCCTATTGGGATGGTTGTAATGCTATAATCGGCCAATGCAATCTGATCGACTGGCTTATCTGTAGGTGGGGTAGCGATATGAATGGTGCGGTTCCTCTGCTCATCCTTGGTGATCCTAGAATAGGTCTTGGGCTTTTTCTTTCCTTTGGACTTTATCTCTCCTACGTGAGAGAAGATATCTCCCAGGTTGATAGGTGGCTTGACAACTTTTTTCTGCTATGCATGAGCAATTAACCAGTCTTGAGGGATGGTTTGTCTAGATGTTATTGCCAGATTCCCACTCTGCTCCTTGGAGGTTTCAGCTAGCTTGCTGCCTATCTATAATTGATCTGTCATAGAAGGAACGGATGCAGTATTCAATCCCTTACTCATAGCTGAGTTCTCCCCCACCTCACTGAACAACTGCCGTGTATCCCCTTGCGATGGTTGCTCTTCACTTTTGTTGGGCTCCTGGGTCTCATCCCCCATTTGTTCTCCCTCAACGGTGTTGTCATCTTTGTCGACGCTATTCAATTGTAATTCATGCCGACTTCCCTGTGTAAGCTCACGCTTACCAGCCTCTTGATTAGGCGGAATTTCTCCCTCCTCAACTTGATTTTTAGGTTGATCGGAGCCAACGACCCTTACTTCTGCATCTGGCTCTCCTTGTGCCGGAGGACTATTAGCCTCGAATGCATCAACATCACTCTGGGAAGGCGGAGCAGGTATATAGTCGAGCTCAACTACATCATCCTCCGAACTGGGGTCTTTGGATGACGAACTGACTTTCGGCCTCCTGATGGGGATCTTTTCCCTTTTAGTTCTTTTTGATGTCCGAGTTCCTGTATTGGCTCTGGCTTTCTTCCTCTTCTTTCCGGGTTCCTCAATCTCTTATTTGGGTGCGCTTGAGGTTCCCTCATCCTCTGAAGACTGTGAATCGAGACTACCCATCATATTGTATGTAAATTGAATCCCTTCATGGGTCAGTTTCTCGATTTGCTGGGATAACCAGTGATCGATATACCTTCTTGGAGCCTCCATGACCGCCTCAAAACCAATAATTGGATCTTGAGTCCAATCAATGCCTGGCAAGAGGTATTTAACTACCTCAAACTCTTGGACTTGCAAGCAATTGCCATAATCTGTTACCTGATCTGGGACCCGATGGTACTCATAAAGCCGCATTTGCTGCACACTTAGCCTAGAATACTCACGCCGTCGGACCTCATAGTCATCAGAACAGTTGCTCCAATAATCCTCAATTGATGCCTTCGCTCTGTAGCACCTGCCATAGGCTCTCTTTGCCAAATTGTCATGATCGAAACACTTCCTTGGAAAATGTTTCTGTAGGCCATAGGATGCTAATTCAGCAAATGACTCATCGACTTCTACCGAATTCTTGAAATGCACATCGAGGTCTCCCAAGATCACGGGGAAGGTGAATCTGGACTATCTCTTATCTCTAAGTAAGCTGCTCGCTGGGTGTGCTTGTCTTGCGAGTTCCATAAGGACTATTTTGTTTGTCGGATAGCGTGGAAGTCGGAATGGTGCTCCCTCAAAGCCTGCTATCCCGAGGTAAGTAAATCTGGGGAATTGAATAAACCATGCGCCATACTTTTGTACCAAAATGGTAGCCTGCTCTGAGAGCCTTATGTGCAATCCTCCTTGCATTAACCTGACTAGGCGCATTGTAGAGGCGTCATTGACACGCTCATACTGACCAATTGCGTAAGCAACACTTTTCTTTGAGCTATGTCATAATAATGTAGTTGAGGGTAGCATTCATACACCTTGACCTGATTTGGGCCGTTCTCGATTTCACCCTTCTTGATTAATCCTGTTAGTGGCTGGTGTCGGGCAAACATGTAAATCAGGTAGGAAGTCATGGTGAAGTACTTCTTTTCCTCAAGTTCAACCAGCTGTGTATGGATATTATCATTGATGATTTGAGCCCAGTCGAACTTGGACTTCCCAACAAAGACCTGCTCCGTAAAGTAGAACATCCACTCTTCAAAAAAATTGGATTGAGGGAGTCCCATAACCCGACTGAGTAAGGTGACCATATCACCATACTCGTTATGAAAGTCACTTCTGGGGGTCTTTTTACTGATCCTAATGCTCGAAGGTCTTCTCTCTTTATACCATTCTTCGTTTATCAATGTCTTGCATTTAACAGGATTCATGTCGTAAGCAACCTGTGCCTCATCTATAGTTGTAGCAATGGGATTTTCGGGAAACGGGATGTCAAATGCTTCCCCAATGGCCTCAGGTGTGAAATGAGCTAGCACCATATTTTCTAGGACCACTAATCTGGTCTCTGGCTGATAATGCCTGGCAGCCTCAACTACTAGTTCATAATTTTGCACGGATGGAGGGAAACCTACTGCCTGAGCAATACCACTCTCCGTCATTCGCCCAGGCTTGCCATAGGCATTAGGAGAATATATGTTGTTTCTGAAATCTTGAATGTTTATGTGGCTCAAATCAGTATCACCTATGCTCTCCCATATGCTTTGGACTTTTGACTCCCTAACTCCTCTTTGGTATTGGTACTTCATTTTCTCGCCTTTGCGGGGAATGTCAGATTTAGAGACTCGAGATGTTCCGGTTGCAACAGGTGTCGTAGAGGACTCTATCGCCGAGTTAGGCATTTATCCTGCACAACCGGACACAGATTACGAGACGAGATGAAGGAAGCGAACAAGTTAGCCAAAATAGAGGATGGTGTTAGCGTATAAAACCAAAGATCAATAGGAACACTAGATTCAAAAAAAGCACGACGCTTCAATAAAAGAGCCTGATTAATTGGAAGTGAAATGCTTATTTGAAAGAAGAATTTAAGTTGGCTCCGTTTTAAAATTTGCCACTTGGTTGCAGTTCATGGCTATTACGTAAGTAATTGGTAAAAAATTGAATGAATATTAACAATGAGCAAACACTCAATAAATAGGATTACAAAGAATTACAAGAGGGCAAGTTTCTAAAAAGAAACTGCCAATAAGATCGAGCAAGATCTTATTAAGATATTTACACTAAGTTTACAATATTGAGCATTAATAATAAAATAATAAAGTATTATTCTAATACCCTCCCTTAATGCTCAATCTATCAACAACACCAATAGACCCCTTGAATTTTACAAACTTATCTGGACTGAGGGGTTTGGTGAAAATATCCGCTGATTGCTCCGAGGTAGGAACATACAGCAACTGAATGGATCCGTCTTCAACCAACTGCCGAATGTAGTGACAATGAAGTTCTATATGTTTGGTTCTTTCATGGAAGACTCGATTCTTGGCAAGTTTGAGAACTCCCTGATTGTCTGAAAACAAGGGAGTCGGACCTGCTTGAGATATTTGCATATCTCCAAGCATCCGGCGAAACAAACTGCCTTAACAACTCCTCTATACTCTGCTTCTGTTGAAGAGAGAGCCACTGCCTGCTGCTTCTTACTAGTCCAGGTGACTGCACCAGATCCCAAACTGAACACATATCCAGAGGTTGATTTCTTGTCATCAACTGAGCCTGCCCAATCTGAATCTGTGAACCCACTGAGTCTAGGATCATCACTCCTAGTGTAAAGAAGTCCATAATCCGAGGTGCCTTTCACATAGCGCAGGACAGCTTCGCTGCTACCCAATGATCAGCCCTGGGGGGCGTCATGAAGCGTGAGATGTAGCTCACTGCAAAACTGAGGTCAAGTCTAGTGGCAGTGAGATAGATGAGACTGTCCACTAGTTGCCTAAATTGTGTTTCATCTACAAGAGGAGAATCAGACTTGGCTGAAAATTTCAGACTAGTCTCCATAGGTGTGGATGCAGGTTTGCAATCCTGCATTCGAAACCTGTCAAGCAAGCTTCTGGCATACTTAGACTGAGAAAGGAAGATGCTGCTATCAGTCTGCCAAACCTCAACACCCAAACAATAATGAAGAAGTCCTAAATCCATCATATCAAAAGTGCTGCACAAATCCTGTTATATTTCTGAAATCAAATGTGCTGAATTCCCAGTAATGATCAAGTCATCCACATAGACAACAAGAAAGAGAATATCATTACCAGAGTGTTTGATATATAGATTACTGTCGGAAGGACTACGCTGAAAGCCATGACCAACCAAGTATTGATCAATTTTTATGTACCATGCTCGAGGAGCCTGTTTAAGTCCATAGAGTGCTTTTCGGAGTCTACACACTTGCGGTTCTGAACCGGCAACCTTGAAACCAGGAGGCTGCGTCATGTAGACTTTTTCCTGCAATTCACCATTGAGGAAGGCACTCTTCACGTCCATCTGATGGAATTTCCAACCATACTGAGCTGCAATGGTGAGAAGAAGACGAATAGTACTCATCTTGGTAGTAGGAGCAAAAGTCTCCTCATAGTCAATGCCTTCTCGCTGTGCGAATCCTCGAGCAACTAATCCGGCCTTATATTTATGTAAGGTACCATGTGCATGATACTTGACCTTATATACCCATTTACAACTAATGGGTTTCTTCCCTGGAGGAAGATCTGAAAGAACCTAGGTGTGATTCTTCTGAAGACTTTGGATCTCAGTATCCATTGCCTGTTCCCACTCTGGAATCCCTTTGGCCTCTGCATATGTTTGAGGCTCATAGATACTGTGGATGTTAGCCATAAGAGCAAAATTAACTGTGTTTTGCTGTTTGCCCTTATTTCTGGAAGCTCTACCCTTAATGAGCTTATCAGGACGAAGAGCACTCATGGTCTTAGCCCACCATTTAGGCCGAAGAGTAGATGTGCCAACATCAGGAGCAGGAGGAATAATTGGAAGAGGAAGCGGATCAGGATCAGGAGTAGGAGGAAGATTAGCATCTTCCAGAGGAAACTCAAGTAGTGCATCATCAAATACAGAATCTGCATCATCCCTCCCATCAGGTGAACTGAATGGAAGACAAATACCTAAGTCAGAAGCCTTCAAAGGCTGATCCTCAGAATGTTGTTGAGACGAGGAAAGCTGAAATAGTCCTCGTTCTTCATCAAAGACGACATCACAACTGAAGATAAGACGATCAGAGTCTACATCAATCAGTCGGTAAGCCTTATGGTTGTCACTATAGCCTGTAAACATGAGTTTCTGACTCTTGGAATCCAACTTAGTGCGCTGGGCATCAGGAATCCACACATAAGCTAAAGAGCCAAAAAATTTCAAATGGCTGATCCTAGGTTTGCGACCAGACCATGCTTCCTCAGGAGTCTTATTTTTAACAGCATGAGTGGGTGACCTATTAAAAAGATAGACTGCTGTGAACATTGCTTTTGCCCAATATTTCTTAGGAACGTTTCTATGTTCCGTCATAGACCTAGCCATTTCTGTAATGGTGCGGTTACGACGTTCTACAATGCTGTTTTGCTGAGGGGTGTATGGTGTGGTTAATTGATGTTTTATGCCATGTGTATCACAGAAAGTAGAGAAAGCAGAAGAACAAAACTCCCCCCCATTATCAGACCTAAGAGTAATAATAGAAGAACTAGACTCTTTTTCTACTAAGGCCTTAAATTTCTGAAATACAGTAAACACATCTGATTTTTGCTTAAGGAAATACACCCACATTTTACGACTGAAATCATCAACAAAAAGCAAGAAATACCTGCACCCAGTAACAAAAGTAGTATTCATAGGACCACATACATCAGTGTGGACCAGCTGTAGTACCTTAGAGGCTCGTCATGAGTCACCATCCTTGAACGGTGTTCGGTGCTGCTTCCTAGCCTGGCAAGCTTCACAAACGCGATGATTTTGAGTCTGAATATAAGGTAGACCATGTACTAAGTCTTCCCGAACAAGCTGGGCAAGATAATGAATGTTTAGGTGACCATATCGCTGATGCCAGAGACTGCTGATAGAAGAAGATTTAGCTGCGAAGGCATGCTCAAGAGAATCGCCTATATCCACAAGTCTATATAGACCATGATCCTTAATGCCAACAGCTACAGTCTTGCTAGAAGCATGATCAACAATCGAGCACTTATGTGTACTGAAAACGACATCCAGCTGAGGAGAATGCCGCATAATCTGACTGACAAAAAGGAGGTTAAGTTCCATACCAGGAACATAGTACACATTGAGGAATATGAGATTCCTCCCTCTAGATTGTATCTAAACGTTGCCCTTGCCGACAACAGTGTACTCTTCACCACCTCCAAAAATAACTGAATCAGTGTAGGGAGAGAACTCAACAAACTAGTCACGCCTGTGAGTGAAATGACGAGAAGCACCAGAATCAATGTACCAGGCAGAAGACTTCACATGATCTGCAGGTCTTTTAGCCATGAAGGCATAAAAGGCAGACTCTTTCTGCTCTGTGTGTTCAGCAACATTGGCTTTATGCTGAGACCCTCCATGCTTCCGCTGCTCGGAAGCCAATCTAGTACGACAATCTTTGATCATATGACCAAATTTGTGATAGTAATTGCATTGCACCTTCTTTTTCTTGGAACCATCCTGAGACTGAGAAGAGCCCTTCTGCTGAAAGGACTGGGATGACTGGGATTTGCCTTTATCCTTGTGAAAGGATTTGGTAGCAAAGGCATGTTCTGAGGAGGTTGAAGTAGCACCGCTACCAAACTGTTGTTTCCAACAATCCTGTTGTAGAAGTTTGGTGCATAACTTTGGAAATTTCAGATCAACATTAGTAGAAGTAATGTTGAGAGTCTCTATAAAGTGCTCATACGGTTTTGGTAGACTTTTCAGAGTGATGACTACCATATCCTCTTCCTCCATTTTCCCACCAATAGCTTCGAGCTGATCTCAAATGTCCTTAATCTTTGTAAGATGCTCCTATAAGGACATGCGTTCATCCATCATAATGGAGAACAACTGACTCTTCAGAAAAAAGGCTCGACTCTTGTCGGATGTCTCATGCAACTTCTTCAGATGCTTCCAAATTTCTGCAGCTGACTTGCCCGAAGGAATCTGAGGTAGCTGGTCATCTGTAACAGAGAGCTTGAGAAGCATAACAACTTTTCGATTGCGGTCATCAAACTTGTCCTGGACAGCTCCAGGTGTTTGAGGACGCGACTTCGTGTCCAAAACAAGATTATCCAGGCGACGATATTCAAAAATAGTCAGCATGCATTACTTCCAGGTGTTATAATTTTTCCCATTAAATCGCTGACTGCCTTCCAACATCAAGTTGGTCAATGACGCCATCTTGCATGTTTCCCAATGCACGGAAAACGAAAAAACTGAGAAGAGGCGTTGGCACGAAATTCAAAAAATTTGAATCCCAATGCAGAAACAGAGGCAGATGTAGGTACAAACTTCAAAAAATGAAGTATGATTGGCACGAAGTTCAAGAAAAAACATTTCGACTGACCTAGAAAAATCCGAAGACAACCCAAAAATCCTTGCGAAAAACCCAAAAAGAATCTGTTGTCGGAATTTGGATCCGCTGGCTTGAAAATCGAGGCACAAAAATCAAGGCACCCAAAAATATTGACGACGACCTAGTTGAGATCTTGAAAAACCTAGAAGGAATCTGTAATTAAAAAAAAATTCCGACTTGAAATAAAGGGTATAAAACCCTAGTCGAAAAACAAAAACCCTAGGTCAAAAATGAGCCGTCGCCCAGATCGCGAAAAATGCAAATCACGCGAGAAAAATAATGCCCAGAAAATCGTCACGCGAGTTGCAAAACTCTGTTAAAAAAAAACCGCGCACAAAAAACCTCATAAAATTGCAAAACGCGAAATAAATCAAGCACGAAAAGCATAGACCCAGAAAGACGGACGCGAAAAATCGCGTTTTCCGAGTTAGCAAACAAACGTGGGTAGAGGAAAAAAATCCTCAGAACAGACCCGCGAAGACCAAGCGCGATTTTTGCAGACAAAAGCCCTTAGGATGAACTAGAATTATTTCGAAAATTTTCAAAAGAAGACAAAAAATTTCGAAAAAATTCACCTATAGCTCTGATACCATATTACACAAGTAATTGGTAAAAGATTGAATGGTAAAAGATTGAATGAATATTAACAATGAGCAAACGCTCAATAAATAGGATTACAAAGAATTACAAGAGGGTAGGTTTCTAAAAAGAAACTGTCAATAAGATCGAGCAAGATCTTATTAAGATATTTACACTAAGTTTACAATATTGAGCATTAATAATAAAAAAATAAAGTATTATTCTAATAATGGCTTGGGTGTTTAATGATTGCCAATTTTTCGCACTTGGAGAAAAGTCTTGCTTAAGTTCAGTTTTCAAAATGTTCAAAATTTCCCTAAGTCTGAATTTTACATTTCAAGGTCAAATTTGCCTAGCTCGCTCTGCCTTTGCGCTATGTTTAATGCTTTATAGAATTACAACCTACAAAACTTCACTCTTCAATTCATTGCTTAAACATTATGACCAGTTTGCATTCATTTAATGACTTAAAGGAGACAAAAACGAACTTACTTGGCGAATAAGGTGGTTATCCTGCGATTTCCCTAAACTTCGGGTTAGAAAAGCTTTGTGCGAGTTCGGCCTGCAAGCCCCTTTTGTAACTTTAAAAAAAAACTTCTTCCTCCGACTAGTATCTCGCGATTTTCCGACTGCGGAGGGGTTGTGAAAGGCTTTGCAAGAATGAAGGGTTTAACGAAAACGCCCTACCTTCCGCGAACTTCGCGTTTAAGGGGAACTTTGCAAACTTAGAAGCTTAACGCCTATCCTCCTCTCCCTTTACTTTGTTGTTTCGGCCTAAAGGCTAAAATGCCTTCCTTGCTTTGCCCAATCTCGGGCCTAAAGGCTAAAATGCAAACTCTAAATCGCCCCTTCCCCTTTGGCGATTTTTCGATTTTATGACTATTTGCCCATTTTCGGGTTGGGAAGACAATTTGCAAATTTATGAAAACGCCTTACCTTTTTATTTCGCGTTTTCGGCCTCCTGGGGGATTTTGCAATGTTTTAAAGTTAGAACGCCTTATGACTTGGTTTGCGTTTTCGGCAAAAAAAGAAGGGAATGCAAAAATTCTCGATTTTACTTGCTCTTGCCTAATTTCGGGCTAAATAACCTTTTTGCAAACTTTAAAACTTAACACCTTTTTCAAAATATTGGCATTTTTGGGCTGGGAAGCGATTTTGAAAAGTGCTTTGAAGTTATATCGCCTTTTGACATTGTTTTGGTATTTTCGGCCAAAAAGGGGAGTATGAAAAGTTTCAAAGTTAATAAAAACGCTTTCACTTGCTTGTCATTTTCCATTTTTGGCTCAAAAGGGGGTTTTGAAAACTTTTTAAAATGCCTTACCTTCCGCGACTTCTGGCTTAGGAGGCCCTTTGCCATTTTTTTTTGGTTCGACACCTTTCTCATTACCTTCACGATTTTCGGCCAAAATGGGGAGTATGAAAAGTTTCAAAGTTAATAAAAACACTTTTCACTTGCTTGTCATTTTCCATTTTCGGCCCGAAAGGGGGTTTTGAAAACCTTTTAAAACGCTTTACCTTCCGCGACTTCGGGCTTAGGAGGCCCTTTGCCAATTGTTTTTGGTTCGACTCCTTTCTCATTACCTTCGCGATTTTCGGCCAAAATGGGCCTTTTGAAAAGTTTTCAAGCTTAAACGTTTTCATGATGCATTTGCACTTTCGGGGGTAAAGGCGACTTTGCAAGGTTTCGAAGTTCAACGCCTTTTCACTTGTTTTGGCATTTTCGGCAAAAAGGGCCTTTTGAAAAGTTTTCAAGTAAAACGCCTCTTGCAATTTCGGGCTAGAGAGAGATTATGAAAAGTTTTCAAACTTAAACGTTTTGCTTCATCTTTCCATTTTCGGCCTGGAAAGCACTTTTGCAAGCTTTAAACTTTTACCATTTCCTCCCTATCAGGCAATTTTCGGGGTAAACAGGGAGTTTGAAAACTTAGAAAGTGGAACGCCCTTTATGCTTGCAATTTCGGGCTAGAAGACCCTTTTGAAAAGCTTGACCTTGAAATCAAATTTGGCCCTTAAAGCGATTTTGCAAACCCAGGGACAACTGACACCCTTGCCTATTTAGCCGATTTTCAGGTTTGTGCTAAAACTTAGTCTCCCTTGGATTGATCTTAAGCATTCAGATTGTGAGACTCTTTGTGCAGGACTCCCAAGTCATGCGACTTAAAATTAACAGACGCCCCATCTTCCAATGGTTTACATAGCTCATTGCTTCACTACTACTTGCCGGACCTGAAAATGGCGGATAAAAATCAAATTCGGAAACTTGGCAGGACGAAGGCTGGAAAAGAAACGAAGGGGACCCTGTCGGCGACAGGGAGTGTGTGCAATGCACAACACACTCCTCTTGAGTCCTTGATGGGGGTTTGTCTTGATACTGCTCCTTTCTTTGGGGCTGCCATGTTCTACCTGAAAGAGTTGTCTAAGTTAGGGTTTTGATTTAACTTTAATGTCTACAACATCTAAAGATGCATCTAGGTTAGCAATTCCTCCTTGAAAACTTATAGAATCATTAAAATCTTGATGAATTACTAAAACCCTGGGTGTGAATATAAACCCTAAGCTATCAAAATCTGAAAAATAATCAGCTAATCATAACGGATTTTGCATTAAAGCACGTTAGATGATCAAAACATGATGCAAGGAGTATTCCATGACTGAAACCTTTTTAAAAATCGTAAACTTGAGGCTGTACCAGCATTATTCTAACGTCTGATTTCAATCAAAATGATCAAGTGTGCTCTAATTCAGACCTGCAAACAAGTTCTAAACTACCTGGTAACTTCAGATATGCCTTTAATTTGGCAAAATCACCCTTGTGTCAATGCGCTATTGCTGTAATTGATGCTGGTAAACACTGATGTTGAGCCTTGAATTCGCTGATTATTGATGGTGATCGTTTCCTTTGACAATGTAGGATCGCTGGTCTGCAACAATGAATTCGCTAACCCTTGAAGGTGAATTCACCTCCCTTGAATGGAGACAAGATCGCTGCTTGTAATGATGAATTCGCTGTCCTTGGATAGTAATCTGCTTGGCAAATGGTGAGTTCGCTGATTCTTTGTGATGAGTTCGCCTTGATTGGATGGAATTGCTGCCCTTGACAATGTAAGATGGCTGAACATGAAGAATAATATTGCTGATTGTTCAAATGAAATGATCAATCCTATCTTTATAGCGATCAAAAGGGGGGCATCTATTCAATCCAAGGCCGACTTGTGCCTTCTCATCTAATGATTTGCAATTTATGTTTCCAATGCATAAGGCCGACTTGTAGCCTTGATTCAAATTTGAATTCAAAACGTTTATTTCCTAGGTGGGCCCCTCCTTAATCACAAGCGTTCAAATTCATCTTCTTCACTGCTGATTTCGATAAGCACAAAAAGTTCGGGTTTTTGCATGAGCATTGACCAAAAGTAGTCAGACTTTTACCTAGTCATCGAGTGAAAAACGTTGGACTTTCTAATGGGCATCGATTGTGTAAGAGAAAGATTGGACTTTGGAGAAGGCATTGACTGAGATAGATCAAACTTCTTGGAGGGCATTGACAATGCCTTCAAACTTCTTTGATGATCCATCTTGATCCTTCCTCATCATACTTGACACTTTGAATTGATCTTCCCTTTGCCATTAGTATGATCATTGACTTAAACATCTTCTTCTATCCTTGGGTGGGGATCTTACCAAGCACTGATAGTCATCCAAGGAGGTCATGGATTTGATAAGGCACTGACTGAGAAAGGTCGGGCTTTTGAGGGGGCATTGATTGTGAACAAAAGATGTTAGCCTTGCTTACTCAATCATCTCAATCTCATCAAACATCAAGCATTTACCCCTAGAGATGCGTATCTTGCTAAGTAAAGGGCTTTTTCATCTAGATTGGACTTTCAGGGGGTCACTGATTGTGCAAGAAGGAGATCAGACTTTTCCTACCCCATTGACTGAAAGAGGTTGGACTTTTGAGGGGGCATTGACTGTGAGCTAAGGGAAGGCGGGGTTTTGGGGGTCATTGACAGTGACTCAAACTTGATTAATTTTGTGAGTAGTAGCACTCACCTCACCAACTCAAAGAGTCCTTTATCGTTATCAAGGCCTTCTCATGCAATTGAAACCTTCATCTTGCATATATCATCTCAATTCCCATTATTGATCTTTGATGATGATGATCAAATGAAATGATCATCATATGTCGTTCATAGCCAAGGTGTCGAGGAGCAAACCAACTCAACCACATCCCATCTAAAGGATTTGACTGCTTCCAAACCTATCTAAAACCTAAAACTGAAATCAAAAGAGGGGGTCCCCATTTGCGATGGGGTGATGTGTGAAATGGTCACAACAGGCACCAAATTCCGAGGTTCCAAGTCCTTTCGCAATCTCAAAACCCCACCTTTGAGGTTCCAAGGTTTGAAGTCCCTCCGCAATCTTGAAAACCCACTACCGTGGTTCCTAGGTTCCAAGTCCTTTTGTAGTCTCGAAACCCCACCAGTTCTAAGGTTCCTCTTGGGCACAAACTCTCACTAGTCACTTGTTTGGCTAGAAACTCCTAGTGAAACTCGACACATTTCACCTACCTATTGACCTACCATTTTTGGATTCCATTAATTCTCGGAAAGGGTCATGGATCGAATGAGGATGGTCCCATCCCTTTGCAGGTACAAATGGACACGATTGAGGCAGATTTCTTGTACCAAAATGAAGAAAAACTTGACATGGATGCATGGGCATCCATTACAAACCCCTAAAATTCTTCAGTTTTGGGATTTTGTGCATGTGTGCATATTTCTCCTTTGTACTTGATTTGCAAGGAGGATTTAAAAGCCCAAATTTTCACTGTATGGGAAGATGGAAATTAAAAAGGAGTATTGTTAGAGCAAGCAAGGAATAAATATTTGCATGGAACCCTAGTGTTCCATTTTCTAGCTTTGTGTATTGAAATTTTGTAATGTAATGATATGAGTTTATCCCAAACTTGTAATGAATTTATTGTAAACTTTGAAGAATGATTTTGAAGTGTGGAATTGACCTTGAGCGAGTGTCTTCATTGGCATTGTGTTCATTTTTTGGATGTATCTGCGATCAGTTGGTCAGCCAGATGATTGTAAAATCCCTGCAAAGTCTTTGCATGGTATCTTTTCAAGATAGTAAAGGAAATGGTCAGGTTTATTCATGGATTGCAAAATAGACTCATTTGGTATTCTACAAATTCTGTTATTTGTTTGAATGCATGTGTAGAACTTAGTTTGCTTGTGTATTATGAAAAGTTACCTTCATTAAGGTATCACATGTTTTCAATCATTTCATGTTTCTGAATGAACCTATAACTCTGATGCCCAACTGGATAAAGGCACTGATCTGCTATTTGTTTCTCCTTCCATCACCTCAACACATCAAAAACATACTAAGCATTATCTTCATTTTTCAGTTTGTGTAGTTTTAGTTTTTCCTAGCTTCCATGAGTGAAAGTGCATAAACCAACAATAGGGGTTATATCCATATCCTCAAACACTACCCATGGTACGTGTAATGTGCCCTAATTAGGACAGAGCTGCTTTTGCCCAAATTGACAATTCCAACAATATAATCTATCTTTTAGCAATAGCATACTAATGTAACTTCATCTAATCATTAATAAACTTAAGAATCAATGAATAAATACATGGATTAGTGAATAAATACATCATATGGAATGATAAACATTATTACTAATTAACTACCCCACAACCAATCATAGTTTAGTTTGAAAGGAAAACCTCGAAAGGGTGCCAGTAAACTGCTCAAGCCAATTATGCCCAAGAGCGCGCAGCGTCCCCCTAAGACAAATCGCCCCTTGGCCCACAAGCGGCAGGAACATCCCACTAAGACAATTCCATCCCTTGGGGTGGCCTACTTAGCTTAGGGGAACTGGTAAACTGCATCTTCCTAGCTTATTTCCATCAATTTCACGTGTAATTGATTATGGGACATAATATATATATCTGTTCATTTGAAGAAACATAATTCAAGCATAAATCTTATTAGAGTCAATAACTATGAATGTATATAAGAAAACTGATGCAATAATGCCTAAGCTCATACCAATTAATTGTATACCGCACAGTGGCTGAATGTTATTCACTTATATGAGATCTCCACTTGATCAATGCTTTCCTTTGACTGCTTGGTTGATCCTTTATATGGTATACCCCTCCATCGATGGTGAAGGGTCATGATCTTCCCCTACAGTCACAACTGCTCCTTGGAAGAGGCGTCTCTTCTTGCTGACTAATGCCCCATTGTAATCTGTGTTTTAGCCTTTAATGATGTTAATGCATTAGTAGCTTCTGCAAGATAAGACTTCTCTAACCCGTTAATCTCCTTTATTCTGTTATGGTTTATTCATCTATGCTATTAGATTATCTGATTTATGCTTTCCAAACTGAATATGTTTATCAGACTGTAACATTGATCATGATTATGATATTGGCATTGGATAAAGATGGATTAGATCGACGACTTGCTTAACATAGTTAAGTGTCGATCTAAATGCTATCGGGCTACTAACCCGATAGCATGTGTAATGCTATTTGTTATCGGGTTTAGTTCATACCGATAAACATTTATAATCGGGCCATTAACAAAGCATCATAACTAATACCGTTTCAACCGAGTGTTTAAGTATTAAATGCAAGTTACCGAACATAACCGAAATCGGGATGTGCAATATGGAAAGACACCGATCAATAGGTGCCTTGATCGGTCATGTAAGACATGACCGGTCAAGACATCTATTGATCGGTCTTCTAAAACATATAAAGCCCGACATGAATCATTTGGAGAAGACATAAAAATATTAATGATCTCTCTCCTTCAGCCTGCAACAAAACAATCAGATTATCAGACAATATAATCATATAAAATTCTCACATATATAATTTGTTCTTTTATTGCAATTGAATAAAACTTTACACGGTATCAGAGCGAGGCTAATTGAATCTGAGGCTATTCAATTTCTGAATAATTCAAGAACAAAATTATATATTACATCACATTTCCAAAATGGCCAGCGCTATTAGATTCGAAGATAGACTCGGAGGTAGCGATGATTTTTCAGCTTGGAAGTTTAGAATCGAAATGATTTTGAGAGAAAACAAAGTTGATTCATATGTTCAAACTGTAAGTGCAGCACCCGAGAATGAACCTGACAAAACAGCATGGATTGAGGGAAATGAAAAGTCTCTTAAAATAATAGTTGATGGGGTAAGAAACAACATAATGCCCATCATAAAGAAAAAGAGACGGCTTACAAAATGTTCAAAGCACTTGAAAGGACATTTGAGATATCAAATGCAAGTCGTACTCTGGCATTGAAACGAGAGATAAATCATATCACGATGAACAAAGGGGAGACAATCAACTCCTACTTCATGCGAATATCAACCCTAAGAGATGAACTTGCGACCCTTGATTATGAGATCCAGAGTAAAGAATTAACACTCATTGCTCTAGATGGGTTGCCCAGTGGATGGAATACATTTGTCCAAGGCATTAGTGCAAGGTCCAAATATCCTAAGTTTGAAAGGTTAAGAGATGATTGTCTCCAAGAAGAGTCGAGATTGAACAAAATTGGAATAAAACAAAAGAACATAGACGAAGACCTTCAAGTCCTAAATACTAATGCAAATAAGAAAAGTAAGAAGAAGCAATTTAGGATAAGAAAAAGTCATCAAGGCAAGAACACTCCAAAGAAAGACCTATCACATATTCAATGTTATAGGTGTGACAAATTTAGACACTATGTTGCGAAATGTCCGAAGAGAGCCAAACAAGCCACATTTGTCAAAGTAGGAAAATCCAAAAGGGAAGATGACTTCGAGAACTATGTCCTCTACTCAGCACTCACAAGCCATACAACAAACAAGTTTAACTCATGGGTGATCGACAGTGGTTCATCCAGACACATTACTGGTTTTAGAGAAGTGCTAGACTCCATGATAGAGGAGAATGATGAGGAAGTGACCATTGGAGATGATTCCTCACATCCAGTCATAGGAATTGGAACCTGCATCATCAAATTAAAGATAGGCATGTCATTGCAACTTGAAGGAGTACTATATGTCCCCGACATCAAAAGAAATCTAGTCTCCATATTAGCACTAGAGGATAATGGATACAGAGTGACCTTCATGGAAAACAAGGTGTTGGCTTGGCCGATAAATTCTACCATCAAGAAAGTTAAAGTCATTGGACAAAGACAAGGCTATTTGTATGAGCTATGCACAGAGCCCAACTTAGCCTTAATTCATGAAGCCACAAATGCAAATG
Source organism: Cryptomeria japonica (assembly GCF_030272615.1). Classification (NCBI taxonomy): domain Eukaryota; kingdom Viridiplantae; phylum Streptophyta; class Pinopsida; order Cupressales; family Cupressaceae; genus Cryptomeria; species Cryptomeria japonica. The sequence continues at coordinate 74,121,142 of NC_081405.1, forward strand.
AGGTGTGGCATAGAAGACTAGGCCACCTGAATTATAGGGCTTTATCATCTATGGGAAATCTTGTCACAGGTCTACCTAAGTTGAAGCAATATCATTCAGAGGCGTGCAAGGGATGTGCCCTAGGTAAAATACCAAGGGTGCCTTCCAAAATAGTACTAGGAAGACGAGCAAATTATTAGAATTAGTTCATTTTGATGTATGTGGACCTATGTCCGAGCCCTCTCTAGGGGGATTTTTGTATTATGTAATATTTGTTGTTGACTACTCTAGGAAAACTTGGATCTACTTTCTGAAATGTAAAGAATCAGAAGAGATTCTCAATAGGTTTAAAGAATTCAAATCACTAATGGAGAACTACTCAGGAAATAAAATTAAAACCCTAAGAACTGACAATGGGGGGGAATATACTTCAGAATTATTTAAAGATTTTTGTAAAAATTCAGGGATTAAGAGGGAGTTAACAATACCTTATAATCCTCAACAAAATGGGGTAGCTGAGAGGAAAAATAGGACTATTGTAGAAGCTGTCAAAGCCATGATCCTTGATCAAAATCTAAATATCAAACTTTGGGCAGAAGCAACTAGCACTGCGGTATCTATACAAAACAGATGTCCTCACTCCCACCTTGAAGATAAAACCCCTGAGGAAGTCTTCACCAAAATAAAGCCAGATATTAGCCACCTTAGGATATTTGGGTGTCCTGTCTATATACATGTACCTAAAGAGAAAAGACTAAAACTAGAACCTTTTGGAAAAAGGAGAATACTTGTAGGATATAGTGAAACATCCAAGGCCTATAGAATTTATATACAAGGTCAAAGAAATATTGAACTTAGTAGGGATGTAATCTTTGAAGAAGACTTAGCCTTCAAAAGAGCCCAAAGTATAATAGAACCTGGAATCTATATCCCTACTCCTAACATAGAAGAAGATCCTACTCCTGAGCTTCAGAGGGAGAATCCTGAGGAGACTATAGGTGAAACTCAAAACCCACCTAGAGAAAAACTCAAGAAAAGACCACTATTAATCACAGGAGATGATCACCTTATAGATCAATGCAAGAAAGATCTATCTACAGAATTTGATATGAAGGATTTGGGACTACTTCATTACTTCCTAGGGTTAGAAGTATGGCAAAATTCCAAGAATATTGTACTAAACCAAGGAAAGTACACGTTGGACATTTTGATGAGATTCAGAATGCTAAACTGTAGGCCCATGACCTCTCCTATGGAAACCAACTTACATAAACTTAAAGAAGCAACAACAGAATCACAGTCCACTGATCCTACTCAGTACAGGCAGATGATTGGGTCCCTAATGTATCTATTAAATACAAGGCCAGATATCTGTTATGCTGTTAATGCTCTAAGTCAGTTTATGTGTGAATCTAAGGAGATACACCTGGTGGCAGTAAAACATATTATGAGATACTTACAAGGTACCCTAAACCTTGGTCTTAAATATGAGAAAGTTGATATAGATCTACACGGATTTACAGATTCAGATTGGGCTGGCAGTGTGACTGACAGAAAAAGCACTTCAGGGTTTTGTTTCAGTTTAGGTTCAGCCATGATATCTTGGATCAGCAGAAAGTAGTCTTCTGTAGCTCAAAGTTCCACCGAGGCCGAATATATTGCAGCTTCTATGGCTGCCCGAGAGGCAGTATGGCTTAGGAACTTGCTTGTGGGATTGTTTGGAGAACCTATGAAACCTACTATTATTCATTGTGACAATCAGAGCTGCATAAAACTTTCAGTAAATCCAGTATTCCATGACAGGTCCAAACATATTGAGATCCCATACCACTATGTACGAGATATGGTTGACAGGAATGTAATTCAATTAGAATATGTTTGTACAGGAGATCAAATTGCAGACATTCTGACCAAACCTCTTTCCAGAGTGAAGATTGATCACTTCAGAAAAGGTTTAGGTATGATAGAAAGGTAATCTGCTTTGTAAATAAGATGTTTAATGTGTAAACTTCTTTTGTCATGTTGGGACATTTTGGGTTTCATCCCCTGTGTTCATATCTAAGAGGTGACAATCTCTCAGATTATGAACACTTGTATGCAGACATCATAAGGTGGCGATCTTATGATTCTCTAAACTAGTTATCATGTTGGATCTCTGGTATGTCATGGATGTGCCATGATGGTGTTGTGGTAAAACATTTGTATAAAATGTTTGTGCACATATCGCAACCTGGATAAGATGAGAATTTAACCATCCTCATATGTTTATCCGTAGTATTGCGTGTTTAGGCAATACTGATATCACGTGTTCAGGTGATATCTTGTCATAATGAAATGATGAATCTTCTATATCACATGGTTAGGTGATACTCTATGTCACATACTTAGAGTGATGTTTTATATTTGAATCTTGTGTCCTGATGGTACTTCATATCATATGTATAGATGATATATGTTCTTGGAGACTGACATTATTTTGGTTATGAAAGAGAAATGTGATGCAGGTTACTTTATCTATCTTCCAAAGCTAAGAGGGAGTGTTAATGCATTAGTAGCTTCTGCAAGATAAGACTTCTCTAACCCGTTAATCTCCTTTATCTTGTTATGGTTTATTCATCTATGCTATTAGATTATCTGATTTATGCTTTCCGAACTGAATATGTTTATCAGATTGTAACATTGATCATGATTATGATATTGGCATTGGATAAAGATGGATTAGATCGACGACTTGCTTAACATAGTTAAGCGTCGATCTAAATGCTATCGGGCTAATAACCCGATAGCATATGTAATGCTATTTGTTATCGGGTTTAGTTCATACCAATAAACATTTATAATCGGGCCATTAACAAAGCATCATAACTAACACCGTTTCAACCGAGTGTTTAAGTATTAAATGTTAGTTACCAAACATAACCGAAATCGGGATGTGCAATATGGAAAGACATTGATCAATAGGTGCCTTGATCGGTCATGTCTAAAAGACATGACCGGTCAAGACATCTATTGACCGGTCTTCTAAAACATATAAAGCCCGACATGAATCATTTGGAGAAGACATATAAAAATATTAATGATCTCTCTCCTTCAGCCTGCAACAAAACAATCAGATTATCAGACAATATAATCATATAAAATTCTCACATATATAATTTGTTCTTTTATTGCAATTGAATAAAACTTTACAAATGATGCCTTGATTCTAATGACCGGACTTATTTTTACTAATTTGGTTCTCTACAAAGTGAGATTCTTTATATTGAGAGTTATTCTTAAATTCCTCCTCAAGGATTATATTCCCAAGAGCATCCTACAATCAGCCTGCAATAAATTTGTCTTGCTGAAGATAGGCAGCTGCAGTGTTGGAGAAATTGTGAAGTCTTATCTAAGACTTATTCGATGTTTGGTCTAATGTCATGGTGGGGATATGACAGTAAGCCTTCATCTGTTTTAGTAAAGGTGCTTGACTTTGCGTGATCAAACTAGCATATAGATACAAAGTGACAACTGAAATTGGGGTACACCATGCAGCGTATATGGTTTGTGGCAAGGAGGCTGATCATTCCCAGTGATTTCATCTAACTTAGTGCCTTAGGAAAACCTCTCTTGGTCTAGGAGATCTAGAAGTTGATGAGGTCCTACCTACCTCAATAATTGGTTCTTACTGCCCAAACCTGATCAGAAGTCTGTGGTCTTCTTTCCAAATTTGACACCCTTTGCATTTGCTATAGGATTCAACTTTAGGGGTTTGGGACCTACAACTCTGATCACCATCACAAGTCAAGTGGGCCATTGAAGGCATGTTCCTACTTTTTGCAGTGTTGTCAGTAAGCGAAGAGGAACTCATTATTGTACTGGTGTAACAGGACTCTGATAATGATTGAAAATGATCAGGGATGTAACAGGACATCTTTGAGAACTAGAAGTCTCCATCCAAAGTTGCAGACACAAAACAGCCTGGAAACTTCCCTTGTGAGTTAATTGCTTCAGACAGGTGGTGAACACACCTAAAGCAGCAAACTAATTACTGTGACAAGTGGTGGAATCTTCCTGTCACAAACAGTAAGTAGAATTTGGAGTGTTTTGATATTTGATCTTCAATTTGTTTGTTTGGTTTTCCATTTTTGCGTGTTTGGGAAGCTGTAGGAAAGTCTTGAGTTGCTTCTCCACATTTGGAAAGATGTTGACTCTTTATTGCAACTTGCATATTTGTTGTGACATATTCACACATCGCCCCATTGCAAATGGGGACCCCCACTTTTTGCTTTCTGGGCTTAGCCCTTTTGGTTTTGTTGTTAGTCGTTTTAGTGTCTTAGCCTTTGCATTGAAGGGATTGAGTTAGGTGGATCTCCTCAAGAGGTTAGGTCAATTGAGTGATTAGGGGTTATTTAGATCATTCCTAGAGTGTTTTTTTGTGTACTATCCGGTTGCAATTCAAGTTGCTAAATCAAACCTTGGTTGAATGCATAATGTCCTCCTAGGTCCCATCCCTTACATCAAGGATAGAGCGAATTCGCCTTAAGGAGTCTGGAATGTCATCCTGATCCTCAAATGTCCTGAAATTTGGCTAAGTTTGGAATGTCATCCTCATCTTGAAATTTGACTAAGTCTGGAAAATTGAAGAATCCTCCAAAAACTAGATTTTGCATTATAACTCCTGGAGGTCTGAAACCACTCTCAAATATCCTGACAATATATATGGAATATATTTTTCTTCTTTCTTATACTTAAATGTTATATTCCATATATGAATCCTGATGGAGAGACTAGCATGTCAATTTTCGCTCTTGACCCTTCCAAAGGGTCCAGAGCGAATTTCAATTTCGCTCCTGACCCTTCCAAAGGGTCTAGAGCGAATTTCCTTATATCTCCCTTCTTGGTCCTAATTTGCCTCATAAACCTTATCCCTATGGCGTGGTTGAGAGAGTATTGAGGTGTGAAACAAAGTGAAATGATGAAAAGTGAAGGATTTGAGCATAATTGCAAATTTCGCTCCTGACCCTTCCAAAGGGTCCAGAGCGAATTTTTTTTAAGCTCCCGACCCTTCCAAAGGGTCCAGAGGGAAATCCTCCTAATAGCTTATTTCTTCACTAGGGACATTGAATGGTGGTCATGCATGGCAGAGAAAAGGATCAAGGATCAAGTCTAAAGCAAAGATGAGTGAAAAAGGATGAGAATTGAGCCTAATTGAGCAAATTCGCTCCTGACCCTTCCAAAGGGTCCAAAGCGAATTTCTTCATAAAACACTATATCTTGCTCAAACCTACGAACTAACTCATTCCCAAGCAATTTTGAAGGCAAAAGACTTGTTTCTAATGATTAAAGGATGAGAAATGGAGTTTTGTGAAGGAAAATCAGGCAAAATGTAAATTTCGCTCCTAACCCTTCCAAAGGGTCCAGAGCGAAATTCCTTGCAAGTCTCTCTATTTTGCCTAATGCACTAGAAGGACCTTGTTTTAAGCTAAATAGATGGCGAATTGACTTGATTATGGCAAGAGGAGATTTGATAAGTCAAGTTTGAGGTGAGTTGAGAGGAAAAAAAGTGTGAATAAGACAAATTTCGCTCCTGACCCTTCCAAAGGGTCCAGAGCGAAATTTCTGAAACACCTATTTTCTCCTTGTTTGAGGTCAAAATCTTAGTTCCTAAGGCATGGTTGAGAGAAGATTGATATGTACTTACCTTTGAAAGGTGATTTAAGGCAATGAAGTGATGGAATTGAGACTAAATTGCAAATTTCGCTCCTGACCCTTCCAAAGGGTCCAGAGCGAAATTCCTTATAGGTCCTGTCCTTGGCCAAGGTCCCAAGCGAAATTTCTTCAAACACTATTTTGCTCCTTGTTTGAAACCAAGATTTTGTCCCTATGGCGTAAGATTGATGTATTTGTGCCTTGAGAAGAGATTTGAGGCAAAGAAATGATGAAAATTGAGCTAAAATGCAAATTTCGCTCCTAACCCTTCCAAAGGGTCTAGAGTGAAATTCCTAGGAGGTCTAATGTTTTGACTAGGTCCTTGAGCAAAATCCATTCCTAAACAATTTTGGAGGCGAATGATTTGATCTTGGTAAGGAAAGGTTGAAAATGAGGTCTAATTGAGCAACTTTGTCCAATTTCGCTCCTGACCCTTTCAAAGGGTCCAGAGGGAATTTAACTATAGGGCCTATCCCTGGAGGGGATCTTGAGCGAATTTCATTCTAATGCCTTCTTGTTGATGATTTAAGGTGAGAAATATCATGTTAGAACAAATATATCAGGTATACTTAATTATCCTTTGTTTGTTTTGCAGATTAATAAAATCAAGATGGAGGAGGATCAGGCCAGGACAAGGAAGACCTATTCAAGTTCCATCATCATCAAGGACACTTCAAATGCATGAAGGAGGACTCAAGGTGCTTTTAAAGCGTTGGAAGACTTCAAGTGTTCGAGGAAAGCGTTGGAAGACTTCAAATGTTCAAAGGGTCACAAGCAATAGAGCGAACTATCCTCAAAGAGATCACAAGATATCAGAAGAAAGACCCTGTAAGCATTTCAAGGCGAAGTGGGCTACTAAGGAGTGATCTGACCATAAGGAGGCTTCATCAAACATATGAGAGTCAAGAGGTACATCATTCATCGAGCACATCAAGGACAGACAAGGATCAATCGAGGTCAGTGCAAAGGTACATTGAAGAAGCAGATAGTTTCAGAAGAGTTAATCAAAGTTAGCTTCTCAGCATCACCAAATTGAGTATCAAAAGAGATATGAACAAACACCAGACAAGGTGGCATCCCAGTCATTGTTCCTTCAGTTAGAAGGCTCCACCTCAGCATGTCCAGATTCAATGTACCTGACTCACTAGTGATAACACGAACTTCGAGGCACCTACCCCTGACATCTATTGGTCCATTCTCATGAAATGTAATTTTATCATTGGCTAAAGAAGTTTGTTATAACAAACTTTAATTAGGTTTTCTATCTTGTAATCCTAGCCATTGATTGTAAATCAATCAGAGCCATTGAAATGTAAGGAGCTCTCTATATAAAGCTCTGGCTCTTCATTTGAAAAGGTTAATAGTTAGTTCATAAATGTTAGAATAGCTAATGATTAATAGCAAATAGAATAGCAATTAGAGTAGATCAGGAGGAGAAGGCAAGAAATTGTTGCCTAAATTGTAAATGAACTCCATTTTCATTGAAGTTAAGGTGAAATGTGTTCTTTCTTGCAATATTCATGGTTTCTTGTTGAATCTTCAATTTTAGATGGTAGATAATTAGATTGAATGGAGAAAAATTGTTGAATGCACTCGCGTGAAATCCGCCTAGTCCAAACCACTAGCCTCTTGCTGATTGTAAGTGTGCCTAGTGTGGTCAACTGGCATGAATGAGTTTAATCTCGAGTCGTTATGTGTGTATTGTTCATGCATTAACTTGAATGGTGATCAGTGTTCAGTGGTGTAACGATTTGAACATCTTAAAATTCCCTTAGAAGATCGCACTGAGTTGGTGTCAGATTGTTCAACCTGATGGTGAGACCTAGCCAAGTAGGACTCCACCTAGTCGTTCATCCATCTTCTTGCATTCTAGGTCTTAGATTAAATTCTCCAAAACCTGTATCTTTTGCCATTTCTTTATCTTCCAGCTAGCAGATAGGATTCAAGTTCCAGCAAATTAAACGCTTAGGCAGTCAAATGTAAGTCCCCTTGTGATTCCAGCATAATCACATCATACCACATGAGCTTATCCACATGTAGAGACCCTACATATAAGAACCTTGGAGTCTTCTCGAATGATCCTTAGGCGAAATCTTCAGCTTTCGAGGAAACTTTGTTCAAGAGAGGATAAGATACCTTGGTATTTTATTCTGTGTTCGCATGTGCATGAAAAACACATCAACTATATTGCTCATTGTTTGAAATATTTGTTGTTGGTAATTAGGGCTTTCCTAGTTGCAGGGACACAACTGAGGTGAATGAACTAGATACTTGTTGCAATGGCTCCAATTAGCCATGTTAGCGATGTAACCTTTATATGTTGATGCCTAAGATAGTGATATGATGCTTGGAAGCATACTCTTCATGGAATTTTGCACCCGGTTAACAGTACATGACATCTGGTGTTCTTGAATATGCATTGCTGTTTTTTAATCTTTTGAAGTGGGAAACAGTGTTTGAGAGTTGGTATTTTTGAGAGTTAGCATTAGAATTCACAAGTTGGTGATCACTAGGGTTATCAACTCAGTTTTTGCAGATCACATAAGATATATTCACCGTAAGTATAAATACACTCTGCTGCACAAGAACAACATTTGCGGGCTCTTAAGCATGCATTAAAAATGAAACAAATGTTTTAATCATTCTAATGTCTTGCTTCCAAAATATAAAAACATTGCAAAAATCTTAAATAAAACCAAACTGCTTCTTAGACACGTGTGCTGTCCCCATTGTAAAAGCAAGGATATAATTGATATGTAACTACACCTTTGGATTGAGCTACATACAGTCTTAATGCGATTGATGCCAATAACAATTCCCCTTCTCCACCAAATTAGAGTTTTTCTCTTTTCTATAATAGGGCTTTTTATTTGGATGAAATTCATCATAATAGAAGTATGGATATTTGATAGTAGAACTACCATGATAGTCCTTCCCAACTAAGGTAGGATACAAAACAAATAGCATATGCAGTAGCTTTAAAGATTTCTGAATGTCTCTGGTGGAGAAAATAGATAAATTGATTATCACGAAATAACATGATTACATTTGTTATGTTCAATTATGGATGCACATGCTTTCACTAACATTTCTTACAACTCTTAATGCAAGATGTGTATTTAGTGATAGAAAGAGTGGCTTTCAAAATTCTGAATGAGACAATGAGCTTTCTTAGGTCTGTTATTCTATAATTCAGGCATGATATCAGTCCATATCTTCTCATAAATTGTTTTCCTTATTAGCTACATTATATAACCCTTCCTAGCTATGTTTCTTTTCAAAATTAATAAGGCTTTGGTTTTGGGACCCACACCCCATACAATTTGTTAAGGACCAATATGTCCATCACAAGACTTACAATCTCATACATTTGTACACTAAGGACTAACAATGGGACTATTTCTTGCACCATGTGCTCTGGCGCTATGATGTCATTTTGGGGATTCAAACCTGGGTCTCTATAGTGAAAACCAATGGCTTAACCATTTGAGCACAGCCCCTTTGACAATCCTCCCATGCTATGATCTCAGTAAGTATTGGAATTATAAAACATATCATGCAATATATATATTTGGAGACAAGGGTGGCAATATAGATCTTTTCAGGGTACCATTTGTTCTTTGAGGGTATAGTTGTTGCTTATTTTTACATACCATTTCATTATTTTGTTCCCTTTCATTTCATGAAACATTGTATGAATGGAATATTTAGAAACACTCATTGATGAACAGATTAAAGCTTTTTTTCCTTAAAGCTTTCTCAATTGCTAGCGATGAAAGAAAAGAAAACATGGATGATTGTGAATTTTTCAAGTAAGTTCAATCAACTGATTTAATATATTCTAGGTAATGGAAAAAATGGAAAGATGGGTGCGGGAGCACTTTGAGGATCCACGACGCAGCACATTGAGCAGACTTGTTCCTTCTATTGGGCGTTTTCACACATCATTACCACTTATTAGGGCCATGCGGGAGTATGATGAATTTGCTATGATTTCAAGGCGCAAATTTGTACCTCCAAATTTTGCTGAAATTAGACATGTACTAAACATTGCACAGGTGAGCATTTAAATGGTTCTAACTGTCTAGATCTAGGCTTTTGGGCTTCTTTTGATTTTATATGGACTGAAATTGTAAAGATTGTGACACTTATCAGTGCAATGCAAAATATATTTATCTCTTTTGTTAACCCAAATTGTGAAAGATAAAACCATAAATTTAATTAGTTACCTCATTAGGTAAGTGGTCAATGTATTCCATTTAAAATAGTATTTATATGGCAGAAAATCATTGATGGATGACTGAATCTCAGTTTATCTAAGCAAGATCACTTCTCTGAGTACTAAGTCAGATTATAGATGTTTCTTTGTTCTTTTTTGAGTCTTATACTCCCATCTTAACATTTTGCAGGTACATGCAATAGCAGAGCGAATTTCATTTGTAACATTTGATGCAGATGGAACTCTTTATGCAGATGGTCACCATATAGAAGGAGATAATAAAATGATTGACCATATTGTTAAGTTCATGCAACATGGTGCCCATGTTGCAATTGTAACTGCTGCTGGTAATCAAATTTTAATGTTATTTTAAAACTCTATAGACTTTTATACTAAATGAAGTTGATCTTAAGAGAGAAATGGCTATTACGATAGGAAGTAGAATTATGAGATTCTCTGACTGCCTTTACATAGGACATGTTATGGTCTCCAAAATGAGTATGAAAGCTATTATAAGGTAATGGTAAATATAAAATTAGAGGAATGACAATAGGAACTAGAGTGACAGGCATATCAAATTGTCTTTATGTAGTATGGCCCTCAAAATGGTTACGAAAGATATGTTATAATAACTTGATATATAATTTAGATGATGACTTTGATAATACCCCTTACCGACATATTGGCTAGGTGTCTCTTGGTAGGGCTAATGAGTCTTACAACGTGACTATTGTACTATTGGCTTTGAGAGACTTGCTTTGTTATTGTCATTTAGAGGACGCATGTTTTATGGAAGCCCGTTTGCCTTCTATTGTTAGGGTCTTGTTAGACTTGACATGATATAGATGATATCAAGATAAACCATAATATAAGAAGAATTACATAAAGTTAATATAAAAAATAAAAAGCACATGATAGATGTCTTAACAAAGGAAAATTAGTATGTTGAGTTGTGGTCTGGTGGTAAGGACATTTAGCATGATTAAACATTGACTTAATGGTCTAATGAGTTGCTGATTTGCAGTGCTTTTCAGAAGTACGTCAAATATAGCATTTTCCCTAAAATTAGATAGTGACTAGGATTCTGCCATTAGAAAGTATATTGAGAGGGGTAGGATGAAATATCCCCCGCAGTAGCTTGACTGAAAATGCAAGGAATATTTGCTAACAACCTGCTGATTCTGAGTCTCAGTCTGTACATCCTGCGTGTTATGCTGTTTCTAAACTGCAGTTTAACTTGCGTGTTATGCTGTTTTGCTGTCCGCAGAGTTTCAGACTTGTATAGGTGTTATCAATCACATATTACCATCAATGAATGATTATCAAATGACTTCTAATGGATAGAATGAATGCCTAGGATGGTTATGCAATTGAATGTTGTGTTTTTGACGCAACGGTATGAATAGATATGCAAGAACATAAAGCTACAGCAGACTGTAATTATATCGAACAATTGGCATGAAACCGTTTAACAATGAATTGAGAGATGCAAGCTAAATTCTCCTTTATTTATGTGACAGTAGATTTACTACAATGCATCAAACATGTGCCCAAAGGTCTAGCAGCCTATCAATGAATACTCTGAAAATCTGAAGGTACATGGCAGCCATGAAAGTCTGCACACAACATGAGATTACAAAGAGTAATGATGCTAAAAGAACCTGTTTAAAATCTGGTCTTGCATTTGAAGAAGCAAGCAATATTCCAATCTTTGGAGCCTCCAATATGTCAAAACAAGCTATCTCCCAAAATCGCCCCTGTTGCTGGTCTGCAGATCATTAACAATTGTTGATTAACAAATCAATCTCTTTCCAGTCATTAACTCCATTGCCGACCTTCCCTAATAACAGCACCCTCGTCCAAAGGTAGATTTGATGCTTTGAACAAACTATACAAGCAAATTCGTGGTACAGGTGGACTGGGTAGAATTGTTTCTCAGATCTGATGTAGCCACTGAAATCCTCTTTTTTTCTCCTCCCAAATACGCCTAAGAGGACCGCCCTATGCCCCCAATGCCAGCACTATTCTCTAATGGGTGTCGCGATGCTTCCACAATATGAGATTTGTAAAATCGTGTGAATGAAGAGGAGAGTTCGATTTTTGTTCAACCTGCAACACAACCAGATTCCCTCCAGATTCACCTCCAAGAGATCTTCAAACAAATCGTCTTTCCTTTCCCAAAGTGCAGATTGCTGATGTAGGTCAAAAGGAACCAAATCGTAGTTTTTCCCCAAACTGATGTTAGTCTGAATGTTACTGTGATTGACTTCAGATATGAAGTAGGTGTAATCAGCTACTTCACATTGAGGTCCTATGACCTCCAAAAGTCTCCAAGTCTTCCTCAAGTCTGAACCTGTCAAATTGGCCTTTGGCCACCAATGAAGCACAATCAAGATGACTGAAGTATCACCTCCTTAATGCAACCCCTCGAGAGATCTTTCACTCCCTCAGTTATGCTATCTATGGGAGTTTTTGTTCTGAAAGACACTATTCTGCAGAAACGTCCAGGCTCTACAAAACCCAATCAAAAACCCAATCAATAATCCAAGCTGCTTTGTAGCTCAACCAGATCTCCCTTTATACTTTTTCCAGCCCATCTCTAGAAGCTTCTAGAAATAATCATTTCACTTAAGTGACTTTATGATATAATATTTAATTAAGTCACTTTATTAAATTAATTAAATATAAAGTCATCTTTTAATTTTTAATTTATTTGATAACTTTATAAATAATTAACTTAATATTATTAATTAAAATAATTAATTAAGCTATCCATGAAAAAATAATAATAATTTGGACAACTTAACTAATTAAATTAATTAATTAATTCCTCTCCAAAAAAGGGGACATTACATAGGATATGCAAAAGTGTGATATTCATAATGCCTATTTCATAATTCCACTTTGTCTCAAGATACAACTATTTCTTATGCATTCTCCCTCTTTCCATCCATTAAAGTTTTAACAGTAAACTACCTTCTAAGGAGACTATTAATTGTCTCGCAACTTTTTTTTGGAGAACTTGCAGTATTTTGTTAAGAAACACCATGCTTTCCAGAAAGTGGCTGTGATTCTGCTTGTGGTCACTCTTTCAGTCCTAGGGTCTGGTTGATGCATTGTGTCTTAGAATTCAGCTATATACTTCCTAATGTTTAGGTGTATAACACCTTGATTTATACCTATTTATCTTTTGAGTTACATATCTAATTTCATCCTTGAAACCTGTTTTACCCCTATCAAGACCATCCCACTTCTACATAGTTGCTCTCTCAGTCATTTAAGTCTTCTAACTTTCTCAACTTATCAACAACTATTTAGAATAAAGTTATTAAGTTAATATTAGTGATCACAAATGGGACTTTTTTCTTTCTCTTGCGTGCCTCTACACTTCTCCAACACATTTTTACAAAAAAGTCCTCTAGGCTTGCTGGCAGAGTTTGGTCAAGGAGTTGCCAGTTACTTGCTTTAGATCATAACCACATTCCTCCCATTACACTGCCACATGTCATATTTCTTGGGAATTGGTGAATGGTTTTGCATAGTCCTCCTTGGAGTGGTCTTTAGGGCCCCCACATTTGATGGTTTGAAATTTCTTTACACTACTATAGCGGATTCTTCTCTTCATAGGTGGTAGGATTCTTCTCCCTTGGCTAGAAAATTGCTCAATGTGGCTTGCAGCTAAGGTGGATTGTTTATGCCTTACAATTTTGCAGTTTTGAGGTGCATGTGGGGAAGTTTTGTATGCTTTGAAGGTTTGAGCAGCACGTGCTGTTCAATTGTGCCAAGTCATCCTTCAATTGACGTTGAATGATATTTGAGATGCAACAAAGAAATGTTTCAGTGTCAACCCTAGCTATTGGTCCATGTTAGTACAGCAGGCCTGTTCGTTTCCCCTTTTCACTTAGTATCCTTTGTCAGCTCCTTGATAGGTGCCGTTTAGTGTGCTCTCGGGACTTTAGAAGAAAAGTTAGAATAATTTTCCCTCAGAGCAGCATGTGCTGTCCAATTGTGTCATGTTACTTCCCATCCAATGGTCGGCAAGGAGTGCAGTCATTCTTGAGCCATTTTCATAGTGATAGAGCTCAATGTCTGTCTTTTGAAATTTGTGGCTTCCTCAAAGTATTCCAAAGGCATTTCAATGACAACTGTGTATTTTGGGAGGGAAAGCTCATCTATTTCAAATTGATCTCACAGATACCATTCCCCATTCAAGGCCAGTGGGCTGTTTCCTTGCATTATTTGCAACTTTTCATCCACCCACCCATTAATGGTGTGTGTAATTTGGGGGTTAAAATTCACTAGCTAGGTGCGTTCCGCTGATATCAAAGGTATTCTGACCACCAATAGAGGCATTTATGCCCACAACCTTGCTCAGTTCCGTGAATTTTTTCACTCAGCTGTTAGTGGACATCTTCTTCCCATTGATTGTGGATTTTGAAATTCAAATGTTTTGTGGGGAAATTCTTTATTCTTGGATGGGGTCTTTGAATTTTATACAAATAGCGGCCTACATGCTTTTCTAGAGTTTAGATTCTACCTTGTATAAATGTGCTGTTGATCCTCAGTTCTTTTGTAATCAAATCTAGGGAAACTTTTGTGTAATTGGCCAAAGTGATTGATATTGCATTATGTGTGACTGTTTAATACCACTTGAATCAACAATATAAGTTGTTACTTTGAAAGTTTTGTTTCTTGTTTGGTTTGAAGGAATTTGTCTAATGTATACTTGTGTAATGTTTATTGCATTTCTATTTTACATTATACCATGAGTTGCAAAGCACTAGTAGATTCAAGGAGAATAATCTATTCGTCATGAGCCTTTACTTAATGTTATTTCTTTCTTGCGTCTTTCATTCCCCTTTCACCCCAGCAAATTAGGTTTAGGTTAGAATGGATAAGGAGCCAAACCTTTTAATCCTGGAGATCACCTTACAGATTTGTCCCATATTTGTGAGACTTTCCATGCTTGGTGGTCTGCATGGTGCATTTACCCTGAAAAGATATTTAGGCCATCGACAATTACATATTTGTATCTTTGTCTATTGAGGGTTTGGATTCATATATTGTCTCTAGCAGTCTAAACTAGGAATTTCCATTAGTGTATTGTATTCATATTGTTCATATGAGAATTGGGAAGTTGTGAATATTGCATTATCTAACCTTTTTTGGTTACATTTTCAAATATCGAAAAACACAAAATTGTTAGTTAGAGATGGATGTTCTGGATGCATTTATTTCAATTACCATTTCAAATAGTATATTTAATATATATTGTTGTTGATTAGACTTACGCCTTTCCAAACACTAGATCAATCTCTTTTTTTTGTGTTTTCAGCCAGATCTTTGATCTCTCTAGTGTATAGTTGTGCACAAAGTTTTAAAACTCGGACTCGGCAGCCCAAAATAGGACTCAGACTTGGGACTCAGCATACACTCGGCAAAAATCTTGGCTAGGACTTGGCAAAAAAGAAAACAGTAGCTTTACCATAAAAAAAAGAAATTAATTCATTTAGAGAACATGAAAGCCTAATTTGACTATTAGTTTGTCATAATTCATACATGTCATATAATCTTCAAACACTCAATATTTGAAATTTCTAATTCATACTCATAGTTTCAAATTTTCTAATGTGTAACAACATCATAAATTTATAAATGTTTGCATATATATGTTAAAATGAAAAAACAACTAAATACAATCTACATCTTTCTCTTTCCCCTAATAATGTAACTCAATTTGTTAGGCATCGAAATAAAAGGTGCTGCAGTATAAATATGATGATGAATTGTTTCTTCAACATTGTCTTTTTGGATCTCAAATGCTCCTCTTCTCCTCTTGTTTGCTATTGTGGTGTTCAGCCCTGTTCTGGTCAAGATTGGACCAAAAACAAGTGAAGGAAAAGTCACTTTTTTATGTTTCTTTAACCTCCCTAGCAGCACCCAAATGGACTTTAGTCACTATATATCTTGTGAAAGTTTATTGATTATTTGCTCGCTTGTTCTCAACTCTATCTTTTAGTGAGCATACAATTTTGTTTTTTGCAAGAATAGCATCATCAAATAAAAAAGAGTACTTCTCATTTAATGAATTGCAATTATATGCATACATGGCTTCCTATCCAAAAATTTCCGTCACTTTGTAATTTTGGTATGAATCCCTTTGTTCTATTCTTATAATGAATTGTTTGTAAGTTCTTTGATGCTGTTGAAATAGATCAATCTATTTTTAAAGTGTGAAGATAATTTTGGATATAAAAGCATGAGAATATTATGCATGCCATATAAAATCGAAACCTTCTTTTGATGCAAATATGTGAGCTTATTTTAAGTGGCCGAAACCTTGTTTTGATTGCAACAAGTAAATACTAAGATTTTTTTGGATCATTCTCTTTTGAAAGATGTTTCCAACTAATATTTTGGATTTAGTTGCCAAATTCAAATTGTGAAGATATCAACTATATAAATTTTAGGGCATCAAAACTTTAATTGAGCATTATGAAAATTTGTTGCATAATTAGATATTTTCTATTTATTGCTTTAACATTGTTTATTTTGTCTCCTAACATTTCTTAAAAATATGGTTTGCAAAATTTATATGTTTGTTTAGCATTGTTTATTTTATCTCCCAAGCTTTCTAGAAAGTAATTGGACCAATTTTTTCCTCGCAGGGCTGAAAACAGTCAAACTTTTTTTAGATTGAGTTGTTGCTTTAAAAATTCCTGTGGAAAATTCTATTTCCTGGCTATTCTTTATTTACTCTATAACTTTCTAATTACTTTCATACAAACCTACATTTCACAATCTGTCTTTTATAAACAATTAAATATTCTTTGTAAATCTGAGGCCCCCAAGAAACTCCATCAAAATTCAGCTTGAGAAACCCCTCAGGCAAGGGCTTCCATCAAAGTCAAAATTCACTCGTTACTTGAATCCTCAACCCAATTTTTGTGGGGTGTGTTTAATTGTCAGGATGTATGATTAATGAGTAGGATTAGAGTCCAAATCATCATCATGACAAGCATTTACACCTTACCAGTAGACCATGGTCCATTGGACTAATTTTTTCCTCGTAGAGCTGAAAACTGTCAACTTTATTTTAGATTGAGTTATTGCTTAAAAAATCCATGTGGAAAATTCTTTTTCCTGGCTATTCTTTATTATCTCTATATAACTTTCTAATTACTTTCATACAAACCTGCATTTCACAATCTGTCTTGTATAAACATTTAAATATTCTTTGTATTTTCCCAACTAACTGGGACATTTAACATTGATAACAGGGTTTTTGAAACAACTAAACTAATATAGTGTTTTTTAGTTATTAATAGCAACTGTTTTTGCATTGGCAGGTCTTTTTTCCTAGTGTTTGAACTTTGAAGTCTTAAAAGTTCTCACCATCTTTCATTATATACATTTAAGCATTACATATAACTCTGTGATATATTTTTTTATCTTACTTAGTTATTTGTGTAGGATATCCAGAAAATAGTTTGAAGTTTGAGGACCGAATTGCCGGTCTACTCACAGCTTTTAAAGAACTTGGTTTACCCCCAAGCATTACAAATCTTTTCCACGTAATGGGTGGAGAATGCAACTATTTGTTGAGAGTAAATGACAATTATGGTCTGGAGTTTGTAGAAGATAAGCTTTGGCAATCAGAAGACATGTTACATTGGAAAGAACAAGATATCCAAAAGCTACTTGATGATGCTCAATGTGCACTGAAGTCCGCTTCTGCCAGGCTACACTTACCAGTAGAAATTGTGAGAAAGCCTCGAGCAGTGGGAGCCATTCCTAAGGAACCCACTATATATGAGGCAAGGAGATGAACTTTGTGCCAATTAGGGTTTTTTTGTTTACTTTCCTTAAGTTGTTCAACATTGAAAAATTTAGTATTGTTAATGTTCTAGATCAAATACTTTTCATAGGCTTTAGTTATACTTATGATTGGAATTGATTGTTTACAAATTTATCTCAGTGGGATATCAAGCCTATGGTACTCCATTTACAACACCTTCCTCTCTTATCATTTTTCATATACTATATCCTACTTTACATCGTCTACTTGCTGAGACACTAATGATATTTTGTTTGCATTACCTACTTGCTTACCACATTTCCTAAGATCCTTGTTTGTTAATTATACTTACTGGATTAGGTGACTGTCGCATAGATAAAATATAATGATGTTTTATTTTTTTATATTTCAACATTCAGTATTCTCATTTCAGGTACTTGAAGAGATGGCCTTAACTGTTCAGATGCAGCTGGTGGATGCTGAGTTGCCATTTTGTGCTTTTAATGGTGGTGTTGGTGAGTAACTCGCACTACATTGAAACACCACTGTAACTAATCTATCTGAGGGAGGTTTTTTTCTTGTCACATATTTTCTAATATTTGCCCAAATGTTACTAAACAAAACTTCCTTATTTTGTGTTTCTGCAGATGTATTTGTGGACATTGGTATGTGACCTGTTTTCTAATTCCACTTTGTTTTGGGCATGTGCTGGATCTGTGGTTGGTGGATGCATGTGTATGATTGATGGCTTTTTAATAGGTTACTTTTAGACTGATATGATTATGTAGAAGGCTCCTGCTCACACATCTCTTTTATTCCTAATTTGCTAGGGAATAAGTCTGTTGGATTAGGAGCGCTAATGAGCTATCTTCATAAAAGGCCTTATGAGACTTTGCATATTGGTGACCGCTTTACTGTCAGTGGGAATGACTCTGCAACAAGATCAAAGTGTTCAATCCTGTAAGCTTTTGCACAACTTAAATCTGTATGGAAAGAACAATTTTTGAAGTTCAATGGGAAAATAATGTGAATGCCTTGAAAATAAAGTGAATGGAATATTAAAACTAAGCCAATTTTTAATATGGGTGTGAATTTTTTTTAAAGAAATATTCTCCCCTTTTTTGAACACAAACAGAAGAATTGGGCTCCCTCACATTGTTTTATAACAAGTTGCCAGATCGGAATTGAGTATGAGTATGGGTACATGAGTACGGTACAATTGTATTTGGTGGCTGCATACATCCATTCAAAAACATATAAAAATTATAAATATGCTAAACAAGAATTAAATTCAGAATACCACATATCATGCATATGCTAAACAGAACTACCATAAATATTACTAATTTGAGATACAATATACTAATTCAATATCAATTTGTTAAATTGAATATTATGATAGATATTTTGAATTCATTATTCATTGATTTAATATAAAAATAATACAATTAGTAATCAGTGTCATAGGTTAATCATGAAGACCAATATGAATATCATCATTTACATTAGATGAAGCAGGTAGATAAGCAGAACCACATGCAACCTCACTAACACTTGCACTAAAGTATGTTGGGTATCCGACTCCACAAAAAGTGAAGATTGTGTGTGGCATTTGAAAAATCTAAATCAGTTCACTCTGGATCTATATTTGACAACTTCATGTTCCCTTCCTTGTACTCATTTTTTAACAAGGTGCAAATTGGAATGCACATAAATTACCTCTTCTGCCTTGCTGCAAATTGCTTGCGTATCGTTGAATGGATTGATCATGTACTCCAATTCTGCTCAAATGGAGAGGAACTGGCAACCAATTGAAGGAAATTAAGAGATTTACAATTATAAAATTGTAAATGAAACTTCAAATTTGAAATTATTAATTTTATTAATTTAAAAATGATGAACAATTCAAATTTAGTGAGTTCAATAAAACATAAGAAACAAACTTGCGATAAAATTTTGATTCCAAGAGTTTGGAGGTGTGGTGATGTATGGCTATTGAGGTACCACTAAGTGTGAGCATCCTTCCTATACTTGTCATAGAGAGTGGGAACACTCTGACCATTGCAAGCTATAAGCTCAACACACTCATTTGTAACTAAATCCTCTATTGATTGGGGAAGAGTTTAGAGAGTGCTTTTTTTACCCTTCATTGAATTTTGGATCTTTGTATGGTGGCAACCTTGATAGCATAGAAAGAATCTCATCATAGTAAAATTTGGGAGTCAATGCAAAAGGCAATTGGAGATTTCCCCTTTAGCAATTTATTTTGGGGACCTTTCCCCTCAATTGGTTGTGAAGGGGAGGGGAAGGGGGAGTGGGAGTTGGGGACATTTCTCTAGTGCTTTTGTATCCTGAGGATTCCCTCACCTTGGAAACATCGTGTTTGGGGGTACAAAACATGTCCTTGTGGAAAATTGCAATAAAGTTACTAAGGGGCATGCAAAAGGAAACACGACGTATAAATGGATGGTTTAGCCAAAAGATGTAAAAAGTATTGAGGGAATATGACACTTATGGGGGGGTGGTAGAATAATAACATACCAAAGGGGGAAACATTTGGATGGTAAGTTGTGCAATGCTTAGCATAATGGACAAATGTACCACACTTGTAGGAAGAAAAGTGGCAAAATAACAAATAATAAAAAACACATTTTTAAATAGTCTAAAGTTGAATTCCATATTTGATGGGACTTGGAAGATGCCAATTGTCATAGATGATAAAAGATAGTGATGCCTTGACTGAATGGTTCTTTTATTGTATGATTGCCTAACATATTTGCCACTTTATTATAGTGACAAGGTTGATGTTGAGCTTAAATTTGTTTGAAAGTTTTGAATTACTTGATCAGTTGAATCATTTTGACTGCCATTTTCCTGAGCGATTTAGAATTTTGGGTATAATAGTAGAAGGTTGTTATAGATGGTGTTTTGTACCAAGGGATATCACAAGTTAGGACTCTGCATTTATTTGGATATTATCCAAACCTAGTTCTCAAACTATGTGGATTCCATTGTAGTAGGCTAGGAATTCTTGCATATCGTTTGTTATATAGTTCATAGACTCCGACTTGATGAGTACTTGGCAATCCCAAAAAATTTCGGCTTTTCAAAATCTTGACATCTTAAAAAAGTACTTTAATTTCTTAGAAAACACATTTTTTTTTTTGCAAACAAAATATATCAAATGTGTCTAAAAAACCATGGCAAAGTGTTTTCTACAAATGGATTACAAAATCACATCATCATAATATAGAGCCACGTATAATAGCTAGCTACTAATTGATAACTATTATGAATTTATGATGATTGAAAATCATTATCATGAGTTGCATATCTAGGCAAGTTTAAAATTACAAGCTTTTACAATCTTATCTTCTCTATTCTAGTGAAAAATTGGGCAGTAGAGGGTCTAGATCTCATACTTAGTTGTGGCTCCTCACTTGGCCTAGAAGATTGTGCTTGTAGCTCCATCTTGCTGCTAGATGGCAATGTCTCCTTTTCTGCCACATCAGTGCCATCCAATGACAATCCAATCTACCATACTTCTGCTGCAACCACATCCCCCATAGCTTGCAAAATCAGCAATCACATCATTTGTAAGCAAGGAAGGCCCATCATCTTGCACAGTCAAATCATTGTAGGGATTAATCTCATGCAAATCAATAGGCTGCTATTATTTGTCAATCTTCCTTGTGTGAAGCCAAAGGTTGTATTGCACAAAAGCTAGGTCATTGAGGCATTCTTGAGTCATCTTATTTCACGCTTCACGTGAATGACATCAAACAAACTTCAGTTTTGCTCACAATTGGAAGCAGTATAACGTTTGGAGTATTTTTACTCCAATCCTCCTAGCAAGAACTTGCAAATAAGATATTCAAGTTTGTAAATAAATAATATTCTATTAATAATTGTAATTTGTAACTTGCGAGATATGAAACTTCAATTTTTCTTACTTGGTGTGCAGGTGGATCTTCATTAGATAGCTAGTGGTGAAGAAAAGAGCCTCCCCTTAGCTTGCATATAGTTCTACAACTTAGAAATGATGAGCTCTCTCTCCTCAACTTCGGGATTAATCCTCTTAATGCATGTGGAAGGGCCGTTCATAACCTCCCATTAGCATCCATGAAGCTATTGGAAAAGAAAATACTAGGGTCGAAGTAGTACTCAACTGCATGAATGGGTTGGTGGAATTGATTGTTCCATCTTTTACCAATGATCTCACAAATAAGGGCAAATCTACTTGTTACCTCTCTATAATAGTTTTGGATGGCCTCTTTGGCTCTATCCATGGCCTCACAAATGCATCCCATTAGGTTTTGCTCCCCATCCATCAAGTACAAAAACCTCAGTAGAGGCTCTAATACTTACAAAGCACTAGAAGTAGAAACAAATTTAAGTTACAACTTACAATAAAACTAAATATTTTTAAATTTAAAAAATAAAGAATTTAATTTGTAATTTATATTGAAGTTCGAAGTTACATTGACAATATATAAAGCTCTCTTTGCAAAGACATCAAAAATTGTTTTTGCAGTTCTCTCTCTGTCAATGTTCTTTAGATAAGTTTAGTCTATCCATGCTTCATGGTAGAAAGACGTACTATTTTACGGCCATCCATTTGTTTTTTTACCATGTTTTGATTCAGGTTTAGGATTCGGTACATGGATTCAGAAAAATATTTTTGGAGCTGGGTTTGTCTATACAAAAACATGTAAAAATTATATGTATAACCTTTGTTCAATCCAAATTCCCATTATATTCTTGAACATCTATATTTAAAATTTTAAACTTTAAAAGGTGTTTTTCTTACTTATAAATAAATAACTTTCTCACAAAAGCCTATCGTTAGTTAACAGAAGCTAGAACTAATTAAAAGAAGAGTAGAAGAAAAAACACGTATAATTTACTTCAAAACCATGAAACTGATGACATCGACATAGGTTGAAATACAACATAATTTCTTCAAACCTCTTGCCTTAAATGTTAACTCTTATAAATCTCGAAACAAGTATAGGCAAGATACTCACCACATAGACCCCCAAAAACTAAAATCACTTGGCCATCATCCTATCAATAAATTTATCACAAGAAATATTACCCTTAGAATTGACCTTCATGTCTTGGATCCTCTCATCAAATTTAGAGGTTTTGAGCTTCTCTCCATTGTTGGTGATAATATGATGGAATTTATTTATAGAAATCATGCTTGTGCTGTCTTTGTCAAGCACCTTAAAAACATTTTCAGTTTGCATGTGAAACTTGGACCCCTTCATGTTGTGTCACATAACATCTACAAAATGAGGTAATTTGATGGTGCTGCTAATCTATTCAAGAAGGGCACGTGATTTGCATTTGCATAGGGATGCCATTGTAATAAAAGATTTAAAAATTTAGACACGTGATTTGCAAAGGGTTTGGGAAGGGGATGTGATTCTTTTGTTAGGTTCTTTATGGATTCATCCCAAATGAACCCACAATTGTCCACCCACATCTTGACAATATCCTTGGTGAATCAGTCTTGAATTTGGTTTGTACTCAGATTTGGGCATGGTGGGGGATGAGCTAGTTACTAAAAATTCCCTAAGTAAACTAAGTGTGAGTGGGACCTAGATGGGAAATGGTTAGGTAATATACCCTGTTTACAGCAATTCCCCCCCTTAATTGCAACATAAGGAGGAACAAGCAAATGCAATAATGCAAAGATGGGTCCTGGCAACGAGGTCATGTTAGGTACCTATGTACAAAAGATTTTTCAGAATTGGAGTAAAAGAGAAAAGCCCAAAGGAAAAAATCCCTATCCAAAAGAGAGAATGCATAAAAACAAACATGAACAATTGAGGGAAGGACTCAAGATGACCTCCCAAGGGCTACATCCATCACAAATATACAATCAATAACCCCCCATAGGAGAGAAAGAGTGAGACTATAGATCCCCAACAAAAAAGTAGCTCTTGTGCCAATGGTGAATGCATGGAGATGAATATTAAAGAGTGTCCAAAATTGGAAAACAACATTTATCCCCATAGGAAATGAAAAATCTAATGGTGAATACAAAATAAACTCCAACTTCAACAAGAGAGATGAGGGTAGAAGTTTCATGATAGGTGACTTTGAAAAATGCTCAAATGTTGCACATTTTTGAATCAAAGGATGTCACAATGCAATGAGGTGTAACCAATTTAAAAACTTGTGATGATTTATGAAGAGTAATCTCCAAAGTGTGATGATTTAAGAAAAGTAATCTCCAAAGACAAAGATGGTGAAATAACATTTTTGTTGTAATTGTCATCAAGGAGGTAATTAATATCCTCAAGTGTGTCCTCTATATTTGCAATGTGAGATCCACAAGACAAATTTGAAATACTTGTCAAGAAGTAATCCCACAAAAATGATTCTGAAAGACTAGAATGATCTTGCTAAACTGAAATACTAGCAGCCATAGCAACACTGATCTTTGAAGTAGGAGGTGGAGGAGACGAAATCTCAACACAAGTCTCAAGAACACCAAGGTTCAAGTGACCAA
The DNA here is from genome assembly GCF_030272615.1 of Cryptomeria japonica. Lineage (NCBI taxonomy): Eukaryota > Viridiplantae > Streptophyta > Pinopsida > Cupressales > Cupressaceae > Cryptomeria > Cryptomeria japonica. The sequence continues at coordinate 74,145,352 of NC_081405.1, forward strand.
ACTTCTACTTAGAAATAAAATTGACACTAGTTGCATGACTGTAACTATCAAATAAAGGAATTGCAACATCATTAGAGGCAAAATGTGAAAAGGTGTACAATGTAAAAATCCTAACTTGGTTCTTGCTAACACTCAATTTACAAACAGGTCACAATAGAAGTTTGTTGGTGCAGTAAAACCAATAGAGAAAATAACATCTTAAACAACATTCCTTAGGTGGTGTTTGCATTGATTCTTGAAATCATCGTTAAGTTTTAAACAACTTAGTGCAGACATTGCAGAAATGAAAATCAATTCATTCTTACACGAAGCAGAAGTAAGATTGATGTTATAGTGCACCTGGCTATTTGATTAACTTCACGTTGATCAGGATATACATGGCTTATGTTATACTGGCTTGGAACTCTGACTTCCTTAGTATTCCACGATGCCCGATTCTTCCTGTAGACGTCCGCTATGAAATGACATGGAACTCTGGCTTTCTTTGTATTTCACGATGCCCGATTCTTCCCGTAGACATCCGCAAACAAATGACAATTACGGCGATACTGGTTATGATATCTGCGCTGGGAAATTCTCTTTCACGGACTCGGGGTGTACAAGGGAAGGTGACGTCTTGCCTTTGGCTCTCTCCGCGATCACTCGATGCTCATCAAGTGCGACGCGGAAACACTACGAAAACGGAACACTGCGAAAGATACACGCCGTCGACTTCCACACTTCTGCTATATCCCGCGAATGCTTCGGTTCACGCGGTCGGGAAAGGTTCTTCGTAGCCCATATACCCGATATCGGGTTTCCTCCAATGAATGGATGTTACTGTTGTGTTCGTGTTACACGGGGTCTGAAGGTAATCTGTGAAGAGTTTGCACTTGACTCTACCGCCACCAATCTGTAGACAATCTCACTTTGGTCCAATGTGAGATGTACACGAAGATGTACATGATTCTGCAATTCTCCTGTCAACGCTCTCACGGTTATTCTTTTCCTTGCGTTATCTTTCTGATTCCAATAGGCCAGTAGTGACTGGCGAAAGGAATGATTCAATCAAGGTTGATATCACGCAGATATCCAGTCTTCACTTCAAACTATGCTTTGATTATAATCCGATGCTCTGCCTATCATGAGCCCATCCTTTTATTAACAAGAGTTGGTTGAAAATTCCCGTAATGGTTAAGGCTAATTACGGCTAAACATATAATCGCAAAATGTCTTATAAATATTAATTATTTATATAAGTGAATGGGAACTTTATATAAGATAATTAATATTCTATACATTCATAATCACTTATTAGGGGGACATGACAATCTCCCCTGCCTCATGTTGCTTGCCCTCAAGCAACTCCAAAACTCTTTCATTTTACCGAGTGGCATCATCCAGAGGCAGATTTTTCGATTTGATGAGATATTCCCTGATAGTCCTGTTCCGCAGTTTCCTGTCCCGGGTTTCCAAAATTACTTCTGGTATCATTTCAAGTTTCCCTTTGTTAGTCAAAGGAGGTAGGTCTTCGGATAGTGACACCTGGTGCCCTAGAGCTTTCTTGAGGCAAGATACGTGAAATACATTATGTATTTTGCTATCTACCGGTAAATCAAGTTCATACGCAACTAACCAACCTTCTGTACTACCGGATAGGGGCCATAAAACCGAGGCTTTAGTTTTTCGGATCCACTATGTTTGAGAGAATTGCCGATAAGGTTGCAACTTGAAAAATACCAAATCTCCCACTTCGAAATGGCGTTCAACTCGCTTTTTATCTGCATAGATTTTCTGTTGATTTTTGAGCACACTGCAAATTCTCCTTAAGAACTGACAAAATGTCTCGACTTTCTTGAAGCCAATCACGAGTTCTAGGTACATTGCTCTGGTCAAAAGCAAGGTCAAGAAAGGAGAGTACATCATAGCCATATAATGCTTTGAAAGGAGACATACCAATTGACATATGAAAGGTAGTATTATAACAATATTCACCCAAATATAACCAACGAACCCAAGCCTTCTGATTATCGGCTACATAGTTACGAAGATAACCTTCAATCCACTTGTTCACTATTTCCGTCTGTCCATCGGTCTGCGGATGATAACTGGTGATATGATTCAACTCTGTACCTGTCAATCTGAAAAGCTCCCCCAAAAATATGCTCAAAAATCTGCTATCTCTATCACTGATTATAGTCTTGGGTAAACCGTGTAATCGGAAAACCTCTCCGAAGAATAGCTCTGCAATCTGAATTGCTGTAAACTCTGTAGTGATAGAAAAGAAGTGTGCAAATTTAGTTAATCTATCAACCACAACAAATATACAATCTTTACCTTGGGATTTTGGTAAACCTGTGATGAAATCCATGGATATACTTTCCCATTTTTGATCTAGTATAGGTAGTGGCTGTAGTAAACCGGCAAGATATGTTTGTCATGTTTTATTTTGCTGGCAGGTGGTGCATTCCTTGACATAGCGTAGGACATCGTTTTTAAAGCCTTTCCAAGTGAACCTTTCTCTTACCTGACGATACGTTTTGAAGTATCCAAGATGCCCTGCTAGAGGAATATCATGCATGGATTGAAGAATTTTTTCTTTTAACTTCGATCCTGGAGTTAAATAAATCTTGTCCTTGTAATAGATAACATCATTAACAAGTTTATGTTTATCATCCTGTATATTACCATCTAGCAAATCACATGCAAAAGAATCCTTTGAATACTCGACCAACAATAAAGATTTCCAATCAGCTATTACGACAGATAATGCATTGATTTCAGGCCTTCTAGATAAAGCATCGGCAACAACATTATTTTTACCTTTTACATATTCAATCTCAAAGTCATAAGCTTGAATTTTACTGATCCACTTCTGTTGCCTGTCTTTTAAATCTTTTTGACCCAAGAAATATCTCAAACTATTATGGTCAGTTTTCACCACGAATCTGCTACCAACCAAACACTGTCTAAATTTTGTCAATGCATGCATGATTGCCAACATTTCTTTATCATAGATGGAATATAATTTCTCAAGTTTATTAAGTTTCCTGCTTTCATAAACTATGGGATGTTTGTTTTGCATTAAAACTGCCCCTATTCCATCACCAGATGCATCGCATTCTAACACAAAAGGCTGATTAAAATCTGGAAGAGCAAGTACTGGACAAGAACTCAGTACCTCTTTAAGTCTCTCAAATACCTGTTGAGCTTCCTCAGTCCATTTGAATGCCCCCTTTTTGGTAAGATCTGTCAAGGGTGCCCCAAGCTGAGAAAAACCTTTGACAAACCTCCTGTAATAACTGCATAAACCAAATAATCCCCTTAGTTCCGTAAGGTTCTGTGGTGGTGGCCAACCCAAAATGGCTCTTATCTTTTCTTGATGAACCTGTACCCCTATTGCACTGATCATATGCCCTAAATACAAAATTTCAGTCATTCCGAATTCACATTTAGATGCCTTTGCATACAGTGATTGTGATTCCATTATACCAAGGACTATATCAATCTGTTTCAAATGCTCTTCCCAAGTTTTGCTATAAATCAATATATCGTCAAAGAATACTAGCAAAAATTTCCTTAGCCGTTTGTTAAAAATATGGTTCATAGAGGACTGAAATGTTGCCAGAGCATTTGTTAGACCAAACGGCATAACCAAGAATTCATAATGACCATAATGACAACGTAAAGCAATTTTATGAATGTCTTGTTCTCTTAACTTAATCTGATGATACCCTGATCTCAAATCAATTTTAGAAATATAGATAGCACCATGCAATTCATCTAACAATTCATCAATTCGAGGAATTGGATACCTGTTTTTGATTGTTTTCTTGTTAAGAGCTCTGTAATCAATACACATTCGAAGAGTTCCATCCTTCTTTTTGACCAACACTACAGAGGATGCAAAAGGACTAGAACTAGGTCTGATGTGTCCCATATCCAATAATTCCTTAATTGCTTTTTCTATTTCATCCCTGAATGTTTTAGGGTGTCTATAAGGAGTAGTAATCACTGGTTTAGCACCTTCTTCTAATTCAATAGTATGTTCAAAACCTCTATCAGGTGGGACTCCTGGAGGAATATCACTAAAAACCAAATGATGTGAATCTAATACTGTTAATAAATCATCTTGATAAGATTTAGATTCAAAGCCTGATACCTTGTTGGAGATTAAACATTGTGTTGACCATGCCACATCTCCATGTCTAAAAATAGCCTCCATTCTTTTAGCATTGACAATCCTGGGGCCACTGTTGGACATACCACGAAGGACTACCTTCTTATCATCAATTTTAAAAGAGAATTCCATTCTTTTAAAATTCTGTGTATATTCATCTAATGTTTCCATCCACTGTATGCCCAAGACAACATTAGTGTCAGCCAAATCAATCACATAGAAATCATCAGTAACAGTGTAATTGCCAAGAGTAATATTCAATTTAGGAACTTTATGAGTGCTAGACAAATTAGTTCCACCTGCTACTCTAACATCAAATCCTTCATGTTTTTCAGTCTGCAAACCACGTTTTTCCACAAGTGCTGCATCTATAAAATTATGTGTAGAACCACTATCAAGCATAACAATTACACGCTGTCCATTCAAAACTCCTCTAACTCTGAAAATATTATAATGTGGGGTTCCTGTCATGGATGCTATTACTCCTTCTCTTTGTTTGGTACCCGTTTCCGACTCAGTGTTCTGTGGTGCTCGTTCTATGTTAGGATCAACATTCTCGTCATCCTCACTGTCAGACATAACCTCAATATAATGAATTTTCCCCTTCCCTAAACATCCGTGTCCACGCTGCCATGCTTCCCTACAACTGAAACATAGTTTTTTCCTTCCGAGCTCTTCTCTTTCCTCTTTATCTAGCCTGTTTTTAGGGAAATCATCTTTGTTGAAAGGTTGTTTGTCCTTTTCCGGTTTAGGAGGTGGTCCTTTGTTAACAAATTTTCCTTTTGAAGATGGTTCTAATTCTCTTGCTCTTTTGACAGCTGTTTGTAAATAAGGGGGTTTAAGGATTTAACCCACCCTTTGAGGGAATCAGACAATCCATCTATAAATATCACAATCTTGTGTCTTTCTGAAATTTCAGTAACTAAGACAACCAATTTTTCAAATTCAGAAATATATTGTTCAACAGTTCCAGTTTGCTTAAGCTGAGTCAAATCCTTAAGATGTAATTCAGGATCTTTAGAATCAAACCTATCAATAAGTTTCTCAGTGAACTCAACATAAGTGCCTATCAAATTATGACCCAAGGTTATTTGTCCATGATGCCACCATTTATGTGCTACACCGTCAAGATGTAATGCAACATATTTAATCGCCTCTTCTTCCAACATAGGATTTAATTGGAAGTATGTATCTAGTTTTTGCACCCAAGCCCGAGCAGTTGTCTTACCTGAACCATCAAAATAAGGAATGGACATTTTCCCAATTTTTCTTTGTAATTCACTGTTATTTCCTCGCTGTCCTCTTGGCCTATGTTTCATTCTGACATCTAAATATTCTCTAAATGTCATTGATGATCTAAATTCTTCGCTGGAACCTAACCAGTCCTGATGTATTTCTCTTATTGTAGGTTCATTTTCAGGTGGCTGGTTTCTAGCAGTAAATGTAGGCATAAATGGTCTAGCTGTTCCCGTTCTTTCTGGCTGATTATTAACTGACTGTTCATCTCTACCCCCATTTTTTTGATGTTGATTATTCCGTCTTCCATTATTTTGGTGCTGGTTTATATTATTGGCCATAAACTGGGTCATCAAGTTGGTCATTCTATTAACGTTATCTTGCATATCTTGCTGACTTCTGATTAGCGCAGCCAATAGATCCCTATTGTTATCTGGGTCTCCCATGTTGGTGTCAAAGATAAGTTCCTCGTCAGTTTCTGTGTGGCTATCCTCAATTTCAAATGGAATAGATGAACTATTTTGTGCTAAAGGAGAGTTTGGAAATCTGTTCTGACGGGCCCTAGTACTTCGGAAATTATAATCTCCCTGGTGCATACTCAATTGTGCATTAAGTTTTCATGAAATTTGGATACCCTACAGGCTGGCAGGATGCAAAAAGCTCTGATACCATTGTAAAAATCCTAACTTGGTTCTTGCTAACACTCAATTTACAAACAGGTCACAATAGAAGTTTGTTGGTGTAGTAAAACCAATAGAGAAAATAACATCTTAAACAACATTCCTTAGGTGGTGTTTGCATTGATTCTTGAAATCATCGTTAAGTTTTAAACAACTTAGTGCAGACACTGCAGAAATGGAAATCAATTCATTCTTACATGAAGCAGAAGTAAGATTGATGGTATAGTGCACTTGGCTATTTGATTAACTTCACGTTGATCAGGATATACATGGCTTATGTTATATTGGCTTGGAACTCTAACTTCCTTAGTATTCCACGATGCCCGATTCTTCCTGTAGACGTCCGCTATGAAATGACATGGAACTTTGGCTTTCTTTGTATTTCACGATGCCCGATTCTTCCCATAGACATCCGCAAACAAATGACAATTACGGCGATACTGGTTATGATATCTGTGCTGGGAAATTCTCTTTCACGAACTCGGGGTGTACAAGGGAAGGTGACGTCTTGCCTTTGGCTCTCTCCGCGATCACCCGGTGCTCATCAAGTGTGGCGCGGAAACACTACGAAAACGGAACACTGCGAAAGATACACGTCGTCGGCCTCCACACTTCTGCTATATCCCGTGAATGCTTCGATGGTTCACGCGGTCAGGAAAGGTTCTTCGTAGCCCATATACGCGATATCGGGTTTCCTCCAATGAATGGATGTTGTTGTTGTGTTTGTGTTACACGGGGTCTGAAGGTAATCTGTGAAGAGTTTACACTTGACATCTGTAGACAATCTCACTTTGGTCCAATGTGAGATGTACACGAAGATGTACACGATTCTACAATTCTCCTGTCAACGCTCTCACGGTTATTCTTCTTCTTGCGTTATCTTTCTGATTCCAATAGGCCAGTACTGACTGGCGAAAGGAATGATTCAATCAAGGTTGATATCATGTGGATATCCAGTCTTCACTTCAAACTATGCTTTGATTATGATCCGATGCTCTGCCTATCATGAGCCCATCCTTTTATTAACAAGAGTTGGTTGAAAATTCCTGTAATGGTTAAGGCTAATTACGGCTAAACATATAATCGCAAAATATGTCTTATAAATATTAATTATTTATATAAGTGAATGGGAACTTTATATAAGATAACTAATATTCTATACATTCATAATCACTTAATTAGGGGGACATGACATACAAGCAAGATGTATGATCAACCATCCCAACAATAATGATCTCTCTAGTCTCGATGTTTGATTATCAAGAATCAATTGTGAACTCAATAGTCTTCCCTACTCCACCATGTGCAATTTGATATATGGAAAGGAGATTGGTTGACAAGGATGGACCACAAAGAACATTATTGAATGTGCCTTCTTCTATGCCAATAGATTCTTTCCCATAGACACACACGTGTTGTTCCCCATTAGGATGTGTGTTAAAGTACAAGGATTAAATGAAGAGAACATACCTTGTGATGAAGCCATATGATATGAATCTTCAGAATCAAGAAGGCATCTCTTTAATTTAGAACTCAGAGGTACAAAAAGTGTTGGGATTAAGGTGTCTCAAACTTTGAATTCTAGCATTTGATTTATTGATTATTTGATGTATTATTTATTTTATCCTAAGTTGTCATGTTAGTTTGTGGGATGGTGATGACTGACAAGGTTGCTAGATTTTAGGAAGTTGATGCCCACCTTAAAGGACCTATATTTTAGGCTATTTTGGTGTGTCATGTCATTAGCTGTGTGAGTTGACTATGATAGGTTATGACATGTTGCCATGTTGGGACTATGGTAGTTTCCTAGGATGACCAAGACAACCACTAGTTAGTTGTAAGAGTTAGGAGTTACTTTTGGTAGTTTGCATTTATTACATATGTGCCATGCATGCCAAGGAGAGTCAATTTGACATAGGAGGTATATCTTGGCATTTGAGAAGGTGAGCGGACATAGTAGGTGAGAGTTGTAACATGCATGTTGATTAGTGTTGAGTTCATGCATAGCAACTGTGTTGGACACCTTGCATGTTGAGGATTATGACATATTGCATAGTAGGTCAATTGGGACTTCTGCATGTTCTCCATTCTACAATTGCATGCATGCAGTGATTGTGGAGATGACACATGGTAGTCTTGGGCGCCTATGTTGCTTGTTGCAAATACTTGTAGTGTTAGCTCATTTTGTATGATAGGTTAAGGTTTTTTTAAGAGGTTGTCATGTTGTTAGAATTCTACCAGATTTTGTTGTATTGTGATTACTTCTGAAGATCTATTTCTTTGTGCAATGTATTATAATTAAGTTGTTGGTGATAATACAATAGAGTTGCGTATTTGGAGTGTGGATTTTTTCCTGTAAGGGTTTTCCCACTTATGTCATGGTGTTGTGGTTTACATTGTTTTATTTGTTTCAAGTTATCTTTGAATGTGCATTTGTTTGAAAATGTAATAGTTTAAGGGTTGGAAGAAATTTTTGCAATCCTCTCCTGCTTAGATTGGTGTAGGAAGCCATTTCTACTTACTTGACTTCCTTTCAAAAAGTGCCTTATCCTTCATCTTTTTTGTCAAATTAGCTGATTTAGTTGTCCTTGACTGTGTAGGTGATGATGGTGTAGAAGAAGTGGATGAACCATAAGACATTGTTGAAGGAAACTAAATATGGTTCTTTTGAAGAAGGTGCTTGAACTCATTAATCTTTTTTTATAACAACTATGCTCATCATGCCCAAGTTTTTTGCAATAAGCATACGGGTTTTTCCTTCTTAGCTTTATAGTCTTTAAAAGAGGTGAGAGGCTCATTAGATTCTTAGTTTTTGGTTTCTTCTTGCTTGCCTTTAGGGTTTGGGCCACCAATGCTCGACCTTTGCAAAGTGCATCGGATTGGATAAGCTTCACTTTCTCCCTAGTCAAATGGTCACAAAATGTTTCAAAAGAAGACATGGTAAACACATCATCTAGAGCATCCATGGTGAAATAAAAGGTAGACATAAAGACAACAAAATGGTCCTTTTAACTTAGTCTACAAAATTAAGAATATAGATTCCATATCAAATTTATCTTTCCCACTATGAACCAAGTGAGATCTCAAGGATTTTAACTTAACCAAATGATCTTCAATGGAAGGAAATGTATTAAGAAAAAGAGAAGTCAAATTTGATTCTAATTGCAAAACATAGAATTCATTAATTGTACCAAATAATTTTTTGTATTTATCCAATACATGCTTGGTGTTGTACGTTTCTCAAAGTGAAACAACAAATTGTAAAAAACATCAAAGCAATCAAATCTGTGGTCTCATCAAAATGTTCCTACAAAAACACCTCTCATTCTTCCTATTAAATTTAGGTTGATGTTCACCCAAAGTAGATCATAAACCCTTAGGAGCAATTGTTGCATCTTGATTTTCCATGTATGATACTCATGAGGAGTGAGGAGCTCAAATGAATATGAATTTTTCATTAGAGCAATAAACACCAATAGAGAAAATAGACAATATATTATAATAATTTGATATCATACGTCCCAAATTTGGATCAATTATTGAAAATGAAGCTCCCCAAGCAAAATTAACCACTAATTTCAACAACATGAACTAGAAATGAGCCAAAGTACTAAAGTCACTCCAATTTGAAATTCTAATGTCTATGGCGGAATTTGGAAAATGTACTGTAGTGCTCAGAAATATTTTTCCAACACAAATAAGAAGTAAAATATCAGACGCTGTGAGCAAAAGTTATGGCTTGTCAAAGATTAAAAGAAAATTTGAGCTTCAAATTGAAATACTGGGCACTTGTAGTGAAATTTGGAAAAATATATTCATCATTGTGAAGTGCTTGGAACTAGCTAGCTTTTCGATGCTAATAAGATGCTGGAAATTTGATAACTTGGCAAAAGTTATGCCTCTTGAAAAAAAATATCCCTTTTGGAAAATAAAATAAGGTCACCACCTTTGAATTGGCAAGATTGTTGTCAGGGTGAGACTTGGGTGGTTGACAAGTTGAAAGGTTTATGGTGTTGCTCGAGAGGAGTGGAGCATTGGGTGAGTGGCTAAGTCTAGAGAAGGGGTATGAAGTGAGCAGTGAAACCCGGAATTGGTGTTGCATCAACGACGATTTCATCTGTTGAGTGGCATTGAGCGGGGTGGTGGCTCCCATGTGTTGCCAATGGAATAAGCCCCCCCTTCAGTTGGAAAAAACCATTCGTTGAGGCCCCCACTTGTAATCAAATCCTTAAAAATCTATATCAAATATGATTTTTTTTTTAATTTAGAAATCTTTGATTTTTGTACCTTTGATTTTGCAATGTTGACGTAGACTTGATGCTAACTCTATGTCGCCGATGATGGTTGACCATGGATTTGTGGACTTGTATGATTGAGTATTTCATAGACTTGACATGATTGTTGATGGTTGGTGATACATTGATCGCATAGTATGATTGTACAAATTCTCTACAACTGTACATATTTTTTAATTGATTTTCTTCCAAAACCCTAAAAAATGGTCAACGTTTTTCAACTCTAAACTATAGTGTTTTATATGAAAATATAGGTTTTTTAGCCTTTTGAACTCAGTATTGAGGTCTATTTTGCCCAAAAATGCATCCAACAAAAGATCTTGGTTAAATCTCTCCCAAATTAAGAAGGGGCTTCTAGTTTTGAGTTGCTCTAATATTGTGTAAGAGAGACACCAAACACAAGCAACTAGGATCACATGCAAAACTAGAGCATGAACTTTCACAAGAGATGTAATGTCCCCATTTTTGTGAGCATTAGAGTTCGAGGGATTAGCCTATTATTTTGACTCTTGTAGGATAACATGGTTGTATAGAGAGTCTAAGTGGGAGTTCTAGGGCCTTTGCAGTCAGTGTGTGGACTTAGTTGAGGGGCTTACTATTTATAGTAAGTCAATCTGGTAGTTGTGTTATCTTTAGTCAGGGCAACTGGACACATGGGGGTTATTCAGTGTTGACTCCAACTTCAAACGGCATGTCAAAAGATTAAATATTGAGGGAGATATTAATATTTTAGTGGTTAAGTTATTAAATTAACTTATATGGATATTATAAAGTCATAAAGTGACTTTATTAAAATTAAAAGCCACTTAAATATTACAATGTGATTTTTATTAAATTACTTAAGTGAATTTGGATGCCCAAAAGCAAATCAAACTATGGAGAGTAAATTAAATACATTTAAATGACTTTGGGTGTACTTTCTTGGGAAACGTGCCATTTGGAGTTATTATAAAGATATTATTAACTTTATTTAAAAGTGGGCCACTTAAATAATATAAAGCGAATATCGAAAGGGTATGTCCAAGTGGGGAATTAATTCAAATGTTGCATAAAGTATATTAAATACATTTTAAATGTATTTAACTCCCTTCAAGAGGAAATCACACTTTTTGGAGAATTATGCCTTTTTGGGTTTATAAAGGCAAAGCAAGCAATTCAACCTCTATTATTGATTATTGATTATTTGACATTGCTTGTTATTTTGCTTTGTGGAATTCTTTGACAAAGGTTTCAGAGGTTTGGCCATTTGGAGAACGAAAATTCTTCGTGGTTCTGTGATTGTGAGGCTGTGGAAGATCAGCCGAATTATTGCAATTGTGAAGATTTCATTCATGAGTCTTATTGTGCTTCAACAGGGATTCTTTTATCTAGATATTGCAGATTTTTCAATAAGGAAAGGGCAAATCAGGTTAGACGCCCCTTTTAGCAGCATACTTCATTTCAATAAGCAACTGTGCAATTTCCAGTTTCTGGCCGTACAATTCAGGCTTGGCACGTGGGGTCCAGGAAAGGGATGTTTCGTCCTGGAGGGCTGAAATGCATGCCTTCTTGCATTTTGGTTGCACAATTTCCAATGCCTAGCACATACAGCGTATTCCATCACTTTTCTGGCTTGAAGAAATAATTTCTTGGACTTGTACACCTATTTTGGTCAGTTTCTGAGTTTTGGCTGGAAAGTTCTAGAATTTTCTTATTTAAATAATACGAGGACCTCCGGGTATGTTTTATGTATTAGTTTCAATTGTAGCAGTTACTTGATTCTTAATATAGTTGCAATTGCTTTATACTTCTTTTCAATTCAGTTTTATGTGCATTTCTTGCTTGGCGCGCTTGTTATTTTTTGTTTAAAATTCTTCAAAACTTTTGAAAATACAAAAACAAGACAACATTTGTATGAGTAGAAGAGTTAGTATCAGCAGGGTTCTTATAGGGGTATCAGAGCGGTTTCTTGCCACCATGTTGGGGTTTGATTTAAACATTCATGGAGCTCACATAGTTGATTTTGAGAAACCGACACTCATAAGTTCAAGTTATGGGTTACTATAGTATTGTAGGGAAATCCAAGGAAGAGATCGAATAGGATGCCATCAAGATGAGGGAAAGATGTGAACAGGAAGCTCGTCGACTCCTTGAGGACTATCAAAATATGCCAGATGCTTTTAAAGCACAACACTCGTAATAATTTTCTGGACTTTGTTGTTATCGTGAGGCCTGACAGGATTGGGTTGGTAAAGTACATTAGGAGGGTGTATAAGGAGGCAATTACATTCAGTCAGGGGCATAGTGTGAGCAGGTATGGTAGAGCTACTAAATTAGATTATGAAGGTGGTTCTTGTTGGAATCCAAGAACACTGAGAGGGGGGGGTGAATCAGTGTTCTACCGGTGTGATCAATTTTAACCTTATTAACAAAGTAATTCAGTAACCAATAACCATAAAAGAATGTAATAGTAAGTAGAAATGATGCAACCACAAGAACATACACCATAACACCGAGATTTATACATGGAACACCTCAAAGAGGAAAAACCACGGTGGGATTGGTGACCCACAATATCTATCCATTGGCCAAGTGAATAAATATTACAATAGGGGCTTGCACATGCAGGAAGGCCAACAACCTAGAGCGCACTGCTCAACACAAAAGGAGCCTCATTGACTACAAACACCAAATACTGGTTTATAGACAAAATTTTGAACTCAGAGAATGCATCGACTATGCTGGATGAGTTCCGGTTCAAGCACTGTTTGTACCGGTTTTCACACTATCCTCCTTTACCAGTAACTTACTTCGCATCCCAAACCTCTAAACCAATAACCAAGACCAACTACAAAATATTATATTTGCATTCAGTCGATCAACATTGCTCGCACAATATCACACCACTATATATTCCTTCTCTCTGTATGTATATCCAAAATAAGCTAATCGGACAGACTTAAATACCCTTCCCAATCATAAATATGAATGCCTTATGTCGGCTTACAAAGATATTACAATTTATTTACATGTTGGCCTAGACAAAAATAAATACATTAAATTTCGTGACCGATGCCACTGATTGTTGCCGTGTAAACCTGTCGGATCAATCTCCTATGTTGGCCTCATATACCGGTTCCTAGTTTGCCAGTTTCCCTTGTCTGCCAGATGACTTAAATGCCGGTTGCCGAATCATGAATACCAGTGAGTACCGGTTAAGTGTCCAACCCAAAATGATGTGTGTTGCCATCAATGACAACACAACTAAACCGGATGAGTGTCAATTGCCAACAGTTCTACTTCCAAGTTCAATGATAAGGTTACAAGAACTCCCATAATGAGCAGGAATGAAATTAGAAGATAAGGTCTATGCTTCACTTGCAAAGGTTTTTGGGAGCCTAACCACCAATGCACAGATAATGAGGTAAAGGAGCGTGATGAAGACCTCAGATGCATTGAAGAGGAAGCCATGAAGGAGGCAGATTTGGAGATGCACTTGTTGCATGAAGATGATGAGATTCATGAGTCACATCATTTGGAAGGACAAAGAGGATCCCATGATGAAGCCATTAAGATTAAGGAGACTTATACACATGCTGATTTACATTGCAGCCAAACTATTGAGCTTAATCATGATGTAGATATGTTAGAAAATGACAAAAATGTTGTGGAAGGATCTACCAATGTTGGCACGCGAGTTGGAAGTGTCAAAGATGAGGAATGTGCAAAGGATACAAGCTCTAACAGTTCTGGTTTTGTAGCAGCAATCACAATTCTTTGCACTATCATGAGGTAACAAGCATTCCACGTGTGGAAGAGGGTTGTATGAAGATTCCTAGCAATGACACTCAAGATTTGGGTGTTAAAAATGATTTATGCGTTAAAAATTCAAGTCACAACAATTCTGTTTAGTATATCAGATGTTGGAAGATGTGAACAAGACACAGGTCATGTGTGATGGATGGTTGCAAAGAGCTAAGAAGGCAAGGTTATTGGCTGCCCAAGCGAAACAACGTTTGCAAGAAATTGAAGAACGTTGCAACCAGCTAGATCAAGCAATGAAGCAAGGGGAGTCACACCTTAGATCTCTAATTCTTCCAAGGGAAGAACATATTAAAGTTGAGCATGCAAAGGAGGAGCTTCTTGAGGTAAGCAAGCATGAAGAATATGTGATTATGTGTGAACAAGAGAAGAGGTATGATTTAGAAAATTTTGTTGGTACACATAACTTGCATCTTGAGACCCATGAGTTATCTTTGGTTGAGAGGCCATTAAATGCTCAAGCCTTAGAGATGTGTGACCACGTTGAATACACACTTAGTGGATCAGCCACTAATGTCATTGCTACACATGAGGTTGGGAAAGAGTTAGATCATTTCTTCATCATGCGAGAGCAGCATGGGGATGATACTCTATCATCCTATGTACCTGTTGGTATCCTTAGCATCCCCCTAGGTCTGTCTTGCAGTTTTGAGGGTGCTGTTTGGTTTCACATCAGCAACATAAGAGGGGAAATTACATGTTATTCGACACCTATGGGGGGGATTCAGCACATCCAGGACAATTCAGCGAATGGTGGAGATTGTTGCTGTGTTGTGGGTACTCTCAGTTATTCCTATCTCCACAGAGCATATGGATGTGTGTATTATTTGCATTGGGATTTGGGTGTTGACAAAGTTGGCACTACGGTTTGGATGGGTCCCATTGGTTGGCTTCACCACTTCTGGCATGGTGAAGTTGAGATCAGATTTGAGCAGGGGAGGTCTGGGAGTGTTTCTCATGGTAGATTTCGATACTGGCTATGGGATCCAAGGATTGTTCCAGCTCGTGGATTGCTTCTTCCTTCTATTGGGGTTGACTTAGTTGCACTATACAATGGTATCATTTATGATGCCACATGGTTTGGAGGGAGTACTCTACAGAGTGATTTGGGATCCTGGCATTCAACCGAGCATTGAGTATAGAGTTTGGGATTCTTTGGGTACATTGAGATTCCAGACAGGGTTTACAGTTGAGCATTGCAACATGTTCAGTGTGCTGAGAGTATACCGGTTTATCCTTGGCCTTCTTGAACATGTTTTGATTTTGATGCACTATTTTTGTGTGCAGGGGTTGGATAGTTGGCATGATGTTTATCCCTGTGCAGTTGTGTTTATGTTGGTGCTACAGGAGTTGGTGGGAGATGAGTGGGACATTTAACAGTTCATCTTTTGGACCTCTGGTGGAGTGGAGTTGCTTTTCAGTAGAGATTGCTCGAGGACAAGCAATTTCAGGGAGGGCGGACTGTAATGTCCCCATTTTTCGTGAGCATTAGAGTGCGAGGGATTAGCCTATTATTTTGACTCTTGTAGGCTAACATGTTTGGATAGAGAGTCTTAGTGGCAGTTCCACTTCTTCAGTTCAGTTTTGGGTTCAATTCCAAGGCCTTTGCAGTCAATGTGTGGACTTAGTTGAGGGACTTACTATTAATAGTAAGTCAATTTGGCAGTAATGTTATCTTTAGTCAGGGCACTTGGACACATGGGGGTTATTAAGTGTTGACTCCAACTTCAGACGACATGTCAAAAGATTGAATATTGAGGGAGATATTAATATTTTAGTGGTTAAGTTATTAAATTAACTTATATGGATATTATAAAGTCATAAAGTGACTTTATTAAAATAAAATGCCACTTAAATATTATGGACGCCCAAAAGCAAATCAAACTATGGAGAGTAAATTAAATACATTTAAATGTATTTAAATAACTTTGGGTGTACTTTCTTGGGAAACGTGCCATTTGGAGTTATTATAAAGTTATATTATTAACTTTATTAAAAAGTGGGCCACTTAAATAATATAAAGCGAATATCGAAAGGGTATGTCCAAGTGGGGAATTAATTCAAATGTTGCATAAAGTATATTAAATACATTTTAAATGTATTTAACTCCCTTCAAGAGGAAATCACACTTTTTGGAGAATTATGCCTTTTTGGGTTTATAAAGGCAAAGCAAGCAATTCAACCTCTATTATTGATTATTGATTATTTGACATTGCTTGTTATTTTGCTCTATGGAATTCTTTGACAAGGGTTTCAGAGGTTTGGCCATTGGAGAACAAAAAGTCTTCGTGGATTTGTGATTGTGAGGCTGTGGAAGATCAACTGAATTATTGCAATTGTGAAGGCTTCATTCAAGAGTCTTATTGTGCTTCAACAGGGATTCTTTTATCTAGATATTGCAGATTTTTCAATAAGGAAAGGGCAAATCAGGCTAGACACCCCTTTTAGTAGCATACTTTATTTTAATAAGAAACTGTACAATTTCCAGTTGCTGGCCATACAATTCAGGCTTGGCACGTGGGGTCCAGGAAAGGGATGTTTCGTCCTGGAGGGCTGAAATGCCTTCCTTCTTGCATTTTGGTTGCACAATTTCCCATGCCTAGCACATACAGGGTATTCCATCACTTTTCTGGCTTGAAGAAATAATTTCTTGGACTTGTACACCTATTTTGGTCAGTTTCTCAGTTTTGGCTGGCAAGTTCCAAAAGTTTCTTATTTAAATAATACGAGGACCTCCGGGTATGTTTTATGTATTAGTTTCAATTGTAGAAGTTACCTGATACTTAATATAGTTGCAGTTGCTTTATACTTCTTGTCAATTCAGTTTTATGTGCATTTCTTGCTTGACACATTTGTTATTTTTTGCTTAAATTTCTTCAAAACTTTTGAAAATACAAAAATAAGACAGCATTTGCATCAGTAGAAGATTTAGAATCAGCAGGGTTCTTACAAGAGAATAGCAAGAATGACTGCTTGATTATTGATGCAATAATGATACAATGATACAAATACAATGAATACACATGAGAGGCCTTGCTCATATAGGTAAGGTGAAGGTATAGGACAACACAACATTATGACAATTGTCACAATCATATGACGAGACAAAAAATAAATGCCCTAAGTGCCCTAAGTAAACTTAATTAGGTTTCAATAGGACCTAGATGGGAACTAGTTAGGTAACATACCCTATTCACATCAATAGTTTCTCTATTTCTATTAGGAGTTTCTTTGTTTTTGTTGGGAACTTGCATCAAAATTTTGACTTGTAGAATATTAGTAGAGTTCATTTGTGAGATACATTCTCAAAAATCCTTAATGCTCATTTATAAAAAGAAAGAAGTTTTATTCATTGAGAAAATTGTGGTTTAAATGTGGGGGCTGAGATAACATGAAAAACTTTAAAAATTCTGAGATCATTTTTGTTGCAATGCCAAGAGATTCATGGAGTCATTTACCTAATAGTAGTTATCCCCTAATTAATGTTAAAGTTATTTGCTACATTTTCCTAATCTTTCATATTACCATCTAATGGCCAAATGCTTCTTGTTATTCCCTAATTTTTAATATAAAATTAATTTAATTAAACATTCTAATATTTAATATATAATTAACTAATTTAAATTATTCTTTGATTTATTTATAATTTTTAGTCAATATATATATAGTTAGAGACATTACATTTTTATACATGGCTCATATATATTTATATATATTCTGTGTATGTATGTATGTATATGTATATGTATATGTATGTATGTATGTATATGTTTTTGTATTAATGAACCTAAAATGAACTCAACATCAATTTTTTTTGGTTGAATCTTTGAAACCAAACTTGAACCAGTATCAAGATCTGCAACTTAACTACTATAAAAAGTGGTCATGAAATAACCTTGGGGCATAATTAGATGTCCACAGATCCAATTGGATTCCAATTTCTTAAATCCGTACTTCAAAAGTTTTGGGCCCTGGGCGTGCTCCAATGGATACAATTAAAAATTTCAAAGCCTTGTCCTTGAGAGTTCAGAGCTTTTGCGTATTTCCTCCATATTGAGTTCAACTTGAGAAGGGATTTGCATTTTCAAGTGACACCCATTTTCTGTTTTGGTGGAACTATTAAGCATTATTAATGATTCTTTGGACACGTAACAGAACTTTTTGGAGATTTTCTCTGTTTGTGGTGGAAGGGTCATTGAAGATAATTATTCTGTAATTTGGATGGGTTGGAGGAGCTGGAGCTGGTGAGGATGCTATGGCCTCTTAATGATACAAGATTTGTGGCCCTGAGAATGATCTAGAGTAGAACACATCTGGTTTGTAGAGTTGATGAAGGGCTGTGGGAAATGCTAGATATTTTAGAACAAGCATAAGAAGGGTGGAATACTGATGAAAATTTCTATATTTTCATAATTTTGATACTGAAAATTTCCTTCATGGCATTCCATTGTGTTGCTAAATGTAATTTGTGTTTGAAAATTAGGTGTTTCAACTTTGCAAATTTCCTATGGTTGATTTACTTTTTATTTAATGTATTTTCATAATTATTTGACATAATTTATAATACATATTATTAAATATTTCTGCTCCACCAAAAAGCGGCATGAGATTTTGAGTTGGCACTTTTGCCACTTATTGGTGCTTAGAAAATTGGTTCATTAGTTTTCAAAAGACTATTATGGGAAAACTATTTTTAAGGATGTTATGGTAGATTCTGACGACTATGAAGGCTAGGAATAGAAAAGATTAATTTGGATGTGAGAATCGTCTTGGATGGATTATTTATGTTGAATTATGACAAGGTGGGAGTCATGCATTATTTTTGGAGATTCCACATGTGTGAGGGGTGTGGGAATCTATGTCTCCATTTTTGGAGTTATTTTTGGGTCTGTATGGCCATTTTTGGCACCTAGTTTTGCCCCATGGTATTATCACTTGGTTTATAGTACCATTTGTGGTATATTGTATTATGTTTGCTTATATATTGAGGCTATGGGATAGTAGTTTATTAAGATTGAGTTTGTAGGTACACATGTTACTAGAATGTTGCCAAAATTACTCATTGAAGATTATTGACATCACACTCCTGTGAAGATTTGCATCGCAGTGCGTTCTAATTCTTTATCAAATCCATAACATATTGTGTAGGTTTTGGAATGGGGGTTTTCATTACATAAATCTCTGTGTTATAGTTTCTTGATTATTTTAGTTTTCTATGTGTTTCTTCGCTTACTTTAATAAGTTAGATCAAATTTTAAGTTATTTGCATAATCTGCCCTTTAAGATTAGTGCTGGAAATGTATTCAACACACCTTGCTTCCTTACAAGTGGTATCAGAGATTGGTCAGTTTTGGTTCTAGTTATGGGTGGTTGGGTTTTATTGAGCTAATTTATATTGAGTGGGAGCTTGTGTAGAAAGAGAGCTTTGTGATCATTATTGCAAGAGTAAAAATAGCAAGCACATTAGGGAGAAAAGAGGTAGAAAAAGTTTCCTGGTAATAACTTTGAGATGTGGAAGCTGAATATAGAAGATTTGTTAATTGATCATGATTTGTGGGATGCTGTTGATGGAAAAGCTCAAAGACTTAAGGATGCTACTTTGGCTGTTTAATATGATGTTATGTTTCATTAAGCAAAATGTCTAATCAGGTTGTGCTTGACATACTTTATTTTAATCAGTCTCCACGAAGAATCCACTCCATAATTAATGTGAAAGAAACTAGTTGAGATCTACTAAGCTAAATCTTTAGTTAATAATTTTTTTTAGAAAGAATTTATGTTTTTTGAGAATGGAAGGTGGATGAATTGTAGACCACACCACTTGGAAGCATTTAGTATGTTATTGTGAAAATGGAAGAGGAAGAGAGGTCAAATTTTGCTTTGTTCTTTGCTTGACTCTTTGGATTCTCTTGTTATAGCTATATGAAGCACTTATGTAACCTTGGAAGTTGAAGTTGTAGGTTCTTTCATTTTTGAAAAAATGAAATATAAAGTTTATTAGCACCAAAGAGGCCTTAAATTATGTACGAGGAAGAAAGCATGAAAAATCTAAATCCAAATCTAAGGGGAGATCCAAATCTCCTAGAAAGTACAAGGTAAAATGCTGGAATTGCTGTAAACCTAGTCACTTTTGAAAGGATTGTAAAGAAGAAAAGAAAAAGAAGTATGATTCTAATTCTAAATCTAAGAAGGAAGATGGTGACACATTCATTGTAGCCATGGCAACCTGTGTAGGTAATGATGCATTGTTAATTGATTCATAAGTATCTTTTCACATGACCTCAAATAAAAATTTGATGGGGGTAAGGTGTACGTGGGTGATGATTTATATCTAACCATTGTTGGTTGTGCTAAAGTAAAAACCAAATTTCTAGATGGAAGGATTAAATTGTTTGATGATGTGTTGCACATCCCTAGGCTATTTTGTAACTTATTATATGTGAGTAGACTAATAGATATGGGTTTGTTGGTTGTCTTTTTTGAAGTAGGTTGTAAGATGGTTAGAGGTTCTATGGTGATTGTTAAAGGCATGAGGTTTGACACTCTGGTACAAACTTGATGCATGCACAATTGGTGCAATAGTACTTTTGTGAAGACCAAATCTGATACTACATTGGATAAAGACATGATTACTACTTTTGTAGATGGTTGTGGTTTTCAGGTGTTTAACGGTGCTCATTATGAAGACTATGTCATGGTACTAGAGACTTGGCCACATTGGGGAGAAAGGTCTTAGGACCTTGAATAATAAAAATCTTGTTGAAGGTTTAATTGATTTAAATCTTGTATTTGATTTTTGGAAAGAAAAACCATGTTAATTTTACTCAAGTTCTCATAAATCTTATGCTTTTTCAAATATTATTCATTTTGATTTGTTTGGTCTTGTTGATGTTCCTTCAATCGCAAAATCCATATATTATGTTTCATTTATTGATGATTATAGTAGGACATGGGTTTATTTCTAAAGAGTAAATCTGAAGTTTTTTTAGTCGTTGTAAAGAATTTAAAGCGATGGTTGAGTTGCAAATTGGAAAGAAAATTAAATGTTTGAGGACTAAAAATGGTGATGAATTTTTCTTTATGATTTTGACAAATTCTATAGAGTTTGTGGTGTTTAGAGACAAAAGACAATTCCATATTCCCCATAACAAAATTAAGTTGCGAAAAAAATGAACAAGACTTTGATCATGAAGGTTAGGAGTATGCTTACAGGTGCTACATTGGAGCAAAAGTTTTGGGCTGAAGATGTAGCTATTTCTTGCTAATTGCTTAACAAGTTTTCTACAACTCTTGTTGATAAAATGCCTATGGAGACATGGTTGGGTCAAAAGCCTCCTTTGAGACATCTTAGAGTTTTTAGTTGTGAGACACATGCACATGCGCCAAAGGAGAAGTGAACAAAGGTGTGGAATAAGTTTGTAAAATGTATCTTCATTGATTGCAATCATGGTGTGAAAGGATAAAAGCTTTGGGATCCTATAGAATAAAATATTTTATTTAGAAGTGTCATTTTTAGAGAAAGTAAGCCTTTTGTTACATTGTGACTATAACAAAATGAAAAGAATGAAGTGATTCAACTCCCTCTTATGCTCGAGAAAGTTGAGTCAATTCTTCAAGATGGACAAGACATTAGGAGAGCTCATCAATCTTTGAATTTTTGGAAAATGAGGAATAACCTTCACCTCAGCTTGTTGAAAGGTCTACAAGGCATAGACAACCACGTGAGAGGTATGGGTATTTTTCTGATGATTGGAGATGTATATTTGCTTTGAATACTAACATTGATGACAGAGATATTTTGAAGAAGCAGTGGATATGAATGATGTAGAGTCTTGGAAGATATCCATGGAAGAAGAAATGAAAGTTTTGGAAAAGAATGATATATGGGACCTTGTACCATTGTATGAAAGACATAATCCTGTTGAATGTAAATGGGTGTTCGAGAAAAAGATTGGTTTAG
Organism: Cryptomeria japonica; assembly: GCF_030272615.1. Lineage (NCBI taxonomy): Eukaryota > Viridiplantae > Streptophyta > Pinopsida > Cupressales > Cupressaceae > Cryptomeria > Cryptomeria japonica. Next base: position 74,167,483 of record NC_081405.1, read on the forward strand.
ATGAAAGTATTGAGAAATATAAAGCGCTGTTGGTTGCAAAAGTTTACTCTCAAGTAAGGGTGTTGATTAAGGTGAGATATTTTCCCCTATTGCTAAAATGACATCCATTAGATTCTCGCTTTTTATTTCAGCAACTTATGATATAGAGATTGAGTAAATGGATGCGAAGATACCTTTCCTTCATGGTGATTTGGAGGAAGATATTATATGACATAGCTAGAGCACTACGTGGTGAAAGGTAAATGTAATTTGGTTTGTAAATTAAAGATTTTTTTTTATGGCCTCAAACAAAGTCCTAGGATGTCTTACTAGAAGTTTGATACATCTATGTTGAGTTTGGGTTTTGAACATTCTAAATCTAATCATTGCATTTGTTATAAAACTAATGGTGATTATTTCTTAGTTATTGCTTTATAAGTTGATGTATTGTTCATTGGAAAAGGGAATGTTTTGATTTTAGAGCTTAAAACTTAACTCTTAACAAAGTTTGAAATGAAAGATCTTGGTGTTACAAGACACATTTTTGGAATGGAGATCACAAGAGATAAATAGAACAAAAAGCTATAGTTTAGTTAGAGTAAGAATGTGAATTCAATATTATAGAGATTTAACATGCAGTTTTGGAGATCATCATGTTCTCTCTTTTCTTTCGGAATGAAGTTATTGGTTTCACAATGTCTTATATCCCCATCTGAGATACAAGCACAAGCAAAGTGTCTTACCAAGGTGCAATTGGAGGTTTAATGTATGCTATGGTTTATACATGACCAAACACCAAACATTGTCCAAGTACTTGAAGTTCTTTCCTATTATGTGTTTTGTTGGTTGAAAATTTTGTACACTTGGGAAGATGTGCAAAATTGTGGTTTCAGCTACAGTGTGCGAGTATAAAACTCTCCTAATTAAAGGGAAGCTCCCCCTTTCCTACTATTACTTACTAAACCCTAATCTAATTTGGGTGGGACAACATCCTTTTCTCTTTTTTTAGAAAAGACGATATTCTTTTCTCTTATTTCAGAAAAGAAATTACAACAATAGTAAATACAGAAATGAGACTTTTTGTAGGATTTTTGGAACATAAAGGGAAACAAAGTTTCCATGAAAGCAAAAAGACCTCTGTCACTTCCTCGGGACGGGAAAACAGAAAGAAGGCTCAAAGTCTTCAACTATCTATTCTCCTATCAACCTTTTAAGATGATTTTCTGCTAACCAAGCACAATATGTAGCAACTCAAAGTCTAACTACATGATGCACCTCTTATGCACAAACATAGAAAATAAAAGCAGCCCAAAGTCTGCAAGTTATCTTCTTACTTGAGCTTTCTACACTGGCTTCAAATGTGACAAGCAGTTCAAAGTTTGTAGTATCAAATCTTAAAACTAATCTAAAACTCCAAATGCAATAAGCAGCTCAAAGTCTGCAAGATTGAGCCTGAATCCCTCTTGTATAACACCTCAAAACTCACAATCAATCTCTAGATTATGTCGTCACATAACACCTTGAATCAACATAAAGTTTGAAAGCAATTTGCCTCTATTAATTGATTGCAATCTAATTTACAACTAAGCTCAAAGTCTTAGAGTGTACATACAAACTGGCAGAGTCTTGTTGCATTGCCAAAAGATATCAATTACAATAGACCCCCTCAAGTATTTATAAGAGAGGAGGTTAGAGAAAAAGGTGGGAGGATCCCAATTAACTTTAGAAATTCTCTCAACCACCATGACTTATTCCAACTACAGTCCTAATTTAACTCAACTTGTAGTTGCTTTACATGTAATTACATTTTACAAAGATGCAAGTGAAAGTGACACTTGCAATTACAAAACTTGTTTTACATGTAACTTGTCAAAACAAAATTACAAATACACAATTGAAACTATTCTCTGTGTTAGAAGACACGACCCTAACTACATCATTCTTTGTCTGTGATGATCTTCGTGCTGCTTCAGGATGCTAGAACTTGAAGTATTTAGGATTGGTGAAGACATCTCGAACCGGAACGGGAATTTGTATCCTTAATGATCTTTGTGTCCTTGGCCAATGAACTTCAATTTTATCTTCTTGCTTGTGGTAGTACTGGCTTTTCAAGAGGGAAGTACTTTGCAAGGCTGAAGTAAGAAGCCTATCTCTGTCTTGAAAGCATTCTATGCTCTCAATCTTTCATATCACTTATCCATCTCCTTGTGTGGCTCCGTCATGTTGTTGTTCTTTCTTTGTATCATCCTCCAATCTTGGAATTTGCTTGCAGAATAAGGCCCATGCCTTAATTTATTGATTTGGTAGGCTGTGTGTGCAAACAGGACTGACATGGGTGAGACAAAGGGACTGCAAAAGTGGGGCTTTGAAGACTACATTACATGTGTGGAAAAACAAGAGCATTGACTTGCAATTGTGGAGAACGAACATGCAACTTGTTGATGTGTTTTTCACGCACATGCGAACACAGAATAAAATACCAAGGTATCTTATCCTCTCTTGAACAAAGTTTCCTGAATGCTGAAGATTTCGCCTAAGGATCAATCGGGGCAACTCCAAGGTTCTTATACGTAGGTTCTCTACTTGTGGATAAACTCAATTTGGTCTAATGTGATTATGCTGGAATCACAAGGGGACTTACATTCCAATGCCTGAGTGTCTGATTTGCTAGAACGTGAATCCTATCTACTGGCTGGAAGATAAAGAAATATCAAAAGATACAGGGCTCAAAAAGTCTACTCTAAGACCTAGAATGCGAGAAGATAGATGAACGACTAGGTGGAGTCCTACTGGGTTGGGTCTCACCATCAGGCCGAACAATTCAACACCAACTCAGTGCGATCTTCTAAGGGATGCTTTGAATATGTTCAAATCGTACACCATCAGACACTGATCACCATTCAAGATAATGCATGAACGATAGACGTTTAATGACTCGAGATTAAGCTCATTCTATGCCAGTTGACCATGCAGGGCGCACTTACAGGCAGCAAGAGGCTAGTGGTTTGGACTAGGCGGATTCCACACTAGTACATTCAATAACTTCCTTCATTCAATCTAATTATTTACCATCTAAAGTGAAGATTGTTGGCGGCAATATTGTACACGAAAATAAAACTAGTTAATTAAGTTGTAATTGTGTTGGTTAGTTGGCAATCAAGGGGTGGCAGTTGCGGTGCGACGGTTGGCGGTCGCACCCCCTCGGTATCTTTATATACTTCCGAATGTAACTTGGGACAGGTGAACGACTAGGAATGGAATAGCATCTCTTATATTGCATCTGATATCTATGGCATTATTATTCTGCATTCCGTGTTTTATCTGTGTACTTTAAGTTATTCACTCGAGAGGGTAACCATTTGGCGCCGTTGCCTAGATGTACTCGGGAATGGAAGACGTGGATGGCGCAGGGACACGATGGGCCTACCCGTCGGTGAGATTAACCTAGAGGCCGACGACGTGCAAATGGAACAATCGTCGTGGGATGTAGAGCGTGATGGCAAGAGACGAAGGGGAAATTGAACCCTGTAATAATCCTGACACAATGTTGAGATAAATTGTGGCCGAAAGGAAAAATAATAAAAGTTTTTTTTGTGTACATGGCGTGTGCTTGCTATGTACGGAAGTGATTTATGCCCAATATATTAAATAAAGATAGAAATAAAAAAGTAGAAACGGACGAGTGGGAGGCCGTGCAGAGGGCCTTGATTCCGGAGCAGCAAGTAGAACGTAGACGGAGGCTGAGGCAACTTGCCAAAGGACGACCTGTCGAAGGGTGGCCCGAGGGGAACCAAGGAGGTGTCACGGAGGGTGCAGAAGCTGACGGAAATTTCTATGCGTTGCCAGAACACCGTAGGGTGCGGAGCCACGAAGAGTTTCTAGAGGAAACAAGGTTAAGGAGAGATCTAGTTGAAGAGACCCGGGATCGGTTCTGAAACTTATCCCTTACACCACAAAGTGAGGATCACCAAAGGGAGCCAGGAGTGGGCGTGGGTGACAACGAAGGGGAGGATAACCGTACGGGAGGTGCCACACTCGGCAGGCAAAACACCGTATCTCCAGTCACCCACGCAGGACACACCATCGACAACGGAGGGACTGGTGCAGGGGCACAGACACAGCCACAGCCACCTCCAGGAAGACAACCCCCCATCGATGGGGAGTAAACAAAAACTGCCGAAGTTCAATGGCGACGGGAAGGAAGATCCCATCCGCCATTGTCGAACGTGCAAAACCATATGGTCAGCGAACTGTGTTACCGACCAAGACGAATAGGTAACATAGTTCCCAACAACTTTAAGGGGAGTGGCCATAGACTGGTACTCAGACATGGATAAGGCCAAAGTCGGCACATGGCCCGACCTGAAGGAGGAGTTTGGGATAGAGTTTTGCCTCCTGAGAGATCACAACGAAATAGTCATCAAGATCTATGGAATGAAGTAGAACAAGAATGAGACTGTTCGAGCCTATAGTTGGCGGCTGAAGGAACTATTGGGAAAAATGGAGAGTCAACCAGCAGATGGGTTGAAAAAGCGATGGTTCGTGGAGGGACTAAAGCATTCCCTCCGAAAGAAGATGAAAATCGTTCCACCTACATCGTACGAAGATGCATACAATAGAGCGATGGATCTCGAGAGCGAGACCAAGACATCGAAGAAAAAGAAAAAGTTGGAAGCCACGGTGGAATCACCGTACGGTGGGACTACCGGCGGTGGAACCACCGTGCGGTGGCAACACCGACGGTGGGACCATCGGCGTTGGACCACCGTGCAGTGGCAACACCGACGGTGGAACCACCGTGCGGTGGACCACCGGCGGCGGCAACATCGACAGTGGAACCACCGTGCGGTGGTAACACCTACGGTGGACCACCGTGCGGTGGACACTACCGTGCGGTGGACATCACCGCCAACGGAGATATAAAACATGCAAAAGCAACCCGAACGCACAACGCACAACCACGCAGCCGCACAAACACGCAGCCGCTCCGTTGTCAGTGGTCCATCGTATGGTTGAACTGCGGGTGGGCGTGCGGAAGGACCATATGGTGTGTACAACTGACCATGTTGTCCATACGCTGGAGGTGTGTCCCTACGGTAAGGAGGGTGTTGACTAGTTGACCATGTTGTTCGTACGCTGAAGGTGTGACTATACGGTTGAGGGGTGTTGACCGCACGATTGGAGGTGTCAATGCTATTGTTGACCGTACGGGGAGGTTGTATGGTCGGGGTGCCATCGGGGGCATTACAGTGGATTAAAAAAAATAAAAAAAATGACGACGACCAGATTGAAAAATCATTCGATGACATCCAGGACGTTGAAAATATTAGAGTGGAGAAGAAGGGTTTTGACATCTTAAAATATCACAGAAATGATGGGTGCCATGGACCCCGTGAGGGGCGCTGCCCCAGACCCCCAGTTTATTTTTGACCTACAATACACTTTTTGAGTTGGGCGAAGGGCATCAGAGAAGGCACGGTAAGTGTTGGGTTGTCCCGTACTGTGAGAAAGAAGCCTGCAGCTAAGCATTGGCGGGGAAGCCATAAGCCGTAGAGGGAGACGAATTTGGAGGTTGCAAACAAACAAAATTTGAGGGAAGGCATTGCAAGAACGCGAAGTCATATGACACCAGAGAGTTATTCAGTTCAGTTATCAGCCTTTGGGGAGTGTGATGGAGGATTTGAGGTGTCTCGTAGCCTTTGTGACAGAGGGTTGTGGCCACCTCCAGGCATGAATGGTACGCTTTGAGGAACTCAGAGTATGTCTCGGCTGGACGTGAGGTTGCCTTGGTGGATGCACAGAGGGCTCGGGAGGAGCTGACCACCAGGTTGGAGGGAGGAGTAGCGTGAAACTTAGCTTAGCGTACCCAGGAGTTGGATGCCGAGAGGGCAGCGCGGGTGGCTATCGAGGACAAATTAGCTAGGGAGACAGTATCATTTCAGTAGCAGTTGGTGGAGGCTGAGATTGAAAAGCATGTTTTGCAGATAAGTTTGGTTTAGGCACAGGAGGACTGTGATGTCGAAGGAAGCAATAATGGTAACATCCGCACTTGAGCATAGGATGGTAGCAGAAAAGGGTTTTTCAGGCGAGGACGCAGCAAGTGTATAAGTTCCGGGCTCGACTGGCATCAGCAGTTCTGTTAATGTCATCTCTATTTTGTATTAAGTCGTCCGGAGACGACTTCTTTTCTTTCGGGGGGGATGATGTTGGCGGCAATATTGTACACGGAAATAAAACTAGTTAATTAAGTTGTAATTGTATTGGTTAGTTGGCAACTGAGGGGTGGCAGTTGCGGTGCGACGGTTGGCGCTTGCACCCCCTCGGTATCTTTATATACCTCCGAATGTAACTTGGGATGGGAGAATGACTAGGAATGGAATAACATCTCTTATATTGCATTTGATATCTATGGCATTATTATTCTGCATTCCATGTTTTATCTGTGTACTTTAAGTTATTCACTCGAGAGGGTAAACAAAGATTCAACAAGAGACCATGCATATTACCAAGAAACAACACATTTCACCATAAATTCAATGAAAATGGAGTTCATTTACTATCAAGGCAACAATTCCTTGCCTTCTCTTCCTAATCTACTCTAATTGCCATTCTATTCACTAACTATTCACTAACTCTTTTTTAGCTAACTCCTAACTATTAACCTTTACAAATGAAGAGCCAGAGCTTTATATAAGGAGCTCTTTACAATTCGATGGCTCTGATTGATTTACAATCAATGGCTAGGATTACAGGATAAAAACCCTAATTAGGGTTTGTTATAACAAATTTCCTTAGCCAATGAGAAAATTACATTCAAGGAATGTGGACCAATAGGAAGCAGGGGTAGGTACATTGAAGTTTGTGTCATCCCCGATGAGTCAGGTACATTGAATTTGGACATGCTGAGGTGGACCAATCCGACTGGAGGAAAAGTGACTGGGATGCCACCTTGTCTGACGTTTGTATTTTGGTTGATCCTCCTATGTCCCAATTTGATGATGCGATGAATGATGTACCTCTTTGACTTCCATGTACTTGATGAGGCTTCCTTACTGTCAAGTTTTTTTTCTCCGGTAGCATACCTCGCCTTGTAAGGTCATTCTTCTCTGCCATCATGTGGTTCCTTTGTGTGGCCAAGTGAAGGTTTTGGAGATAGCTGGCAACTCCTCGAACACTTGCAGTCTTCCAATGCTTCAAAACACCTTGAGTCCTCCTTTATGCATTTGAAACGTCCTTGCTAATGATGGACTAGAATAGGTCGTCCTTGTCTTGGCCCGATTTTCTTCCACCTGCAAAACAAACCAAAAGATGATTAAGTACACATGATATATTTATCTTAACATAAGATTTCTTACCTTAAATCATCAACAAGAAGGCATTAGATGAAATTCGCTCAAGATCCTCTCCAGGGACAGGCCCTATAATAAAATTCGCTCAGGACCCTTTGGAAAGGTCAGGAGCAAAATTTTGCATTTTAGGCTTAATTCACATCCCTTTAGCCTTGAACTTCTCTTGACCTTTGAATCGCTTTCTCCTGAAGACATCATTGATTTGACCCCCAGAAAGACCAAAAAAGAGGATTTTGCTTTGGACCTAGGCCAAGGATAGGACCTATAGAGAATTTCGCTCTGGACCCTTTGGAAGGGTCAGGAGCGAAATTCTTGTTTTAGGACAAAATCCTTCACTCCTTCACATCCATCACTTCAAAAGGCAAAGACATGTTAATCCACTTCCAAATATGCCCAAGGAACTAAGATGTTGGTCTAAACAAGGAAGAAAATGAAGTTTATGGAGAATTTCGCTCTGGACCCTTTGGAAGGGTAAGGAGCGAAATTCCCAATCTTGGACAAAATCCTCACTTTTCAATGCTTTCATTCTCTTCCTAAGGCAAGAACATGTCCATTTACCCCTACTATGTCCAAGGAACAAGGCTTTTAGTCTAAACAAGGAAGAAAATGAGGTTTATGGAGAATTTCGCTCTGGACCCTTTGGAAGGGTCAGGAGCGAAATTTCCATTCTAGGTTGATTTTCACCATTTCATCACCTCAAACCTTCTTTCAAAGGCTAGAACACCTCAAGGTCACTCCAACCATGCCTTAGAAGTCCAAAACTTGGCCATGACAAGGAAGAAAATGAAGGTTACGTGAATTTCGCTCTGGACCCTTTGGAAGGGTCAGGAGCGAAATTCTTCCTTGAGCTCATTTCTTACCCTTCTTCTCCCTTCCTTGGCTTGGATATAACTTCTTAGGCCTCCCCCTATCATCATCCAGCTTTAATTGGCATTCACTTCAAGATTTTGTGAAGAAAATAGGGTCTTATATGAATTTTGCTCTTGACCCTTTGGAAGGGTTAGGTGCGAAATTCTTCCTTGGGCTCAAATCTTGACTTCATTTCCCACATTTCTTCATTTAGAAAAGTGTTTTGCCTTCACTAATGCTTGGGGATGAGCTAGTTCCTAGTTTGGGTCAAGGTGGGGTGTCTTATAGAGGAACTCGCTCTGGACCCTTTGGAAGGTTAGGAGCGAAATTCCTATTCTAGGCGCAAATTACCTTGAATTCGACTTGACTTTGCCTTAGACTCACCCCTTGATGCATATTCTTCCATAACTTTGCAAATTTGCTCAACCCCTCATTGCCATAGGTCAAAACTTAGGTCCTTTGTGAAATTTCGCTCTGGACCCTTTGGAAGGGTCAGGAGCGAAATTCCTGATCTGCTCAAACGTCTTGATCTTTTCATCAAATCATCAGGTCTAGACTTATGCAAGGCGTCTCCAAAGGACAGATAGGTCAACTTCACATCAAATTATGCCTAGGACTTCATCTTTCATCTATTGGATGAATCTTAAACTCTCAAAGATGACACTCACTCACAAAACTTCACTGACCTCCCCAAACTCAGGCTAGCCACACCTAGAAATAAGAGCAAAACTTGACCTAGGGAAGGCTTTCAAAGAAACCCTGACCTGAAGCATCCACTGACTCACCCTAGCTCAAGCAGAGCCTGCTGTCTTAGTGATTCCTCTGGCAACACTCAACATGCAAAGGCTAAAAGACAGAAACCTAAAAGACCCAGAAAACAAACCCTAGAAAGCAAAAAAAAGGGGTCCCCATTTGCAATGGGGCGATATGTGAATATGTCACAACACAACTTCATACGTTTAATGGGAAATTACAAGTTTGCACTTGTAATTGGATCCTGGAGACTCGTTTTCAAGTGTTTTTGAGTGCATTTTGGACCAATTTCGGGTTTTGGAAGGCTGACTGCAAGTGTAAGTATTCACATGACGCTAAACTTTGACATGGTGAAAGGCCATACAAACCCGGAAGCAAGCATTTTCTTGATGGGAAAAGCATAGACTTGTCAAATATCACTACTTGTAATTGGGTTTCAAAATCCCGATTACAAGTAAAATGCAAATTTACTTTAAGGGAAGAACACAAGCTTGTCTTATTGGGAATACACATAGACATCTCTGATAGTCATGGCCATGATTGATATGAGAGGCAAATTTTACTTGTAATGCAATGGGAAAAACTTTGCAAATCACTCATGGGAGTGAAACAATGGAGATGAAGAACTTTGACATTTGGACTAAAAGAAACTTGCAGCCGCCTTGTGGAAATCCGACCATGGAGGGAAGATACAAAAGTTTCTGTGGAAAATCATTTTACTTGCTTTTACTTATGGATAGAAAACGTATTCAGCAAACCCTAACTGTTTGGGCAAAGAAAGAAATGCATCAATAAACAGTAACAAAAATTTGTATCATGTCTTAGCAAATCTGCCCCTGTAACTTAGCAACAAAGACTTAGCTATTCCTTAAAACATGAAGAGAAGATGAAAATGCAGACCAACACACCTTCTCTACACACGTCTCCATGAAAGAAGAGGAGAAAACCAACTAAAAATCTGCCAAAATGTGGCGTGAATAGGGCGAGAAACAAGGATTCATCAAAGTTGCAGATTTGCCAAGTGTCCATGCCAAAAATCTCTCCAATTGGGGTTCATATGAGCAAGAGCAAGTAAAAATCAGTTGCAAAACTGATTTCGGGTTTGGAAAGACTCTTTACAAGTTTGAAATGACTTGTAACTCTTTACTTGAAGCAAATCGAGTTTTTCATGACTCATTACAAGTTACTTTTTACAAATAACTTGTAATAGAGCTTTTAAAATCACTTTACAAGTTACTTTTAAGAAAAATAAATAAAACTCACCAAAAGACTTGTACCCGATTACAAGTTTTAAAACTTACAAAACAAAGAAAAATTAAGGAAAGAGTAGGAACTTTAAAGGGTAATTACAAGTTCTTATAAACTTGTAATTTTAAATTCACTTGTAATATGATCAAAAAGTCCCTACAAAGTAACTTAAAAGACAAATAATAGGAATGGAAAAGAAACAACAAGTTACAAGTTACATATCTTCAAAAGATTTGACTTGTAACTATTTGAAAAAGTTCCTATTACTTTGAAAGCAAAAGTCTCTTTTACTTGCAAAAGAAGGAAAATTTCCCACTCACAGTTCAGAGATCAAAACCTGATTTTGGAGGAAAGACCAAACAAACAAATTCAGAATGCAATGAAATTTGAAATGTGGATCAAGGATGAACCAAAGATTAGTCTAGTTAGAAAGAAGCAAGAATTTCGCCTCGAAAAGCATGCCTTAGAGTAAAATCTCCAACTTGCAGTTATTGCTTTGAAATCCAAAATTGCACAGAAAGCTAGGAAAATGAAGGCCAAAACTCACCAAAACCTAGACAACGATGGCGAAGACACCCCTTGATGATTTGACACTAACAAATGTGAGTTTTGCACCTCGTAAAACGTGCCTCGAAGACAAAAACGACATATTTGATGCAAAAATTTGTAGGGTTGTCACATTTTTGAAAATTCAAAAATGAGGACAACATGTCTGATCTTGGTAGAGTTTGTTGGAATGTGGTTAGAAGAGTCTTTAACTAATTGTGGGTTAACTCATATTATTCTTTGTGTTATCATGATAATTTGATAGGAGATCGACTTTCTCTTGATATATGTGGTTATGTGGATTTAAACTGGTAGGTGATGATAGTAGAAGGTCCATCGGTGCTTATGTGTTTACTTTATTTGGTGGTGCAATAAGTCGGATGGGTAAGCGATAGGTTGTGGTCATATTGTTCTCTGCAGAGGCATAGTATAGGACAACTCATGCCTATAAAGAAACCATTTGTCTTAAGAAATTGTGTTAAGATATTGGATAAAAACAGGGTGTAGTGATAGTCAGGATGCTATTTGCCTAGCTAAGAATCCAACATTTCATACTTCGGCCAAGCATATTGATGTACATTATCATTTTGTAAGAGATATGATCGAAGATGGTAGGGTGAAGATTTTTAAGGTAGAGACCTTGATGAATGTTGCAAATTCACTGGCTAAGCTTGTGAGCACATAGAAGTTTAGATGGTGTTTAGAGTTTATGAGCCTCTCAGGTCTTAGCAGTTGATTCCATGATGACATGGTTCTCGTGGCTTTTATAAAGGTATTCGACAAGTGGGAGAATGTTGGGAAATTATGTGTCTCAACGTTGCAAATTTTCCCATAGTTATTTGACATAATTTATAATCCATATAATTAAATAGATGTGCTCCACCAAAAAGGGGCATGAGATTTTGAGTTGGCACTTTTAAAATTGGTTTATTAGTTGTCAAAAGATGCCCTCTTAGTGGTGTATTATGTAAACCTATTTTTAAGGATGTTATGATAGATTCTTTTATGGATCATTTATGATGAATTTGACAAGGTACGAGTTATATACTATTTTTGTAGATTTCACATGAGGGGTGAGAATTTGTGCCACCACCTTTAGGGGCTATTCTTGGATCTGTATGACCATTTTTGGCACCTAGCTTTGGCCCATGGTATTAGCACTTGGCTTATAATATTGTTGGCACAAGAGTTTGCACCCTTGTTGAGCTATCAACCCAACAACCCTATGAAACATGGAAACAACCCTAGAGTGTGGGACCTTGCATGAGGGGGTTGAATCTCTGGAGAAGGCCGGCTTCCTTCCTTATCCAATTGCAGGTGTTGAATCAACCCAACACTTCAAATTCTACTCCTGTACTCTAACAGCTTGTAGGAGAAAAGAGGCAAGAAAATGTAGAAAGTAAAGAGGTGATGCACCAAGATAAGAAATGTTCGTCTCTTCACCTCGAAATGACACAAAATCAATTGAAATACCCTAGAGATGCACAAACTTCAGTTGCATGAATGACCCCAAACGCATGTATGGAGGTTAGAATTTGCTAAATTTCAAAAGGGGAGAAAGTTTCCCACAAGGCACACTCAAAAACAAGTTAACACAACATATATGTGAGAGAAAATCCATAAAACATACACTTATAATGAAGATAAGAAAACATACACAATATGCATAAGTCGAACATAGGCAAGAATAATGATTTCAATTCATTCTCAAGCCAAAGGCCAAACTTATAGTTGCAAAATGCAAGAAAATATACAAATCTTCAAGAGAAGTGAAAGGACAGAAAGTAGCTCAAGCTAGTAGGGAGAGAACCCTTTACAATGAGGCTTAATAACCTATATATAGTAAACCGGTCGTAGAGAGGAGACCACCTGTCATAGAGAAGAGACCAACGGTCAAGAAGGAGAAACCTTGACCCTGGCATATATAAGAGAATGCCAGTCTGGGAAGGTAGGGAAGTGCAAGGATCTGACATGGGTGTGTGCATGAAACCCACTCGTACCTTGACAAGGCAATCCCAAAAAGAAAAGTAATTCTAGAAGGTAGATTGCTTGACATTCCAAAGTTAGAACATGCAAACTTGACATGAAGGCCATAAAGTAATCATAAATAAGCATGGCCTTGGACTCTACTTGATGGCTATCTTGCAAAAAACATTAAATGCGCCCGTGTAGCTCCATGAATGAAAGTAGACAAGTCGTAGGAGTTGGTGGAGCATCAAGAGCCTTGAGTGTTGATCACGCCATCTTGAAGTGTTGTAGTCATCAGAGATCGAGCATCAGGCCCTCAGGAAATTGTTGCAAAGGGAGAGGAGTCGAGAACCCCGAAGTCTAAGGGGATGAGAGGTAGGAAATAGGAGGATCTCGGATTTCAGGGTTCAGGGAGACATGATACCTCTTCCAAAAAACGGGAAGGGGTAGACTGGTTCCTCGAATCCCGAAATCCGGAAAGGAAGGGAAGTTCGGGTTTCGAGGTTTCGGGAGACATGACACCTCTTAAAAAAAAGGGAAGGGGTAGATTGATTCCCCAAATCTTGAAATCCGGAAAGGAAGGGAAGTTTAGGTTTTAGGGTTCGGAGAGATAGTATACCTCTTCCCAAAAAGGGAAGGGGTAGATTGGTTCCCTGAATCTCGAAATCCAGAAAGGAAGGGAAGTCCGGGTTTCGAGGTTTAGGGAGACAGGATACCTCTTCCCAAAAGGGGAAGGAGTAGATTGGTTCCTAGAATCCTGAAATCCGGAAAGGAAGGGAAGTCCAAGTTTCAAGGTTCAGGGAGATGGATACCTCTTCCAAAAAAGGGAAGGGGTATCCTAGTTCCTTGAATCTCGAGATCTGAAATTCTGAAGAAGGAAGAGAGAAGGAGAAAGGACCAATGGACTCCAAGGCTTGAAAGCAAGATGCAAGGGGGAAGGGAGAAGGCCCAAAGTCCGCCTCATGATAAGAGAACACTTAAACATTTTCTTGGTTTCTTGACTCGAGGCTTGATCAACTGGGGCAGTCTGGTCCATGGAACATATCTCTGATCAGTTCTTACTGATGTACCAAGGGTGTCATACAATGACAACAAATACCATTTGTGGTATCTTGTATTATATTTACCTATATATTGATGTTGTGGGATAGTAGTTTATTAAGGTTGAGTTTGTAGGTACATAGATTACTCTTTGAAGATTGTTGAGATCATACTCTTGTGAAGACTTGCATTGCCAGTGTGTTGTAATTCTTCATCAAATTTATAATACATTGTGTGTTTTGGAGTGAGGTTTTTCTCTCACGAAAAGGTTTTTCCCACTTAAATCTCTATGCTATGGTTGCATGATTATTTTCATTTTCTGTGTTTCTTCGCTTTTTTTTAATAAGTTAGATCAGATTTGAAGTTATTCACATAATCTTCCTCTTAAGATTAGTGCAGGAAGTGTTTGCCTCCTTACAATTTGTAATAATAACTTGCTAGCTGATATAAGAAATGTCTAATGACAATTTTCATTTTTAAGAGGCAGACAAACATCTGCACATGGTACTCACGTGCATTCATCCTTGAATTTTCTGTTCATCCTGTGCCTTAATGCCGAATATCCCCAAATGCCTCTGGGATTCGTCACCTACCCACGCCGAGTTTCAGAAGTTGTAGGCATTATCAAATTCCACTCTTAACGTTCCCAAACATTTTATAACGAGCTAATTGAAAGAAAGTGATGACTGGAAGATACCTCTGGCTGAATGTCATTAATGCGAATCAAGATAAGTTTTATCCTAGCTGCATACTTTTTGTAACATTTTCTTATTAAGAGAGAGATGTTAGTGGCTGTAAAAATTAATATTCCAATTTTTTTAGATGGAATAGCATGTTTCCATAATTTGTTATAGAAGTAGATAGCTTAATGTTTCCTCCTCAAAGCACCAGTTCACCTCAGAAAATAACTAATAATTCTCTAGTCTTTACCGATTTGTTGGGCCAGTCTATCTCAAAGCTCTCAATAATGTTGTAAAAAAACACGATGTGGCAGAGCACTCAGATGTTAGCTTAGCAATCTCTTATTCATATTATCCTCCAAATGCAATAGATTAGGAATTTTTGAAATTAGACATGCACTAAAGTGGTTCTTAGTTCTTCATTTTTTTTCCCTTGATCTGTGATATCAAAAGATGTCATTTATTTTCTTGATTATGATGTCAAAAGCATTCTAATTTTTCCTCTTTGTATGTTTTCAAGTCACATTTTTTCATATGTATTTCACAACCAAAGCATCTAGAACTGTTATGATGTGTTTCTTTAGTAACAATTTTAGGTCTAGTTTATTTTTTGTAATTTTCTTTTTATGTGTTGGAATTTGCTAATTTCAAACCTTAAATGAGACGGAATTGCAGATGGGTAGCCAATCCAGATGAGACAGCCTTTTATACGAGAATGCTGTTGCAAGATATGAGGCTTGCACGCTTAACTCCATACATTGAGTGATATGCTATTAAAATAAAGTAGATTGCACGATTATGATGATACTATCATATATTGTTATCGAGTACTGGATAGAGGTTTGTACAAATTGCTGCATGTATAATCATGTCAAAAGTTTTGGTGTATATAGACTATTCTCACTTGGGATTATAATTATTTAAGGAAATTCTCATTTTTCTTTGTCATGTTGCCATTAACTGATAGCAGGGCCTAAATTTGATGATAAGCCTTGCTTGTGAAGCAAATTTTTAGTGATGGTTTTCCATTGAAAGCTGCCATTCAAATGTTAGAAGTACACTTCATTAAACAAAATTTAATAGGCTCAATATATAATTTTTGATTGTGTGCCCAAACTCTTCCCTTTCATATTGTGGGCTTCCTAAATTTTGATTATATTTTATGATAAATATTAAATTGCATTTTCTGAGATATATGCATGAATATAACCACACAACTATCAAATTTAGGTCTTCTAGTTATTGTCCTGTGTTATAGATGCATTGGATAAGTTTGAATGCTTGCAAAACCCTTTTAACATGGTAATTTAAAACGAGATTTACACTATTTAGTGTGGTGTGGCTTTGGACTTAGGTGCACTTCTTATGTCCTTCAAGTTACAAGAGTAGATTTGTTAAATATTTAGAAGAGTTTGGAGTGTTTTTTCTTTTTCTTTTAAAAGTAAAACATTAATCCTTTGTAATGGTTTGGTAATAGTCTAGTTAATATATATATGCAAATTGCTACCATGGGGTAGCTCCTTTTTCATTAAAACAAAAAGATTCAATTACACATAGTGTGCAACAAAATACGAAGTGCTTCCACAACTTCTTGAAGCCATTCAATTCGTGCAAGGTTTAATGCATCCTTGTTTTGTCTAACTAAATAAGCTTAAGTGTCCATCCCGTGGCAGGCTATGACCACTTGCACACACTACAATCTCAACCAGCTGGTTAGTGTTTTTCATGGCTTCAATGCAAATGGAATCTTTGATTAGACTAGAACTCAGGTGCATAAATATTGGGTTGAGTGCCTCCTCCGTTGCCTCTTGAAGCTGTGGGTGGAGCAATCTCGTTATTGCACTTTGCGTATAGTCCATGTCATCGGTCGTTCTCATGACCATGTAAAACAAAGCGTTCCAGAAGCTCAGTGTTGTGAACATGAGCTCGTACTTCTCTCACTATCAACTATATCTTGTAGGCCTTCCCATACCACATTTGTTGTAATTACAGTCTCAGTCTTTTCGATGACAGTTTTTGATAGGAAATTGGCCACTTGATTTGCTTCTCGAAATACATGCCTTATGGAGTAATTATCCATATCCTTCAAAATTTCTTTTATGTTATCCACCCATTGTTGGCATTTCCAACTTTTCGCTTTGTTTTTTGATGACATTAACATTTATTAACGAATCACCCTCTATACCAATCTCCTTTATGTTATGTTTCCTACATCAGTTAATATCTTCATATAATGCTTTGAATTCTGCTTCATTATTGCTTTCATATGGTGATTTGATTGCACCTAGCCATAGAGGGTTTCCATTGTGATCAGGAACCCACACCCGACCTGCTAGGGTTTGACCGTGACGCCCCATTGAACTTTAGCTTCAATCTAACATTTGGGGGCAATTCCTATTGACCTGTGATCGATCTGCTTTTTGTTTTATGAAGTCTCCTTTCGAGGGAATAAGATGCTTTTATGTCATAGTTATTCAATCGTCCCATGCCGAGTGACATTCACATTTCTTTTGCAAGATAGTCAGATTTTGATGTTCATTGATACCAATTTCAATTTTTGATAAAACTGTTTCCAAGCTCGACTTTTGATCCTTGAAGATTCTTGCATTATGTTTTTGCCATATATGCTAGATCACATTAGCAGGTGTTGCCACCCAAAGTCCACTCCATAATGAGCCTTTTTTCAATGTTGACCATTGTATGAATACATTCCTTATTGTGTTTGGTAATGTACCCTCCCAATCTAACATTTGTTGCATTCTCTTCTAGATTGATTCAACATATCTGCATTGTATAAAAATATGGTCTATTGTTTCCTTGTTGGATTTGCAAAGAGGGCATCAAAACGGTCCTGCAAATCCCATTTTTTCCAGCCTGTCCCTTGTACGTATTTTGTTGCGCATGACCAAGCAAGAGAAAGCGCTAGCCTTTGGTAGGATATTTTTGTTCCAACACCCCCCTCCCCCCGCTCCCCCCCCCACACACACACGTGTGTGTGTGTGTGTGTACTAAAGTTTATATATATATATATATATATATATATATATATATATATATATATCTATCTATCTATCTATCTATCTATATATATATATCTATCTGTGTGTGTGTGTGTGTGTGTGTACTAAAGTTTACATGTTCAACTTCAAATTTCATATTGATGTTATTAGACCTTTTTAGTTGTGAAAACTTGAAAGAGAAAAAAACAAACACCTTTTGACATAGTTTTTGTCTTTTCTTGGATAATTAACATTATAATAAAAGGCCATACATAATTACAAGATTAAACACAACATACAATGAGCACCATATGACTAGTTAAACATCTTAGCTCAACATTGCATTATGCTTAATCATTCTCCATTCTCCATTGTTGATAGACAATTTGTGCCATGCAAAAGATATAAAAGACTTTCATTAAATGATGCTTGAGGGAGATGTTCAATAAAAAATGTCATTCAACTATTGTATGTTGTGATTGGCAATGTAGAAGTGTATTAATGTTTCAAGTTGGTACATGGATTGACATTGATTTTGATTGCATTCTAGCATAAAAACTATGATTATTTTCTCACAACTATTGAGTATAAAGAAATCTTCATAATATAAATGGAATCAAGTGATATAATTGCAACAAGGGGTGTTTTGCCAATGGGTTGGGTTTTGCATGTTCAAAATGAGTGAGATAGTAATTAGCTATATGGTAACTAACTTTTGTAACTATTATATGCAAATGTAACATGTGCATGTTCACAAAATTGAACATCTTTAGTTGAATAGGTTCTTGATGTTTATAAATCACCTTGACATTATTGAAAATGCTATTGTTGTATCAAATCATTTCTTGATGTTTAAGCACCACTTAACATTCAAAATAAGTAGAGAATCCCTTTTAATATGTAGTCCTCTAAATTGACAAACTATTTTGTTTCCATACAGTTATTTATTTAAGATTATATATGAAGTCCAACCAATGACCAACTACAAACTTTGAGTTTTGACCAACATAGCAACCATGTATAAGCACATCCAATCTTAGTAGCTTGAGAGGATATAAAAAATGGGAAGATGATTTTCCTTATGGATGGCCAAGTGGCTTTTCTAGTTGTGATGTTGGAAATAATAGTGGTGAGAGTATAACATAGTGAAAGATTAAATAGAGGTGGAAGTCATAGAAGTCAAATAAATGAAATGGTATCTACTTGCAAAATCACCAATCTTTGTAGCTATCATCTACAATAAGTAATAATTTCATATATATCTCTATAAATTCGAGTATCCTAGTTTAATAGGTCTATATGATGAAATGAAGCTCCCTATATATTACTTGAAGGGTCATTGTCATCCACCAAATATTTTTACATTTATCTTGCAATCAACATCCACAATCATTTGAGAATCCATTTTAATGGGTATTCCCTTGAACTAAGAACCATATTGTGTCCATTTAATTATTCATTTAAGTTTTTTTAAAGCCTAACTTGTCAAGAATATACAAGCATATCTAAATTGTAGTACTTTGAGGATCCACATTAAATATTGAGTGTCGAAAGAGAAGCTTCTTTGCATAGTTTTATTTTCATGGATGGCCCAACAACTCTTATAGTTATCATGTAGATTTGGCAAGGATAAAGCATGACAATGGAAGAACAAATAATGGTGGAGTTTATGGTAGAAGAAGACGAGGCCTGCAAATAGAGGGAAAGGAGGGAAATACCACGTCTCATGCAATAATCATGACTCAAATGACTCATCTTCACTATTTGTGACCTTTATTGTATTGGAGTGGTTATGTATATATCATAACACACTTTTAGCTTAAACTATTATTTCGAATATGTTAACTAATCATTTTTGCTACTTACTAAAGGTTCAAATTCTTCGAGAAAAGATATCTAAAAAATATTTAATCCTTTTGATAATATTTCTTTAGACACCAGGTCAAAACTAATAATTTTGGTTGTGGTGGTGGAAAGAAAAGTGTTGAGAGTGCAACAAGAAGTGGAATAAGAAATAGAGTTCAAGGTTTACAAATAGTGGGAGAATATATCAAATGACTCTTTTTACTTTTAATTTCTTGCATCTTTTAATCCATGGTTTCAATTATTAAATTGGTGCTATGAGGTCTAGGTGTACTTGGGGTACAACAAATTCAAATGAATTCAAATGTGATACATGCAAATAAATTTATGAGTCCAAATACTAATTCAATTGCTACCATACAATAGAAATTTAAGAACAACAAGACTCCATGCTAGAATTGTAATTTGAAAGATTGTACCTACGAAAGTTAGTTCTAAATATGGAAGCTACTAATAGATAAGTCAATCAAAGTATTAGATCCTCTTAGATTAGTCAACCCTCCTTGTGAAGCTATAAATGTGGAAAGTTGTTTAGAATTGGGGATTTTGTGAACTCAAAGAAACGGGACTCGGACTCGGCTCGGCTGAATCAGACTCGGACTCGGGACTCAGAGTCAGACTCGGCTGGACTCGGGAAAGTGAAAAACTCAAGAAATTTAGAGATTTTTAAAGATTTAAAACTTGTTTCAGGCACCTTTTATTGAATACACCTTAAAGACACAATAACATCATCAAACTCGACTCATTTGATTACATACACAAGTATACATCAATCACATAAGCATAAATGCAAATTGTAGCTGAAGGAAATAACAAACATAGATATATAAATATTGTCAAATGTATACAATATTACAAAACTCATGGAATAAAAAATCCATGTCATCATATGATCATCATCAAATGTTTCATACAAACACCAAAGGTAAATACAACTACAAGCCTATGGCTCAGAGGAGCCAACACGGCTGCACCCTCCGGCCTCGGTCCCCTGCGAAGGCGTCTAAGGTAGGTCCTGGATGATTCGACAGCCATAGCCGCTCCCTGTGACACCATGCCATGCTCACCAACATCAAGAACATCCATGTCACTATCTACCTCTGAATCTCCTATCCGTGCTCGTGCTCTTCGCTCCTCCTCTGCCATGGCTACAGTCTTAGGCTCTATATCTACCTGGTCGATCCAATCAGTGTCAGACTTGGAGGTTAACTTTTCCCTACTTCTATTGACGCAGTTTCCCTCCATATTTTTCAACGGGGGTTTGGGGGCAGCGCCCCCAAGGTGGGGTCAAGGGGCATTGCCCCTTGCGTGCTCCTTGTCGTGATATAGGGCGGGGTCGAGGCGCAACGCCCCGCGAGGCCAAAAAAACTTATTATTTAATAAAGGCGTTGGGTGTTATTTTTCTATTGGCTGACATGTTGTAACTCTAATTTTTCTCATTCTCAGGCGGAGGTTGCAGTGAACAAAGACGAGACCATTCATTTAAAAAAAACTTTTTAAAATGTTTTTTTTTGTCATTTTACGTAACCCAGCCAGTAGCCGAGTTTTAGGCATTGGACTCGCCGAGTTTGGTGAGTTTTTGCTAAACTCGCCAACTCGGCGAGTTTGGCGAGTTTGCTCGCCAGACTCGGACGAGTCCGCGTCCGAGTCCCAGAGACTCAGCGAGCATGTCTCGGACTCGGACTCGCTGAGTCTGGCGATTTTCGTTTCTCTGTGTGAACTATTTCCCTTTGGAGGGTACTAGGTGTGCTTTAAAGATATGGTATAGACATATATCTTGATTTTAGAGTTGGTTGACCTTATTGTCAATATGCCAATGATATGATCCACTTATTCTAAAATGTTGCAATTAGAATTATCTCTACAAGTTAAAGTTCTTTAACATTTTCTATAAGTAGAAAAGGTGGAAAGTATTAGTGCAATATTGTTATTTATAAAACTATATGCACTAAGATAAGTTGGAGGCTTAAGTTTAAGCAGTCCATCTCTAACTTTCTTAAAGATAGTGTATAGACTATATCTATGCAATATTATCAAGTCTTTGCTTTTACAAATCAAGTCATATTCTATCACTAATTAAGGTGTGGTGTTTGATGTTGATAATATAATTATTTTTATTGGATGTTAGGCTTCTACATAATGGTTTTGCACATGTTGAATATGTTGAATGTGCTTAATAAATTTTGTAGCTTTGTCAACTTCCTTTTGATCTATGTAGACATTATTTTAGACAACCACATAAGTTATAGTGCTAATGGTTTGAAATTCAAGAAAATAGAAAAAAAAGTTGTGTTGACCTCTCATCTAGCTATGCTAGGCCGAAGACATACTTTCACCCCATATGTAATACTTCCTAAAATTGTACATTCCTAGAAGATGCACAATCATCATATTAATCATTTCTATTTATCCATTAGGTTAAGGATGGAAAATAATTTTTTTTATTTATGTCCATCTTGACAGATTGCTTTCTAGAAGTAGATCGAATATCTTGTGTTCCACTTATATTAGATGGTAGATGATCCAAAGTGAATCTACTCGTTTCAAGGACTGAGATGGTAATTTTACAATACATAAGAATTGTCATTTTTGAAAATCTATTAAGTATTAGTTAGACCAAATCTTTACCATGCTTAGTAGTAGGTAAATTTGAAAGGAAAACAATGGAAAGTAATTCTCGCACCTAGTTTGATCCTTAAAGGTGTGTGGATTCCTCTCTTTTTATTAGTTGGATTGATTATAGCATACATGGTACACCATTTGATGAATTTCACACATAATCTCATAAGTGCAAAGGAAACATTTCTTTAAAATAGTGTCATTTCAACTCCAAATTGACCTAGGATCTTATAGAAGTGAGTCTTTAATATGAACTTTTGGTTCTCTATATTGTGTACACACAAGTATAATAAGTGGTACAAGGATCCATCTTCCAAATATTAATATGAAAAGACCTCATATCACTATGTAATTCCTAATAGATATATGCAAAGTTTCAATCAAAATTTTACATATTCAGTGTACTTTTGGACCTATGTAAAGAAGAACTATTGTTGGGGTTTGCTTAAAAATATACTAATAGATTAACACTTTTGTTCTTATTCTTGAAGTTAAAGTGAGACTCCTTTAAGATGTAGACAGTTTCTTATGTTTCTCTTGTGATATCTTCTTACACACTACATATTGGTAAGTGAGATTGGTATTCATATATCACAAATAATTGCAATTCTTGGACTACTCATTTCAAGTATATATGTCTTGTTATGTACCATTTTGAGAAATATTGAGAGTAGACGATGATATGATATGAAGATTGATAAGAAAGAGATGGCAATAAGAAATTATAATATAACCATGGAGCATATGGATATATGTACCTTTATATAGATCTAATGAATATGTGAAGTTCTATACATGGGAATATGAATGCACTTAAACAAATTGATCTAAAAAAATGAGCTTATCTTTAATAATATGAATAAATATTGATATTGGAGAAAAAATGTTGAGAGGAGCTTTGAGGTTGATGAGGAAGATGAATGGTCATTCTTCACTAGCAACTAGTGAGTTGCTCTTTTGGTTGGTATGAATTCTAACTAGTTCTCTTCATCATTCTTGACCTCTTTATTTCAGTTCTTTGTTTTGCTTGTTGAGTTTTGTTCTTCTAAAGTGGGTTGGACTTTTTTGTTTGTTTGTTTAACTTTCATTTTGGTATAGTATTCATTCTTCTATTTTTTGAATTTGAATTATTTTTTGTACCATTTGAATGGTTATGGATTGCATTTAATTACTTTTATACCGTATCTTGCATTGGATTTGACAGTGCAACCTTTAGAGTTTGTAAGGGAGTGACAATAGGGAGTCTTTATTGTTTGAACTTGTGACTTTACGAAAAATAAAGCCTAAAATGTTGTGAGAACAAGGAGCATGCTATAGATGGAACTCATAAATCTTACAAGGATATCCTTAATGGAGACAATGTAGTGAAACCACCACAAGCAATGATATTCAAAGTTAGAGACAGAGAAAATAGTGGAATGTCGAAGTTTGATAGGAAAATAATGACCCTCTTTTGACCAAGACCCTCTAAATAGATTTTAACAAAGAAATGTTTGAGGCTACTAAAAAAGAAGGTAGAGTAAAGGGTATATATATCTTTATAACTTGTATAGACAATACAAATCTTCTATCTAGATTCTTTTTTCATGATTGTTTGTTTAATGTTTGGGCAAAAAAATTGGGAACATATATAATTAATTAATTTAGTAGAATGATACAAAAGGGTTTTTTTTTTCAAAAAATCATAACATGCAGAAGAGGGCTTGATTAAGGAATTATGGAATATAGAAAAACCTATAATTAAAAGTGTTCTTTGATCTCCTTGCAGGCATCTCATGATGAAATTATTGCCTATTTTGTCCCCAAATGGGTGACTATAAGAAATATTCTACATTAGTTGTAGGCCTTTTTGCCTGAATTGGTTAAACCCATTAGAAAAGTGTTTTAGGTGGAGGAAACTAGGGCTAATTTGCCTCACATGAATGTCAAACTCCTCTAATTAAATAATAAATTTAAATTCTTGATGCTACTAAATTTCAATAACTTGTATAAATGTGGAATTGAATGTTTGTGGGGTTTGAATGCTTGTTTCCTTTGCAAAAAAGACGGGCATGAAAATAAAGACTACCCTATAATTGCTAATTTATCCAAAATAACAATATTTAAAAAGTGATTAATGAGTAATAAGGAAAACCATAAACACACTAATGAGGTCCATAATAACAACGCTCAAGATGAAAACTTTGTAATGGTTGATAGAGAAGACAATGGAAATGCTGTTTTCAACATAATAGTTAATATAGATCATACAAAGGAAGGATTCCCAAGAAAAAATATCCTAATAAATGTTTCTAGATAAGTTAGAGAATTTATTCGTAAACAAATTGGTTAGACCTCTAGAATATAAATATCCCGAATGTTTCTAATGATTTAGAGATTGAGGGTTTGTTTAAAATGAGTAATAGTAATCGATTTGAATATGACACTCGAAATGACAATATATAAAATTTAAATTCTTTGTTTCAGAAGGGTTTATTGGGACAATATATTGTCTTAGAGAGTAAGAAAGATGATAGAAAAAGGAAACAAACAAATAGAGGGGATAGTTCTCAAAATCTTGGAAAGAAAGGCAAAGAGTACAGGATCCCAAAATACTTCGATAGATTGTACAAGAATCAAAGATCTCACAATTCGTCTTCTAAATATATGTTGATTAAATGTATAAATTGAAAGATTAGGGGTCTTCCCTTAACATAAAATATATTTTGAGAAATTTTTGTAACCAATAAATCTATATTTCCTACTTCTATAAACAAATAAAAAAGTAGGGTTTCAATTAGATATTTCCCAAAGATTTGTTTGGAATAGTTCTAATCATATCAAGTGTAAAGAATGTTAAAAATACCTCAAGATTGAAAGGGGGTCTGAATCAATCTTGATCAAACACTTAAACTTTGTACCACAAATCAATATCAACTTAACCTTAATCTTATCAACAACAATGAAAGATACAACAATGAACACCATGCAGAAGAGAACACCACATTTACATGAAAAACCCAAGGAGGGAAAACCCATAGTGAGAGTTAACTCACAATTTATGAACATGATAACTGTAGGATTTTGCCAAGATCAAGGGCACAATGAAAAGCATAAAAGAGAGACAATAGAATGACAAGAACAAAATTGTATTCTCATCAATATGCAAATGATCAACCGGATTAACTAATACAATGAATATAGGCCTGCTTATATAGGCAAGGCCATATGGATGTACGAGCACACAATTATGTCATGTGGCTCAATGAGAAACAAGGGTAGGTAAGAAATACTAGGGGTAGGTAGGAGAAATAATATAATATTCCACAAGAGGTGGATGACCCACCGAATGTGGAGTGTAACAACAAAATAAGACCACAAAAGGTGGAATTTCTCTTACAAGCTCTATCCCTATGTGCACACTTCCCTAAGTGTCTCAAATCCAAACTATGAAGAGATGCATTATCCTAAGTTAACTTAAGTAAAGTGTAATAATATCCATAATGAATATTTATTTACACCAACAATAACAATGTTTATTTTAGGATCACTACCAAGGAAGCTCACTACTCCTCTAAGGACTTGTAGGTTGAGGTGCACTACCCTAGGGAAAGATACAAGGGACTTGCAGGTTGAGACTCACTGCCTCAGGGCAAGATACAAATAGCTTGCAAGGGAGACTCACTATCGCTGAGCAACGTACATGAATATATGAATCAATATGAATAAGCCTTGAACATACTTCCTCCAACAATCTCCAAGTATGAAGCTAGCCTTGAATCTTTGTGTCAAGTGACCAACTTCAAAACATTCACCACACACTTTCTCTGCCTCAACTTCACATCACATACTCTACAAATGATATGATCTTGTTGTTGGCAATTGACACTCATTGGATTCATATGTTGTCATTGATAGAAACAAGATTCTGTAGAAGGCATATACCGACAGATACTGACAGACACCGACACCGACATCGACATCCTACACTTTAGTGAAGCCGACATCAGTCTGGGATCCAGAAAGGTTTTAATTGTAAAATCATTTTGTAATTATTGTATAGAGCCAACATTGAATATCTTTTGTAATGTGTTGTAAGTCGACATAAGGCATATTGTTTGTAAAGGGTATATAAGTTAGTTTATTAGGTCATTTTGATATAAGAGAATGTGTATAACGAATGTGGAGAAGAAAAGTGATGTGAAGGATATGTATGTAGATCATTTTTATGCGAAAGTAATATCATGCAATGGTCAGTAGACAGTTTGTAAAGCTTTTCTTAGAGTAAAGGAGATACCGCTAAAAGGGTTTAGGGTTTATAAACCGGTACATAACAAAGCTATAACCAGAACTCTTTTTGGCATTGCAGATGCATTTTGTGAGTTCACCATTATTGTTTTATCTCAATAGAAGATTGTAGTCAGTGAGACTCTTTTGTGTTGAGCAATGTGCCCTCCTGTAGTGTGCAGGCCCCCATGCTATGTATTATCTTTCATATGGCCAGTGAATTGATATTGTGGGTCACAAATTCCACCATGGTTTTTCCTCTTTGAGGTTTTCCATGTATAAAATTTAGTGTGTTATGGTGTTCATTCATATGGCTTGTTTATTTACTTCATGTTATATGTTTCTTCATTTACCAGTTTACATGTGTATGTTGTAATAAGGTAAAATCTTATATCACCGACATAACACTGATTCACCCCCCCTCTCAGTGTTCTTGGACTCCTTCTATTCCAGCAATTGGTATGAGAGCTCGGTGCCTCGGAGGAAGTTTAAGAGCTCAAGGAATATCTTGAAACTGGAATCATTAAATATGGCTATGGAGAAGCAACTTGAGATGACACTTGAGGATTATGATGTTGAAAGGTTGAAGAACTTAAAGTTGCAAGATGAATTGAATTCTGCTAATGAATTAATTCTTGTTCTACAAGAAAGGTTATCATCTGCTCAAGCTAGGAGGAAGGAACTTTTGCAAAACCAGGATGATGAAGAGAAAAATACACTTAAGGAACAATGTCAGAAGCCTAGTCAACAAAACATGCTCATGAAGAATGAAATTCAAGACTTGACTATGAGGATGTCAAAATAAATTAAGGACAAAAAGAAAAAGGAATAAAATCTTGCTGTATCTCTGAAGAACAAATTTGAAGAATGTGGCAGATTGGCTCATGAGAATGATATGTTGAAAATTGATTTGGTACAATCCCAACATAATAAACAAGAGCTTGAAAGACAAATAATGACTCTGAGAAATGATCTGACTATTGCAAGTGAGTATAAAGAAATATTTAGGATTAGTGCTGCACAGCTGGATGATTTATTGAAAAGACAAAGGCAAAATGAAGATTCTAAAGGACTTGGATTTGAACAAGGCAAAAGCTCCGGTACTGCAAATGAAGATCAGACAATTGGTATACAGAGGAAACCGGTAAGGCAATCTAATGCTTACAAATTCAATGGTAGATGCTTTGTTTGTAATAAATTTGGCCATATGGCTAAACAATGTAGAAATAGAGCAAATCAAAACTACAATTCAGTTCCCGGTCAATGCACAAATTGCAAGAAATATGGTCATAAGTCAGAAGATTGCAGAATGAATGTTAAGTGTCATGCATGTGGAAATTTTGGACATTTGGCTAACCAATGCAGATCAAGGAATGACACCGACTATGAGAAAGCAATTGAAAAGAACAATGTTACATGTTACACATGCAACAAAATAGGTCATATTTCAAAGTACTGCGGAAGCAAGACTAAATCAGTTAGTAATGACAGAGCAAATGAGAAAGGAAAGCAAAAAGTAGATGAATTACAACAAGATCACACCAAGAGATGGGTTAGAAAGTATGAAGAACCAAGTGGAGATACAACTACACCAGTATCTGCACCAGTAACTCCACCGGTAGAACAGAGCATTCCTGCACCGACAGGAAATTCAACTGGTAACTGAGGCAAACGCCTTAGAGGTTGGCAAATTCATTGCAAAACTTGCATATTCCCCAGAAGAGATCTGGAGAGTTATATTGATCATTGATGGAGGTTTATCCAACATAAAACTATGAAACCAGCATTCGGTAGGGCACATTGGTAAGTATTTATGACAATGAAGAATTAGAGCTTACTCGCCGATAAAAAAAGGGAAAAATGACTCATTTTCACTCACCCAACACTCGAGAAAACCAAAGCGAAGCTAAGGTGAATCATAGGTGATCAAAAGCGAGAAAAGGCATTCTAAAGAGATTTCCAACAATTTTTTTAGAAGTCATCAAGATCTTTCAACCGCCAATTGTTATCAAGGTATTTCTTTGAAATGGCATCTAGATCATCCTCTGCTCCTACTTTCATTGTGAATCCCAATGTAGTTGAGGTTAAGGATAGGCTTAGACCTGTTTTCAAAGAAGTTCCTCAAATAGCAATGAAGGAAGACTCTACTGGTGCATTTTCGAGGGTTCCTGATGGGGTAGTATATGTGGAAGATGTTAGAGCTTATATTCACTGCACTTTGGAGGATTTAGGCACTTGTAGTTAAAATTAGTTTCAATAAGAAAATGAGGGAAAAGAAAATAGACAAAATGTCTGCTTTCATTTAGAATGTAATTCACAGGATAGATACAAAACTAGGTTTTGGATCTAAATCGGTAGATCAACCGACAATGACTGAAGTGAAAAGTGCTCCCGAGGTAAAGAAGCTAGAAACCTTCATATCTCCTATCACTTCTGACTCTGATACAAAGGAAAATCAACCTCTTGCATTCAGAAGGGTACAAAGGAATAAAGTTGACAAGCCTTCGGTAGAAGAGAAGAAGATGGAACCAAGGAGGAAGCTAGTAAGAAAGGTGACAACAACATCCACACCACCAACAAGGAAACCTACCTAGAAGAGGAAGCCAACTCCATCCGCCCCTGCAATCCCCGACAAGAAGAAGAAAAAGAGTGAAATAGGTGAATCAATTGAATCCGGTAATATGACTTGTGCAAAATTAATTGATGAGGTAACTAAAGATGGAATTTTGAAGAGTGTGTCAAATTTTATGAGCATTTAGATGACAATGAGGAAAATGAAATGGAAGAAGAAATTTTGTTATATTTAGACATATATAAGAAGGCTTTGGTAGAGATTTTGAAGGAAATTTCTTTATCTTTGTATAATAAGTTGGATGCAAGGATATTAGATGCAGTCAAGAGGGACAAAGAGATTAAAGAAGTTGAACTTTTAAGCATTTGTGGTTCTATAAATAATGAGGAAATGAAAAGATGTATAGAAGTTACAAATAGAACAATCTTTAGCAACAAACCTCAAAAAATAAGCGTAATGATGGGTAGAGTCAATGAAATAATAAATGAGACCAAAGAAGGATGGGCTAAATTTTTCCAAAAGAATACTAATTTCCTTACTTCCTAAGAAGAATTTGCTAAGGCAACGAATCCCACCATTTCGGACATATCCAAAGGAAAATAAATTTTGGGGAACTTAGATCAAATTTTAAATGAACCGGTAGATAATTCCCAATTAGATAAGTGTGTATAGACTCCACTGGCAGATAAATCTAAAATCAATGAGAGTGTACAGGATAAACCGACAGAGACAACATATGTACAGTCTGAGCAAGGTAATATATATAATGTATATGATACTGATAATATTATGGATAATAATCCACAGGTAGTGATAGATACTGCACCAAGTGGCAAAGCCCCCGATGAAAAAGAGGATGAGAAAAGGGATACATTGGGAGAGGATAAGGAAAAGAAAGAAAAGGAAAAGGAGACCGATAAGAGTAAAGCTGCAAAAACATCCAGTACTAAACCGACAGTTGATTCCTCATCAAAACTTTTGGCAATTGACACTTCTCAAGTTGAGAAGAAATCAATCACAGAGATGAGTCCCACAGAGCTAATGATGATGGATGCTCAAAAATCAATGGAGGGATCTACAGACAAGGGGATAATAGATTAGTAAATAACAATTTTGCATAGACTGATTCCAGAATGTATGATTGAAAATAAAGCAAGCCCTTCCGACAAGCTTAAGGCATTGACAAAGAACATCTCTAAAAACTTTCAATCATTACAACAGATTTCCGACCGACAAGCACTTGAAAGATTTAATTTGGCTAAGAAAGCCGCTTTTGACCAAATTATTGAGACATAAAAGAGGAAGATTGAAGAGAAACTTATAGTTATTGAAAATTCTTTGAAACATTGTACTAAAATTTACAGGGCCTGTTGTAATATAGATATTTTTACAACAAATGTAGATAAGAGGATAAAGGAGTTACACGAAAAAATTGCTAATATTGCTAATTCTTTTGATGGACTAACTTCACTTACAACATCTATTGATGGACAAATTTTGACTTTGGAGAACCAAATTTTTGCTTTTGAAAAGGAAAGAGATAAGATCATTCGGAGAGCCAGAAGTCGCAGAGGTTTGGTGAGTCCAAGATTGGATTCACTTGGTGTACATAAGAGGGAATGCATGGATATGCTTGGGAAGCCCACATCGACAGAAGTCACTGAGAAAGAATCACTTGCACATTTACTGAGTGGACTTGTATCCATATCCAAAACATTTAAAACCGGCTGGGATACTATTATATAGTTACTAGAGAAAGCTTATCCAAAAATCTTGAAATTGGTCAAGCTCCAGTAAGTAATCTGTAATTATTAATTATTTTGCACAAATTCCTAACAATTCTTTCATCGGTCTTTGGCATTGATGCCAAAGGGGGAGTATATGTATGTGGAAAATGAAATGAAAAGGAAAGTATGTATATAATCCTAGGGGGAGGATATCAGACAGAGAGTATATGAATCAAAGGAGGAGATACATGCAATCATGGTCAATCAACTCAGGGAGAGCATTCAATTTCAGTTGAACTGACAGGGAATCCATTTTTCACAGGAGTGTTGCCATCAATGCCAAAGGGGGAGATTGTTGGCAATTGACACTCATTGGATTCATATGTTGTCATTGATGGCAACAAGATTTTGTAGAAGGCATATACCGATAGATACCGACAGACACCGACATGGACACCGGTACCGACGCCAACATCCTACACTTCAATGAAGCCGACATCAATCTGGGATCCATAAAGGTTTTATTTGTAAAATCATTTTATAATTATTGTATAGAGTCGACATTGAATATGTTTTGTAATGTGTTGTAAGCCGACATAAGGCATATTGTTTGTAAAGGGTATATAAGTCAATTTATTAGGTCATTTTGATATAAGAGAATGTGTATAACGAATGTGGAGAAGAAAAGTGATATGAAGGATATGTATGCAAATCATTTGTATGCGAAAGTAATATCATGCAATGGTAAGTATACAATTTGTAAAGCTTTCTTAGAGTAAAGGAGATATCAGTAAACGGGTTTAGGGTTTATGAATCGGTATAGAACAGAGCTATAACCAGAACTCTTTTTGGCATTGTAGATGGATTTTGTGAGTTCACCATTATTGTTTTATCTCAATAGAAGCTTGTAGTCAGTGAGACTCTTTTGTGTTGAGCAGTGTGCTCTAAGCAGTGTGCCTTCTTGCATGTGCAGGCCCCCATGCTATGTAATATCTTTCATATGGCCAATGAATTGATATTGTGGGTCACAAATCCCACCGTGGTTTTTCCTTTTTGAGGTTCTCCACATATAAAATTTAGTGTGTTATGGTGTTCATTCATGTGGCTGGTTTATTTACTTCATGTTATATGTTTCTTCATTTACCGATTTACATGTGTATGTTATAATAAAGTAAAATCTTATATCACCGACAGAACATTGATTCACCCCCCCCTCTCAGTATTCTTGGACTCCTTCTATTCTAACACTTGTAAGCACGCACACACACACACACACTCATGCCACACCATGCATATGAAGAACACAAGTGATCATTGAGAGGGGGGGTGAATCAGTGATAGTCATAAATTTAAACCTTTAAAACATATGTGCAAATTCCAATAAGCAAGTAGATTAAATGGACACACACATAAGAGATATCCACATAACACAAAGATATACGAGGAAAACCCAATGTGGGAAAAACCTTAGTGAGAATATCTGTTGGAGTCTATTGCTCCAATCCAACCTCACAATGAAAAATTGATTACAATAGATTTATGGGTACCAACCCAAAGGGGCACCAACCCCTGCGTTTTATGAGCACCAAACCCTATTATGAGCACCAAATCAGATTACAAGATGATGAAAAACAATTATAGTTTAGGTACCATGTTATAAATGAGTTTTGTAACTCTCTATGATTTATAGTCAATCATTATTTTCTATGACAACTCTTTGATCTTCTTCTGCTCTCAGTTATCAACTACTATTCTCAGTGTGTTTTCAATCTTTCTAGATTTTTACACACATTTGATGTCTCTATTATGTTCATTACCGATTCTCCTCACATTACTTCAATAACAAAAACAAGAAATGTATATATCATTATGCTCTATCTGCACACATCTCTCTTCCTAATATCTAAGAGATCATATCTTTTTGATAGATTAGATTCTCTATACATAGATAGCTCTTCAACAATAAATGTTATCTAATCAGATCAGATTTTTGAAATTATTTTCCTCTCATCGATGGCCAACTACCCTATTTCTTGTTATCATCTGCATATTCCACAAAAATAATGATTTTTATATTCCTTCAAGAAATCTACTTTCTGCAGAAGTATAAGTCTCATTAATTTCATCATCATGTAGTTTTGGATTCATCATTGAGATTAGATTACAATATTTTGTAATCTTCACCATCTATGTCTCAACTTAATCAAATTTGCATCAGAGAATGTTTTTCCTCTAAATATGCATATATTGTAATCTAATCTCAATGATGAATCCAAAACTACATGATGATGAAATTAATGAGACTTGTACTTCTGCAGAAAGAAGATTTCTTGAAGGAATATAAAAATAATTATTTTTGTGGAATATGCAAATGATTTGTAGTAGATTGGATTTGATTTCTTGGATCAAACATCCATATTAAATGACTCTTCTCTAATTTTCTGAATGTTCTCTATACTCGTTTGCTTTTTTTAGCAAACTTTATCTGTTAAACAAATTTGATTTTGCCTTTGTCGATCACCTCGAGGCCTTTAACCATCTGCAACTGATTCATCATTAATGAAATATCTATCTTCTTGCATAGATTGGATCGTCTACACCTTCATAAATGAACTCTCTAGTTAGTTACCAAATCTTCTTAAGAAGAGTCGGCAACTAACTACACAATTAGATTTTTGGTCAATCTATGTGTATCTGCAATCTACACGTCTGCAAAAGCTATCCTTTGTAATATGATTTGTCTCTCAGTTTTCTCTGAAAGCACCATCTGTCCAACACAGTCATCTAAGTCATTAAGTTAGCTGGAGTTGACTTCCCATGTGGACAAATCACCAATCGGGCTGAAGATGAGGCATATAAAACATCTCTTTATTTCTTGTTTTCACCTTCAAAATGGATGAATGGGATCATCGTGCGATTGTGTAATTAGATGAACTTGCACAAAGAGGTTAATGCCGCAACACTACCACAACCCCCACATAAATGGGCCGCATCTTTGACCAGATCAACAACTTGCATAGGCGCACGATTAAAACAAGGAGCTAGTTAAGGAAAACTCCACTACCCCGCCTTCCTACTTGGCACTTGGGTCCCCCAAGAATATAACACCACCTACGT
This sequence comes from Cryptomeria japonica, assembly GCF_030272615.1. NCBI lineage: Eukaryota > Viridiplantae > Streptophyta > Pinopsida > Cupressales > Cupressaceae > Cryptomeria > Cryptomeria japonica. Next base: position 74,201,059 of record NC_081405.1, read on the forward strand.
GGACCATTCAACTTATGCCACCAAGAATTTAACAGACACACATGAACAAAGTGGGCTCAACTATCGAAGATCGAAGATCGGCCAAGAATCAAAACCAAGAACAACTTCCACTTTTCTAGTTAAACGTGATAGGCTGATAAGGGGCTTAGCTAGGACAAGGTGGGCCCGCTATCGGGGGTCGAATATCATCCAAAAGATAGAAGTGAGAAAAAAAAGACTAACTTTTCAAGTCAGAGGCGATCACCTGACAATACACAATGTGACAAGGCTGGGTCCATATCGGAGGTTGGAGGATCAAACAGACAACTGACTTGCGAACTTATAAAACAACTTCCACTTTTCAAGTTTGAAGCGATACTCCAATGAGAATCAATTTTATAGTGGGGACCCTTGTAGAACTTGAATCCGCCTTATGTGCACCTCTGCAACACATGAAATCACTTCTTTTGTGCCTACCAGTTCCTCTGCAACCTGCAATGTGTTATACACGATTGCATAACCTGCATGTTATGCGCTTCACATGTCTACAACCATTCTCTTGTTGAAATCAATGACAATCTAATTCCAACACCATATTGATTTGGTCTTCTATGTATATCATCCTCTTCATCACAAAACATCAATTAGATTGCCCGAAACAAGGGACAAACATAAATCCTGTCAAGTCGGCCACCAAACACAATTTTGGTGAAAGTGGTCCAATATAGAGATAGAGAGGACCTAAAATATCATTCACATCTTTCTAATTGGATCCAAACATTAAAAACACTAGTCCACATCCTCTAGTGTCAGGAACAAGGTAACATGTAGATAAACCATGTAGCACATAACGAGTGGGCCCAAAAACATATCTTCCAAATGAATTAACCAAATGCAGATACCAACATGCCAAGGTAGGACCCAAATACAAAATAACACAACCTCTAATGTAAGTGGATATACCCAAGGCTACACCACACACAAGAGAACAAACCTTGTTGGCCAAACCACAACAATTATCTTGAAGCACTAACAACAATCATAATAAAACCTTAGATAGATCGTCTAACGTCATGCAAAGCACATAAGGAAATTCTATGAAAATCTAAAAATATTCCCATATACTTATTTCTCATTGTCACATCAAAACATGTTGGTGCGACACAAACAAATACAAAACACTTCATTCTAGAAGCCCAAAAACCTCAATCATGAACAAAACATCATTATCAATTCTTGCAGAACACACCAGCACTTGAAACTTGAGCTGAGACACACCACACACATTATAATAATGTACTTGAATCCACAATAACAAAAAAATGAACGCAAAGCATTTTTCATACCAATCTTGATAGACAACGAAACTACCAACAAACTATAGTTACCAACCATGTCAACTGCAACACCATACACCTAAAAAGATATGAGTGCAATGTCCATAGAGTATATGCATTATGTTCAAATCCATAAGACCATATCATAAAATATAGAGGCATGCATAACATTCTTCCAAACCGTCTTCAACATACATTCCTGCAACTACTTACTCCATCAATCTTCCAAAGACCAAAATGTCCCAAAACATCATTTTCTCACCTAATAGAGATAAACCATCATCCTGTAGCATACACAAGATCATCACAATCACATCCACTCTATTTCCATGCTTCTAATCCTCATCTTAATGTTCCTTTTCTCAAGACATCTAATCCCCATCTTAATATAAAATTATCATAATTATACCATCTTTGCCAACTAACACATTATCAACATTAAAACATCATAATGACTGTATACATCATGAACCAAGAAGGTGGACATCCACAACAACAATATTATACAACCATGATCCATCTCTACTCAACACCCAACAATCAACAACAAAACTTTCAAAAATCTTCCCATACTCTGACAATCATCATGCTAGTCATATCATCAATGACAACACACCAGTTGCAGGTGTTGGCATTATAATAGACAAGAAGAAGGTTGGCATTCCAATTACAATGAGAGATTGTTGGCATTTCAATAAGGATATTGAGAAGGTTGTTGATGATTATGGACATAACTGATTAAAGATGTTTTACTATCTTGATATTATTATTTTGTCATTGATGTCAAGAAATTGATTTTCTAATTCAGTATGATGTTGCCATATCTTAAGAAGTATGATTTGATGAGTATAAAGATGTCGGTAAAAGACACAGAAAGAATATGATGAATAAGGGGATAAGTTATTCAATGGGCAACTATTATTGAGTTAGACAATGATGAGATCATGATGTTTAGATTGTTTTGATATCCTACATATGCTATTGTTTGAAAGGTTAATACTATACTATGTTATCGAGCAAAGAACCTAGTCTGTAAATCCTAAGGAACCTAGTCGGTAAATCCTAAGGAACCTAGTCGGTAAACCCTAAGGTTATCGCTATTGGTTAATGAAGGCAGGATGTCTACCGAGTGAAGTTTAGTATTTACCAAGTTACAACTGAGCTATAACAGAATGCATTAAATGTTTACATGTGATATTTAATGAAGGAAGCTGATGAGCTGGAGTAGATTAAATGATTGGTAAGCCGTGTATGAAGATTGTTAAAGAATCTATGGTAAAGAAAGATTGACGGGAAGATCTACAGCTCAGATTGAACCGCAATACCCTAACACAAGTTCCAAGGTGAAAATGCAAGTTCCAAGGCGGGGTAAAACGTTTTCAGATCAAAGGATACATTGAACTTGGACAAGATTAAATATCTGATGGCTATGATTGATCATGGGAAATGTGATCAAGGAGATTAAGCGGTTACCTAATTGTTTATAAATAGGAAACAGTTGATAAACAATGCATGCGGGCAAGTGTATGCACAGGGATGCTACATAGTGATTACCGAGCACAGAAGCTTGAAGACCTGTTAGAATAATAGAATATAGAAGCCCAGCAGATAGACAAGATTAGTTCTATGTCTAAATTGTATTGAACAAATAGGAATCTACTTTAGCATTTTTATATGTGAAGTTGCAAACATATTTTTATTACTGTTAATTTGAGAAGTAGCAGAAAATCTCTTAACCGAGTGGACTTAACAGTCTTATTTGTAAAATCCTCTAGCAAGGTGACATTCTTATTGAGTGTTTGAAATCCTTTAACAAGGTCACTTCTAACAAGGTGAAGATCCTAACATATCTGAGGGAAATCCCTTAACCGGGTCACATCTAGCAATGTGTTTGTAATCTTTAACAGGATTTTCTTTTAACCGAGCATACTCTAGAAGAGTATATTTCTTAGTGGGTCCGAAATCCCACAGTGGTTTTTCCCTATTTGGGTTTCCACGTTAAATATGGTGTTATATGTTTGTGATCTTATCTATTTATGGGTTTGCATGCATTACTGTTTTTCTGATAAGGTTACCGAGGTTGAATCTTTTGTTTTTATTGAAGATTAAGTTTGAATGATTCACCCCCCCCTCTCATATTGTTAGCTTGGCATCTGTACTAATCATATTTAGTATCAGAACTATCAATTGGTATTAGAGCTTTGGACTCTAGAAGAAAAGTTTAAAGGCACTTGAGTTAAAGATCCAAAAGATGTATCTGCAGACCTATAAAATATTTTATCTCACCGATTAATGACATCTTTAGAATAATGTAATAAGACGTAGTTTAAGTATGCTATTAATTGATGCTATTAATTATTTGTTGGAGACCTATAAAGTATCTGCAGACCTATAAAATATTTTATCTCACCGATTAATGACATCTCAAATTCTTTGCTCATTTCATTTCCAAAGTTCTTGCATAAAGAGTCATTTCCACTAAAGATAATATCATCAACAAATATGGCTAAGATCAGTATTCCATTTTTATCATTCTTCATGTACATATTGCTGTTTTCACTTGTTCTTATAAAACCAATTTTGATCAAATATGAGTGCAATTAATAAGACGTAGTCTAAGTATGCTATTAATAAGACGTAGTCTAAGTATGCTATTAATTATGGTTGTTAAAGATCTATTAATAGATGTCATAAAGTATCTGTAGACCTATAAAATATTTTAAGTCTGTTAAAGATCCAATATATTAGGGAATAATGTACCATCAATAGAATATTTGAGAAGTTATTCAATAAATACTACTCAATGTTGAGTATTCAATTCAACTTGATCCCAATAATGAATGATTAATTGTTGACTTGGGAGAGATTAGCCATAACTTAAGATGCTTACAAAATAAAAAATCTTAGAGTAAGGATCAAAGCAAGGATAAACTTGTTTAATGGTATTGATAAATGTTTTTAATATGCTTAAGGACAAGGAGTGTAAGGAGACTCTTGACCCTATTATTGTTGATAATAATCAATATATAATAATGGTGATATATCAGTTTTTTATTTTTTATTTTTTTATTTTTTTATTTTTTAATTTTTTAATTTTTTTTATTATAATGATCCGTTTACAACCAATGATAACTCTAACACATGCAAAAAAGTATAAATCTATGTAATATTTTTACTCCAAAGAAAATTAATGCATAAGAGGTTGCAATGTTGAACATAGACATTGGTAAATAAGAAATTATGTTGGCTACTCAATTTTTTAAGAATGGGAAATGTCATGGTGTAAATGGTTAGTCTATTGAATTCTACAAAGATAAAAATCTATGGATCTTTGACCAAACAATTTTGTTGGGTGATAATATAAATAAAGGTATTATTAAGCTTCTTAGCAAATAATACAAAGAAAACATTAAAAATTGGAGACCCACTATATTATTAAATGTATCCTATAAAATTCATACTAAGATTTTGGTCTTAAGGCTAACTGATATCCTCTCTAAAATTATCAACAACACACAAATTAAGTTTATCAAGGGAAGACATATTCTTAAAAATAATTATCATTAGTTGGGAAGCCCTTGATTGTGCCAAAAATCTTAATTAAAAAACAAAAATGTTGTTCTTGGACTTTAAAAAAATATATGATAAAGTCAAGTGATCATTGTTGGCAATTTGGAGGAAATGATTATGTGTTGCATCAATGTTTTGTGATTGATGCCAACACTAGTTGTTTGGATGCTTTACCGACATCCTTCTAATCCTGATAGGTTGAGTAGTTTTTGGTTGGTTTGGATCCAACATGATCCGGTAGGCTCCGATATGATTTGGTTATGGAATTGGCTTATTCATGATGGTCATGTTCATATTCAGTCAGTTGGTTTTGGTCTGGTGATCGGATGCTATCCTGTTTTCTTGGAAGCTTGGCTTGTGGTTCCAGTGAGGGTTTCACCGACATATCTTTTGATGAAGATCTTTGATGATATGCATAAGTGGTGTTGATGCAACTTCTGGTGGAGTTTTAGGATGTTGTTGGTGATCATGTTCAAGAATTGGCCGATGGAGATAATTGCTTTAGCGCGTCTAGGTTATGGACCGGTTTAATGAAGCGTGTGGATTGGATTTCTCGATATGTTTCTGGGATGTCTTATGTGTTGGATATTATTTGTTTGGTCTAAGGCCGACATGTTTTGTAATTATGTAATTGGTTTATTGTCTAGTGGCCTACCTGATTGTTTATGGTAAAGGGTTTGTATATATAGATGTAAGATCTCATTGTAGATCATGTGTGGTTATAGGAAATGGATGTAATGTGTGAATAATGTAATATCATTCAGGCAGAGGATTTGGTCTATCGTTGAAGATCTAATTGGGTTTATGTAAGAGGATTTAGTCCTCTGCTATTGGGCTTAACCGAAACTATATTCAGGCATAGGAGATGCTATCTTTGTAGTTTAACACTTCTCAGGATTGTAGTATGGATTTCTATGTAGATAGTGAGACTTTTTTTGTGATGAGTAGTGTGCTCTAGGATGTTGGCCTTCCTAGAAGTGCAAGCCCCTCAATTATAATTCACATACTTATTGTAGAAGTATTATCTGACTGTGGGTAGGCTTCCCACCGTGGTTTTTCCCTTTACCGGGTTTTCCATGTACAAGTCTTGGTGTCATGTGGATGGTATTTATTTTCTGATGATTGCTTATGCTTATTGGTTAAACTGCTATTCCGGTATTTAGTTTAAGCATTCCGGTATTAATATTTTGGGTTCCAGTATTAAAGTTTTAATTGCTTAAGGTTCCGGTAATCTGTGACAACTGATTCACCCCCCCTCTCACTTGTCTTCCAGTTATTTGAACTGTCTAACAATTGGTATCAGAGCTTTAGTCCTCTATGTAGAAAGCTTAACTGCTTGAGGAAGATCCTATGGCATCTAATAGTTCAAGTTCATCCAGTTCATCTGGAGCTATCTTTCGGAGAGATATTACTAGGCTTGATGGAACAAATTACACAATATGTAAGATTCAAATGGAGACTCATTTAAGATGTCTTGGCAAGGAGATTTGGGAGATCACACAGAATGGTGTCACACCTCATAATCCGACATCTAGCAATCCTTCTCTGACAAACTTGGATAAGGAGCTTGAGAATGATTGTAGAGCAAGAGAATCCCTCTTATGTGCACTTTTTGATCAACAAATAATGGAATTAATCGACAAATCATCTGTAAAGGTTATATGGGATAAGTTGGAGACTCTTAATGAAGGTGACCCTACAGTGAAGATTGCTAAACTTGATGGTTACAGGGCAAGATATAAAAACCTGAAGATGGAAGAAGATGAAAGGATTACTGCATTCATGGAAAGGGTAAATGAGATTGTTATGGGAATTCAATGTTGTGGTGGAACTCTGAGTGAAGATGAAATTGTTTCTAAAGTTCTGAGAGCCCTACCATCAGCTTACAAGATGAAGTCTACTGCTATCGGTGAATCGAGAATAATGGATAATACATTTGTCAACAGAGATACCTTGGTTGGGAAATTATCTTCTTTTGAGATTGAAGAATTTGGACCTTCTGGAGCTATGAAGTCTGAACCTGCTTTTCATGCATCTGCATCATCAACCGATAAGAAAGATTGGAAATCTTTGTATGCAAAAGAATTGGATGATATGAAGAGAGAAGATGAAGAGCTTGAGAAAATTGAAGCACTATTTTCTAGAAGAGTACCTAAAGTACCAACATGAAGTAAGTATGAAGGAAAAACACCTTTTAAATGTTTTGCATGTAATAAGATTGGTCATTTTGCATCTAAATGTCGTGAAAGGAATTCAAGATTTGAAGAAAGAGTTAGAAGATCATTTAAGCCTAACCTTTGATATTAGAACAAGTATAAGTACAGGAAAAACAAAGACAAATCATGCTACATAGCGGACGAGGAAGGCATTACTGATTTTGATGATGAATCGACAAAAGACTCTACTAGTGGTTCTGACAATGGGAAGGAATGGGTGTTCCTGGCTATCAAGGAAGATGTTCCAACACTAGAAGAGAATATACCTGAAGAGAAGGCAATTTCTGCTAGAATTGAAGACAAGGATGAATGGGTAATTGACAGTGGTTGTTCACATCATATGACTGGAGATAAATTGAAGTTTTTGTCTTTGCAAGAATTTGATGATGGTTTGGTTAGATTTGAAGATGACAAAGCATGTATGATCAAAGGAAAAGGAACTATATCATTGGATGGTAAGAACAATATTGACAATGTTTATTATGTTGAAGGTTTAAGGCATAATCTTTTGAGTGTAGGACAATTGGTGGATAATGGCTTTCAGTTACAATTCAAGGATTGAGAATGCAAAATCATTAATAGAACTGGTTTGGAGATTGCAACCGGTACACAGACAAAAGATAATATATTTCATTTGAATTCCAGTAAGAAGACATGTTTGATTCCACAAATTGATGAGAGTTGGCTATGGCATAAAAGGCCGTGTCATGTGAATTTTGATTGCATTGTGAAGATTAGTTCAACTAAGGCAGTTAGAGATATACCTAAGATTGTGAAGCCCTCTAATCCAGTATGTAAAGAATGTCAAATGGGAAAACATGTTAGAACCTCTTTTAGGAGTATACAAGATAATTCTAATGATGTTCTTGATCTTATTCATACTAATTTGTGTGGCCCTGCTAGAGTTAAAAGTTTTCAAGGTGATAGATATTTCATGCTCATCATTGATGATCATTCTAGAATGACGTGGATTACTTTTCTAAAGGAGAAATGTGAGGCAGTTGAAAAGTTTAAAATCTTTAAGGCTAAAGTGGAAACTGAGACAGGATTGAAGATTAAATGTTTGAGGTCAGATCATGGTGGAGAATTCACATCCGGTGAGTTTAATAAATTTTGTGAGAAGCATGGTATAAGAAGACAATTTTTCGCTCCTTGGATACCTCAGCAGAATGGAGTTGTGGAAAGGAAGAATAGAACTATCTTGGATGCTGCTAGAACAATGATGATGGAAGCTAGTCTACCTCATATCTACTGGAGAGAAGCAATGAGCACATCGATTTATACATTCAACAAAGTACATATTAAAGGAGAAACCGGTAAGACACCTTATGAATTATGGTTTGGCAATACACCTACAGTTAAGTATTTTAGAATATTTGGTAGTAAATGTTATATCAGGAGAGATGATATCATTGGTAAATTTGATCCTAGATGTGATGAAGACATATTTATTGGTTATTCTAATGAAAGCAAGGCATATAGATGTTATAACAAGAGATTGCAAAGAATTGTGGAGAGTGCTAATGTCAAGGTGGATGAGCTGAATAGAGGTCAAATCAGAGTTTATGAGAAGGAACCGGTGGTGGAAATGATTATATCTAAACCGGTAGCACCTTTATCGGAACAAAGTGTTGAACTAGTTATTCCGGCAGTATCAGAAAATTCTACAGTAACTGAAGAACCGGGAAGAGGAACAGAGAGTCAGAGGACTCCTAGGTATGTGAGATTGAATCATTCAGAAGATCAGATCATTGGGGATAAGAACAATGGAGTAATGACAATAAGAAGACTGGAAACTAATGAGGTATGTTTAATTTCACAAGTTGAACCGGTATTAGTTATTAAGGCATTTAAATATGAATTGAAAGCTATGGAAGAAGAATTAGATTAGATTGAGAAAAATAACACATGGAATTTGTTTCCCCGACCTAAAAATAAGAATGTTAGTGGAACTAAATGGGTTTTTAGGAATAAATTGAATGAGGATGGTCAAGTTATAAGGAATAAGGCTAGATTGGTTTGTAAAGGATATTCTCAGAAGGAAGGAATTGATTATGGTGGGACTTTTGCACCTGTAGCTAGGATTGAAGCTATGAGATTATTTCTTGACTATACTGCCCATAAAAAACTACAAGGTTTATTAGATGGATGTTAAGTGTGCATTTTTGAATGGGGATCTTGATGAGGAATTTAATATTGAGCAACCTGATGGTTTTTCACTATCAGATGATACAAATATGGTTTGTAGGTTAAGGAAATCTTTATATGGATTGAAATAGGCACCTAGAGCTTGGTATGCAAGGTTGGATAAATATCTTTTGAAGCTTGGTTTTACTAAGGGTAATCCTGACAATAATTTATATTATAAGGTCACTGATGATGATATACTGATTATTGAAGTATTTGTTGATGACATCATTTTTGGAGGTGAAGATAAGTTGTGTAAGGAATTTGCTAACAATATGAAGAATGAATTTGAAATTTCTATGATTGGTGAAATGAAATTTTTCTTAGGTTTGCAGATTACTCAAACTAATAAAGGTATTTTCATCTGTCAAACTAAGTATGCTAGGGAATTGTTGAAGAAAATTGGTATGGGAGATTCTAAATCGGTAAGTACTCCTATGGTTACAAGTGAGAAATTGACAAGAAAAGATGTTTTTGCACCGATAAATCCTACAAGATACAAATCTATGATTGGAGGTCTGATCTATTTGACTCAAACTAGGCTTGACATAATGAATGCTGTTTGTATTGTATCAAGATTTCAGAGTGATCCTAGAGAAAATCATGAGAGTGTGGTGAAAAGGATTTTTAGATACTTACAAGGTACATCAGAATATGGTTTGTGGTACCCTAAGGATGATGACTTTACATTATGTGCATACACAGATGCTGATTGGGCTGTAGATGTTGATGACAAGAAAAGTACTTCCAGTAGAACTTTCTTTCTTGGAAAGAAGTTGGTTTCATGGACTGGCAAGAAACAATCATGTACTTCTTTATCTACTGCTAAAACTGAGTATGTTGCTGCTGCTAATAAGTGTACACAAGTTTTATAGATGAAGCAAATGTTGAAGGATATAAAGGTGGATTGTGATGAACCGATAGTTATTCACTGTTTTAACTCTACTGCTATTGACATATCAAAGAATCCAGTATTTCATTCTAAGACAAAGCACAATATCTATCAAGTACAACTTTTTGAAGAAAAAGGAGGAAGAAAATGAAGTCAGACTGGTTTATGTGAACACTAAAGAGCATATTGCAGATATTTTCTCTAAACCTTTGCCTGTGGAATCATTTGAGTACTTCAGAGACAGATTGGGAGTTTTTGCCCCTCTGGTAGAGAATTGATTGATGGGGCTTGACATTAGTCCGGTATGCATTATTAGAGATACTTTTCATTTTGTCATTGATGTGGGGATGCTTCTGCTCAGGGGGAGTAGTTAGCTTTGTGATTCAGTGGTTTATATTTTTGCTTTCATATTTTTGTCAGATTTCTGGCATTGATGTTAAAGGGGGAGAGATATTGATGTGAAAAAGAAAATATTAAGGAGTTGTATACATTAGTGGTAGAGATATATGTGTAATTCAGAGCTTTACAAAGATATCATTCATAGGGGGAGTTTGGTCTTTATTTCAAAACTTCATTGCTATATCTTTGAGTGAGAGATTGTTGGCTGTCTTTCATTGGCATTTCTTGGTACTTAGATGTTTTTCACATCTAGTGTTGCCATCAATGCCAAAGGGGGAGATTGTTGGCCATTTGGAGCAATTGATTATGTATTTCATTGATGTTTAGTCATTGATTCCAACACTAGCTATTTGGATGCTTTATCGACACCCTTCTGGTCCTGGTAGGTTGAGTAGTTTCTGGTTGGTTTGGATCCGATATGATTTGGTTATGGAATTGGCTTATTCATGATACTCATGTTCATATTCAATCAGTTGGTTTTGGTCTGGTGATCATATGCTATCCTATTTGCTTGGAATCTTGGCTTGTGGTTTTGGCGAGGGTTTCACTGACAGAGATTTGATGAAGATCTTTTATGATATGCATAAGTGGTGTTGGTGCAGCTTCTGGTGGAGTTTTAGGATGCTGTTGGTGATCATGTTTGATACTTGGTGGATGAAGATCATTTCTTTAGCATGTGGACCTACATTGGGTCGTGGTTGGTCTAGGTTATGGACCAGTTTGATGAAGCATGTGGATTGGACTTCTCGATATATTTCCGGGATGTCTTATGTGTTGGATATTATTTGTTTGGTCTAAGGTTGACATGTTTTGTAATTATGTAATTGGTTTATTGTCTGGTGGCCTACCTGATTGTTTACGGTCGAGGGTTTGTATATATAAATGTAAGATCTCATTGTAGATCATGTGTGGTTATGGGAAATGGATATGTAATGTGCGAATAATGTAATATCATTCAGGCAGAGGATTTGATTGATCATTAGAGATCAAATTGGGTTTATGTAAGAGGATTTAGTCCTCTAGTATTGAGCTTAACTGGAACTATATTCAGGCATAGGAGATGCTATCTTTTTAGTTCAACACTTCTCCGGATTGTAGTCTAGATTTCTATGTCGTCAGTGAGACTCCTTTTGTGATGAGTAGTGCGCTCTAGGCTATTGGCCTTCCTGCAAGTTCATGCCCCTCAATTGTAATTCACATACTTACTGCAAAAGTATTATCTAACTGTGGGTAGGCTTCCCACCCTGGTTTTTCCCTTTAAATCTTGGTGTCATGTGGATGGTATTTATTCTTTGATTATTTTTTATGCTTAATTGGTTTAACTGCTATTCTAGTATTTGGTTTAAGCATTCTGGTATTAATGTTTTGGGTTTTGATATTAAATTTTTAATTACTTAAGGTTCCGGTAATATGTGACAACTGATTCACCCCCTTTTCAGTTGTCTTCCGGTTATTTGAACTGTCTAACAATCATTAATTATGGTTATTTTGGATATTTTTATATTTCTGAAGAGCTTTTACAATAATTTAAAAAAAATATTTATACATAAATTAATATTAATGGATCTTTAGTCAAACATTTTATTATTCAAAGATCTATTAGTCATGGCTATCAACTTGCGTACCCTCTTTGTTTTTTTGGGTGCCGAAGGGTATCCCCATGACCGAGCCTGGCACCCATTTTGAAGCAAGTTGAGGCAAGACTAATCCCTTGGGGTGTGGTAAGGATCAGTGCATTAGACACACCATATAAACACCAGGTTCAGAGAGTCAAACTCAAGACAAATGGGTATCAAACCCAGTACCCAAGCCAACTCTTCTACCCATCGTGGGCTTTGCCTACTCTCTTTGTTATTGTATCTAATTCCCTTCATTATATATTAATATCTAGTAGTTTTGGTGATATGGTTAAAGGGATATCTCTTTCTAATGTTGGGGTGTTCTAAATGTTTAATTTTTTAATGATCAATGCTGCTCCATTTTAGATGGTGTGTGAAGATCATTTTGAGAATGCAATTTATTAGAATTACTATATAATGTTGTAAATTAGGCACAAAGATATATAAAAATAAATCAATTATGCTTAGTTGGAATAGGTATCCATCTGAATAGGTTAAAAATATAGTTGACAATGGGGAGAATTTTTCAAACAAATTAGATACTTGAAAACCCATTCTTTGTTAACCCATCATTGAAAAATATGTGGCATTAGATTATTGTTTTGAGAATAAATTTTGAAAATGGAGTAACTATGAATTGTGCATGGCTAATAGATTTCAAGTGTGTTAGAATATTATTTCTTCATACATTATTTATTATATTTATGTTTGGGTCTTCTTCAAGAGGAAACATATAACTAATTGAAATTGGTACCATCTTGACAAGAACAACAATGAATTAGAATTGAGAAATTTAAAGTTGAAGATGTAGCTTTGGCTAAAAAGTGGATTGTCAAAGCTCTCAAGAATAAAGGAAATTGGAAGGTTTTAATTAGGACCAATATTTAGACTAGTATGCCTATTGTAGCATTGTAAATTGTACACCTTTATTAGTGTGTCCAATTTCACACTCTCCTAGCACCTATTTTAGTGTTTCCCTATCCTCTATGTATTATAGGACATTTATTAATTTAAATTAATATTTAAATCAATATTATGAGTCTTATTCCACTTTATTACATCATCACACTCTTATTTGTGCCCTTAATTCTAGGTGTGCCTTTTATCATTTTATCTTGATTTATCCTTAATCTTACCCTAATTTCAACTCTCAAAACTTATTTCACATACCTATGCATTATGGTTTGAGCCAAAAAGCTATATTTGGCATTAGAATCACATTATCTCGCATCCCTAGAAATTTAGAAAAAGTTGATAGGTCCCACACTTTTTTCCCCAAATTTTGAGAGGATAATTTGATTATCTTTTCTAATTCAAATCCCGCTCCATGGAAAAATATATCAATTCTAAGTCAGACTAAAGGTGATTTGAATTATGAAATCCCTATATAAGACATCCCTCTTGATTGATTTTAATTATCTAATCTTATGCTAACATTATCATTAATGCAAGAGTAGTTCTTCTTCCTCAAGAGCATATTTGATTCAAGGAGAAACAAACTACATCAAGGCATCTTCATATTATGTTTCAATTATGATTTCATGATAGATTTTATGTGATTTATCATGTTGTTGCATCAACACATGGATGACTTATCCTAAGAGAATTGCATCACTCATTGAAAGTATAATCATCTACATTCAAACATTTCAATTTCAGAACTAGTCTTTCCCTCAATAGGCAAGGTTTTCCAATTCAATTAGGCTTAATTACAAACCCGAGGTTTGACCAAGGCAAACCCCTATCCATAACCCCCTTTATTTTGTCTTGTGTGTAGCTACATGTACCTAGTAGAGCCAAGAAGACCATAACAACACCAGGTCTAAAAAACAAAGTATCCAACCAAATTTCACCAGAAAGTGCTAGAACTAGAGCTGTCATAACCCTCTTTTTAGACCTTGATAAAATCTATTATTATTGATTTTATGAGCAATGTTGGAAATAATAAATGGAATAAGGTTTAAATTTAAATAAAAAAGAAATAATAATTGGTGACACACACATGAGGTCATAAATTTATTTGGAAATTACTAAATTACTCAACAAATTAATTGAGCACACAATGTTGGAATCAACGAACACTGAGAGGGTGGGGGGGTGAATCAATATTCTGCAATTAAAAACTTTCTTAAATTGATTCTTTAACCACCAGATACAAATGAATAAAAGTAAAGTGCAAAAATTGAATGCAAACAAGCACAAAACCATAACACCAGAATTTTTATGTGGAAACCCAAAAAGGGAAAAACCACGGTGGGATTGGAACCCACAATATTATAATACTGTGATCAGGACTATCATATTACAAGAGGGGAATGCACATGCATTTAGGCA